>NW_027361747.1:30242500-30842500 GCF_039654945.1 Dendrobates tinctorius | reverse complement strand
ACAGGACCTTAAGCCCTGAAGACAGATACTCAGGGAGATCTGCGTCCAACCCAGAGATGTTATCAACTCATATACATATTAAAAAAGTTGATTTCTTTGGAATTAGTCATTGCTTTGTAGATAGCAAGGTATTATTTCAGATTTCTTTGACCTACATGCTACCTACATGAAGGCTTTGAATGGTTGAGCCTACAGACAAACTTCTTTAGGCTTCTTTAAAATGACACTAAACCATTTTGCACTATGAGCAATCAGACTAAAATTGTTAAGTTTAAAAAGTAAAATATTAATCAGCTGTGCTGTATGTAGATAATAGACGCCCGTGATATTAACCTACAGGGATTTGATAAAACTCTAAAAGCTGAAAGTACAGACATTTGATTTATTTCAGATGCAAAGGAAAGAATAGAGGCATCTACTGTATTTCAACTAAAATAGCACAAAATCAGTGTGACATGATGCTCCCGCATTTCAGACTGAATTATATTCAAATGAAAAACTTTTTTCACATTACAAAACTTTATAAAAAAGACATATTAGGATTAATTAAAATGTACAATGCTTTATTATATAACTTGGAATGGGTAAAAATCCACAGCCAATGGAAGCAAAATAAAGTACAATATTCCACAACATTTCATTTTGTGCAGTGATCTTTCTAGCCAGTACTTCAACATTGAACATGCTGAAAATAGACGTTAAAAACTAGTTCATATTTTTAATGGCTCGTTTTAAAGATTTTTAAATTATTTTTGTGGCACAAAACAGAACAAGATGTGTTGACTAGAATGCAATCGGGAACTATTAAATGCACTACTAATAATGCATTTTTGCGTTTATGCCTTTTTTTCATAGTCACAACATGCTTTAAGTTTTTTACAAGCAGTTTATGGTGTTTTTTCTTCCAGAAAGCTACAGTTTTAGTTTTTGTCTTTTTTTTCACTCATTTCTAATGTTTTTATATGGGTTGTGTCTTTGGTGGTGCTGCTAGTGCTGTATATATAAGTGATACTGTGATTATAGGGGTAAGGTTTCTCCTTGTGGAGAGTGACATACCAGCTCTGGCTTGTCAAGGTAAGGAGGCTTATTCGCCTTGCAATGCTCTTCTGGGAAATGTAATATGCAAATTGCCTCTTCAGAGAGAAAGAGGACTTTTACTCTACAGCGCCACCTATTGGTAGTAGCGATCCTACAAGTCACAATCAACCTTTTAACGAGTCTTGTAATATGACTTAGGATAACAGCCAAATCAGAATCTCAATTTTCAGACACGGTGTTTCGGGCTATTGGCCCTCGTCAGTGCAAATTATGAGATCTAATTTGGTCTCACCTATCCAAATCAGATCCCATACTTTGCACTGACGAGGGCCAATAGCCCGAAACACCGTGTCTGCAAATTGAGATTCTGATTTGGCTTTTATCCTAAGTCACATTACAAGACTCGTTAAAGGGTTGATTGTGACTTGAAGGATCGCTACTACCAATAGGTGGCGCTGTAGAGTAAAAGTCCTCTTTCTCTCTGAAGAGGCAATTTGCACACTGTGATTATATACATCAGTTGCATTATCACCTCAATAATGTATGCACAGTAGTCTATATACTCTATATAGGTGGTACTGTGACTGCTGTATATATGTTATATAGGTTATACTACTGTAATAAATATATTATATACACAGTATATATATATATACATATATATATATATATATACATACACACACTTGGCTATATTCAATCGCAGTATCCCCTATATAATGTATATAGATTGCTGTTTATACTATAAGTGATACTGCTACTGCTGTATATAATTCCAGTATCACCTATAAAATGTATGTACATCAGTCTATATACATTGTATAGGTGATACTGTGACTGCTGAATATACATTATATAGGTTATACTGTGGTGTATAAATACACTGTGGCTATACACAGCAGTCGCAGTATCATCTGTACAATGTATATCGACTGCTGGATATACAATACATGAGTGATACTGCTAAAACTAGGACAACCACTTAAATGATCGGCCTGGATAAATTATCGGGGCCGAGCACTATATATATACTAGCTGAAGAGCCCTGCGCTGCCCGAGCATAGTAGCTAACTGTGGTTAGTTATAGCAAATTATAATTATCCTCCATCCCATAGTCCCGTGCCCATATACCCATCATACATATCCACGATCCCATAGGCCCGTGCCCATATACCCATCATACATATCCTCCATCCCATAGTCGATGCCCTTATACCCATCACACATCCTCCATCCCATAGTCCCATGCCCATATACCCATCATACATATTGTCCATCCCATAGTCCCATGCCCATATACCTATCATACATATTCGCCATCCCATAGTTGAGTGCCCATATACCCATCATACATATTCGCCATCCCATAGTCGAGTGCCCATATACCCATCACACATCCTTCATCTCATAGTCCCGTGCCCATATACCCATCATACATATCCATGATCCCATAGGCCCGTGCCCATATACCCATCATACATATCTTCCATCCCATAGTCGAGTGCCCATATACCCATCACACATCCTCCATCCCATAGTCCCATGCCCATATACCCATCATACATATTCTCCATCCCATAGTCCCATGCCCATATACCCATCACACATCCTTCATCTCATAGTCCCATGCCCATATACCCATCATACATATCCTCCATCCGATAGTCCCATGCCCATATACCCATCACACATCCTTCATTTCATAGTCCCATGCCCATATACCCATCATACATACCCGCCATCTCATAGTCCCGTGCCCATATACCCGTCAAACATATCCTCCATCCCATAGTCCAGTGCCCATATACCCATCACACATCCTCCATCCCATAGTCCCGTGCCCATATACCCATCATACATATCCGCCATCCCATAGTCCCGTGCCCATATACTCATCACACATCCTCCATTCCATAGTCAACCATTATGACATCATAATGAGGGGCGGCAGGGCTTGCAACCTTTGATGACATCAGCGTCACCATGGCAACCATTGTGACATTATAATGAGGGGCAGGGCTTGATGCGCACACACTGCTTCCCCAGTATGCAAATAGGGGCATTATGACATCATAATAAGGGGCGGGGCTTGACACGCACACACTTTTTCCCCCAGTATGTAGATAGGGGCAAAATTGTTTGGTGAATTGGAACGTGCGGGGTTAAAATTTCGCCTCACAACATAGCTTAGGACGCTCTCGGGGTCCAGTGTGACTGTGCCAAATTTTGTGGCTGTAGCTGCGACGGTGCGGATGCCTATCCCGGACAAACAAACATACACACACACATACATACACACATACACACTTTGAGCTTTATATATTAGATATATATATATTTATTTATGCAGCAGTCTCTATATATTTTACAGGTGTTATTGCAACTGCTGTGTATAGATGCAGTGTGTGTAATATATATTACACAAAGCACTATGACCTATATAATTTATATAAAGCAGTTGCTGTGTCACCTACATAATGTATACACAATAGTTTCAATGTAATATTTTTTCAGCAGTTGCAGTGTCTCCTACACCAATGTGCTATCATCACTGCCTCCTCCTTCAGACAAAGTGAACATGAAAAGGAAGTCCAGGATGATCTGCTTGATCCTGGACTTTTTCTTCATGTTCAGTTTGTTCCAAGGTGGAGACATTGACACCAGCGGTGATTGGAACAGGCATCATATGTCACAACACCGCATCACAGCCCCAGGGAGTCATCACAGCCACTGTGGGAGCAACACTGGAGGTGAGTATAGGCTTTATTAATTTATCGGGGCTGAACATTTAAGGGGTTGTCCTAGTTGTGGACAACCCCTTAAAAATTTGGTGCTACTCATTTATGAGATATATTTATTGCCTGTGTGGTAGAAATCTAAGTAATCCCATCAAGAAAGCACACAGATGAACAGCAGACTAGGGCACACAAATCACCACATTAACAGACGGAGCTTTTTATCTGAAGTATTGCAGTGTATAGTTCAGTCAAAAAACGGAGGTGCTTGTATGAAGAAACATGAATATTTCAATGTATCATGAAAAAAGAAGAAAAATGCAGCACTCATCAATAGAGCAGAAAAACTGTGCGTCTTTATTTCACATGAATTTCATCAACAGGTATGTGGACATGCAGGACGTTAGAGGAATGCTAGGGGAGGGAGGTGCCGGCAAAAAGCTAAAGCAACAATATGTAGTGGCTAGAAATTAATGGATCCGGAAAAATTTAAATACCCCTGTTGTCACGGATTTTGCCAGGAAGTTAGATTCAAAGAGAAGCTATTCTCTGTGAATTGAATAGCCCTTAATATTCCTTCAGGTTGTGACTTCATGTCACCATTGACCTCCAGTACACCTGGACAGAACCTTCCTTGGCTCTATGACACCTGGAAGCCTAGAGTAGCGTGTGAGGTCCAAAGATTCAGCGGTGAAACAGACGATGCTGCAAAGACCAGATTGGTGGCGGTGAGTAGCAAAGTGGCTGGAGACGTGAGCATTTAGGAAAATGCATATTTTTTTAAAATTCAAGTAGAATTCAATTTCATTTATCTTTAGTAGTTGCCACTGCTGTAAAACAGCAGTAATTAGGCCACTACATGTTGAATGTAACTATGCACTGCAGGTCCATTTCATGTGTTTTTTATCTCAAAGCTGTCAGAGCTTATTATAGTTGATCATGTAGGTGTTTAGTGTAGGGGTTGAAAATATATGATATTGATGACCTTTCCTAAGGCAAGACAATTAATCTTTCAGAAGTTATTAACGATTTCAAAAATTAGGTGCCAAATAATAGTTTTCATGCCATGGTATAAAATGCTATATCTATACATACAATTAAATTTAAAAGTTTAGGCATTTCTGGTCAAAATGAGAGACAAGCAAACCTTTCACGGTTTGGTTCGATTCAACTAATGTACCCGAACCCCATTAAATTAATTGGGAGTCCAAGCTAAACATATGCACAAAACCATAAGGGGTGACAAAAAGCTTACCAAAAAGCTAAAATTAGGAGCAGACGCCATAAAAAGTGGCATCAATTGACCCACAGTAGAAATTTGCAAATGGCACAGCAGCAGTGAGTAATGGGCCATGCATGAGGTATCAGGGTCTGGGCCAGCATTTACAGCTTTGAATTGAAGTTTCAATGAGTGATTATGGGAGTGGTGTAAGCCTTTGCTGGAAATCCTTATACCTTTTGCAACAGCTCAATTTTTGTATTCAGCCTCACACAAATGGCACAAACATCAGTTTCATAAAGTACTATTAGTAGAGAAATTAAGGAACGTGACAAAAGTTGTTGACTGATCAATTGACCCAGAGTAGAACCTTTTATAATGGCACAGAAGCAGTCAGCCATGGGCCATGCATGAAGTATCAGGGTCTGGGCCAGCATTTACAACATGGAATTGAAGTTGCAATGAGGATGTGGTGGTTATGAGAGTCGTGTAAGTCTTCTTAGCTGGAAGCTCTGATACCTCATGCAACACCTCCAATTTTGTTTTTCAGGCCACACACAAATGGTACAAACGTTTTTTATTCAGTACTATTGGTAGAAAAATGTAAGAAAAGTAGCACAGGTAGTTGACTGATCAATTGACCCACAGTAGCAGACAGAGTGGCACATAACCAGTCAGCCATGGCCCATGCTTGAGGTATCAGGGTATGGCCCAGCATTTACTGCATGGAATTGAAGTTTCAATGAGGACCTTATGGTTAAGGGAGCAGTGTAAGCCATCTTAGCTGGGAGCCTCTTGCAACACCTCCATTTTTTTTGTATTCCATCCACACTCAGATGGCACAATCATTAATTTCTTACAGTAATATTGGTCAACAAAATGTAAGGAAAGTGACACAGGTTGTTGATTGAATGTAAATGGAGGCTTGCCTGTCTGGAAGCTCCACTTACACAGGCAACCCACAAAATGGAGAACCAACTTGGAGTCTCCACATTTCAAAAAATAATTGTCACATACCACTAAAGTGGCATCAATTTCCACTGAGTAGAAACAGTATAATAGGCCTCTGACACATCTTCTACTACAGGTAACCCACCAGATGGACACCCAGCTTGCAGCCTCCAAGTTTCAAAAAATAATTGTCACACACAACTAAAGTAGCATCAATTTACACAGAGCATAAACAGTATAAAAGGACTCTGACACACCTTCTACCACAGGTAACCAATCACATGGAAACCCAGCTTGGAGTCTCCAAATTTCAAAAAATTTTTATAGCAACAGCAGTCACAGAATACATCACAAAGATGGCACAGACAAATTGTTAGGGACGGCGGAAAGCAATAAATCTAAATAATAGGAAGTGTGTTCGCCGCCCTGGGTCCACCGTGCAGTAGGTGTAACAACCGCTGCTGAGTAATGGCTGACTCACTATATGGCGGTATACTGCGCTCGGGTTAAATGTCACCCGTGGTGCGCAGAGCAAACTCTGTTAAACTCACAGAGGCCCTAAAGCATAAACGCCGAGCCCGTTAGCTTCACAGGTCTCAGCTGGCATGCACACATGGTATATGGTCACAGGACATGGCCCAAGATAGAGGTCAGTGTCCGTCTTGACCTACCGTGCGTGTGGCGTCGCTACCGTGGACGCCGGTAAGTGCTGCTAACTGCAGCGCGGCGGTAACTACTGCTGCTACACGATAGTGCTGTGAGGCGTAACACCATCGGACGCTAGTGCAGAGGTGCGGTATGCAGTGTGGCCAATAGCTTGCCACTGACTGACGCTGACTATCTTTCTAGTTCCCTATCCACATGCATAATATCAGAAGGAAGGGGTTTCAAATGAGTCAGTAACCAGAATCATACATCCGTCACCATTCATACATAGCAAGTATAGTCTATACTAGCACATGGGTGAGCGGCCATGCGGGCCTTTTATAGCCAAGCACTTCTGGGACCTTCCAGACCTCTGAGATGGGCCAGTCAGATCAGGACAAGGACCTGAGCATGTGACCCCCGATCTCCACTGGGAGGTTGTCTCGTGGGCATGCCCAGTAGCGCGGCGAGAGGACTTAGCCTCTGGAGTGGTTTCCTGCAAAGCAGGTTGCGCTACCATTGCTGGTCCAGAGGTGGCAGCAACATCCAGACCCAGAGAGCTGGTCTGAACAGGGTTCCTGGATCGCCAAGATTGCTGTGCAGGTCCCTGAGTGGTCGGAAAGGAATGAGAGACCGCTGTATGTATGGCTCCGGATTCCTGCTGTGCAGCTGCAGGAATCTGATGCATAACACAAGATCAATGCATGACACTAAAAATGACACCAAGCAAAAAGAAAAATAAGTCCACAGCACCTCATATCATCATAGAGCTAACTTTACCCACAATAGGAGCATGTATGAGGTCCAAGGAGTCCCTCTTGGAATACATCACAAACAGAGTAGAGAGTACTTCACAAGTTGGTGAATTTTATATCTGCTGCCTTTTGTGGCAACGTTTCAATCACATAAGATCTTTTTCAAGCCAAATACGTGTAATCTTAACCCCATTTAAATAGTATAAAGACCTCCCCTTCATTAGAAAACACCAGTCATAAAGATGCACAAACAATTAAGTGACAATACACCATATATCATATCTAAAATTATCTCAAACAATTAATAATCGATGAAATATCTTAAAAGCATCAAAACAGCCCCTTCTGATTGCTCCCCAATACAGTCTGTGTATAGATCAAAGATGTAATAAATGCTCCACAACCCACATAAACAATAACACTATCCCGGCCAATCATAGTGCAGGATTTCTGTCGTCATAGCGATCTTCAATAGTGGCGTCGCCCAGCAGTCTTCCTGGGCAATCAGCATATCTCAAATCCTGTGCAAGCCCCAGCATCTCTTATTGAATGGCTTCCATGTAATTCACTGAGCATGCTCCAACATCACATGACCGCAGGTCCTTCACAAGCTGTATATCCGGGAATGAACATTGTGCACACTCCAGCATTACATAATCCCAGGTCCTTTATTTATTAAATGTCCAGGAACGATTAACATTGGAAGTCTCTGCAACAAACTCCCATAAATCACAGAGATTTTTTATCAAATGCTGCGGACTTAAGCCACAATTAAACAGGCTAAAAAATCCCATATAAATCACAACTGTCCAACATAATTCAAATAATGTTATTTATCAAAGACAGACTCTACACATAACCAGCATCACAAAGAAGCTTGGTCCCATATAGAATCCACCCCCAATAATTCATCCAAAAATCCATCAACCTGTGAACTGTGAAGTGCTGTCTCTACTCTGTGATACTAAAAACGATACCATCGCCTAGTATGCCTAGTCTGTGACTGGTGTGCAAAAGTTATTGGAAATCCATGACTTGTTCATTTTCATGAAAGTTATGCGGTTTACACTTTCAGGGGACAACTTGATACGCTTATCTGTTAGGACACTACCAGCAGTGCTGAAGACACATTTTGAGAGAACACTGGTTGCCTGGCATAATAAAGCCTCCAAGGCATGAGAGACTAGTTCAAGCCATTTTTGAATGCCAAAATGTGAAAAGGTCCCACCTCCCCCTGATGGCATTGATGTTGATACTCCTGCACCATCCTCTCCAGTTGTTCACAACGTGTCAGACTTGTACTCTGTTCTGCTGGCACACCGTCTGGTCTAAAAAATGTGTGAAATGGCTCACAGAAATTGCTTATGCCACTTACACTGCGCTGCTACTGCTGCTGCTAATGTTTTTGCGATGACTCCTTGATGTTCCTGGGGTTGGATGTCTAGAACTGGGATTCACACTGTGTGCCTCACTGGTGTCTTTGGGAAAACAACTCTTGAGATTGTCTACAAGCGTGTTTTGATACTCCAGCTTGCACGCATCCCTTTCTGTGGGGGGAAGCATCTGGCTAAATTTACTCTTGTACCGTGGATCTAAGAGTGGCAACCCAGTAGCCAGCACTATTTGATATTTGAAGTCCAAAAATTTAAGATGTTGTTAACCCTTCCACAATCTTCTCTACTTCCACCTTTTCCTATGGGACCACAACATACTCATGCAGGCAATTCAAAGTTTGTTCCAGCATGTAGATGACCGGAATAGAGATGCTGATAATAGCATCATCAGTGCTAACCATCTTAGTAGCCATTTTCAAACTGTGAAGAAGGGTGCAGAGGTCCTTCATCTTTGTCCACTTCGCAAGCGTGATTTGCACCATGTCCAAACTGCATTGGCCAGGGCATACTGCAGCATGGCTCGAGGCTGCACCCACAGTCACTGGCACATGTGCAGAGTGGAATTCCACTGTGTAGGAACATTACAAAGCAAACAGTTAACTGGTAGGCTGAAAGACCTCTGAAGTGATGCAAGTCGATGACCTGGGGGTTGTAATCGTCGGAAGTGAGCACATAGCAACCTTGCTTTCTGTAGCAGCGCATTCAGGCCAGGATAGTGGTGGAGAAATTGCTGTACCACCAAGTTGATGATATGACCTATGCAAGGCACATGTGTGAAGTTGCCCTGGCATAGGATCACCAACAGGTTTGCACCATTATCGCACATGGCTTTCCCTGGCTCCAGGTTCATTGGGGATAGCCATTGCTCTAACTCGGCTTGGAAAGCTGTCCACTACTCTTGAGCTGTGTGACTGCCATGCATGAAGCATATTAATTTGAACAATGCCTGATTACGGTGAGCCATGGCTGCACAGTACAGAGATGGGTCATTCTATATGCACTGTTGGAAGGCATGTCAGATTAAGAAAGAGGTTGAGGTCACAGGTAGAGACTATAGAGAAGGTGGAGGAGCCAGAAGAAGTGTTAGATATAGAGGTTTTTCCCACAAGCCTTAGGGATTCAAAGACATGTGGAGAAGCCCCTTGACCAACCTCAAACACAGTCACCAGAGTTACCCAGTGCCCAGTCAGTGAGATGTAATACCCCTGGTCATGTTTGCTCATCCAGGTGTCAATGTTGAAATACACCTTGGCAGACAGATTTTTTCAGGTAATGGGTAATGTTGTCAATGACATGCTAGTGTAGAGCAGGCTCAGCTTTCTTAGAGAAGTAATGGCAACTGGACAACTGGTACTGGGGAAATGCAAAGGCCATCTACTTTCTGAAACCGTCTGTACCCACAAGGCAGAAAGGCCAACAGATTGGAGAGGGTGGAGTTCAAGTTCTCAGCTTATGTGTAGAAGGAAACATTCTTTTACATGACCACAACTGTGAGAATAAGGCCAGGCTGCTGTGCTGAGAGATGGCGAAGTACAGAGAACAGGACAAACTGCTGGACTGTGAGTGAGGTGAAGGCAAGATGTTATGGTGGATTGAGAAAGATGTGTTGTGTTAAGTGTCACAACAGCAGCATTCATGTCTGCTTTCGTGACATCAGATGGGCTTTCATTCACCCTGATTGAAGGGGTAAATAAGTGTCATTTCTGTGGCTGGAGACCTGTGTGAGAAGACATGGCATGGTGATGGAGGAGGCAGAAGCAGAAGATGGGGTTGATAGGACAGCCGGTGGTTGGTGAGGCCCGCTGGTCCACATTTTAGTGCAGTGAGATTCCCACACTAAGGCATGTTGATCGTGCTTGGGCCTGTTCATGCATATAGTTTTCAAATTATTGCCATTTTTGCCTCTACAGAGTTTTTTATTTGAAATTTGGCAGATAATGTGCATAGAGGGATTCATTGCAGTCTCAAATGAAACCCAGGCTAGGCCACCCTTGCTGCCCCTGCAAGCTCCACACTCGCAAATGGTGATGTTAACAGCCAGAGTTGGGGCTGAGGATGCAGTACTTGTCATGATTGCATTACTTTGTGTCTGTGTGAGAAGCCTTTTACATAACCTCCTCCACCTCCACTGCTGAGCTACTCAGCTGCATACCACTGGGTTCACACCAAGTGTGATCAACAACCTCATTGTTATCCATGTGAGCCTCTGGTATCTGTGTGTTATAAGGATCACCTCCATCCTTGGTGGTTAACCGATGGTGATGAGGGTCTGGATTCTGCTCAGACCCTGCTTTGGCTGGCCCTGGATCCAAGATGAAAAAATTTGGGGTATCAGTGCAGATGTTTTTCTCCTCTGGATTCGGTGACTCTTCGGAGCAGACCTCTGATGCCCATGGAATTAAATGTGTGAACAACTCTGCTGAATGGCCCATGTGTGGTTCCCCACAGTAAGTTGGGCTTCTGAAAATTTTTGACGTGGGGGAAACGAGCATGATTGGGGTGCCACCTCTGAGGATTGTACTGTGTGTGATGTTAAGGTGGAGGTACAGGAGGAAAGGCCACTTGATGCAGCACTTGCCATGCTCTGTAGAACATGCTCTTTCTGAATCTCATCTACAAGGCATCTGCCATAGAAATGGAGTCAAGTAGCTCCTCCAGTAACAGATGTTGTCAGTGGTCTTTGGATAGGACGAGATAGTGTTTGTTCAGTTGAGCTTTCATTAAGAGTAACATCTAACCATATACGCATTGAAAACTAAGCCTTTTCCCCATTACACCATGACCTTTCTTTTTCCCACTCATGTTGTAAGTAGAGATGAGCGACTTTGCCTTTTTTCGGGTCGAGTTGGGTTTCATGAAACCCGACTTTCGCAAAAGTCGGGTCGAACGAAATCGGCCGACTCTAGGGAAAAGTCGGGGGTCCGACTGAAACACGAAACCCAATGTAAGTCAATTCAGAAGAAAAGTCGGCAGTGAGAGGAGGACAGGAACCACACTTACAGTGCCCTTTTGAATGCCAAAAGCATAAATTCTTATTACTGAAGCTTGTCACCCTTTATTTAATTCATAATACTAGTTACGCACTGAAAAATGGGGGTTATTTGGCTAAAGTTGTGGAGGGGTAGGGCTGGCTCCAGGTTTTCATGTGCCTTGGGTGAAAGAGCGCCCCTTTATCACATACCACAACTCATGCTGCTCCGATACGGCAGAGAAATAGTGGTATACTACAAAGAAAAATACTTCACTTTTTACATCTCATGACGAGGCCCATCTATTTCTCCATACAGAATCATTGGTCCCATATAATGTTTGAAACAGTATATGATGAGCTCCACATAATGCTACAGTATATGTTGGTCCCCATGGATGAAGCTCCACTGTCTTATGGGCCCAAATAATGCTCCATACATATTGGGCCCCATTTTTAATGCTCTAGTGTATAATGGGCCCTGTAAATGCTGCTCCAGTGTCTGATGTCCACCTTTGGAATGTTCCAGTGTATGGTGGGCCCCATCTATCATTCTCCAGAGTATAGTGCTCCCCAAAAATTGCTGTCCCAACATTGAAAACAATGAAATAAGTCTCCTCGCTAGGGAATCCCTGTACTAGTCTGGATTCCTCATCGTCCCCATCTTCCATTTCACTGCACAGTATTTCAACCTTGCAAGTGCTGTGATCCTGAGCAAGCAGGGGGGCCCACTCGTTGGCGACGGCTCTGGCACAGGGCCCCTGATAGTACGGTGGTGTGTCTGACGGCGGGTCGGCCGAACCTGCACTTTCATCTGCAACTTCCTCTTTGTCACCGTGTAAGATGGAACAGTATATGGGAAGGGTAACCTGAGTTTCATCAGGGTCAGATTCAGGCCGTGTAGAGTGCGAGGGGAATGTAGTGGTCTGGGTCAATGTACCAGCAGATTCATCGAGCAGTGGCTGGGCATCAGTGCACTTGTGTCGCCCCCAGGAGTACGGTCGCCACAGTGGCATTACCTTCCTCCTAGGGAGTGTGATGTCATGCTTGGGAGCAACGAAGGATCTCTCTAGCAGGTTAACTGATTGGGCGGCGTTATTCCCACGAGTCACGACCCTCCAAACAGCGTTCGTGAAGGCAAAGTGTTTGTTTTACGTGGGCAGTATGGTTGCAAAGCTGAACCTTAAAGGAATGTCCAGAAGGTCACCACCAGTAGTGGAGCCTGTGGCGTAATTTGACTCAACACGGGCAACCTCAACCATCCAGCAACAAAAAAGATGCACACATTGCAAGCTTAATTCCGTTAACGAACGAGACTCCGTCATGCCCCGCGGTCCGAGTCCAGCTTACTAGAGGTTCTCAACGCAAGCAATGACTAGCCAGGTCTTTCCCCAGGAAGGAACAACCACGGGAAGGGCAGTCTCCAATGAAGGAAACTACCTATGCCAAAACATGGTATCCATCCACAGACAGCTGTTTCGGGGTATTGCCCCTCATCAGTGTGGAGTAGGAAACTGGCTAGTAGGAGCAATGCCTAGTGAAAGGCTATGAACATAAGGATGAGTGACCTCATGGAGATCAACATCCAACACTGCGGAGACACCATCACATGTTTCTCAACGCAGTGATCTAGAGCAATGCCCCCATCCCTTATGGGAAATATGCAAAAGCATGTAAATCAACAGCCGCGGAGACACCATCACATGTTTCTCAACGCAAGCAATGACTAGCCAGGTCTTTCCCCGGGAAGGAACAACCACGGGAAGGGCAGTCTCCAATGAAGGAAACTACCTATGCCAAAACATGGTATCCATCCACAGACAGCTGTTTCGGGGTATTGCCCCTCATCAGTGTGGAGTAGGAAACTGGCTAGTAGGAGCAATGCCTAGTGAAAGGCTATGAACATAAGGATGAGTGACCTCATGGAGATCAACATCCAACACTGCGGAGACACCATCACATGTTTCTCAACGCAGTGATCTAGAGCAATGCCCCCATCCCTTATGGGAAATATGCAAAAGCATGTAAATCAACAGCCGCGGAGACACCATCACATGTTTCTCAACGCAAGCAATGACTAGCCAGGTCTTTCCCCGGGAAGGAACAACCACGGGAAGGGCAGTCTCCAATGAAGGAAACTACCTATGCCAAAACATGGTATCCATCCACAGACAGCTGTTTCGGGGTATTGCCCCTCATCAGTGTGGAGTAGGAAACTGGCTAGTAGGAGCAATGCCTAGTGAAAGGCTATGAACATAAGGATGAGTGACCTCATGGAGATCAACATCCAACACTGCGGAGACACCATCACATGTTTCTCAACGCAGTGATCTAGAGCAATGCCCCCATCCCTTATGGGAAATATGCAAAAGCATGTAAATCAACAGCCGCGGAGACACCATCACATGTTTCTCAACGCAAGCAATGACTAGCCAGGTCTTTCCCCGGGAAGGAACAACCACGGGAAGGGCAGTCTCCAATGAAGGAAACTACCTATGCCAAAACATGGTATCCATCCACAGACAGCTGTTTCGGGGTATTGCCCCTCATCAGTGTGGAGTAGGAAACTGGCTAGTAGGAGCAATGCCTAGTGAAAGGCTATGAACATAAGGATGAGTGACCTCATGGAGATCAACATCCAACACTGCGGAGACACCATCACATGTTTCTCAACGCAGTGATCTAGAGCAATGCCCCCATCCCTTATGGGAAATATGCAAAAGCATGTAAATCAACAGCCACGGAGACACCATCACATGTTTCTCAACGCAAGCAATGACTAGCCAGGTCTTTCCCCGGGAAGGAACAACCACGGGAAGGGCAGTCTCCAATGAAGGAAACTACCTATGCCAAAACATGGTATCCATCTACAGACAGCTGTTTCGGGGTATTGCCCCTCATCAGTGTGGAGTAGGAAACTGGCTAGTAGGAGCAATGCCTAGTGAAAGGCTATGAACATAAGGATGAGTGACCTCATGGAGATCAACATCCAACACTGCGGAGACACCATCACATGTTTCTCAACGCAGTGATCTAGAGCAATGCCCCCATCCCTTATGGGAAATATGCAAAAGCATGTAAATCAACAGTCGCGGAGACACCATCACATGTTTCTCAACGCAAGCAATGACTAGCCAGGTCTTTCCCCGGGAAGGAACAACCACGGGAAGGGCAGTCTCCAATGAAGGAAACTACCTATGCCAAAACATGGTATCCATCCACAGACAGCTGTTTCAGGGTATTGCCCCTCATCAGTGTGGAGTAGGAAACTGGCTAGTAGGAGCAATGCCTAGTGAAAGGCTATGAACATAAGGATGAGTGACCTCATGGAGATCAACATCCAACACTGCGGAGACACCATCACATGTTTCTCAACGCAGTGATCTAGAGCAATGCCCCATCCCTTATGGGAAATATTCAAAAGCATGTAAATCAACAGCCGCGGAGACACCATCACATGTTTCTCAACGCAAGCAATGACTAGCCAGGTCTTTCCCCGGGAAGGAACAACCACGGGAAGGGCAGTCTCCAATGAAGGAAACTACCTATGCCAAAACATGGTATCCATCCACAGACAGCTGTTTCGGGGTATTGCCCCTCATCAGTGTGGAGTAGGAAACTGGCTAGTAGGAGCAATGCCTAGTGAAAGGCTGTCTGTGGATGGATACCATGTTTTGGCATAGGTAGTTTCCTTCATTGGAGACTGCCCTTCCCGTGGTTGTTCCTTCCCGGGGAAAGACCTGGCTAGTCATTGCTTGCGTTGAGAAACATGTGATGGTGTCTCCGCGGCTGTTGATTTACATGCTTTTGCATATTTCCCATAAGGGATGGGGGCATTGCTCTAGATCACTGCGTTGAGAAACATGTGATGGTGTCTCCGCAGTGTTGGATGTTGATCTCCATGAGGTCACTCATCCTTATGTTCATAGCCTTTCACTAGGCATTGCTCCTACTAGCCAGTTTCCTACTCCACACTGATGAGGGGCAATACCCCGAAACAGCTGTCTGTGGATGGATACCATGCTTTGGCATAGGTAGTTTCCTTCATTGGAGACTGCCCTTCCCGTGGTTGTTCCTTCCCGGGGAAAGACCTGGCTAGTCATTGCTTGCGTTGAGAAACATGTGATGGTGTCTCCGCGGCTGTTGATTTACATGCTTTTGCATATTTCCCATAAGGGATGGGGGCATTGCTCTAGATCACTGCGTTGAGAAACATGTGATGGTGTCTCCGCAGTGTTGGATGTTGATCTCCATGAGGTCACTCATCCTTATGTTCATAGCCTTTCACTAGGCATTGCTCCTACTAGCCAGTTTCCTACTCCACACTGATGAGGGGCAATACCCCGAAACAGCTGTCTGTGGATGGATACCATGTTTTGGCATAGGTAGTTTCCTTCATTGGAGACTGCCCTTCCCGTGGTTGTTCCTTCCCGGGGAAAGACCTGGCTAGTCATTGCTTGCGTTGAGAAACATGTGATGGTGTCTCCGTGGCTGTTGATTTACATGCTTTTGCATATTTCCCATAAGGGATGGGGGCATTGCTCTAGATCACTGCGTTGAGAAACATGTGATTGTGTCTCCGCAGTGTTGGATGTTGATCTCCATGAGGTCACTCATCCTTATGTTCACAGCTTACTAGAGGGACACGCGAGGCCCTGGCACGTGAGATTGGCCAATAACTGGTGTGTCATGCCCTTACATGTCCGTGGCTGCATGTGCGCTACACTGAAAGGGCCAGCGTTTGTCGCTTACAGGTGCAGATAACCCGCTGAACACCGTTATTGATGGGGATCTGGGATTACAATTATTACCCGCGAATGATGATTTCCCAGTAAGTGCAGGTCAACCTCAGTTCCGGAATTAGACCTAACCGTCATTCCTGAAAAAATGAAAAACTTACGTGTGCAAACCACAGGTGCTTAACAGCTCGCCAGCCGTTCTCAGGCCCAGTATGGATTACCCGTGATTGCACAAAGGTGAGAAAGGGTACCGTATCACCGGATAACATGTATGGATAGCATAGTGTACACATTCAAAATATATATCTATAGATCAGGAGGCAGGCTCAGACGGTGTTAGGCCCAGTATGGATTACACGTGATTGCACAAAGGTGAGAAAGGGTACCGTATCACCGGATAACATGTATGGATAGCATAGTGTACACATTCAAAATATATGTCTAGATCAGGAGGCAGGCTCAGACGGTGTCAGGCCCAGTATGGATTACACGTGATTGCACAAAGGTGAGAAAGGGTACCGTATCACCGGATAGCATGTATGGATAGCATAGTGTACACATTCAAAATATATGTCTATAGATCAGGAGGCAGGCTCAGACGGTGTCAGGCCCAGTATGGATTTGACGGCCCAGACTACACAGCGGAGGAGCAGGGAGAGGTAAACATTGCAAATGCTGGGGCCCTGCCCAAGCAAGGGGGGCCCACTCATGGGCATCGGTACTGGCACTGGGCCCCTCATAGTACGGCGGTGTGTCTGACGGCGGGTGTGCACCAGCACCGTCACAGACACTTGATTGCACTATGAGGGACCCTGTGCCAGTGCCCGCGCCCAAGAGTCGGCCTACCCACCTGTCCAGTGCAACGGCACTCGCACGGTTTCATGCGCTAGGTGGTGACCCCGGCCATGGGGGGGGAGGCAGCACAGTTAGGGAGTTTTAGAAAGTGGCATATGTTGATGTTGGACATTCAGCTGATGCAAAAGGCGAAATTGTTCAAGTCCCAGGAAGAGGAGGACCAAAGCAAGCCATTTTTCTGTCAACCTATGTATCATCAGGGGAAGGTGGGACAAAATCCTTGGAAACCCATGCGTGGTTCATTTTAATGAAGGTTAGATCATCCACATTTTGGGTCGACAGACGGGTCCTTTTTTCTATCAGGATTGATCCAGCAGCACTGAATACTCTTTCCGATAGCACACTTGCAGCTGGGCAAGCGAGCTCCTGTAGCGCATATTGTGCCAATTCAGGCCAGGTGTCCAGTTTAGCGGCCCAATAGTCAAAGGGGAATGACCTGTGAGGGAGAACATCGACATGGGAGGAAAAGTAGTTTGTAACCATAGTTGACAAGTGCTGTCTCCTGTCACTTTCCATCGATGCAGTATTAACAGTCGTGTGAGCGGGACTTGAAAATTCAGTCCACAACATGGTCATGAAACCCCTGTCTCCAACGCCACTTCTGATGTGTGCACCACAAACACCTCTTCTAAGCTGCCCCTGGCCCCTACGGCTCGTGTGAGAACCATCACCGCTGCTGTGTGCTTGGATTGCCTCAACTAACCGGTTTACCAGAGTAGCTTGTTTGTTAGCCAATATTAGGTCAAGGTTCTCCTGTGGAATGATGTTTTGGAATTTGCCTTTATAACGTGGATCCAGGATGCTGGCCAACCAGTAGTCATCATCGTTCATTATTTTGGCAATGCGGGGGTCCCTTTTTAGGATCTGCAAGGCATAATCTGACATGTGGGCCAATATACGCGGTGTCAATGATGCAGTGCGACTGCTTGGTGGAGGAGCACTTTCTGGCAAATCCACATCCCTCCAGCCACGCACAAACCCTGTACCAGACCTTGCCACGCCAACATTTTCTCTGGACACACGAGAAGCATCCTCCTCCCCTAAATAATCATCCCCATCATCACCCTCCTCCTCTTCCTCTTCTTCCTCCACCTCGTCCAGGAGAGGTCCCGGAGCAGACAATGGCTGACTGTCATCAAGGATTTCCTCCTCCTCTTCCTCTTCGTCAACCTCGGCTGCAGACGCCTGCTCCTTAATGTGCGTCAAAGTTTGCATGAGCAGACGTATAAGTGGGATGCTCATGCTTATGATGGCGTCGTCTGCGCTTACCAGCCGTGTGCATTCCTCAGAACACTGAAGGACTTTACAGAGGTCTTTCAGCTTTGACCACTGCACACCTGTCAGCTCCATGTCTGCCCTCAAAGTGCCTGTCCGGGTATCTTCCCACAAATGCATTACGGCCTGCCTCTGTTCGCACAGCCGCTCAACCATGTGCAGGGTGGAGTTCCACCTTGTTGCAACGTCGATAATTAGCCAGTGCTTGGGAAGGTGTAGCAATCACTGCATCTTCTGCATACGACTGAAGTGTACGGGCGACCGGCGGATGTGCGAGCACAGTTTTCGAACCTTCTAGAGCAGGCCTGTTAACTCTGGATAATTATTGAGGAAGCACTGCACCACCAGGTTCAAGGTGTGAGCCAAGCAAGGTATGTGTCTGAGTTTTGAAAGGGCTATGGCAGCCACAAAATTACGGCCGTTATCGCTGACTACCTTGCCTGCCTCAAGATGGATACTGCCCAGCCATGACTCAGTTTGTTGCTGAAAGTAGTCGGCCAGTACCTCCGCGGTGTGTCTGTCGCCCAAACACATCATCTTCAACATTGCCTGCTGACGCTTTCCACTAGCTGATCGATAGGGGGACACCTCGTGTGTATCACTGGCAGCTGCGGATGGAGTGCTGCTGCGACTGTGCTCTGGGGACGAGCTTTCGCTTCTAGAGGAGTAGGAGGAGGAGGGTCGAACGCCTACAGCCAACTGTTTCCTATACCGTGGGCTAGGCAGCACTGTCCCACCACCGCTGTCCCCTGTGGACCCTGCATCCACCATATTAACCCAGTGCGCAGTGATGGACACGTAACGGCCCTGGCCATGCCTACTGGACCATGCATCAGTTGTGAGGTGCACCTTTCCACTCACTGATTGCTTGAGTGCATGGACAATGCGGTCCTTCACATGAAGGTGGAGGGCTGGGATGGCTTTGCGAGAAAAGAAGTGGCGACTGGGTAGTTCATAGCGTGGTACTGCGTAGGCCATGAGTTCGAGGAAAGCTGCGCTTTCCACCAACCGATAGGGTATCATCTCTAACGAGATTAGTTTGGCAATGTGGGCTTTCAAACCCAGTGTACGCGGATGAGAGGATGAGTACTTTCTTGTCCTACTCATAGTCTCTGGCAGGGTGAGCTGGACTTGAGAGATGCCTATGGTGGAACTAGCGGTGGACAGGGCGGACTGAGAGAGGGTTGATGATGGTGATGGAGTTGGTGTTCTTTCTGATGGCCTAGATTCAGTCTTTCGTTGATATAATAAATATATGTATATACCAATGGCGCTAAAGCGTACACCCACAGAACACAAAGCAGCAAGTAATAAGACAACACACCACTCAAGTTGTCTCCATAAAATAATAATAATAAATAAACCTGATAGAAACTTGCGCTAATTAAAAGTGTCTTGGTTAAAAAAATCTATTACCTTTACTGAAGCTAAAAACTGGCGAGGCAGGGAAAAAGGTCTTCAGAATGCAGGGTGGATTTCCAGGTCCTTTCCCAATGATACTCCCCGACACAGGTATATAAAAAGTTACTGGAGCTAAAGGGTGCTACCTCCTAGCATGCCGCCGTCCCGGCCGGTGACTGGCGCGCAGCTGGAGGTGTATATCGGCAGGCTGTAAGAGTACCAGCCGCCGCTTGCAAAAGCAGGCCTGCAAGGTCCGAAAAAGCTGAAGGACCTTGCGTGACGTCACAGTCACGTGATAGATCACGTGACAGGCAAGAAAGCCCTATGGGGCGCTGATGGGGCCAGAAAGCAATGGCAAATCCTCCGCGTTGCGGAATTCACTGATTCCTTCTTCAGGAAATTCCCTGAAGAAGGAATCAGTGAATTCCGCAACGCGGAGGATTTGCCATTGCTTTCTGGCCCCATCAGCGCCCCATAGGGCTTTCTTGCCTGTCACGTGATCTATCACGTGACTGTGACGTCACGCAAGGTCCTTCAGCTTTTTCGGACCTTGCAGGCCTGCTTTTGCAAGCGGCGGCTGGTACTCTTACAGCCTGCCGATATACAACTCCAGCTGCGCGCCAGTCACCGGCCGGGACGGCGGCATGCTAGGAGGTAGCACCCTTTAGCTCCAGTAACTTTTTATATACCTGTGTCGGGGAGTATCATTGGGAAAGGACCTGGAAATCCACCCTGCATTCTGAAGACCTTTTTCCCTGCCTCGCCAGTTTTTAGCTTCAGTAAAGGTAATAGATTTTTTTAACCAAGACACTTTTAATTAGCGCAAGTTTCTATCAGGTTTATTTTTCGTTGATATAACATTGTGATTCCCTGACAGCTTTGGCCTTGCAACGACACCTCAACATTTGCTGCTGTGCTAACCGGTGGGCTTACAGTGGGGGAAACAATGTAGCGTTGCTGACTACCTTCTTTGGGAGCATTTGCACATGTGGTACTTGAGGTTTTGTGTTCCGTCCACGCTTGCAAGTGCATGGTGGTTAAATGTCTAAGCATGCAACTGGTATTCAAATTTTTCAGATATTTCCCTCGGCTAATGGTCTTTGCGCACTTCTTACAGATAACCTTGGCTTGATCATTAGGATTTTGTTCAAAAAAGTGCCACACTGCACTCTTCCTACTATGGAAGACATTTTGAGTCCTTGCACGCTGTGCTATTTTGACTGTCTGGCCAAGCAGTCCAGCAACTTTTTGGCTTTTTGTAACCCATTTTTGGACTGCTCCGTGCCTGCCAGATAACAGCTGTTGCGATGTCGATGCCTGCTGCAGATGCTCCTCCTCTTCGGAGCTATTAGCAGCAGCACCCTCTTCCCCCAATGGATGTCAATCTGGGTCAACAACTGGGTCATCCATCACCTCCTCTTCAATGTCATGTGCACATTCCTCTGTGTCACCGTGTACGGTGGTATAGTATGCGGGAAGGGGCACCTGAGTTTCATCAGGGTCAGAATCTGGCTCAGTACACTGCGAGGGCAATGTCGTGCTCTGAGTGAATGTACCAGTAGAATCATCTATCAGTGGCTGTGCATCAGTGCACTCCATGTCAGATTCATCTCGGATGGGGTAATTCACCATTTCACTTGATAACCCAGGCATGGTATTTGAAAACAGCTCCATGGAGTAATCTGTTGTGTGGCCTGCCGCATCCTTCAATTTTGGTTGGGGTGAAGGACACAAAGAAAGGTGTGGTTCATGACCATGAGCCTCCAAAGAGGACTCAGTGCTTTTATTTTTTACAAGTTCAGAAGAGGAGGCGATAGAGCTGGAGGCCGAGTAAGCAATGTAGGCCAAAACTTGTTCCTGAAGCTCCTGCTTTAAAAGCGGTTTACCTACTCCCAGAAAAGGGAGCCTTCGAGGCCTTGTGGAGCCAGACGATGACGCAGGCTTAACACCTCCTGCATTAGGTGTTATTTTGCTTTTGCCACTACCAGCAGATCCAACACCAACACCATCATTAACAGCTGGCAACCCCCGCCCACTAACACGGCCTCTTACACCACACTTCCTCATTTTTTTGAAAAATGTACCCACAATTCCACCAACGATATGGAACTGTAAAACAAGGTACAAGGTGTATATAGGACAGGGGAGAATTTAATTCTCCTACCACTTCTGGACACTGATGTATTGTGTCAGGCCAGTGTATATCACACCGCTGTATGACAGGCTGAATTTGGCTGGTGTGTAAAATGTGATATATGACGGGAGAAATGGAATGTCCTTACACACTTCTGGACACTGATGTATTGTGTGAGGCCCAATGTATATCACACTGCTGTATGACAGACTGAATTAGGCTGATGTGAAAAATGTGACATAGGACGGCAGAAATGGATTGTCCTTACACACTTCTGGACACTGATGTATTGTGTGGCCCAATGTATATCACACCGCAGTATGACAGATTGAATTAGGCTGGTGAGAAAAATGTGACATAGGACGGCAGAAATGGATTGTCCTTACACACTTCTGGACACTGATGTATTGTGTGAGGCCTAATGTATATCACACCGCTGTATGACAGGTTGAATTTGGCTGTTGTGTAAAATGTGATATATGACGGGAGAAATGGAATGTCCTTACACACTTCTGGACACTGATGTATTGTGTCAGGCCAGTGTATATCACACCGCTGCATGACAGGCTGAATTTGGCTGGTGTGTAAAATGTGATATATGACGGGAGAAATGGAATGTCCTTACACACTTCTGGACACTGATGTATTGTGTCAGGCCAGTGTATATCAAACCGCTGTATGACAGGCTGAATTTGGCTGGTGTGTAAAATGCGATATATGACGGGAGAAATGGAATGTCGTTACACACTTCTGGACACTGACGTATTGTGTCTGGCCAGTGTTTATCACACCGCTGTATGACAGGCTGAATTTGTCTGGTGTGTAAAATGTGATATATGACGGGAGAAATGGAATGTCCTTACACACTTCTAGACACTGATGTATTGTGTGAGGCCCAATGTATATCACACCGCTGTAAGACAGACTGAATTAGGCTGGTGTGAAAAATGTGACATAGGACGGCAGAAATGGATTGTCCTTACACACTTCTGGGCACTGATGTATTGTGTGAGGCCCAATGTATACCACACCGCTGTATGACAGGCTGAATTTGGCTGGTGTGTAAAATGTGATATATGACAGGGGAAATGGAATGTCCTTACACACTTCTGGACACTAATGTATTGTGTGAGGCCCAATGTATATCACACTGCTGTATGACAGACTGAATTAGGCTGGTGTGAAAAATGTGACATAGGATGGCAGAAATGGATTGTCCTTACACACTTCTGGACACTGATGTATTGTGTGAGGCCCAATGTATATCACACCACTGTATGACAGGCTGAATTTGGCTGGTGTGAAAAGTGTGACATAGGACGGCAGAAATGGATTCCCCTTAATCACTTCTGGACACTGATGTATTGTGTGAAGCCCAATGTATATCACACCGCTGTATGACAGGCTGAATTTGGCTGGTGTGAAAAATGTGACATAGGACAGCAGAAATGGATTGTCCTTTCACACTTCTGGACACTGATGTATTGTGTCAGGCCATTGTATATCACACCGCTGTATGACAGGCTGAATTTGGCTGGTGTGAAAAGTGTGACATAGGACGGCAGAAATGGATTCCCCTTAATCACTTCTGGACACTGATGTATTGTGTGAGGCCCAATGTATATCACACCGCTGTATGACAGGCTGAATTTGGCTGGTGTGAAAAATGTGACATAGGACGGCAGAAATGGATTGTCCTTACACACTTCTGGACACTGATGTATTGTGTCAGGCCATTGTATATCACACCGCTGTATGACAGGCTGAATTTGGCTGGTGTGTAAAATTTGATATATGACGGGAGAAAAGGAATGTCCTTACACACTTCTGGACACTGATGCATTGTGTGAGGCCCAATGTATATCACACCGCTGTATGACATGCTGAATTTGGCTGTTGTGAAAAATGTGACATAGGACGGCAGAAATGGATTGTCCTTACACACTTCTGGACACTGATGTATTGTGTGAGGCCCAATGTATATCACACCGCTGTATGACAGGCTGAATTTGGCTGGTGTGAAAAGTGTGACATAGGACGGCAGAAATGGATTCCCCTTAATCACTTCTGGACACTGATGTATTGTGTGAGGCCCAATGTATATCACACCGCTGTATGACAGGCTGAATTTGGCTGGTGTGAAAAATGTGATATATGACTGGAGAAATGGAATGTCCTTACACACTTCTGGACACTGATGTATTGTGTCAGGCCAGTGTATATCACACCGCTGTATGACAGGCTGAATTTGGCAGGTGTGAAAAATGTTATATAGGACGGGAGAAATGGATTGTCCTTACACACTTCTGGACACTGATGTATTGTGTGAGGCCCAATGTATACCACCCCGCTGTATGACAGGCTGAATTTGGCTGGTGTGTAAAATGCGATATATGACGGGAGAAATGGAATGTCGTTACACACTTCTGGACACTGACGTATTGTGTCAGGCCCAGTGTATACCACACCGCTTTATGACAGGCTGAATTTGGCTGGTGTGTAAAATGTGATATATGACAGGGGAAATGGAATGTCCTTATGCACTTCTGGACACTACTGTATTGTGTGAGGCCCAATGTATATCACACCGCTGTATGACAGGCTGAATTTGGCTGGTGTGAAAAGTGTGACATAGGACAGCAGAAATGGATTCCCCTTAATCACTTCTGGACACTGATGTATTGTGTGAAGCCCAATGTATATCACACCACTGTATGACAGGCTGAATTTGGCTGGTGTGAAAAGTGTGACATAGGACGGCAGAAATGGATTCCCCTTAATCACTTCTGGACACTGATGTATTGTGTGAGGCCCAATGTATATCACACCGCTGTATGACAGGCTGAATTTGGCTGGTGTGAAAAATGTGATATATGACGGGAGAAATGGAATGTCCTTACACACTTCTGGACACTGATGTATTGTGTCAGGCCAGTGTATATCACACCGCTGTATGACAGGCTGAATTTGGCTGGTGTGTAAAATGCGATATATGACGGGAGAAATGGAATGTCGTTACACACTTCTGGACACTGACGTATTGTGTCAGGCCCAGTGTATACCACACCGCTGTATGACAGGCTGAATTTGGCTGGTGTGTAAAATGTGATATATGACAGGGGAAATGGAATGTCCTTACACACTTCTGGACACTAATGTATTGTGTGAGGCCCAATGTATATCACACCGCTGTATGACAGACTGAATTTGGCTGGTGTGAAAAATGTGACATAGGACGGCAGAAATGGATTGTCCTTACACACTTCTGGACACTGATGTATTGTGTCAGGCCAGTGTATATCACACCGCTGTATGACAGGCTGAATTTGGCAGGTGTGAAAAATGTTATATAGAATGGGAGAAATGGAATGTCCTTACATACTTCTGGACACTGATGTATTGTGTCAGGCCCAGTGTATATCACACCGAAGTACGACAGGATGAATTTGGCAGGTGTGAAAAATGTTATATAGGACGGGAGAAATGGAATGTCCTTACACACTTCTGGACACTGATGTATTGTGTCAGGCCCAGTGTATATCACACCGCTGTATGACAGGATGAATTTGGCAGGTGTGAAAAATGTTATATAGGACGGGAGAAATGGAATGTCCTTACACACTTCTGGACACTGATGTATTGTGTCAGGCCCAGTGTATATCACACCGCTGTATGACAGGATGAATTTGGCAGGTGTGAAAAATGTTATATAGGACAGGGCAGGATTGGAATCTCCCTAGAGTGTAGGTCTGTAAGAATGGAACAACTCCTCTACTTATCCTTACTTAGTCACACCCTTAGCTTCACTGTGGCCGTGATAACAGCTGTTACACGGTACTGAGAGAGCAGCGTGCACGTACACCGCTGTCCGGTGTATGTTAAATTGTCAAGCTCCGTGTTTTTTTAGTATACAGACTGACACACGCTGTCTCTCTATAGTTTTGAATGTAATCAAACAGCAAATAGACTAGACTGTTTGAAAAACAGACAAAACTATAAGGTGGAGGTCTGTAAGAACGGAACAACTCCTCGACTTATCCTTACAGAGTCACACCCTTAGCTTCACTGTGGCCGTGATAACAGCCGTTACACGGTACTGAGAGAGCAGCATACACCGCTGTATGGTGTGAAAAAATGCACGCTCAGTATATCACCAGGACAAAAAAAAAGGATTGCTTTTAAAAAAGCAGTTTGCAAAGCAGTGTGAAACCAGCAATGCAGCTATCAGGTTGCCTTATAAGGCAACCTAACAACCAACAGAGCTGATCCACCAAAATATAGCCTCCCCTTGCACTGCACAGTGACTGGTGTGTTATACAGGCAAAATCGCTAGCAGCAGCAACTGATTTTTTTTCTTCTTCCCTGCCTAACACTCTCCCTACAGAATCTGCAGCAGCAGCATCTCTCCCTATACTGAGATCAGCAGAAGTAAGATGGCGGTCGGCGTGCACGCCCTTTTATACCCCCTGTGACTCCCCCCAAAGAAAGTCAATCACTTGCATACCCTTCTCAAAGATGGTGGGGACCGCTGCCTATGTCATCACGTTGCCCACAGTGTCCGTTCTTCCTCATTGGCTGAAAAAAGGGCGCTGAAGCATGTTTTGAAATGCGACTTTGGCGCTAAAGTCGCCGACCTCGTGGCCGACCTCACGCTGAGGTCGGGTTTCGTTTCATGAAACCCGACTTTGGCGAAAGTCGGCGACTTTTGAATTTTTTTGACCCGTTTCGCTCAACTCTAGTTGTAAGTAGTCTTACCCTCTTGTAAACTGCTGTTTCACAACCTTAGGCCCACAGCTGTCAGTCACATGTCACTAAATGAACAAACACAATTTATTTTCTTAGATAGTGTGCCTGAACAACACTGTTATACCTAACAATTTTTAATTGGAAATCTAGCTTTCTGATATGTCACTGAAACACAGTTTTATCACAAACTATTTGGAGTAGTTAATTGGGCCCCCAGGCTGCACCCCAATATTAGGCCTAATGACTTTGAAGTTGAAATCTGGCCTGATTTTCCACTGAAACACAGTTTATCACAAACGATTTGGAGTAGCTAATTGGACCTCGTGGATGCACCACAATATTAGGCCTAATGATTTTAAGTAGAAATCTGGCCTTCTAATTTGCCACTGAAAAACAGTTTTATCATAAACCATTTAGAGTAGCTAATTGGGCCTCGTGGCTGCACCCCAATATTAGGCCTAATCATTTTTAAGTGGAAATGTGGCTTTATGATTTGTCAATAAAACACAGTTTTATAAAAAATTATTTGGAGTAGCTAATTGGGCCTCGTCGCTGCACCCCAATATTAGGCCTAACGATTTTTAAGTGGATATCTGGCCTTCTGATTTGCCACTGAAACACCACTTTATCACAAGCGATTTTGGGGAATCTAATTGGGCCTCGTGGCCTTCTGATTTGTAAATGACACACAGTTTTATCATAAACGATTTGTAGTAGCTAATTGGGCCTTGTGGCTGCACCATTATATTAGGCATAATGATTTTTAAATGGATATCTGGCGTTCTGAATTGTCTCTGAAACTCAGTTTTATCATAAATGATTTGGAGTAGCTAATGCCGCCTCTGGAGATAACCACACATTTTTTGCACAATCCAGTTCGATGCTGGAAGGTTGAGTTCACACAGGACAGGATCCTACCTAGTTAACTGACAAACTCACTTTTGGCAGCAGCAATAGCTCAGGAGTGACCTCTCTGTTTTGTGACACTGAGACAAAGGCACCAGCAAAACAAGATGTCCACTTTTTATGTGGCCAGGGTCATGTGATTTTGGCAGCCAATCACAGAAATCTTTGTGTCATGATGTTGTGGTTGGTTTCTGAGCCCCGATTGGCTGCTGGAATCAACAAACTTAAAGTTAAGGGGAAAAAAAAAGAGAGTACACCTCTCCTCTAACCTCTCCACACCCACTCCCCTCACCAAACACATCCCCCCGTCCCACCTGCTCATCCTACAGCACCACTATTCTAGCCAAAGTAATACTAAAAGCATTAGTGGAAACTTGATGATTTACCAAACTGTGACTGACTTTTGCAGACTGAGTAAAAATGCTTGTGAAAGCGAACACGAATCCGAATGTACTACGTTCGTGACGAACTTGAGATTGGAAAACTTTTCCGAACAAGTTCTCTCATCTCTAATTATCATTGCTTTCAATTGAGGAATATTATGCTAAATCATGTTTAAGTAATATGTTTCCTCTCTTTGAAAATAACAAATTATTATATTACATACCTCATATAAACCTTAGCACCTATATTTCTCTTTAAACTTCCTTACAACGAACTCACTGTCTGGACACTTGAGGCTACTTTTTTCTTATTTGTATTAATTCAATTCCCTACTAGTATTTTCAGCTTGTGCTGGCATATTTTTTCTGTCGTACAACATCTCACACATCTACATCTTGCACATTGTGTCTATGCAGTACATTAGACAGTGGTCCACTTTTATCCATAGATTCATAAAGTAACATTGATAACATTTTGACAAGTAAGACAGCATATTAACCTTTTGGTGTTCTGATTATACATTTTGTTTCTAATTATGTCGACCAAACTGCCACTGTAATGCATTACTCTTTACTAACTGGAAACGTGTTTGAGATTTGTCAAGTAATGAGCAGCACAGTACACTCAGATCAATACTTTCTTTTCCCGTAAGAATGTATTTTCCTTATTCTTGTAGGTAGTTATTGTTTTTAGCTGTAAGATATTGTGAGAATAACCATAATAATTGGTACAAATGTAATAACTTATAGAGTAAAAATATAAATGTCATTACTACAAATGGACACAATTAAGCATACAATTGCAAAAACTTAACTGTTATATATCATTTTCATTATAGGAATAAAGAAATAAATCAGTCTACAGATTGCTTAACTGCTATACATGTCAGAAACAGATCAATGACATCAAGCAATCAGATGTGATCAACTACTGCATATAATAGTGTTGACTTTGAAATTTTTTTTTATCTCCAACAAAATTACATCTGCGGCGGTGCATGAGCAGTAGCATCTATCGGCAAGCGATGCTCTTAATCTGTGCAAGTCCAGCCAATTGGTGGGTGGTGCTTGTGCAGACAGAGAGCATCACTTACCTATAGATGCTACTGCGCATGTTCCAGCGCCTGTGCCTTTTTGCTGGAACAAAAAAAAATTTGGCTGCAGCAAGATGTCGGCGGCGCATGCGTAGTAGAATCTATTGTTAAGCTATAGATGGTACTGCACAGGAGGTGCTAGAGGTGCCATTTTGTTGGAGTAAAAAAAATTGGTTCCAGGAAGATGGTGGTGTTGGTAGGCACCAGGATTCTCCTGCTGCACAGGGTAGATCCCTAGCCTTGTGTGCCTCTGCATTCTCCTGTTGCAGTGGAGGCTGCTTAGCAAAGACGTCAGTCTCAGCATCTTGCTCAGACTCGTGCTGTGCACTTGGTTACTTCTGGCTCTCCAGCCAAAGCTATAGTAACTATCAACAGGCAG
This sequence comes from Dendrobates tinctorius, assembly GCF_039654945.1. Taxonomy (NCBI): domain Eukaryota; kingdom Metazoa; phylum Chordata; class Amphibia; order Anura; family Dendrobatidae; genus Dendrobates; species Dendrobates tinctorius. The sequence continues at coordinate 30,812,883 of NW_027361747.1, read as the reverse complement.
AGGCGAAGAGACGTTCCAGAGGCTAAATCCAGATTTCTCCCTACTGAGCAAGCTTGTGAGGTGGCAACCTCTCATTGGTGGTCAGTCGTCAGCTGTTCAGGTGACGTGGCAGGTTCGGATTGGTCCACGAGCGAGGTCCTGTCTGACTGGACTTAAATGGAACATATAAAATGTACCCAGAAGCAGGCGTCGGTGGGCTAAGATAATTTGTGTTTGGTGTGTTGGTGGTTACGGTACCACCTTGTGTGCATGTGTGCCGCTACTAGCACTGCAAGTGTGTGTATAGGCAGTCAGTTCAGGGTGGGAACTTCCGCTTGGCTTAGCATCTGAACCAGGCATCCTAAGTCGCATGTGCGGCTTGCACACCGTGTATCACAAGAAGCGCAACCACCAGCTTAGTCTTTCCTGGGGGGTAGCTATAGGGACCCCAATTAGCGTCACTATCACTATATCCCTGTGAAGCCTATCAGGGTATAGGCTTGAGTGCTCTTTCTTGTAGTACCGCTCTGTGGAGCAACCGAGCAGGTACTTTGCACTCTTTCCACACCGAGTGTCTCAGTGTGTTTATGGTGCTTGCATGCAGCATCACTCCACCATTAGTTACTAGCTTTGATTCCTCTATCACCACATGGTGGACCCCGGGTTGCAATCGCACCTTTTCATAATGTATAATTGGTGCGATCCGCAAACCCTAGCAGGTGGCGCATGTGCAGTGACATCTATTGGTATTTTGCTGGAGTTTAATATTTTTTCTTCAAAAGTTTAGTGACCTGTCATTTAAGCCCATAAGGATAAAATGAGAACAGAGCACCAATAAAAGACCGGCCCACAGTCCATCTGGAAGCACGAGAATCTTGTTAATTGAAAACTGTAAATACAAATTAAGCAGCAATCACAAGATGGATTTCAATCAGTGTAATGGCGCCAACCTTACAATGCTTGTGCCACAGTTCCACCCCTCAGGTTGTCTGGGATGCAGTTACTGACAGCTCGGCCATCCAATCCGGTACATGGGCATGCTGAAGCTGTCAGTACTTTGATGGACAGCATGACCATCCAATCTGGTACAGGGGAGTGCTGAGCTGTCAGTGTGTTAATTGACAGCTCGACTAGCCAATTTGTGACTGGGAGATGTCAGCTGTCTAAGGTGTTCACTATCTCAGGTAATTCCAATGCCTACTTAACTGAGAAGCTTCTCCCAGACCACTGCCAGACGTGCACTCATCTTGTGAGGTTTGTGCTCTGTGCTCTCCTGTGCCTTGTGATCTGTTTGCTTGATCTGTTGCCTGACTTTGGACTTTGTTCTGACCATCCGCCTGTTTAACAATGTATCAGTTAGGTTCTGAAATAATCAGAGTGTTTAAATTTAACAATGCAGCAGAACTGAGAAAGCTAACCCCATCCTCGCCAGATTCTCAGTGTATGGGGCATGGCCTGGGCTCTGAGCATGTAGGCAGCAAGAGCTCTAAGCTACCACAGTCACATTCTAAAGCTACAAAATAAGCGTGCATAGGGTTAACCAAAATAACCTTGCTGGACGCTAGTTTATTTATGCACTTTGGGTGCCCATTTTGAGACAAAAAGCAGGACTCTGGTCCAAAGAGGACCGAATAAATAAGCTTTTTCAAGTCTGGATGGCTGCGGTGCAGCAGAAGCTGAAGGACATCACCCCACATCATCTGCCCTCCTGTGAAGAGACCGGAGTGCCAGTGCGGGCTGTACTGAAGCCAGGATTGATCTGTAGGATCATTATTGTTACTGAGGACTTTATTTGGATCCCCCCAGTAAGGCACAACGTAAATCCAGCTGTCTGCACGGCTTTCTGCCTACAGTGTGTGGAGGATAATGGCGTGGCTGTGGTGGAGGGATACAGACTCCTGCATGTTCATCCCTGCTGATTTACACCTGAGTGCCACTGAATTTTGACTGCTGTAATATCGGGGTTAGGTTAGTGGGGACAGAGGAGCTTCCCTGGACATATTCTAGCATGGCATGCTGAAGAGGAAAGCAAAGACACCGGTGGGGACTCTTTCTTTGCCACGGAGCTGAAGGGCGGACGGATACCACCGGACCTCTAGGACCAGACCCTGGAATCGGCCAAGAACAGCGCTATACAGCCTTATAAAGGACCAGATCAGAGGCGTCTAGCACCAGGGGAGCCACTAAAAACTGCTGAGGTGAGGCACAACTGAAATCCGGTCACTAGAACTGGATGCTGCACACTGATCATAGCCCCAATAGAACTCAATGGGAAGTAGTTCCGACTGTGTCCAGCCTGTCAGTGCTGCAGAAAGCTGACGTCACAGGCCCTGCAGCACACAGCAAGTGACCCCGGGTACTAAAGGCTCAGCTATACTCCCGCTATACTGTGTGGCACAGCAGGCAGTTAACCCCACGTGTACTGGGGAGAAGGATATAGACTGTGGGGAGGGCCCTCACTATCCCCACACAATAAAGGAATACTGACTATTCTGCACTTACCAGCGGCGCAGACTTATAACACAATAGTGACTGCAGTTTCTGGCTGGTGGCCCCGGTGTCCTATACTCATCTGTGCAGTGCACCATAATAAAGGATTATCCACTCTTCAAGCCAGGTTCAGAGCTACAGTGGACTGCTTGCATTATTATTGAGGAATTGTGTGACTTTTGGCGCTCTTACTGAGGGTTTCTCAGTTGACTCCTTTTCTGAAACTTGTTTTTAGATCATTTTACTTAACTTGTCTGATTGATCAAGCTAAAAGAGTCATAGATCTGAGGCCAGGGAAGGCTGTGTGGCAAATTAAGATGCAGTCAGGAAGGGGCAGAATTAATAATAGCTCACACAGGGTGATGAGGCACAATTTGGGGGCATATTCAAAATCCTATGAGGATATCCCTAATGTGTTAAGCCCCACAAAATCTAGATCACCTCTGAAAAGAGGTGAGCCAAAGATGCCTTATATAAAACAATCCCATAACCCTGCACCTGTCAAAGCTGTAAAAGGGGGATCAGGTATCAATAACCCATTGACCAAAACACTGCCTAAAACACAACATGAAACACTTCAAAAAAAGAAAAATTTGAGGGGACACATTAAAACTCCCCCTCCAAACCAGCCCCTCACGGAGGAAATGGACACTTCCAAATCAAACAAAAGGAAGGGCCCAGACGGTCAGGAAAACACCGGGAGTCTTTCTTCTGAGGACTCCGACAGTGTCTCAGCTGACTATATCCCAAACACAAGCCCTGAAAGGCAGAGGCCTAGAAGTGACAATGGGGGTCCATTTCCTTCGTTTGAGGTTCCTTCTCCATCGATTAACCTGGGGGAATACAAGGGGTCCAATAAACAAGCCACCGAAGGATTCATGGCGGATCTCTTCCAGTCCTTCAGTGATGCCCTAAAAATAGGGTTTGAGACTCAGGCTAAAGCCCTACAGGAAACTTGCAGGAGTCTTAGCCAAAAGGTTGAGAAATATGAGGTAAAGATGGTACAGGCGGAGAGGGACATAGTCTACCTCTCAAAGGAAAATTATCTCCTCAAAACGGAGGTTATTTCCCTTAAAAACAAATTAACAGATCTGGAAGACCGAAGCAGGAGAAATAACTTAAAAATACATGGTATTCCTGAGTCGGTCTCCCAGGCAGATCTTTCAGATTACACTAAAAATTTATTCAAAAAACTATCGCCAAACTTGACAGAATTAGAAGTAAATATTGATCGTATACACCGCCTCCCACGTCCAAAAGGGGTCCCACAGGAAAAGCCAAGGGACACTATCCTCAGAGTCCATTTTTTTGAAACCAAGGAGAAGGTTCTAAAATTTCTGAGAGAGAGAGGTTCACCTCCAGAGCCATATAAAGATTTAAAGATTTTCCTAGACTTCTCCAAAGAGACAATGGATGCAAGAAGGTCCTTCAAAGATTTGACCTCTAAACTTAGAGAGCTCAGAGTGTCATATAGATAGGGTTTCCTTACCAAGCTATTAGTCTGGTATAATGACAAAAACTACCCCATCTACACTCAACATGAGGGTCAGAAGTTCCTTAAATTTCTGATGGATGAACCAGCATTTAGGGATAGGGATTAGGACTGATTTTTATCTTATGTTCGAATTTACATGGTGTTCACTGTTAATTTCCTTTTCCTGAATATGAATATCTTATGACCCGTATTTACAGTTTATTGATGTCACTGTGGGAACTTGCCACTTAATTTTTTCTCACTTTTTCCCCCACACCAAGGTGAGACACCAACCGGTTTGGAGTCCTCCAGGAGAACTCTCAAGTTCCTAATTTTTTTTTCTGTATTTCACTGTTTTGCTTGTTTCCATTTTTCTGTTTTGATATTGCAGTCTAACAATGAAAATCTTATCATGCAATTTTAGGGGGCTCAACAGTCCGAATAAGAGGTATGCGGTATGGAAGGAGATCAACCGAACCCGTGCCAAATTGGTATGCCTCCAGGAGGTTAAACTGGCCTCCGATCGACACCCAGTTTTCCAGCACAAGAACTTTCCACACATGTACAAGTCACTGTCCACAAAGAAAAAGGCTGGGGTCATTACACTGGTAGGTGGCACCGTTCCTTTTCAGCTCATCAAAGAGATACCAGACTCGTTGGGCAGGTTTCATATACTCATATGCTTACTCCATGAAAGGCCATGCACAATAGTGAATGTATATGCACCTAACAAGGGACACATTCGATTCTTGAACAAGCTAATCAAAAAAATAGACATAGTCAAAACAGGCGATCTTATCTTACTAGGCGATTTTAATATTGTCCCAGATAGTAGCAGTGATTCATTCTCATTAGTTCGCCATAAGGTTCCAGTTTTAAAAAACTGGTTAACTCAAAATGAGCTTTATGATGCTTTTCATTGCTTGAACACATCGTCTCTTGAGTATTGTCACTTTTCAGATGTACATAAAACAGCATCTAGAATCGATCTACTACTTACTAATATATTTACTTTAACCAAAATTAAGGATATATGGTTCATGCAAAAGACCATTTTGGATCATGCCACGGTTCTCGCTGAGTTCCTCGTGGGTCCTCCCTCTGACAAGCCATTCCACTGGAAACTTAACCCAGCCTTGTTATATATACCAGAGTACAAGCAAGAGATAGAAAACATTCTCTTAAACTACTTCAAGGAAAATGTATCTGGTGAAGTAGATCAGTTCACGGTCTGGAACGCCCATAAGGCAGTCCTGAGGGGATGCCTTATGAAGATCCTCTCTAAACATAAGAAGAGAAATAGGGAAAAAATTACAAACCTACAGGCCCAAATTAATGATCTGGAAAAAAAACAAACCAACTTGAAAGTTCCTTCCCAAACTATCCAGGCTGAGATTTTGAGACTTAGACAGAGTCTGAGATATGAAATCTACCAGAAATATGATGCAGCCATCAAAGCATCTAGGTATAAATCGTATGCATGTCTCAACGAGCCTACCAAGTTTATGATGAGGAAATTAAAAAGAGAAAGAATTAAAAAAAGGATAATTAAGATTGTATCTCCCTAGGGTGACCCCAAAATTCACCCTAGGGACATTGTCAACTCTTTTGCAGATTTCTTTAAAAATCTTTATAACCTGAAAGATGACCCCCAAACACCAGTGGCTAACTCAAATTTTGTGGATTCTTTTCTACAGAGTATCGATCTACCAAGAGTTGATGAGCTGGACTTGAATTATGTCAATAGCCCTTTTACAGAGAGTGAAATAGTTGACGTTATCAAGAAACTGCAGTCCTAAAAATCACCAGGGCTGGATGGCTTCTCTGGGGAATACTATAAATCCTTTTCAAAAATTCTGGCTCCACAGTTAGCTTCCGTCTTTGATCTGGCATCCTCTCGGGGCTCCTTCCCAAAGGAGATGTTAGAGGCAACAATTGTCATGATTCCAAAGGAGGGGGGAGACCCCGAGAGGATACAGAACTATAGGCCAATCTCGCTCATAAACAGCGATATTAAAATCTACTCAAAGATCATCGCAAGCCGACTAAAAAACATCCTTCCACGTCTGTTGGTGGATGATCAAATAGGGTTCACAGAGGGCCGCCAGGCCTCAGACGGGACTAGAAGGGTGTTGAACCTGATAAATTTAGCTAACAACTCGAGAACCCAAACTGCTTTTCTGGCACTGAACGCCGAGACGGCGTTCGATAGACTAAACTGGCTTTATTTAAAAGCAACTCTCGCTAGATTTGGCTTTGACGAGAAGTTTCTATCAACAGTCTTCGCCCTATACTCGGGTCCTAGTGCCAGGATCTATGCAAACAACTTCTTTTCCGACTCGTTTGACATTACTAATGGCATGAGACAGGGGTGCCCCCTGTCTCCCCTTCTATTTGTGCTTGCCATAGAGCCCCTAGCCAAAAAATTAGATTAAACAATGATATTAAAAGCTTTGAACTGCCATCACGAAATGTTAAAATCGGGTTATTCGCAGATGATCTCTTCCTCACACTACTTGATCCTGCAAATTCCATTAAAGCCCTTTCAGATGAACTAGAAAAATTCTCTAGGGCATCGTATTTTAAGGTAAAATCACACAAATCCAAATTTATAACTCTAAACATGAAACAATCCAAAATTAGCGAAATAAAGACTCAAACCCAGTTCATTTGGGAGGAGAAAGAGATTGTCTATCTAGGAATTAGAATAGCAGGATCAATCCAAGCCACAGTTAGGGACAATTTAGACAGCATTAAAAAGACTATTACAAGCAATCTATCTTTTTTGGCTCAGCTAGAGACTTCCATTTTTGGGAAGATACTGGCAGTCAAAGCCTTTATCCTTCCCAAAATTTTATACATATTTAGGACTTTGCCAGTTAGCTTTCCGCGCCAAACCATTGATAAAATTCAAGACCTCATCCAACTATTTATTTGGAAAGGTAAGAAAGCAAGAATATCTGCAGACTTACTTTATAAAAATAAAAAACATGGGGGTGCAGGACTGCCCAACATATACGCTTATTATCAGGCCTCACTTATTACACAGAACTGGCACTGGTTTACGGAAAACATGACACATCCAGCTTGGTATGGCTTGGAGAGAGATGCTAGTGATAGAGGTTCCACACGAAAGCTTTTCTTTTACTTCCTTCTGCAACAGCACAGTGCGAACTCATCGCATCCTATATTTCGGTCGATAATCTCAGCCTGGAGGGAACTCATTAAGCCGACTAAAAATATCAAAAAAACAGAGCAAATCTTAAAACTACCCCTATCTTCATTGGCACTGATGGATGATCTCCCGATACTGGAGGTATGGGGGAAATCTGGAATCAAAAAGGTGGGGGATGTTTTTCGTGGAGTGGAATTCTTGAAATTCAGTGAGATCAGGGCTAAATATAATCTACCGTCATCTGAGTATGTTGAAAGACAGAATTTGGAAAATCATAAAAGGGAAGACTTTAAATTATGAAATGCTATCTTCACGATTGTGCAACCTTAAAAATAAAAACCTCTGGAGTCTGCGTAATTTGTATAGATCTGTCGTCAAGGACCTAACGAGCCACAAAAGCATATAAATGAAGAGATGGGAGTCCAATTTAGGTGCTGATATCCGTCTCAAGAATTTGAATGATGCCATCAAAAACACTTACAATTCCAAAATATCAATGGGTCTTCACGAGGGTTATTTTAACTGTTAAATAGGTGGTACTATAACCCGACAACGTTATCACATTTTAACACAAAACTATCTTCCTTGTGCTGGAGAAGCTGTGGACATCAAGGGAACCTCTACCATATATTTTGGGGTTGTTCAAAAATCAAAAACCTCTGGTTCCAGGTCACACAGCACATTAACCTCATTGCTAAGGACTTCACAATTACGCCTGAAAGAGCACTTCTTTCATTAGACATGGAACAATTTGATGATTCGGTAAGATGCATTATTATACACATCCTCTTGGTGACTTAAGGGGGTTTTACACATAGCGATATCGCTAAAGCGTCACCGATTTTGTGATGCAGCAGCGATATCGCTATGTGTGATACTTACCTCCGACCGGCTCCCCCCGCTGGCTATTGCTGATCGCGCAAGATCGTCCACGTCCATTTCTCGTCGGGCGCTTCCTGCTGGGCTTCCTGCTGGCACCGACGAGCAACGCGTGGACGCGGGCGGGAGGACGTCAGGATCGCCGCGTCTGAAAGGTAAGTAACGACCGCTGCTGCATCGCTACATCGCTGTGAGATCTGCCTGTGTGCCAGCTCACTAGCGACCATTTAGTGATGCACCAGTGATCCTGACCTGGTCGTATCGTTGTCGGGATCGCTGGTGCATCGCTAAATGTAAAGGGCCTTAAGACCATGTTAGCACAATGGTGGAAGAAAATCGAGGTTCCTAAGTTTTCAGACATACTTGATAAGATAGGCCAACCTAGCGATTTAGAACGCAGATTTGCGATTAACAACAATCACATCCACAAATATACAAAAAAATGGAAGACTTGGAACAACAAATTCCATATCAAATAGACCTATTAAGAGGTATTATATTTTGAGGCCAAAACATGGCTGTTGTAGTACCGGGATGTTGTATCTCCTTCCAAGAATGTTACCCCATAATAAGGATTGGCGATCTTCTTTTTCTTTTATGTTGTTATTCACTATATGCTAATTAATACCTGTGCAAGGTTCTTTATTTCCCTTTCCCTTTCCTCCCTTCCTACCTTCCTTCCCTTACCCTGTTTAAATACTAAAAACCAATAAAATTATTTGAAAAGATTCTCAGTGTACATATCTATAGACAGTGAGCTGCATATCATGGAAGGGGTCAGAGTCTAATTAGACAGTCACAGCAATGTAACTCACAATGTGATTAAAGCTTCAGTCAAAATAATCAACAGCACACAGCCAGAATTGTGATACATTTATGAGTTCAGTGTTTTAATCCCTACCTCATGCATATGATACTATAAAGGTACTGTCACACTTAGCGATGTACCAGCGATCCCGACCAGCGATATGACGCGGTCAGGATAGCTGGTACATCGCTAAGTGGTCGCTAGTGAGCTGCACACAGGCAGATCTCACCAGCGACATTACTGGGGACGGGGGTCGCTACTTACCTGTCACACTAGGCGATCCTGACATCCTCCCGCCCGCGTCCACGCTCGGCGCTCATCTCTCCACAGGAAGCGCCGCAGGAAGCTGATGACGAGAAGCGGTCCAGGACGTTCTCGCGCGATCAGCGATAACCAGTGGGGGAACGGGTCGTAGGTAAGTACCAGACACAGCGATGTCGCTAGCAATATCGCTATAACGTCACAAGTTATAGTGATATTGCTAGCAATATCGCTTAGTGTGACAGTACCTTAAGATCTCCTTTCACACGTTCAAACTCTTTAATGCAAACAGAGCATTTGTAATATCATGTTACCTTAACAAATATGGCTATGAATAAATATATGGCAACTGTTCTTCACTGCCTTGCTGTCACACACTATATGTATAGTTTCTTCTGAATCTTTTGGCTTTCTATCCCTATCTCTATGGCTAATCTGTGAACTGTGACATCCTTCTATGATCCACTACAAAATGTATGTTGCATTCTCTGCCTTAGCTTTTGTACAGGCTACGCGAGTCCTTCACTAGAAACAAGGTATTTCACCCTCTATAAACCAAACCATCAAGTGTGGGATCCAAGACCTAAGAAAGCAGTGCCAACTACAGATGTCAATGGAAATGTGTCCCATGTGTATTGCTATCTAAAGCAGCTTCATTACAGGAAAAATTAGATTAATGCATATTTCTACACTGACGATCAAAAGGTTATCAATGCTTTGAACTTTTGACTTTCAGGCTTCATATCTCACCATCCATTACTGCTTAAAACATTAGACTACCATCATTTTATAGACAATTATTATGGCTGTCTCATATATAAATTTGACTTCCAACTATTTTGCATATAATTAACCCTTAAACCCAAGGGTGGTTTGCACGTTCATGACCGGGCCAATTTTTACAATTCTGACTACTGTCCCTTTATGAGGTAATAACTCTGAAACGCTTCCAAGGATCCCGGTGATTCTGACATTGTTTTCTCGTGACATATTGTACTTCATGTTAGTGGTAATATTTCATTCAAATAACTTGCATTTACTTGTGAAAAAAACGGAAATTTGGCGAAAATTTTGAAAATTTCGCAATTTTCCAACTTTGAATTTTTATGCCCTTAAATCACAGAGATACGGCACACAAAAAACTTGATAAGTAACACTTCCCACATGTTTACTTTACATCAGCACAATTTTGGAACCAAAATGTTTTTTTGTTAGGAAGTTATAAGGGTTAAAAATTGTCCAGCGATTTCTCATTTTTGCAACACCATTTTATTTTTACGGACCACATAACATTTGAAGCCACTTTGAGGGGTCTATATGATAGGAAATACCAAAAAGTGACACCATTCTAAAAACTGCACCTCTTAAGGCTCTCAAAACCACATTCAAGAAGTTTATTAACCCTTTAGGTGCGTCACAGGAATTTTTTTAATATTTAAAAAAAAATGAACATTTAACTTTTTTTCACAAAAAAAATATTTCAGGTTCAATTTTTTTTATTTTACCAAGGGTAACAGGAGAAATTGGACTGCAAAATTTATTGGGCAATTTGTCCTGAGTATGCTGATACCTTATATGTGGGGGGGAACCACTGTTTTGGTGCATGGCTGAGCTCAGAAGGGAAGGAGCGCCGTTTGACTTTTTCAATGCAAAATTGGCTGGAATTCAGATCGGACACCATGTCACGTTTGGAGAGCCCCTGATGTACCTAAACAGTGGAAACCCCCCACAAATGACCCCATTTTGGAAACTAGACCCCCCAAGTAACTTATCTAGATGTGTGGTGAGAACTTTGAACCCACAAGGGCTTCACAGAAGTTTATAACGTACAGCGGTACAATTAAAAAATCATATTTTTTCCACAAAAATGATCTTTTCAACTCCAATTCTTATTTTTCCAAGGGTAACAGGACCCTATAAGTTATTGTGCAATTTGTCCTGAGTACGCTGATACCCCACATGTGGGGGTAAACCACTATTTGGGCGCATGGCAGAGCTCGGAAGGGAAGCAGCACCATTTGACGTTTTTGGCTGGAATTGAGATCGGACACCATGTCGCATTTGGAGAGCCCCTGATGTACCAAAACAGTGGAAACCCCCCATAAATGACACAATTTTGGAAACTAGACCCCCCAAGGAACTTATCTAGATGTGTGGTGAGCACTTTGACCCCTCCAGTGCTTCACAGAAGCCCAGGCGTGAAAATAAAAAAATCGTATTTTTTCCACAAACATGATCATTTAGTCACCAATTTTTTTATTTTCCCAAGGGTACCAGGAGAAATTGGACTCTAAAAGTTGTTGTCCAATTTGTTCTGAGTACACTGATACCCCATATCTGGGAGAAAACTACTGTATGGGCACACGTCGGGTCTCGGAAGGGAAGTAGTGACGTTTTGGAATGCAGACTTTGATGGAATGGTCTGCGGGTGTCATGCTGCTTTTGGAGAGCCCCTGATGTACCTAAACAGTGGAAACCCCCCACAAGTGACCCCATTTTGGAAAATAGACCCCCTAAGGAACTTATCTAGTTGTGTGGTGAGCACTTTGAACCCCCAAGTGCTTCACAGAAGTTTATAACGACCGGGCGTGAAAATAAAAAAAAATGTATTTTTTCCACAAACATGATCTTTTAGTCCCCATTTTTTTTATTTTCCCAAGGGTAACAGGAGAAATTGGACCCCAAAAGTTGTTGCCCAATTTGTCCTGAGTATGCTGACACCCCATATGTGGGAGAAAACTACTGTATGGGCACACATCGGGGCTCGGAAGGGAAGTAGTGACGTTTTGGAATGCAGACTTTGATGGAATGGTCTGCGGGTGTCATGTTGCCTTTGGGGAGCCCCTAATGTATCTAAACAGTGGAAACCCCCCACAAATGACCCCATTTTGGAAACTAGACCCCCTAAGGAACTTATCTAGATGTGTGGTGAGCACTTTGAACCCCCAAGGGCTTCACAGAAGTTTATAATGCCTGGACATGAAATTAAAAAAATCGTATTTTTTCCACAAACATGATCATTTAGTCACCAATTTTTTTATTTTCCCAAGGGTAACATGAGAAATTGGACCCCCAAAAGTTGTTGTCCAATTTGTCCTGAGAACGCTGATACCCCATATGTGAGAGAAAACTACTGTATGGGCACACGTCGGGGCTCGGAAGGGAAGTAGTGACGTTTTGGAATGCAGACTTTGATGGAATGGTCTGCAGGTGTAATGTGCATTTGGAGAGCCCTTGATGTACCTAAACTATTGAAACTCCCCAGAAGTAACCCCATTTTGGAAACTAGACCCCCTAAGGAACTTATCTAGATGTGTGGTGAGCACTTTGAACCCCCAAGTGCTTCACAGAAGTTTATAACGCCCGGGTGTGAAAATAAAAAAATCATTTTTTTCCACAAAAATGATATTTTTGCCCCCAATTTTTTATTTTCCTAAGGGTAACAGGAGAAATTGGACCCTAAAAGTTGTTTTGCAATTATTCCTGAGTAGGCTGATACCCCATATGTGGGGGTAAAACACTGTTTGGGCGCATGGCAGAGCTTGGAAGGAAAGGACCACCATTTGACTTTTTCAACTCAGAATTGGCTGGAATTGAGAACAGACGCCATGTTGCATTTGGAGAGCACCTGATGTGCCCAAACAGTGGAAACCCCCAATTCTAACTCCAACCCTAACCCCAACACACCCCTAACCCTAATCTCAGCCCTAACCCTAACCCTAGCCCTAACCCTAGCCCTAGCCCTGGCCCTAGCTCTAACCCTAGCCCTGGCCCTAACCCTAGCCCTAGCTCTAACCCTAACCCTAATGGGAAAATGGATATAAATACATTTTCTTTTAATTTTATTATTTTTCCCTAACTAAGGGGGTGATAACAGAGGGTTTGATTTACTATTTATGGCGGATTTTTATGTTTGGCAGCTGTCACACGCTAAAAGACGCTTTTTATTGTAAAAATAGTTTTTGCATCACCACATATTGAGAGCTATAATTTTTCCATATTTTGACCCACCGAGTCATGTGAGGTCTTATTTTTTGAAGAACGAGTTGACGTTTTTATTGGTACCATTTTCGGGCACATGACATTTTTTGATCGCTTTTTATTCCGATTTTTGGGACGCAGAATGAACAAAAACTAGCGTCTCATGAATTTCTTTTGGGGGGGTGCGTTTACACCGTTCCGCGTGTGATAAAATTGATAAAGCGGCTTTATTCTTCGGGTCAGTACGGTTACAGTGATACCTCATTTAGGTTTTTTTTTATGTTTTGTCGGTTTTATGCAATGAAAACTATTTTATATAAAAAATAATTATTTTTGCATCGCTTTATTCTGCGAGCTATAACTTTTTTATTTTTTTGCTGATGATGCTGTATGGCAGCTCGTTTTTTGCAGGACAAGAGGACGTTTTCAGCGGTACCATGGATATTTATATGCGTCCTTTTGATCGCGTGTTATTGCACTTTTTGTTCGGCAGTATGATAATAAATCATTATTTTTTGCTTCGCTTTTTATTTTTTAAGGGGTTCGCTAAAGGGGTTAACTAATGGGACAGTTTTATAGGGCAGGTCGTTACAGACGCGGCGATACCAAATATGTGTACTTTTATTGTTTTTTTTAATTTCCAAAAAATGAATTTATTGGGGGAATATTTTTTTTTTTCTAATTTATTTGGCGATTTTTTTTAAATTATTTTAACACTTTTTTTAACTTTATTACATTGTCCCAGGTGGGACATCACTGTCCTGTGACAGATCGCTGATCTGTCACATCACAGATCACTGTGACAGATCAGCGATCTGTCACAGGCAGAGCAGCAGGCTTCCTCGTGCCTGCGCTTTGCAGGCACTGAGGAAGCCTGCTCCCTGCAGGCCCCCGAAGGTCCCCGCTGCCATCTTGGATTCGGGGACCTGCAGGGAAGGAGCCCCCCGCAGCAGCGCTGCACATTGCGCTGCCGTGGGGGGCTCAGGGAAGCATGGAGGGAGCCCCCTCCCTGCCGATGCTTCCCTTTAACACCCGGTACACCGCGATTGTGTTTGATCGCGGTGTACAAGGGGTTAACGTGTCGGGGGCGGTCCGTGACTGCCCCTGACACATTGTGCCGGGTGTCAGCTGTGATAATCAGCTGACACCCGGCCGCGATCAGGGGCGCTAACCACGTGGGCGCCGCTGATCGCTATGACTTACTATCCCATCCCTGGGAATTAAGTCCCAGGGCACATGGACAGGAAAGTATGTCATATGGGATTAAGGGGTTAGTTATGCAGATTCTTGTCATGTCACTGCATTGTTGCTGTTTTGCTCCTGGTGGTGGAAAATTATTTTTCTTCCTGTCTGCTACACTCTACAACATAGAATCATAGAATCGTAGAGTTGGAAGGGACCTCCTGGGCCATCTGGTCCAACCCCCTGCTCAAAGCAGGATTCGCTAAATCATCCCAGTCAGATGTCTGTCCAGCCTCTGTTTGAAGACTTCCATTGAAGGAGAACTCACCACTTCTCGTGGCAGCCTGTTCCACTCATTGATCACTCTAACTGTCAAAAAGTTTTTTCTAATATCTAATCTGTGTCTCCTACCATTCAGTTTCATCCCATTGCTTCTAGTCTTTCCTTGTGCAAATGAGAATAAAGTTGATCCTTCTACAATGTGACAGCCCTTTAGATATTTGTAGACAGCTATTAAGTCTCCTCTCAGTCTTCTCTTTTGCAAACTAAACATTCCCAAATCCTGCAACCTTTCCTCATAAGACAGGGTTTGCAGACCGGTCACCATTCTGGTCGCTCTTTTCTGAACTTGCTCCAGTTTGTTGATGTCTTTTTTAAAATGTGGTGCCCAAAACTGGACACAATATTCCAGATGAGGTCTGACCAAAGAGGAGTAGAGGGAAATAATGACTTCACGTGATCTAGACTGTATGCTTCTGTTAATACATCCTAGAATTGCATTTGCCTTTTTTGCTGCTGCATCACACTGTTGACTCATATTCAGTCTGTGATCTATTAGTATACCCAAGTCTTTTTCACATGTGCTGTCACTTAGCCCTATTCCTCCCATTCTATATATGCTTTTTCCATTTTTATTGCCCAGATGTAGTACTTTGCATTTCTCCCTGTTAAAAACCATTCTGTTAGTTGCTGCCCACTTCTCCAGTTTATTTAAATCTTTGTGAATCCTCTCTCTCTCTTCTCTAGTATTAGCTATCCCTCCTAGCTTTGTGTCATCAGCAAATTTAATCAGTTTACCCTCAATTCCTTCATCTAAATCGTTGATAAAGATGTTGAACAATACAGGGCCCAGGACAGAGCCCTGTGGTACCCCACTTGAGACATTCTTCCAACTGGATGTGCAGCCATTTACGACCACTCTTTGGGTCCGATCACTAAGCCAGTTATGAATCCACCTAACAGTTGCCTTGTCCATTCCATACTTAATCATTTTTTCAATAAGGATTGTATGAGAGACTTTGTCAAATGCTTTGCTGAAGTCAAGATATACTATATCTACAGCATTTCCTTGATCCACCCAATCAGTGATACCGTCATAGAAGGAAATTAAGTTAGTCTGACATGACTTATTAGTTACAAACCCATGCTGACTCTGTTTAATCACTTCATTCTTATCCAGGTATTGACATACATGTTGTTTAATAATTTGTTCAAAGATCTTTCCTGGTATAGAAGTCAGACTCACCGGCCTATAGTTACCTGGGTCCACCTTCTTCCCCTTTTTGAAGATAGGAACAACATTTGCTCTTCTCCAGTCTTCTGGCACTTCTCCTGTTCTCCAAGAATTTTCAAAGATTATAGAGAGGGGTTCAAAAATTTCTTCTGCTATCTCCTTCAGTACTCTGGGGTGTAATTCATCTGGACCTGGAGACTTGAATTCATCTAGGCTAGCTAAGTGTTTCCTCACTATCTTTCTGTTTATAGATATCCTGGATTCTTCTATTCCCTTAATAGGACAGTGAATAACAGTTGATGTTACATTTCCTTTCTGAGAGAAAACAGATGCAAAATAGGAATTTAAAAGTTCAGCCTTCTCAACATCCTGTCTTACCATTTCATCATTTTCATCCTGTAAAAATCCTATAGCATCTTTGACTTTTCTTTTACTTTTGACATATCCCCAAAATCCTTTATTATTGCTTTTGACATCTCTTGCAAGCCTCAATTCATTTTCAGCTTTAGATAATCTGATTTGTGCCCTGCAGGTTCTGCAGACAGCATTATATTCTTCTTTAGATATGCCTCCCTCTTTCCATTTTATAAACATTTTTTTCTTCCTTTTTAGCATGTGCTTAAGTTCTGTGTTCATCCATCCTGGTTTCCTTAACTGCTTCCTATTCTTCCCTCTTTTCGGAATTGTTAACAACTGTGCTTTGAGAATTTCATTTTTCAAGATTTCCCATCCTTCCTGGACATTTTTGTCTTTAAGGATATCCAGCCATTGGATCCCTCCAATTCTCTTTCTGAATCCCTTAAAATCTGCCTTTCTGAAATCTAACCTTGACGTCTGAGTCTTCACAGGTCTTCCGCCTCTAGTTATCCAAAATTCTAAAATAGCATGGTCGCTACCTCCTAGGGTCCCAGCCACTTTTACCTCCTCAACCATTTCCTCCCTGTTTATAAGGATTAGATCCAAGGTAGCAGTTCCCCTTGTTTTCTCCCTTACCTTTTGGAAGATAAAGTTGTCAGCAAGAGAGGATAAGAATTTCCTTGACCTGTTAGTTTTGCCTGAGAGAGATTCCCAACAAATGTCTGGATAGTTGAAATCTCCCATGACAACTATGTCATATTTTTTGGAGAACTTGGCCATTTGATGCATAAAGAGTTCATCCATAGCTTCAGCTTGCACAGGCGGCCTGTAGTAAATGCCTACAATGGTGTCCTTTCCATTGTTCTGTCCTTGTATTCTTACCCAAACAGTTTCCACAGAACTCCCAGTCTCTGAAGCTTCAATCTCTGTGCAGATATACGCGTTTCTAACATACAATGCGACACCCCCTCCTCGTTTATCAAGTCTGTTTCTTGCAAATAAGTTGTATCCTTCTAGTCTTGTTTTCCAATCATGTGTATTGTCCCACCAAGTTTCAGTGATTCCAATGACATCATATTTCTTTTCCTGTGTTAGTAGTTCCAATTCTCCTTGTTTGTTGCCCATGCTTTGTGCATTAGTATAGAAACATTTTAGTTTGTGATTGGTTTCTCTTTCTCCAATATTTTTATTAATTAGATTCTTTCGCAAATGATCTCCTCAAGACTCTTCCCCTGGTTTTCCGATTTCCTCTTTTCAGCTGCAACGGCCAAAACCCAGTGATCGTTGAGCTCGCGGAGACTCTTCACTTATCCCAGAAGGCACTGGGAATACGCAAATGATCTCCTCAAGACTCTTCCCCTGGTTTTCCGATTTCCTCTTTTCAGCTGCAACGGCCAAAACCCAGTGATCGTTGAGCTCGCGGAGACTCTTCACTTATCCCAGAAGGCACTGGGAATACGCAAATGATCTCCTCAAGACTCTTCCCCTGGTTTTCCGATTTCCTCTTTTCAGCTGCAACGGCCAAAACCCAGTGATCGTTGAGCTCGCGGAGACTCTTCACTTATCCCAGAAGGCACTGGGAATATGCAAATGATCTCCTCAAGACTCTTCCCCTGGTTTTCCGATTTCCTCTTTTCAGCTGCAACGGCCAAAACCCAGTGATCGTTGAGCTCACGGAGACTCTTCACTTATCCCAGAAGGCACTGGGAATATGCAAATGATCTCCTCAAGACTCTTCCCCTGGTTTTCCGATTTCCTCTTTTCAGCTGCAACGGCCAAAACCAAGTGATCGTTGAGCTCGCGGAGACTCTTCATTTATCCCAGAAGGCACTGGGAATACGCAAATGATCTCCTCAAGACTCTTCCCCTGGTTTTCCGATTTCCTCTTTTCAGCTGCAACGGCCAAAACCCAGTGATCGTTGAGCTCGCGGAGACTCTTCACTTATCCCAGAAGGCACTGGGAATATGCAAATGATCTCCTCAAGACTCTTCCCCTGGTTTTCCGATTTCCTCTTTTCAGCTGCAACGGCCAAAACCCAGTGATCGTTGAGCTCGCGGAGACTCTTCATTTATCCCAGAAGGCACTGGGAATACGCAAATGATCTCCTCAAGACTCTTCCCCTGGTTTTCCGATTTCCTCTTTTCAGCTGCAACGGCCAAAACCCAGTGATCGTTGAGCTCGCGGAGACTCTTCACTTATCCCAGAAGGCACTGGGAATACGCAAATGATCTCCTCAAGACTCTTCCCCTGGTTTTCCGATTTCCTCTTTTCAGCTGCAATGGCCAAAACCCAGTGATCGTTGAGCTCGCGGAGACTCTTCACTTATCCCAGAAGGCACTGGGAATACGCAAATGATCTCCTCAAGACTCTTCCCCTGGTTTTCCGATTTCCTCTTTTCAGCTGCAACGGCCAAAACCCAGTGATCGTTGAGCTCGCGGAGACTCTTCACTTATCCCAGAAGGCACTGGGAATACGCAAATGATCTCCTCAAGACTCTTCCCCTGGTTTTCCGATTTCCTCTTTTCAGCTGCAACGGCCAAAACCCAGTGATCGTTGAGCTCGCGGAGACTCTTCACTTATCCCAGAAGGCACTGGGAATACGCAAATGATCTCCTCAAGACTCTTCCCCTGGTTTTCCGATTTCCTCTTTTCAGCTGCAACGGCCAAAACCCAGTGATCGTTGAGCTCGCGGAGACTCTTCACTTATCCCAGAAGGCACTGGGAATATGCAAATGATCTCCTCAAGACTCTTCCCCTGGTTTTCCGATTTCCTCTTTTCAGCTGCAACGGCCAAAACCCAGTGATCGTTGAGCTCGCGGAGACTCTTCATTTATCCCAGAAGGCACTGGGAATACGCAAATGATCTCCTCAAGACTCTTCCCCTGGTTTTCCGATTTCCTCTTTTCAGCTGCAACGGCCAAAACCCAGTGATCGTTGAGCTCGCGGAGACTCTTCACTTATCCCAGAAGGCACTGGGAATACGCAAATGATCTCCTCAAGACTCTTCCCCTGGTTTTCCGATTTCCTCTTTTCAGCTGCAACGGCCAAAACCCAGTGATCGTTGAGCTCGCGGAGACTCTTCACTTATCCCAGAAGGCACTGGGAATACGCAAATGATCTCCTCAAGACTCTTCCCCTGGTTTTCCGATTTCCTCTTTTCAGCTGCAACGGCCAAAACCCAGTGATCGTTGAGCTCGCGGAGACTCTTCACTTATCCCAGAAGGCACTGGGAATACGCAAATGATCTCCTCAAGACTCTTCCCCTGGTTTTCCGATTTCCTCTTTTCAGCTGCAACGGCCAAAACCCAGTGATCGTTGAGCTCGCGGAGACTCTTCACTTATCCCAGAAGGCACTGGGAATATGCAAATGATCTCCTCAAGACTCTTCCCCTGGTTTTCCGATTTCCTCTTTTCAGCTGCAACGGCCAAAACCCAGTGATCGTTGAGCTCGCGGAGACTCTTCACTTATCCCAGAAGGCACTGGGAATACGCAAATGATCTCCTCAAGACTCTTCCCCTGGTTTTCCGATTTCCTCTTTTCAGCTGCAACGGCCAAAACCCAGTGATCGTTGAGCTCGCGGAGACTCTTCACTTATCCCAGAAGGCACTGGGAATACGCAAATGATCTCCTCAAGACTCTTCCCCTGGTTTTCCGATTTCCTCTTTTCAGCTGCAATGGCCAAAACCCAGTGATCGTTGAGCTCGCGGAGACTCTTCACTTATCCTAGAAGGCACTGGGAATACGCAAATGATCTCCTCAAGACTCTTCCCCTGGTTTTCCGATTTCCTCTTTTCAGCTGCAACGGCCAAAACCCAGTGATCGTTGAGCTCGCGGAGACTCTTCACTTATCCCAGAAGGCACTGGCAATACGCAAATGATCTCCTCAAGACTCTTCCCCTGGTTTTCCGATTTCCTCTTTTCAGCTGCAACGGCCAAAACCCAGTGATCGTTGAGCTCGCGGAGACTCTTCACTTATCCCAGAAGGCACTGGGAATACGCAAATGATCTCCTCAAGACTCTTCCCCTGGTTTTCCGATTTCCTCTTTTCAGCTGCAACGGCCAAAACCCAGTGATCGTTGAGCTCGCGGAGACTCTTCACTTATCCCAGAAGGCACTGGGAATACGCAAATGATCTCCTCAAGACTCTTCCCCTGGTTTTCCGATTTCCTCTTTTCAGCTGCAACGGCCAAAACCCAGTGATCGTTGAGCTCGCGGAGACTCTTCACTTATCCCAGAAGGCACTGGGAATACGCAAATGATCTCCTCAAGACTCTTCCCCTGGTTTTCCGATTTCCTCTTTTCAGCTGCAACGGCCAAAACCCAGTGATCGTTGAGCTCGCGGAGACTCTTCACTTATCCCAGAAGGCACTGGGAATACGCAAATGATCTCCTCAAGACTCTTCCCCTGGTTTTCCGATTTCCTCTTTTCAGCTGCAACGGCCAAAACCCAGTGATCGTTGAGCTCGCGGAGATTCTTCACTTATCCCAGAAGGCACTGGGAATACGCAAATGATCTCCTCAAGACTCTTCCCCTGGTTTTCCGATTTCCTCTTTTCAGCTGCAACGGCCAAAACCCAGTGATCGTTGAGCTCGCGGAGACTCTTCACTTATCCCAGAAGGCACTGGGAATATGCAAATGATCTCCTCAAGACTCTTCCCCTGGTTTTCCGATTTCCTCTTTTCAGCTGCAACGGCCAAAACCCAGTGATCGTTGAGCTCGCGGAGACTCTTCACTTATCCCAGAAGGCACTGGGAATATGCAAATGATCTCCTCAAGACTCTTCCCCTGGTTTTCCGATTTCCTCTTTTCAGCTGCAACGGCCAAAACCCAGTGATCGTTGAGCTCGCGGAGACTCTTCATTTATCCCAGAAGGCACTGGGAATACGCAAATGATCTCCTCAAGACTCTTCCCCTGGTTTTCCGATTTCCTCTTTTCAGCTGCAACGGCCAAAACCCAGTGATCGTTGAGCTCGCGGAGACTCTTCATTTATCCCAGAAGGCACTGGGAATACGCAAATGATCTCCTCAAGACTCTTCCCCTGGTTTTCCGATTTCCTCTTTTCAGCTGCAACGGCCAAAACCCAGTGATCGTTGAGCTCGCGGAGACTCTTCACTTATCCCAGAAGGCACTGGGAATACGCAAATGATCTCCTCAAGACTCTTCCCCTGGTTTTCCGATTTCCTCTTTTCAGCTGCAACGGCCAAAACCCAGTGATCGTTGAGCTCGCGGAGACTCTTCACTTATCCCAGAAGGCACATGTTCTCACTTTCCCTAATAGATCAGTGTATTATTAGGTTGACTCCCAAGCGAAAGGTCACTGAATCAAAGAGTAGCCATGAAGTAGATTTCCCAAGAAAAGACAAGAAAACTCAGTGTGTTATTAGGTTGATTCCCAAGAAAACAACATCTTCCAGCTCATCGATAATAGTCAAACTTATCAGTTTTACCACATGGGGAATGTCATAAAAAAACCTCAATTGTT
Source organism: Dendrobates tinctorius (assembly GCF_039654945.1). Lineage (NCBI taxonomy): Eukaryota > Metazoa > Chordata > Amphibia > Anura > Dendrobatidae > Dendrobates > Dendrobates tinctorius. The sequence continues at coordinate 30,791,298 of NW_027361747.1, read as the reverse complement.
GTTTTTTGTTCATTTTGTCTACCAAAAATCAGAATAGATAGGGATCAAGAAATGTTATGTACTTGAAAACGGTATCAATAAAAATGTTAATTCGTCCAGCAAAGAACAAGCCCCCACATGACTCTATGGGCAGAAATATATAAAAATTATAGCTCTCAAAATGTCAAATGATAGTAGTCAAGCATAAAAATATTATATGAATCTGGTAAGTGCACTGACCTGAACATTAAAGCTGTCTTATTTATTTATATCATGTGGTAAACGGTATAAAAAATAAATAGAACAAATTATTTACCTGCTGCTGATTTGCTGATTCTGCCTAAAAAAAATTGCAGTAAGGCTCATCTCACATTTATTCTGCGCTCTACAATGAGGGTTTACATCTGGGTTTCTGAGTAAATCCCTGAATTATGTGATTTAGGTGCAACCCCTCCAGTGGAAGATTCCCTATATTGAGAAAGATGGAAACACTGTGAGAGCTGTCTGGGCTATGATTCAGCAGTGCTCATCTTTTTAAGCATGCATAAAAGTGCAGTCAGGACACAGTTCTGTGGACTTCTGAAAAGTAAGGAAGCCACTAACAGAAGCCAGACGCTGTACAGAGTAACACTGCTACCTCATTATAGTGATTTGATCCATCGATGGTTTCATCTGAATTACATAATTTGGAGATGTTGATCAAAACCCCCATGTTAGTGCTCAGTGTGGAGCACAGGATAAATGTTATGAAAAATGTTCCCAATGAAAGCTTTCACTCAATTTGCAAAAAAACAACAACTCACCACTCAGATCCATCATCTGTTAATGGAAGTATAGCAGACTTCCACATTACTGGTAACACAAAAGCTCTGGAAAAGTAAAATTCTTACCCCCAAAAGAAATTCAGAAATTCTGTGCTCCCAAATCCAAATTTCTCTTTCCTTTCTGAGTCCCAGTATGCCTAAACTACATTTAGCATCCACATGTTTGGTATTTCTGTAGTGATGAGTGACCACTAAATCTATGGGTGCCTGTCTCCAGAAGCACAAGCTGGGTACAGAGTATAGGGTACCACAACGTACTGAGCGCTACAATGATCAGGCATTAAAATTACAGGTTTGCTATGTAAACTCAGCAACATCCACTGCTGATTGTTTCTGGAAAACACCCATGGAGTCAAGTCGTCACTGCACCTGCAGATCAATTCCCAAAGGGGTATAATTTCCAAAATGGGGTCTCTTGAGGAGGGATTCTGCTCTTCTAGAGCTTAGTGGCCCTGTGTATGGAGACAAGATATTCTAGTAAAATCTGTGCTCCATAAGTCAACTAGTGCTTCATCCATTCCAGTCTTGCTAAGCAGTAGTCTTATATGCGGCATTGCCACATTCAGCAGAAATTGTGTAACAAATTTTGGTGCCATTTTTACTCATTTCCCAGTGTGAAAAATGTAAAATCTGGAGCTAAAACAAAGTTTTTGTGTAAAAAATTTAGTTATTTTTTTCACTGCTCAATGGTATTAAATTCTGAGACACATCCGTTGTATTCATATGATAATTGCATCCTTAGATGAATTCATTGAGCGGTGTTGCTTGTAAAATGTAGTCACTTATTTAGTGTTCTGCTGTTCTTGCACCTCCGGGAATTTTCAAGTGGGTCATGGCACCCATAAACCACAACAGGAAAATCTGCACTATATTATGGTGCTCCTTCCATTCTGAGCTTTCCACTGTGCCTAAAAAGTATTTCTCGATTACATGTAGGGTATTGGCGCACTCATAAGCAATTGCATAACAAACTGTTAGGTCTATTTATTCCTATTTGTCCTTATAAAAATTAAAAACTTGTGGCTAAAACAACATTTTAGGGGTAAAAATGTATTTTTTTGTTCATCACCTAATAGTGTACATTTCTGTGAGGCAAATATGGTGCCAATATGCTCACTGCACCCCTAGATTCCTTCATTGGGGGTGTAGTTTTGTATTTTGTAAAATAAGGTAAATTATGAGACGTTGTGCTGACACATTAGAGGCTCGGCCAATGTGGCATGACACCCTCAAACCATTCCAACAATATCTGAACCCCCATACTGCGCTTCTTCCTTTCTGAGCTTTCCACTGTGCCATAAAAGTAGTTTTTCAACACATATGAGTATTAATGTACTGGAGAGAAACATAACAAACTGTACCATTCAATTTCTCCTGTAATCCCTTTTCAGAAAATTAAAAGCTTCAGGCCAAAGCAACATTTTAGTAGAAAAATTGGTAATTTTTCATTGACTCAGTCCAAAGTTATACAATTATGTGAATCGCCTGAGGAGTAAAAATGATTACTACACCCTTACATGAATTTCTCAAGAGGTGTAGTTTCCAAAATGGGGAGTTTATTTTGTTTTGGCATGTGAGAGGCTCTTGAAATGCGACATGGCATCCTACTATCTATTCCAGCCAAAATTGCGCTCCAGAATTCAATTGGTGCTCCTTCCATCCTGAGCCCAAACAGTAATTTTACACCACATATAGGGTATTGGTGTTCTCAGCAGAACTCAGACGTCATTACGTTTCTGTAGATTAATATCTCTGTAAATTGAATTTCCTAAGAAAATTCAAATTTTCCATGATACACTCATTTCTAGTAGAAAGCTATCACAATTATTTGATGCATTTGGTTGGTTTGATGTATGGAGGTTTAGATTTTGCTGTTTTTCAAAACATTTCAACACTTTTCCTCATACTGATTTGGTTGTAGCCAATGCTGTACTTAAATATATTAACTATTAGTTATGAATATTACAATAATAAATTTAATATTAATAGTGTGAGTTATGAAAGTAAAGTAAGTTAGAAAGTAAAATCGCTAATCAGGTACTGATTTTTCTTAAATTTTAGATGATTCTAGTTCTACGTGTGATCTTGGTTTAGCTCTAACTGACTACCCACATTTACAGAACACTATGAGTCTATTAAAGACTTGCTTGCTTTTTTTGCAAGATGCTCTGCCTCACCTTTGGTTGTTTGGGATACTGACAAGGCCTTTTTAAGGGGACCACATATTAAAAATCAATGTTATTAGCCAATTACATTTTTGTGGACTTCTAATCAAAGCTATTTTCACCACCTGTTCAGTCCTCACCTCATCTTTTTATCACTACCTCTTTTGCTGAACTCAAATGCGCTGCATGCGTAAGGTCACAACATAGGCCATATTAGGGCCAAAAGTTCTGGCTCATCTTCAGGAGGTCCAGGGATTTCATTGTGAGGAGCTGTAATAAGAAGATGCGGTGAGCAGCAGAGGAGCCAGAGAGGTGAATGGTGAGGTGAGTATTAGGATTTTTTGTTCATTTTTTACATCTTAAGTTACTCTGCTCCTGGGTCTTTAGAGACTCCATAGAACAATAAGGGATATTAAATTAGCTGAGAATAACATCTCTGCAAATCAAATTTCCTAGGAAGTAAAGGCCTGATGTGCTCATTTCTAGTGGTAAGCTATCACAAACATTACATGAGGTTGATTTGATATGTGATGAATGGTTAGAAACAGGGAGAGGCAAACGTTTTTCTACTTTTCTAAATCTTTCAACACTTTTCTCTTATTGATTTGATTGTCAGTAATGATTTGACACTTATGGTAACTATATTAATACTGTGAGTTATGAAAGTAGACACATCTCTGATCATGTTCATATTCTCACATTTAGCTGTTTGTCATTCTGCTAATTCCTCTTTGAAGGGATTATTAATTAAAGGGGTGGTCTGAAGCTAAATATTATATTAATCCTAATCACTATCTATTATATTTCATAATCTAATTTTTTTCTAACATACTTTAATTATAATTTCCTATCCTTCACTCACTACATTATCTTACTGCTTTATTTTTTTTTTTACTACTTCCTTTGTGATGACACGTCCTTTGAGTGTCCCACTGCATTCTGGGATACTCAAACGAGTTATCATCAGGGACAGAGGTTGCCTCTGTCCCCACTCTTAAACTAAGCATCATCAGTGACGTTCCATTCGGGGGCTATGCTAGTCCCTGCTCTACTGAGCATATGTCAATTCGGATGGATGGTTCAGTAGGATATTGCACTGTGCACTGTTATTCTCAGTGCACATTAACTATGCGATGAGTCAGCAATAGAGCACACTGTCATTGCACATTGTAAGATGAGATTGAGCAAGCAGAGACCAGCGCCATCCCTGCCTCCTGGTGACCACTTGTTTAAGTACCAAGCATTCACTGGGATTCTCAAATGATGCGTCATCAAAGAGAAAGAAGTAAGAAAACAAGGCAGTTAAATAGCACAGTGAGGGAAGGAAAGGGAACTTTTAATTAAAAAAAATCATTAAATACCCACTACACTAAAGGAAGCCAAAACCACAATCACTGCACAGATAGAAACCTGCAATATAAAGAAATATTGGTGGAGTGGCTCCTGTGGACTTGGGAGATAACCAAAACCATGGGCAAGACTCTACCATTCATTATTGTCATTCTTTAAAAAATAAGGATCCTGTTAATGTGATTATAATTATTTTATATCTTTGATTAATACTGATATTAAGTTATTGGCAAAAATGTTGGCCCCTTCTCGACATGTGCAGTACATGTACTGTTTTGTGGGAGCTGCGTTCCTGCAGAGATGTATATGTACAGTGGCATGATCGCGCGGCCTCCCGCTGAGTGCCGCGGCGATCGCGTGCAGGTGTTAGCTCTATATGAGAACTGACACCCCGCAGCAACACCCATGATCAGTGCTAGCACCGATTGCAGGCATTTAACCCCTCTGACGTCGCTGTCAGTAGTGACAGCAGCATAAAAGAGCATTGCGCAGGAAATCAGATGCAATCACATGGTTGTGATAGTCTCCATGGAGACCCACGGCCCCAAGAGTGCTTCTAGGTCCTGCAGGGAAGGTGGCTTGTGAGAGCCTGCTGGGAGCAGGTGCTGGCATGCCTCCTTCCCTGCCTGCAGACCCTGATCTGCTGCTCTGCTGCTCTGCAGTGGAGAGTAATGTACCATCCTGGGACAATGTAAAAAAGTAAAAGAAAAAATATTAGAAAGCGTAAAAATATTTTTTTAAAAAATCCCTAAATAAAGGAAAAAAAAAATATATATTTTCCAATAAATATATTTATTTATGTAAATGGCAAAAACAATAAAAGTACACATATTTGGTATTGCCGCATATGTAACGACCTGCACTATAAAACTATCCCACTAGTTAACCCTTTCACTGAAGACTGGATATGAGGCAAAAAACAATGCTTTATCATCACACTGCTGAAAAAAAGGTGCAATAAAACGCGATCAAAAATACGGAAATAAAATGGTACCGCTGAAAACGTCTTATTGTCCGGCCAAAAACATGCCGCATACAACTCCATCAGCAGAAAAATTAAAATGTTATAGCTCTCAAAATAAAGCAATGCAAAAATAATAATTTTTCCTTAAAATAGTTTTTATTGTTTAAAACACCAAAACATAAAAAAGATATAAATGAGGTATTACTGTAATCGTACTAACCCGAAGAATTCAGCTGTCATAGCAATTTTAACACACGCGGAATGGTATAAAAATAAAAAGCAATTCCTGAATTGCAATTTTTTGTTCATTCTGTGTCAAAAAAATCAGAATAGAAAGTGATCAAAAAATGTCAGGTGCACGAAAATTTTACCAATAAAAACGACAGCTCGTCCTGCAAAAAACAAGACCTAACATGACTGTCAGCAGAAATATGGTGATGCAAAAACTAGTTTTCGCAATAAAAAACGTCTTTTAGTTTTTGACAGCAGCCAAACATAAAAACCCAATATAGATCTGGTATCGCGGTAATCATACCGACACGAAGAATAAAGTCACTTATACAGTACGAGGAACGGCATAAAAACTAAAATCAATTCTTCAAATGCTGTTGATTTTTTCATTCTGCCTTCCAAAGTTCGCGATAAGGCTTGGTGCACATTTATCCTGCGCTATGTGCTCAGCGCTTACACCAGGGTTTCAGTTTAAATTTTTGAAATATGTGATTCAGACAGAACCTCCGGCGGAAGAGTCCCTATAATCAGGAAGATGGAGGCACTGTGGATGCCATCTGACCTGTGATCTGGCAGTGTCCATCTTTTTAGGATTGCATAAAAGAGCCGTTGGTCACAGTTTTGTGCGTTTCTAAAATAGACCCAGCTGTACAGAGGCCAGATGGAGTCCAGAGTAAATCTGCTGCCTCATTATAGTGAACGGATCCTTCAGGAGTTTCATCTGAATCATGTCACTCAGAGATTTAGATGGAAACACCAAAGTGGTCATCGGAGAGCGATAAATAAATGTGATCGCAAACGTTATGTAAAATGTACCAAATAAAAGCTTTAACTCAATCCACAAAAAAGCAAGTCTCCACTCTGGTCTGTCATCAGTTAATGGAAATATAGGGGGCTTTCACATTACTGGTAGCACAAAGACTCTGGAAAAGGGAAATGTCTCCTCATCCGCCAAAAGAAATTCAGCAAATTCTGTGCTTCCAAATCTAAATGCCCCCCTCACTTCTGAGCCCCAGTGTACCAAAATCACATTTAGCGTCCACATGTATGGCATTTCTGTAGTGATGAGAGCCCACCTAATTTACAAGTGCGTGTCTCCAAAAACACGGGCTGTGCATAATGTACTGGTCACGGCAACGGAAGTTTGCAATTTTCACTTAGCAACATCCACTGCTGCCTGTTTATGGAAAGCACCCATGGATGGTTATAATTTCCAAAATGTGGTCACTTGAGGGGGGTTCTGCTTTTCTAGCACTTAAGGGCTCTTTATATGGAATCTGCAAACTAGCCTAGGAAAATCTGCACTCCAGGAGGCAAATAATAATTTGTCTCTCCTGAGACAAGGTGATTTTCTGGATTTGTTTTCTCATTGTGACTCTCATAGTTGTGGTCTACCTATGATGTCAATTTCAGGCCTCTCTCATGTTGTTAAGTGGGTGTTGGGTCACCCTCCCAGGGCCTTGGGGTACTCGGTACCGGGCCGGTATCAGTGGGATGTGTCACAGCAGCAGTGACCCGGACCGTGGCCCTGGGCGCCCAAGTACTGGGGAAATTGTGAATGGTGGAATGTAGTTAGATAGAATAGTTCGTGACACCACCTGTGGTGTTCGGCAAGTGAGATGTTAGGCCAATGCTGCTTGCAGATCCTCTGAGGCTGGTAATGGGTTGCAGCCAAGATGGTGAAGTTCCCCACAGGAGGAGCTGTAGCCCCAGGGCAGTGTAGATGTAGGGGAAGAGGAGAGGTGCAGGCGGTGTAGAAGCTGGTACCCAGATGTAGCGGTGCTGGGTGTGTTGGCGCAAGAATCAATGGAGGACACCAGGGCTTGTAGTTCCAAAGCTTTACTCACAGTCTGTAGTACACACAGGTGCCAGCCTCCATGCCATGTCCTCCGGGTCAGAGACTCAGTCAACCTCCAGGCAAGATGGAATGCTCCCTTCCAACGCTCCGCCAACATGTGCCTTTCTGAACGTCTCCTCTTATAGCGCCTTTTAGTGCGAAGATCTCCTAGTACTGAGTTACACTGGAGTTCCTCCTAACAGATGTTCCCAAGAACTCTACTTGTATGGCAGACAGCTGTAGCCTGCTTTGGGGACTCCTTACTCCTGAGTCCCGGCTCTTTATCCGTGTTGCTGTTGTGCCCCCATGTCTTAGATGGGAGTAGTGCATTTACATCCCACTACTCCACCGGTGTCTGCTGCAGAACCATTAGTGTCCATACAACCTCGGGGACCGGGCCCCGGCCTTGCGCTTAGAACTTCTAGGCAGGGTTCTTCCTCTAACCCACGTCCTCTGTGTTCCCTTGTTCTCCTACGTTCCGTACTTGTCTTTCTTTCCTATGGAAGCTCAGGCTTCAGTTCAATGTCTTTCTCCTTCTTTCCTTTCCCATGCCAGCAGACCCGGGTCAATCAGGTCTGCTGCAGCACTCCTTCCTCCATCCCACTCTCAGGGATCTTCTTTCCTCACTCCTCTCTGAGTGACATCCTCCCTCAGACTGACCGTCTCACTGACTGACCTAAATCCTAAACCTTCCCACTCTTTTATGTATTCTCAACTCCACCCACCTCCCAGCACGTTTCGTGTTCCAAGCTAGGAGCCACCAAAAGTGCTCTGCTACACTCTAAGCAAGGAGCTGCAATGTGGCTTTGCTGAACTACCCTGTTGTGTGGGGCGCGAGTGTTGGAGCGTGGTCCGGAGTTCCCACCTTACCTGGATGGTGGGGCACCACACCTTAGGAGAAGGTGCAGTACCTCTGTGGCGACTGAGCCTCAGGGGCACTACATAACCCCCGTTAAACACAGCACGTCCACGGGCTGCAAGTCAAACAAAGTTGACAACACAGGAACATACAAATTTTTGTAATGCTGAATAAACATTTCTTATACTAAACTTCCCAATGTGGGAGGTACTCATTCTTGAACGTTGCAAACAAGTCTCAATTAACTATCTAAAGTCTTAATTCAAGTGCAATTCTCAATAAATTCAAAGTGCTATTATCTATTACTCACTATCACGTCAGTATTCTTCATCAACACATTTCTTCATCATCTTTTCTTTTTCACACTTTCTGCTTTTCTATATACTTGGTTTACCATCTACATTTTCCAAGTCCTCATTCTTTATTCAAATCTCTCATCTCTTTATTAAAACATTCCTACATCTTATATAACAGTTATCATAAGAAACATCATCAAATACTTCACATTAAAACTTTCAATAATTCTTGTAAATGCTGGACACCGCTCCCAGCCGGGATCTCTTGCAGTGTCCTTTGATTGGAGTCACGCTCCACATGAGGTAGACTTTATCTTCGCAAAGTGTCTATGTAAAACCAAGAGAGGGCACCTAAAGAGGTACAACTATTTACAAACACAGTTCTGGACCATTCAGCGTTCATGATCTCTATAGCTCAAATGGAAAAGGCTGCCAATAAAACGAAGCGTCACTGGAAAAATAAACTAGGACAGGATAACCAAAAATAGGAAACTGGTGCAAAAATAGAAAACAATGGAACAACTGTGCAAATACCCTCCTGGGCAACGAGATTTATTAACTAATGGTTGTTGTTCCCTCCTGGGATTCTGGAAGCTGATAATTGGGAACTGCTACCAGATGAAATACTTTGGGTGTCTTCATCCTGCTGCTGATTGCTTGCCAAGCGCATGTACTCTGCCTCCCTCGAGGAGAGATAGGGATAGGTCGGGGTAAATGAAAGGGCCATGGAAATGTCCACTGCCTGCGGGGACGGCATATCCGCTACCACCGATGGCACTGCTGCTGCTGTCAGCGATTTATCCGGTGTGAACGCCGCTACCTCGTAGTCCGATTTTTCTGTGTCCATCGAGACCTCAGCCAGCGGCACCGTGGTCGGGGATCGTCGGCGGAGGTCAATTGGGCCACCCCTATTCATGGGTTCCGCTCCCAAAACCAGGGTCAGACCGGGATCGGTAATCATGCCTGGCGCTCCCAGTTGCGGTTCCAGCCCCGGTACCTGGTGGTGGACGGCGGCAGCCGCAACTCCCGGAGTTGTTGATGGGGTGGACTGCAGTTGGATTCGGGCAGGGGCAAGGTCGGTTTTGGCCAGGGTCGCCGGTGGAGGCCAGTGCAACCGCGCCCGGTCCAGACGGAGACGCGGTCCTGGCCCTCCGTTCTGCTCCAGAGCCATCATATATCTCCTCCGGACGGGACTCATCCAATGGCAATATCGGTTGTAAGGTGGTGGCGGATGCTGCAGAGGATGTATTAACAGTCGTAGCCTCCGCAGGGGCGGCCTGGGAGTGAGTTACTTCTCCTCCCCCCGTTCTTTTGACTCCTTTTCTCTTTCCATCATGGCGCCCTGGCGTTCTTCCTGCCTCAGCGCCTTTCCCACCACTGGCTTCTGCCCCTCCTTCTTGGGGCGGCATCTTCTTCCAGCGCCTCCATACCAAGCCAGTATACGAACCCCTCGGGGGGTGGGCCATGTTGCTGTCACATAGTAATTACAGGCAGGGGAGGCCTAAGACTGTTTGCGGTCTTTTCCTAGGACCTCCCATATCGTCACGCCCTTCTTCTCCATGCCAGTGGCCATTTTTAATGTTCATTTTACAGTCTATTAAATTGGGTCTTCTGCACATTCTCAAAAGTTTTAAGTCCAACAAATCTTAGGCACACCGAACCCGATGGCATTGGGTCTCGTCATCCTGTTCGTGACGCCAGGTTGGGTCGCCCTCCCAGGGCCTTGGGGTACTCGGTACCGGGCCGGTGGCAGTGGGATGAGTCACAGCAGCAGTGACCAGGACCGTGGCCCTGGGCGCTCAAGTACTGGGGAAATTGTGAATGGTGGAATGTAGTTAGATGGAATAATTCGTGACGCCACCTGTGGTGTTCGGCAAGTGAGATGTTAGGCCGACGCTGCATGCAGATCCTCTGGGGCTGGTGGTGTGTTGCAGCCAAGATGGTGAAGCTCCCCACAGGTGGAGCTGTAGCCCCAGGGCAGTGTAGATGTAGCTGGAGAGGAGAGGCACAAGCGGTGTAGAAGCTGGTACCCAGATGTAGCGGTGCTGGGTGTGTTGGCGCAAGAATCAATGGAGGACACCAGGGCTTGTAGTTCCAAAGCTTTACTCACAGTCTGTAGTACACACAGGTGCCGGCCTCCATGCCATGTCCTCCGGGTCAGAGACTCAGTCAACCTCCAGGCAAGATGGAATGCTCCCTTCCAACGCTCTGCCAACATGTGCATTTCTGAACGTCTCCTCTTATAGCGCCTTTTAGTGTGAAGATCTAGTACTGAGTTACACTGGAGTTCCTCCTAACAGATGTTCCCAAGAACTCTCCTTGTACGGCAGACAGCTATAGCCTGCTTCAGGGACTCCTTACTCCTGAGTCCCGGCTCTTTATCCATGTTGCTGTTGTGCCCCCATGTCTTAGATGGGAGTAGTGCATTTACAGCCCACTACTCCACCGGTGTCTGCTGCAGAACCATTAGTGTCCATACAACCTCGGGGACCGGGCCCCGGCCTTGCGCTTAGAACTTCTAGGCAGGGTTCTTCCTCTAACCCATGTCCTCTGTGTTCCCTTGTTCTCCTACATGTCTTTCTTTCCTGTGGAAGCTCAGGCTTCAGTTCAATGTCTTTCTCCTTCTTTCCTTTCCCATGCCAGCAGACCCGGGTCAATCAGGTCTGCTGCAGCACTCCTTCCTCCATCCCACTCTCAGGGATCTTCTTTCCTCACTCCTCTCTGAGTGACTTCCTCCCTCAGACTGACCGACTCACTGACTGACCTAAATCCTAAACCTTCCCACTCTTTTATGTATTCTCAACTCCACCCACCTCCCAGCACGTTTCGTGTTCCAAGCAGGGAGCCACCAAAGGTGCTCTGCTACACTCTAAGCAAGGAGCCGCAATGTGGCTTTGCTGAACTACCCTGTTGTGTGGGGTGCGAGTGTTGGAGCGTGGGCAGGAGTTCCCACCTTACCTGGATGGTGGGGCACCACACCTTAGGAGAAGGTGCAGTACCTCTGTGGCGACTGAGCCTCAGGGGTGCCACATGAACTAAATACTTTTTTCCCACTGTACATCCAGCAGCAATTGTAGGACAAATTTTGGTGCTATTTTTACCCATTTACCAGTGAGGAAATGTAAAATTTGAGGCTAACACACAATCTGGTGGTAAAAATTGAATAAATTTTTTCTTCACTGCCCAATGGTATAAAATTCAGTGACACACCTGTGGTGTCAATATAATCACTGCACCCCTAGATGAATTCAGTGAGAGGTTTAATTGGCAAAATGGGGTCACTTATGGGGATTATGCTGTTCTGGCACCTCAGGGGCTCTGCCAATATTACATGGCCTCCTCAAACAAGTGATCGTATGGTGCTACTTCCCTTTTGAGCTTTGCACTGCCTAAAAAGTAGTTTTCATCTACAAATGGGATATCGGTGAACTCAGGAGAAATTGCAAAACAAACTTTGGGGTCCATTCTCTCTTTTTGCCCTTGTGAAATTACAAAATTTGTAGCAAAAAAGATGTTTGTGGGAAAAATGTGATTTTTTTATTTTCACAGCTTAACGTTATAAACTTCTGTGAAGCACCTGGGGGTTCAAGGTGGTCAATACACATCTAAATAAGGTGCCAAAAGGGTCTAGTTTCCAAAATGTTGTCACTTATGGGGATTTCACTGTTTGGGCACATCAGAGGCTCTCGAAACGCGACACAGCATCCGCTAATTATTCCATCAAATATTGCATTCAAAATTCAAATGCGCTCCTTCCCTTCCAAGTCCTGCCATGTGCACAAACAGTAGTGTTCCCCCACATATGGGGTATCGTCATGCTCAGGGGAAATTGCTCAACAAATTGTATGGAGCAATTTCTCCTGTAATGCAAAATATGGAGCTAAAAATGTTATTTGGGAAAATTGTGATTTTTTTTTTTTTTAATTTCTAAAGCTCTACATTATAAACTTATGTGAAGCACTTGTGGGTTCAAGGTGCTCAATGCACATCTAGATAAGTTCCCTAAGGGATCTAGTTTCCAAAATGGTGTCACTTGTTTGGGGTTTCCACTGTTTAGGCACATCAGGGGCTCTCCAAATGCGACATGCTGTCAGCTAACTATTCCAGCAAATTTTACATTCAAAAAAGTCAAATTGTGCTCCTTTCCTTCCAAGCCCTACCATGAACACAAACAGTTGTTTTCCTACACATGTTGGGTATCTGCGCACTCAGGAGAAATAATTAATTTGGAGCTAACTTTTGTCAAAGAAAAGTAAGTGTTTATTTTTTCCTTCTATATTCCAAAAACTCCTGTGAAGCACCTAAAGGGTTAATAGATTTCTTGAACGTGGTTTTGAATACTGTGAGGGGTGCAGTTTTTAGAATGGTGTCATTTTTGGGTACTTTCTGACTTATAGGCCCCTCAAAGTTACTTCAAATGTGAGATGGTCCCTTAAAAAATGATTTTGCAAATTTTGTTGTAAAAATGAGAAATCGTTGGTCAACTTTTAACCCCTATAACGTCCTATCAAAAAAATTATGTTTCAAAAATTGTGCCGATGTAAAGTAGACATGTGGGAAATGTTATTTATTAACTATTTTGTGTGATATGATGCTCTGATTTAAGGGCATAAAAAAAAAAGTTTGAAAATTGCAAAAATTTTCAACATTTTCACCAAATTTCCATTTTTTTCACAAATAACTGCAAGTCATTCAAAGAAATGTTACCACTATCATAAAGTTCAATATGTCATGAGAAAACAATCTCACAGTCAGTGGGATCCATTGAATCTTTCCAAAATTATAACTTCATAAAATTACATTGGTCAGAATTGTAAAAATTGGCCTGGTCACGAAGGTGTAAACAGGCTTCGGGGTGAAGGGGTTAAAGAACGAAACTGTTCTGGCAGGATTTTCATGACATTTTCTTAGTTACAGTAAGTTTTACAAACAAAAGTCATGGTCCTTAAACAGCTGACATCAAAGTAAAAGAATCTCATTGTTGAAAGTTATTTCCAAAAGTTATTTCCAAAGTTATTCCCAAAAACAGAATCAAACCTGTCCTTGAGTTGAGTCTAGTACTGCAGCTCAGTTTGATTGAAGTTAAAGGGAATCTGTCACCCCTTTTTTCGAATATCAGCTGCCGGCACCGACATCAGGGGCTTATCTACAGCATTCTATAATGCTGTAGATAAGCCCCCGATGTAACCTGAAAGATAAGAAAAAAGAGTTAGATTATACTCACCCTGGCATTCGGTCTGGTCTGATGGGTGTCGCCGTCCAGTCCGGCGCCTCCCATCGTCATACAATGCTGTCCTCTTCTTTCCTTCCTGTCGTGGCTCCTTTGCAGGTGCACTGCTCTGCCCTATTGAGGGCAGAGCAGAGTCCTGCAGTGCGAAGGCTCCGTAAGAGGTCCGGCGCCTGCGCACTGCCCTCAACAGGGCAGGGCAGTGCACCTGCGCAGGAGCCATGACAGGAATGAAAGAAGAGGATGGCATGGTATGAAGATGGGAGGCGCCGGACCGCAACACCCATTGGACCAAGCCCGGACCGCCCCCCGGTGAGTATAATCTAACTCGTTTTTCTTATCTTTCAGGTTACATCGGGGGCTTATCTACAGCATTACAGCATGCTGTAAATAAGCCCCTGACGTCGGTGCCGGCAGCTCATATTTGAAAAATTGGGTGATGAGTTTCATTAACAACAAACAACCTCTAAACAGTTATTGCTCTGTTATCAGAAGAAAGCTGGTGAGTTTTTGTAATCCTGTGCAAGCCCTTTAATGTACAACATTATTTTATGAAATTTTGATAACCATTTTAATGATGGTTTTTCATGAACTATACATAAGTAGGGAAACGTGGGAAGAAGTCATAGCTGATAACTAAAGCATTTAAGTTCCTTATTATTTTTAGGAGGGAAGCTGTCACTAGAAATAGCACTACTGACCTGCAGATATGGGGTTAATATGCAGGTTAATAGTGTTATGATGCTGTCCAGTGCCAGCACGCAGCCTAATGCAGCATGGAGTAAATTAACTTTTTTCTCCCCTTCAGCATTTGGTTTCAGTCAATGGGCACCGCTGATTCAGTCACCGCACAAAAAATACAGAGCTGCTACTGTAACCGCACCCCCAACACTGACTGACAGCTGGCCCCAAGTGTCAGTCAGTACTGGGGGCTCAGTTACTGTGGCCAATTGTAACTGAACCAGTGGGGCTCAGGCCCACTTACTGAAACCAAATGCTGGCGGGAGAATAAAGTTCATTTTCTCCCAGCTGCATTCAGTTGCTTGCAGGCACCGGGCAGCAAAATAACACTGTTAACCTGCACATTAATTGCATATCTGCAGGTTAATAGCATTATTTCTGGTGACATGTTCTCTTTATAGAATGTTCATTTGAAATATTTAATTTAAATTTCTAGCTATAAGATAACTGCAGAGCGGCATGATACTAATTTTGCAATCCTCCATCTAATGAGATATTTAATATTGACCAAAGGCAGCATCTACTAAAATAAAATGGCAAAACATTTGCAGCTTGATTTAGACACTAGTACATAGACTGTTAAAGCTTTTATAGGCAATACAATTACCAAATTAAATTTCACTTGTTGAAAAATATAATAGCAGCATATACAATTGCCTCTTCAACAGAATGTTTTTTTTAATAGATTATTTGGTGTTTTGTCTGCAAAATTAAACATTTCATAACCTAACTTCATATCCATTGTGTAAAAAGTGTAATGTCTTTTTGGAATATTTTTTGTAAAATCCTTAAAATAATTTACATTTTTTCTCTAATCAGAATAGAATGTCTCTAATCAGGATAAAAGCCATTTGTGTTGGAAAGCAGTTAACCTTTCAAAACCAAAGTCTAAAAGTTCACAACAAAATGCAATCTTTTAAAAGGTGAAAAGTTATAAGAAGAGAAATGTGGGAAAATTGTGTAAAAATTGGATTTTTGTGTTTACAATTTAAGATAATTAATTTAATCGCACACAGTTATGTGTCTTTCCTTCTTTCTCTTAGGCAAAGTTCACATTAGCGTTTGTGTGCACAGCATATCATCTGCATGTGCAAACGCATGCCAAAACGCATTTAAACGCATGATAACGCTGTGTTTTTATTCGCATCAGTTTATGCATGATGCCAAAAAAAGCTGCGTGTGCATGCATTTGTATGTGTTTTTGCCTGCATTTGCATTGTGTCTGATGGGATTTCTATATATAGACCCTGCACAGATGAAATCCTCATCTTTTTCTGCTATATCCAGCTGCAAGATGGATTTTAGCATGGAGAGCTTCAATTTTAATCTTGATTTGTCACTGAAATTGGCTTTTGCATTTGCTGTGGCTTGTGAAGAAGAAAGAAGGAGAGAAAGACGGAGAAGACTCAACATCACTATTGGCAACACCCCATCGTTGAAGTCTGAGAGAGCCTTGGAGCCTACTACTTAATGTACACTGAGCTGCATGAAAACCAGCAGAACTTTTGCAACTACACAAGGATGTCGGAACAGAGCTTCAATGACTTGCTGCTACATGTCCGAGGATCCATCACCAGGCAGTACACACAAATACGTTGAGCAATTCCTGCTGAGAAACATCTGTTGGTAACCATGAGGTAAGTAATTTTGAAAAAAAAACAAAACACGTCATTAGTATTCGTGTTATAAAAGCCATGTACTGATTTTTTTTCCTTTTTCTATTTGACAGATTCCTGGCTACCTGTGAGACCTTAAGAGCTCTACATTTTCAATTTCTGATTGGAGTGTCCACCCTTTCTGGGATTGTTGGAGATACCTGCCGTGCTTTATGTGACGTCCTGCATGAAGAATTCCTCCCCCAACCCACTACTGCACTCTGGCTGGAATATGCTGCAAAATTCCAGGACATTTGTAATTTTCCAAACTGTTTGGGGGCTGTGTACGGCAAACACATTCGGATTCTGAAACCTGCTGGAAGTGGATCCGAGTATTTCAATTACAAAAAATACTTTTTGATTGTTCTCATGGCGAATGCAGATGCTGACTGTTGATTTTTTGCTGTGAATGTTGGCTCATTTGGATGAGGACATGACTCACAGACTTTCAAAGACTCTGACATGGGCCAGCGTTTGTATAGGAATAATTTAAATTTTCCAACACCACGACCTCTTCCGAACACTGAAGGACCGCCAATGCCATTTGCTGTGGTTGGGGATGAAGCGTTTCAAATGTGTGCCAATCTCATAAAACCATACTCTAGTAGGGACTTGAATCACACCAAAAGGATTTACAACTACCGACTGGCAAGTGCACGAACTGTGGAGTGTACGTTTTGTTTGTTGGCATCTAAATCGCGCATTTTGGGAACAGCCATCAATCTAAAAACTGAGACAATTGATGAGGTTGTCAAAGCATGTGTTGTTCTGTACAATTACATCCTGGCAAAAGAACGACCCCACTTAGAACTTGAGGAACCTGTTGCTAGCACATTGCAGGATTACCAAGATCACCCTCTGAGGAAAACAGTGGTAGTTTTCCAAATGAGGGATAATTTTGCTGCTTACTTTCGGACATTGGATGTGTGGCATGGCAAGACAAAATGGTTTAATCTTCTTGTATGTACCTGTAATGATTGCTTACTAAACCCGTTACTACTTCACTCAAGAATACAATAGGATCATGGTCTGTCCAATGGTGTGATATTGTGGACCTGGGGGGTGTCGGGCTGGGAAGATTGGGTATGAGTTGGTGATGGAGAGGTTACACGGGAAGAGGAAATAAACTGTAGGTGTCATGGTTAGGACATGGTTAATGTCCTGTTCTCACAGGGTTAACTTTTGCCGGCCTCTCTTTGGATCTGGGAGGGGTATTTATACTCATTCCAGACTAGGATTCCCTGTCAGCTATACTGTTATTCTGGCTGTGTGTCTGACCCCTGTGGTGTGCGTGTATACTGCATTGCTTGTTTGATTCCCGTGTATGACCCGGTCTGTCCCCTCACTCTGTACTCCGTCTCTCATTTTGGTACTATTGTCTTCTCCAGTTCTGACCTCCTGGCTTGGCTATTGTTACTCCATTACAGTTTGTCTCTATTGTACTGTCCATTGCCCGTTCTGGTCATGTGATGGTGTCTCCGCGGCTTGTGTTTTGCATGTTTTTACATATTTCCCATAAGAGTTGGGGGCATTGCTCTAGAATCACTGCGCTGAGAAACATGTGATGGTGTCTCCGCAGTGTTGGATATTGATCTCCATGAGTTCATTCATCCTCATTTTTCACAGTCTTCTACTAGGCATTGCTCCTACTGGCCAGTTTCCTACTCCACACTGATGAGGGGCAATACCCAGAAACAGCTGTCTGTTGATGGATACCATGTTTTGGCATAGGTGGTTTCCTTCATTGGAGACTGTCCTTCCCATGGTTGTTCCTTCCCAGGGAAAGACCTGGCTAGTCATTGCTTGCGTTGAGAAACATGTGGTGGTGTCTCCGCGGCTTGTGTTTTGCAGATTTGAAAATAGAGACACATTGGGAGGTGAGGGTGAAGGTAATGGGTACTGTTTTTGGTATTCTTTTCTTTTCCCGGTCTTTACTTTCGTGTGCTGAGCAGAGTCAGTACTAGGTGCCTGTTTTTTGGTGTTCCTTCGGCATTTCTTACGTGCAAGTTTCATGGTTGCTGCTCTCGGCGATGTGGTGGAAGCTGAATGCTGCAGGGGTGCTCCATTTGGCAGTGTGGTGGAAGTTGCATGCTGCAGGGGTGCTGCACTTGGCAGTGTGGTGGAAGCTGCATGCTGCAGGGGTGCTTCACTCGGCTGTGTGGTGGAAGCTGCATGGTGCAGGGGTGCTGCACTTAGCTGCGTGGTGGAAACAGCATGCTACAAGGGTGCTGCACTCTGCAGCGTGGTGTAGCTGGGAATTGGAGGAACTGCCGTAATGTCCAGCGGTGGTGGTGGAGGATAGTTGATTAGAGATCTGTGCTGTGATGCTGGCGTCTTCTGCGACTGATGCTGTGTTGGCTCTTGTTGCTGTGTAAGCAAAGAAAATTGTGGATGCTGGTGATATCCTGACTGCGGGTAGTAGGTTTGGAACTGCTGCATGGCTTGTCTGTAAGCATCCTGACAAGCATTCATTACATACAGCTGGAGTTCAGACAGCAGGTTCTCCTACACGCCCCGCTCTATTGTGGAAAAAAGTCACGCCGGTCTCTGAAGGTCACCTTCCAGGCGGTCAATGCGTCTGTGAACTTCCTGGAAAAGTATGTTCACCTGAGTGAATCTACTTTCCATTCTGTCTACAACCAACTTCATCTCATCCTGGAAGATCGAGCTTAAGTGAACAAACTCGGGCATGATTGACATCTTCCAGGCCCACTGCCGCTGGCGAGCAGACCCAACAAAACCTGTGGAAGAGGACTGGGAGAGGGAAAAACCTGATGGACCGGCTGCCTGTTCCCCAGCCTGTGAAGTTGGCCTGATTGCTCCATCGCTGGTGGATGATTGGGACTGTTCTGTGGCTGGTTGATGAGGGGCCGCTACAACTGAGGATGATCAAGGTTCTGTGTTGCTGCTCCAGGTTCTGTGTGGAAAATAAATTGAAGAATAAGTTTATATAGTAAAAAATTACACATGGCCATGCATACAGTTTATAGTAATACAGCACAAAAGATACTCATGTGCTCTGAGCAACGGCAGGCCTCAGGAATGAGAGCATGTGATGGTATTTGTATTTCGATATCTTTGGAGCAGCACCACTTCGAACCTGAATCTCATCTCTCATATCCTTATTGAAGCGATCCTACATCGAACGCTAATGGACTTTTATTCTCTTCACTGTGAAGGGGGAAGAAAAAAAATTGTAAAACAAGGCACCTACATTTACAGGTTCACTGACGCATCAGATGATATTGCAATACTTACAAAAATCCTTTCTGTCTTTTGGGGTGGCATGTTCCCAATCAGCCAACAGCAATCTGGCCACTTCTTCCGAGAGTCGTCGAATCAGTCGTAAGTGGGAATGCTGACGATCACGGGTGTCAAACAATGGTACCCGCTCTTGCACAAGAGGAATCAATTGGTCATTGTCAATATAGTTTTTCTTCCTGACGTTGTGGAACCTATACATCAAAGAAAAAAAAAAGAAAAAATAAATTATACGTTATATAGTTTTAAAATATACAAAACTTAAACCAAATTCAATTTCAACTTTGATAATGAAAAGACTACTTACACGCTGTCTTTCCTCCTTATGAACTTGAGTCCAACGATCCTGGGAAGATTCATTTCCACTTGACTGCTCCTGCTGTTCCACACTGGAAGGTTGCTGTGAAGAAAAAACATGATTTACCACAGGTGTAGTATTGACAGTCAATACATGTCAATCAATATAGCAAATATGATTACATAGTCAGTGTCATGTAACACTCTGGGAAGCATTCTGGTCTTCACTGTTGGACATGTTGGAATGGCAGGCAGCAGTCAAGTGAAACACTAGATACATAACAGAAAAGAAAAGTTAAGGAAAAAGAGCCGACAACAATGTACCCAAAGGAAAAAAAAAGCAAAATTCAATGAATGCCAAGACTTACATTACAGACAGTAGTCCATTAGCACAGTAGTCAGGCAGCACAGAACCTGGGCAGCAGCACACCACCGAACACTAGAAATCAGGGACACGAGAAATCAGGGACAGGAATAAAAGTCCAAGACAAGAGCACCGCACAGTAACATCACCGGACATTAGAAATCCGGGACATGACTAATCTAGGACAGGAACACCGCACAGTCTACAACAAAGTGATGGAGAGTGTGAGACTGGACAGGGTGAGACTGGGCAGAGCAACATAGTAATTGAAAAGTACAGACAATCATACTTACTTTAAGTAGCAGCTGAGAGGGCCAGTACCACACCACCGGACACGAGAAATACGGGACAGCAACACTGCACAGTCTACAACAATTCTCCAACGCATGAAGACGGAAAATCCCTCGACTTGGTCTTCTCTCGGCTTTGTGCAGTGGCTGATTTTGCAAACTCCCCTCTCCCGCTCTCTGACCACAATCTTCTTTCATTCTCTATCAAGAACTGCCAGGCTGCTCAGGTCACCCCCACTGTCCAGACTTATAGAAACATACAGGCCATTAACACCCAGAAACTTATGAAGAACTTGTAGTCTTCATTGGCCCCTATCTCCTCCCTCTCATGTCCTGATTCTGCATTGAAACATTACAATGAAACACTTCAAAGTGCCCTGGATGAATTTGCACCCCCTATAAATAGAACACCACAACGCAGACGGCGACAACCCTGGCACACGGTGCAAACATGTTTCCTGCAGCAGTGCTCCAGGTGCGCCGAACGTCTGTGGAGAAAATCCAATCTACACGAAGATTTCATCCATTTTAAGTTTATGCTTAGAACATACAACACTGCCGTTCACCTCTCCAAACAAGCCTATTTCAACACCCTCATCACCTCACTGTCCAATAACCCAAAACGTCTCTTTGACACTTTTCATTCTCTACTCAACCCAAGAGTACAGGTCCCAACCACGGAGCTCCGAGCTGACGATCTGGCCAATTACTTCAAAGAAAAAATTGACCAGATTCGACAGGAAATTATCTCCCAATCACCTCATACCATGCACTGTCCTCCCTCCCCCACTGCATCTAGCTCACTCTCTGATTTTGAACCAGTCACAGAAGAAGTAAGCAGGCTCCTTGCATCTTCTCGCCCAACCACTTGCACCAGTGACCCATTTCCGTCACATCTCCTCCAGTCCCTTTCCCCTGCTGTCACCCCTCACCTAACTAAAATATTTAACCTCTCTCTCTCTTCTGGTATTTTTCCCTCCTCATTTAAGCATGCCATCATACATCCACTACTTAAAAAACCATCCCTCGACCAAAACTGTGCCGCTAACTATAGACCTGTCTCTAATCTTCCCTTCATCTCTAAACTCCTGGAATGCCTGGTCCACTCCCGTCTTATCCGCTATCTCTCAGAAAACTCTGTTCTCGACCCTCTCCAGTCCGGTTTCCGCTCTTTACACTCCAATGAAACTGCCCTCACTAAAGTCTCTAATGATCTGCTAACAGCTAAATCAAATGGTCATTACTCCATACTAATTCTCTTGGATCTCTCTGCAGCATTCGACACTGTGGATCATCAGCTCCTCCTCACTATGCTCCGTTCTATTGGCCTCAAGGACACCGTTCTCTCATGGTTCTCCTTCTATCTCTCCGACAGCTCCTTTACTGTATCTTTTGCTGGTTCCTCCTCCTCTCACCTTCCCCTTACTGTTGGGGTCCCTCAAGGATCGGTTCTAGGCCCCCTCCTCTTCTCCTTGTACACTGCCCCTATTGGTCAAACAATCAGTAGATTTGGTTTCCAGTACCATCTCTATGCTGATGACACCCAATTATACGCTTCTTCTCCTGACATCACGCCTGCCTTTCTAGAAAACACCGGCGATTGTCTAAACGCTGTGTCTAATATCATGTCCTCACTATATCTGAAACTGAACCTGTCAAAGACTGAACTCCTGGTGTTTCCTCCCTCTACTAATGTACCTATACCCGACATTGCCATTTCTGTGCGTGGTTCCACTATTACTCCCCAGCAACAGGCCCGCTGTCTTGGGGTCATACTTGATTCCGAGCTTTCCTTTGCCCCCCACATTCGATCACTGGCTCGCTCTTGTCATCTGCACCTCAAAAACATTTCTAGAATTCGACCTTTTCTTACTTTTGACTCTGCAAAAACTCTTACTGTTTCTCTTATTCATTCTCGTCTGGACTATTGTAACTCTCTTCTAATCGGTCTACCTCTTACCAAACTCTCCCCTCTCCAATCTGTCTTTAATGCTGCAGCCAGGATCATATTCATCGCCAATCGTTACACCAATGCCTCTACCTTGTGCCAGTCATTACACTGGCCACCCATCCACTCCAGAATTCAGTATAAACTTATTACCCTCACCCACAAAGCCCTCCATAGCTCAGCACCACCTTACATCTCCTCCCTTGTTTCAGTATACCACCCTACCCGCGTCCTCCGTTCTGCTGATGACCTGAGGTTAGCATCCTCAATAGTCAGAACCTCCCACTCCCGTCTCCAAGACTTTACATGTGCCAATTCTTTGGAATGCACTTCCCAGGTCAATACGATTAGTCCCCAATCCCCACAATTTTAAGCGTGCCCTGAAAACGCATTTATTCAGACTGGTCTATCGCCTCAACACATTAACCTAATCTATCCCTGTGTGACACAGCCAAAAGTTTTACCATAACCAGATTTCCCGCATCATGTTCCCACATGCTTTTTGCATCCATTAGCCCTCTGTGTTTGTACTGTTACACACTTAATATTATGGCTGGTCCATACAATCAGGGCAACTGTTACCGCCCACCTTTCGTGTTTACCTCTTTCCTCATAGACTGTAAGCTTGCGAGCAGGGCCCTCTTTCCTCTTGGTATTTGTGTATGTGATTATTGTTATGCTGTAACGTCTATTGTCTGTACAAATCCCCTCTGAAATGTAAAGTGCTGCGGAATATGTCGGCGCTATAAAAATAAAATGTATTATTATTATTATTATTATTATTATTATTATTACAAGGAGCAGAAAGCAAAAAATAAGTACCGAGTACAGACTGCAGTGAGAGACAGACATTTTCAAAGCTTCTGTACTTACAAACAGAGTCTTGACATCACATCCGAGGTCTTAAGAGATCTGGACTTCAAGTGTCTACATCCCCTTTTATACACCTGGGATTTAGGAGGTGCTGGGTCAATTCCTGTACATGCTCAGTCTGAAATACGCATGCGCATCGATCGCATCGATGCGCATGTCCTTGCGTACCAATGTGCTCACATAGACAGTAATGTGTTGTTTTGATGCACTCATCCTCATGCGCATGCCTGCACATATTTGACACCTCAAAAAATGCAACATGTTGCGTTCACCGGGCACCGTGAAATGACGTACGGCTACGCATCCACATACAAACTGATGCCAACGCATGTCCCTGCATGCACAATGTGAAATATAGGGACACAAGATGCATGTGGATCTTAGGAAAGGAGTACGCAGGCCTACGCTGTACACACAAACGCTAATGTGAACTTAGCTTTAGCTCTCAAATTTGCTGAGATTTGTGGTGCAAGCTGGAACCTCGGCAGCGGAGGTTTACATCCACTTTCATCTTCAGGTTTGCTGAGTATCTGTTTGGCTGATCTGAAGAAGGCGTCTTTGCTTTCAAGCTAACAAAGGTGTTGTGACTTTGACAACTTCCCCCATAGGGGGGAAAATCTCATTTTGCTCTTTCCTTTGTAATCCAGATAAGACCTTATTGCACTTATTATCATTCCAGTTTTAATCTACATGAATGACAACTATTCATCCTACATAAAATTGCCATTTTGTTGTACAAAGGCAAAGAAATGAAATGAAATACTATTTTTATGAACTACATCATACCTGTGGGTAGTGTTATATCAGCACGTGAAGTAGCAGTCCTGAGATCGATGATCCCAGCTACATGTCTGCAAAAGAGTTGTGTCTAGTGTATGCACAACTCAAACTGTTGATGGCATACCATCTTACATACAAGTGCGCCTCACTAAATTAGAATATCATTAAAAAGTTATTTTATTTCACTTCTTCAATATAAAAAGTAAAACTCATATATTATAAAAAATCATTACAGCGTTATCTACTTCAAGTGCTTATTTCTGTTAATGTTGATGATTATGGCTTACAGACAATGAAAACCCAAAAGTCATTATGTCAGTAAATCAGAACACCAGCTTGAAAAAATGATTTTAAAATCCGAAATGTAGGCCTACTGAAATGAACAGTATGCTCAGTAAATGCACTCAGTACTTGGTCGGGGCTCCTTTTGAATCAATTACAATGAAGGAATAGAACATCTCAATAAAGATCACAAGGAAATGAACAGCATGTGACTTAAATATGAGTGTCTGAGCAAAAGGTCTGAATACTTGTGACCATATGATATTTCAGGGTTTTTTTTAATAAATTTACACAAATTTCTACATTTCTGGGTTTTTTTTCAGTCAAGATGGGGTACAGAGTGTACATTAATGAGAAAAAAATTAACTTTTTTGAATTTACCAAATGGCTGCAATGAAACCAAGAGTGAAAAATTTAAAGAGGTCTGAATGCTTTCCATACTGTACCTTCTTATTTTATAGTAATATATCTTTCTAAAAACCGTGCAATAAAAAGAAAACTAAACTGAGATTTAAGCACTCAGTGCTTGTCCGTAAATGACTATCCGAAAGGTATCTCGGCAGCAGCTAATATATATTCAATAAAGCAATTTTTTAAACCAGGTTTTCCATTCATTTCTGTTTGTTCTCATCCACTTCATAACATTTTACAGGCAGATGAATAGTATTTAAATTTTAATAAAACTAAGAGGTTGAAAAACTCTTCTCTAATACTCATTAGTATCAGATAAACAAAAAAATGAATTCATGGGAAACCATGATGATTTAGAAACTAAAAGAGGATTATGGACTTTCTATTAAAAGTTTCTGCAACCTCAGAAACCCTTGATTTAGTTAATGAAAGTATGAAGTAAAAGAGAATTTAATGCATTTGTTTCTAACATATTACATATTACTAGGAAATACTGCCAAAGCACAGGGTCACTGGCACTGTATGTGAGGGGAAATATGTGTCACGGCGATTGCTTTCCTCCATAATCTAGAAACCCATAAGTTTCTTTTCAGCATGCTATGTGCTGATGGAGTTAAGCAACCATGTTATGGGCAGCTTTTTAGGTGAGTAAGTAAAGAAGATGGACACCTACTCACCATTTTGGATAGGCTGTTTTTCTGCTACCATTTTGGGGTTTTTGATTTATTATGGTGCAATAAACCACCCAGAGACTTTAACCCCTTCACTACCAAGGGTGGTTTGCACGTTAACTCCCGGGCCAATTTTTACAATTCTGACCACTGTCCCTTTATGAGGTAATAACTCTGGAACGCTTCCATGGATCCCGGTGATTCTGACACTGTTTTCTCATGACATATTGTACTTCATGTTAGTGGTAAAATTTAATTAAAATAACTTGCGTTTATTTGTGAAAAAATGGAAATTTGGCGAAAATGTTAAAATTTTGCAATTTTCCAACTTTGAATTTTTATGCCCTTAAATCACAGAGATACAGCACACAAAAAACTTAATAAATAACATTTCCCACATGTTTACTTTACATCAGCACAATCTTGGAACCAAAATTTTTTTTTGTTAGGAAGTTATAAGGGTTAAAAATTGACCAGCGATTTCTCATTTTTGCAACACCATTTTATTTTTACGGATCACATCACATTTGAAGCCACTTTGAGGGGTCTATATGATAGAAAATACCCAAAAGTGACACAATTCTATAAACTGCACCCCTTAGGGTTCTCAAAACCACATTCAAGAAGTTTATTAACCCTTCAGGTGCGTCTCAGGAATTTTTTTGAATATTTTAAAAAAATGAACATTTAACTTTTTTTCACAAAAAAAATACTTCAGGTTCAATTTTTTTAATTTTACCAAGGGTAACAGGAGAAATTGGACTGCAAAAGTTATTGTGCAGTTTGTCCTGAGTACGCTGTGACCTGATATGTGGAGGGAACCACTGTTTCGGCGCATGGCAGAGCTCAGAAGGGAAGGAACGCCGTTTGACTTTTTCTATTCAAAATTGGCTGGAAATCAGATCGGATGCCATGTCACGTTTGGAGAGTCCCTGATGTACCTAAACAGTGGAAACTCCCCACAAGTGACCCCATTTCGGAAACTAGACCCCCCAAGGAACTTATCTAGATGTGTTGAGAACTTTGAACCCACAAGGGCTTCACAGAAATTTATAACGCCCGAGCATGAAAATAAAAAAAATCATATTTTTTCCACAAACATGATCATTTAGTCACCAATTTTTTTTATTTTCCCAAGGGTACAAGGAGAAATAGGACCCCAAATGTTGTTGTCCAATTTGTCCTGAGTTGGCTGATACCCCATATGTGGGGGAAAACTACTGTATGGGCACACGTCAGGGCTCGAAAGGCAAGTAGTGACATTTTGGAATGCAGACTTTGATGGAATGGTCTGCAGGTGTCATGTTGCTTTTGGAGAGCCCCTGATGTACCTAAACAGTGGAAACCCCCACAAATTACCCCATTTTGGAAACTAGACCCCCTAAGGAACTTATCTAGATGTGTAGTGAGCACTTTTAACCCCCCAGTGCTTCACAGAAGTTTATATCGACCGGGTGTGAAAATAAAAAAATCGTATTTATTCAACAAACATGATCTTTTAGTCCCCATTTTTTTTATTTTTCCAAAGGTAACAGGAGAAATTGGACCCCAAAAGTTGTTGTCCAATTTGTCCTGAGTACGCTGATACCCCATATGTGGGGGAAAACTACTGTATGGGCACACGTCGGGGCTCGGAAGGGAAGTAGTGACGTTTTGGAAGGCAGACTTTGATGGAATGGTCTGCGGGTGTCATGTTGCCTTTGAAGAGCCCCTAATGTACCTAAACAGTGGAAATCCCCCACAAATGACCCATTTTGGAATCTAGACACCCTAAGGAACTTATCTAGATGTGTGTTGAGCACTTTGAACCCCCAAGGGCTTCAGAGAAGTTTATAATGCCCGGGCATGAAAATAAAAAAATAGTATTTTTTCCACAAACATGATCATTTAGTCCCCAATTTTTTTATTTTCCCAAGGTTAACAGGAGAAATTGGACACCAAAAGTTGTTGTCCAATTTGTCCTGAGTACGCTGATACCCCATATGTGGGAGAAAACTACTGTATGGGCACATGTCGGGGTTCGGAAGGAAAGTAGTGACGTTTTGGAATGCAGACTTTGATGGAATGGTCTGCGGGTGTCATGTTGCCTTTGGAGAGCCCCTAATGTACCTAAACAGTGGAAACCCCCCACAAATGACACCATTTTGGAAACTAGACCCCCTAAGGAACTTATCTAGATGTGTGTTGAGCACTTTGAACCCCGAAGGGCTTCGCAGAAGTTTATAATGCCCGGGCATGAAAATAAAAAAATTGTATTTTTTCCACAAACATGATCATTTAGTTCCCAATTTTTTATTTTCCCAAGGGTAACAGAAGAAATTGGACCCCAAACGTTGTTGTCCAATTTGTCCTGAGTACGCTGATACCCCATATGTGGGAGAAAACTACTGTATGGGCACATGTCGGGGTTCGGAAGGAAAGTAGTGACGTTTTGGAATGCAGACTTTGATGGAATGGTCTGCGGGTGTCATGTTGCCTTTGGAGAGCCCCTAATGTACCTAAACAGTGGAAACCCCCCACAAATGACACCATTTTGGAAACTAGACCCCCTAAGGAACTTATCTAGATGTGTGTTGAGCACTTTGAACCCCGAAGGGCTTCGCAGAAGTTTATAATGCCCGGGCATGAAAATAAAAAAATTGTATTTTTTCCACAAACATGATCATTTAGTTCCCAATTTTTTATTTTCCCAAGGGTAACAGAAGAAATTGGACCCCAAACGTTGTTGTCCAATTTGTCCTGAGTACGCTGATACCCCATATGTGGGAGAAAACTACTGTATGGGCACACGTCGGGGCTCCGGAGGGAAGTAGTGACGTTTTGGAATGCAGACTTTGATGGAATGGTCTGAGGGTGTCATATGCGTTTGTAGAGCCCTTGATGTACCTAAACTATTGAAATGCCCCACAAATGAACCCATTTTGGAAACTAGACCCCCCACGGAATTTATCTAGATGTGTGGTGAGCACTTTCAACCCCCAAGTGCTTCACAGAAGTTTATAACGCCCAGGCATGAAAATAAAAAAATCATTTTTTTCCACGAAAATGATATTTTGCACACCAATTTTTTATTTTCCTAAGGGTAACAGGAGAAATTGGATCAAAAAAGTTGTTTTGCAATTTGTCCTGAGTAGGCTGATACCCCATATGTGGGGGTAAACCACTGTTTGGGCGCATGGCAGAGCTTGGAAGGGAAGGAGCACCATTTGACTTTTTCAACGCAGAATTGGCTGGAATTGAGATCAGACGCCATGTTGCATTTGGAGAGCACCTGATGTGCCCAAACAGCGGAAACCCCCCAATTATAACTCTAACCCTAACCCCAACACACCCCTAACCCTAATCTCAACCCTAACCCTTGCCCTAACCCTAGCCCTAACCCTAATGGGAAAATGGAAATAAATACATTTTCTTTTAATTTTATTATTTTGCCCTTACTAAGGGGGTGATAACAGGGGGTTTGATTTACTATTTATGGCGGTTTTTATGTTTGGCAGCTGTCACACGCTAAAAGACGCTTTTTATTGTAAAAATAGTTTTTGCATCACCACATATTGAGAGCTATAATTTTTCCATATTGTGACCCACCGAGGCATGTGAGGTCTTATTTTTTGCGGGACGAGTTGACGTTTTTATTGGTACCATTCTTGGGCATGTGACATCTTTTGATCGCTTTTTATTCTAATTTTTGGGACGCAGAATGAACAAAAACCAGCGTTTCATGAATTTCTTTTGGGGGGTGCATTTACACCGTTCCGCCTGCAGTAAAATTGATAAAGCGGTTTTATTCTTCGGGTCAGTAAAGTTGCAGCGATACCTCATGTAGATCTTTTTTTATGTTTTGGCGCTTTTATGCAATGAAAACAATTCTATATTAAAAATAATTATTTTTGTATCGCTTTATTCTGTGACCTATAACTTTTTTATTTTTTTGCTGAATATGCTGCATTGTAGCTCGTTTTTTGTGGGACAAGATGACGTTTTCAGCGGTACTATGGATATTTACATGCGTCTTTTTGATCGTGCGTTATTGCGCTTTTTGTTCGGCAGTATGATAATAAATCATTATTTTTTGCTTCGTTTTTTATTTTTATTTTTTAAGGGGTTCACTAAAGGGGTTAACTAATGGGACAGTTTTATAGGGCAGGTTTTTACAGACGCGGCAATACCAAATATGTGTACTTTTATTTTTATTTTTTATTTTTTTCCAAAAAATGAATTTATTTGGGAATATTTTTTTTTTAAATTTATTTAGCGATTTTTTTAAAATTATTTATACACTTTTTTTTTTAACTTTATTACATTGTCCCAGGGGGGACATAACTGTCATGTGACAGATCGCTGATCTGTCACATCACAGATCACTGTGACAGATCAGCGATCTGTCACAGGCACTGCACTTGGCTTCCTCGTGCCTGCGCTTTGCAGGCACTGAGGAAGCCAGCTCGCTGCAGGCCCCCGAAGGTCCCCGTTGCCATCTTGAAACCAGGGACCTGCAGGGATGGAGCCCCCCGCAGCAGCGCTGCACATTGCGCTGCTGTGGGGGGCTCAGGGAAGCATGGAGGGAGCCCCTTCCCTGCCGATGCTTCCCTTTAACCCCCGGTACACCGCGATCGTGTTTGATCACGGTGTGCAAGGGGTTAACGTGTCAGGGGCGGTCCGTGTGCCTATGTCTACCTCGAGGAGCAGCTAAGTGAGCAGACCTTCCACAAGTGGTGTTTTGGATGCAGGTAATATTCCTGAAACACGTGTAGCAGTGTTGGACAAATCATATATGTCCTGGGTTAAGGCAGCTGTGGAGATGTAAAAGCAGTCTGACAAAATGGAGGAGTTCTCCTTGTGTGTCCTAGCTGGTGATGAGGACAAATTGGTGACCAGGGAGGCCGAGATTCCTTAGCTGTGGGTTTCTGGGGAAAATTTCAGGCTCCTCAAATACTGGCTCTTACCTTAAAAGTGGCCCTTCAAAGTGTGTCTGTGATTGAAGAGGTTGCTCAAGAGTCAGGGGCTGACACTAAGTACCCACACTTTGCAGTCAATAGCGAATTGTTGCATCAAGTGACTAATAATAATAATCTTTATATAGCACTAACATATTTTGCAGTGCTTTACAGTTTGCACGCATTATCATTGCTGGCTCCAATGGGGCTCACAATATAATTTCCATACCAGTATGTCTTTGGATAGTTGGAGGAAACCAGAGTACCCGGAGGAAACCCACACTAACACGAGGAGAACATACAAACTCCTTGCAGATGTTGTCCTTGGTGGAATTTGAACCAGGACTTCAGCGCTGCAAGACTGCAGTGCTAACCACTGAGCCACCATGCTGCCTGTGACTACACTGAGGAGAGGTGCAATAGTGGAGCAGCTGTTGGTTCCATGGCCATACCAGCGAGGGTTCTAGACATGGTCCATTCAGATGACTTGAGGTGACATCTGGGGGTGGAGAAAACACAGGAGAGAATATTGCAAAGGTTCTATTGACCGGGATGTTATCAGGAGATCCTGAATTATTGTAGGTCCTACCCCACCTGCCAGATAACCGCTCCCCTCTGCACACTTCCAAAGTCCTCTAGTCATGTTACCGGTAATAGAGATCTCATTTGAGCAAATTGCCATGGACCTAGTAGGTCCTTTAGTTAAGTCTGCATGAGGGAACCAATATATCTTAGTGGTCATGGACTATGTGTTAGGGGCTGTCAGAACGCACCAAATAATAAAGATGGTATTTAGGTGCATTTGCAGCCCGGGGTCCTCCGTGCAGAGGTGTTAACTGCTGCTCGGTAATGGCGGATGTGATGTGGTGGTATAATAAAGGGACACACGGGGTTAACCTCACCCAGTGTGTACAGAGGCGGACTCTGTTACCTCACAGAGCCGCACAACCACCAAATAATAAATGCTGTAGCCTGATTGTACTCACAGAGCTCGGCAGTGTGAGCGCTAGCGTATAGTCACTGGACTCTGCCCCTGAGACACTGGGTTAGAGTCTCTCTAGACATGCTACTGCTCGACACCACGAGGACAATAGCTGGAGGAAATGCACACTCAGTGTAGACTGCACCGCTCTGGTGGACGCCACTAACCTCCCTGACTAGGGCACGGAAAGCGCATGACTTGCACATGGCGCCGCACTGGCAGTTGCAGATACTTACTGCGGTACTGTAATGAGTTGCCTTGTGCTGAATAATATGGCGCTAAGAAGAGTGCTGTGACTTGGAGTACAGTGGCTTGAGCACAGCCACCTTTTGGCACTGACTCTAACTCCGAATCCCTAACGACAAGCACAACCAAGGGTAGGGGTTTCCAATGAGTCAGTCACCAGATACATGCATCCATCATCATACACACCATGAGGATTAGAGTCTATACTAGTGCATGACCATGCGGCCATGTGGCTCTTTTATAGCAGCGTCCTTCCGGGACCTTCTTGACCTTCCTGATGGTCCAATCCGAGCTGGAGAAGAACCTGAGCATGTGACCTCCGATCTCCAATGAGAGATCGTCCCAACAGCATGCTCAGTGGAACGAAAGGAGGACTTAGTCCCTGGAGTAGCTCGCTGCTGACCAGCATGCGCTGCTATAGGTGGACTAGAGGTGGCAGCAGCAACCAAACCTACAGAGCTGGTCTGAGCAGAGTGCCAGGATCGACGAGTCTGCTGAGCAGACTCCTCTGCGGTCGGAGAGGAATAGGAGACTGCCGAATGCAAGGCTCAGGATCTCTGCTGTGCAGCTACAGAAACCCGACGCCTAACACTATGTGACCCGGTACCCTGAAGCGATACCCCTAAGGAACTCTTCGCCTAAGCGTATTGCCCGGGAACTTGCATATATTTTTGACAGACCAGGGAACCCCTTTTGTGAGCAAGGTAATGAAAGAACTCCAGATTGACCAGCTGCGAACCTCAGTGTACCATCCACAGACTGATGGCCTAGTAGAACGCTTCAATAAAACCTTGAAAGCCATGCTCAAAAAGGTCATTGAGAAGGACGGTTGAGACTGGAACTACCTGCTTCCATTTTTGCTCATCTCCATCAGGGAAGTTCCCCAGGCCTCTATTGACTTCTTGCCCTTCGAACTTCTGTATGGTCAACATCCGGGACATTGCCAAGGAAAAGTGGGAAGCTGAGGTCACGCCCCAACGGAGCATCATAGAGCAAGTTGCCCAGCTGCAGAA
The DNA here is from genome assembly GCF_039654945.1 of Dendrobates tinctorius. Lineage (NCBI taxonomy): Eukaryota > Metazoa > Chordata > Amphibia > Anura > Dendrobatidae > Dendrobates > Dendrobates tinctorius. The sequence continues at coordinate 30,758,815 of NW_027361747.1, read as the reverse complement.
GAGAATGGTGAAAGTAATGTCTATCATGAATGAGCATCTTCTTCAGGCTTAGGAAACACAGGAAAGGGTGTATAGCCAATCAGAGAGACTGAGGCAGTTCCTGCCAGGGGACCGCGTGCTAGTGCTTATTCTCATGGTGGAGAGCAAGTTCGTGCCAAGTGGCAAGACCCATATGAGGTGGTGGAAAAACTGGGAGAAGTTAATTACAAGTTACAGCAGCCGGGTCGAAGGAAACCACATTAGGTCTATCATGTGAACTTGCTCAAACCCTGACGAGACTGAGAATTGCTGGACACCCCTTGCCTGGGAGCCAGTCTCAAAGTCACCATGGACGATATGACCATTGCAGAGACTTTGACGACAGCCCAGAGGCAACAGTGTCGGGAACTGTTGTAGCGGAATCGGACATATTCTCAGAGTTGCCAGGGCATACGCAGGTGGTCGAGCATGATGAGTTTTGACAGAACCGCACGTAAGGGTGAACCTCAAGTCCTATAGAATTCCAGAAGCACAGAGAAAGGTGATATCCAATGAGGTGAAAAGGATGCTAGAACACGGGGTGATAGAGGAGACAAAAAGTGGATGGTCAAGTTCCATCGTCCTCATACTGAAGCCTGACAGTGAGTGGCAGTTTTGCAATGACTACCGCAAGATGAATGAAGTTTCTAGTTTTGATGCATACCTGTTGCTTCATGTGGATGAACTCATTGAGAGACTTGGACCCGCTAGGTACATTACAACCCTGGACCTAACAAAGGGCTGTTTACAGACCCCCGTGTCCCAGAGTGCCAAGGAGAAGACAGCCTTCTTGACGACTGATGCGTGTATTCAATACATCAGGATGCCCTTCAGTCTGCAGTAGGCCGTAGTCAACTTCCAGAGGGCGATGGACCGGATCCTGGCTCCGAATAAGAAGTTTGCCGCAGCGTCCCTTGATCACATAGTGGTCTTTAGCCCTGACTGACAGTTCTGGATGCGGGGTTCCAGATATATCCCAAAAATGTGCCATAGGGAAGGAAGAGGCCAAGTACCTAGGCTATGTCATCAGGAGAGGTGAAGCTAAGCCATAAATCAACCAAGTCCAAGAGATTCAATAGGGCCGCAATAGCTTTCCAAGAAGCAAGTGATGGCATTTCTTGGAATTGTGTGGTATCATATGCGATTCATTCTGAATTTCACTATAATCATCCTGCCATTGACAAATCTTCTTAAAAGCATCAAATCAACAATAGTTAAATGGACTGATGACACAGAGATGGCATTCCATGAACTGAAGAGAACTCTGTGTAAACATCCGGTCCTGGTCGCACCAGACATCAGCAAAAAGTTTGTGGTCCAGAAGGATGCGTAAGAAGTTGGCTTGAAAGCCATGCAATCTCAAGTAATAAATGGAATAGAATATCTCATCCTGTATTTGAGCCGGAAGCTCTCGTCATGCGAGAAGAACTGCGCCATCATCGAAAAGGAGTGTCTAGCCACAAAATGGGCCTTGGATACATTGAGGTATTATCTACTAAGCCAGAGGTTCAAGCTAATGTCTGATCATGCCCCTTTGAGATGGTTGAAGAGAAAAAAAGGGTTAGAACACCCTGGTGATTAGGTGGTTCTTAGGCCTCCAGGATTTCAAGTTCCATGTAGAACACAAGCCCGAGAAGTCACACCTGAATGCAGATGTCCTCTCCCGATTTCCCTGTTTGGTTTCTGGAGGTGCCAATGCCCCCCGGCTTTGGGCAGAAGGGGGGAATATGTGACCGGGTCACTCGCACTGTATGTGAGGGGAGATATGTGTCACAGAGATTGCTTTCCTCCGTGAACTAGAAACTCATAAGTTTCTTTTCAGCATGCTATGTGCTGAAGGAGTTAAGCAACCATGTTATGGGTGGGTTTTTAGGTTAGTAGGTAAATAGGTGGGTGGGATGTCTACTCACCATATCTCCACCTCAAGGCTGTGGCTGGGGAGATAAATGTCCAACCAGTTTTTTTCCTCTGTCTATGTTGTGTGGAGGTAGGAAGTCTCCTGACTGCTAGCTCTGGCAAGGACTGCCATATTTGTTGTCCCAGAGGACCTGCGCAGGACTTTGCATGAACTTTTTATTTACATTTGAGCCAGACAAGCTGTTTTTCTAATATCATTTTGGGTTATTGCCTTATGATGCAATAAACCACTCAGAGACTTTAACCACATGTGTACCTGTGTCTATCTTGAGGAGCAGCTAAGTGAGCCGACCTTCCACACACTATATAGTCATTTTTAACTTGACAGAAAATGCTAAATGAAGGCTAGAGATAAACAAAATGTTTATGGATAGTTAAACATTATTATGTCATTTGGTTGCTTTAAACTGGCAAGCTTAAAGTAGCATTATATAAATGCCATTTTACTGTGTAAAATTTATAAAATCTATTGAAAATAACAATATGTACAGCTACTGAATTTAATAATGTAACGTTGGAAAATAATAAGTAATACAGAAATTATTCAGAACCAAAACACATTTTTAAACACACTGAAATTGATTAATTAAAGCTTTATGATATTGGTGTAAACAAACTGTGAAGTCGCAAAATTTTTGAACAACTCAAAGTTGCACATTTATTTTCCACTTTTGGTGTTTCCATGCCAGTTTCAACCAGCCCAGTATAATTGGGCTGAGCTAGTTTGGGATGACTGTTTGATGTCATAGCTCATCTATCTCATGGTAAAAAGTCCGGTAACATGGTCCATTAGACATTATAGGAACAGAGGAAGCTGCAATATTTACTCCTCTTGGAATTTTGCATGTTTTGCTACCTCAAAACCTGCAATTTTACTGTTTTACTGTACTTTTAGGGTTTGATCATGTAAGAGCATGCCTACAACTGTGAATATTTGGTTTTATTATTATTGTGAAACAAACAACAAATAGGACAAAATAACTGAAACTTCAGTGTGCATAACTATTCACTCCTCCAAAGTCTGAACTTTGTAGAGCCTCCTTTGGCGACAATTATAGCTACAATTCACTTTGGATAAGTCTCAATGGGCTTTTCACATCTTTTCAATGGGATTTTTGCCCATTCCTCAAGGCAAAACTACTTCAGCTCCTTCATGTTAGATGGTTTCCTCTAATGAACAGCAATCTTCAAGACTAACCACAGATTCTCAATTGTATTGATGTCTGAGCTTTGACGAGCCCACTCCAAAATATTTACACATTTCTCCTTAAACCACTTGAGTTTTGCTTTATCAGCATGCATTAGGTCATTGTCTTGTTGGAAGGTGAGCCTCTGTCCCAGTCTCAAATCACTGACACACTGAAACAGTTTTTGCTCAAGAACATCCCTGTATTTCACACCATCCATCTTCCACCCGACTCGGACCAGTTTCCCTGTCCCTGCTGCTGAAAAACATCTCCACAACAAGATGCTGCATATATATCTATAGCTATATATATAAATATATATACCTTTCTCCGCAATCAGCTCTTCTGTCAATGGGTCTTGCACATTTACCAGATAAATATGCAGCTTTGGCAAAAATTAAGAGACCACTTCCAAATGTTTAGCTTGTCTGATTTTTCTCTTTATAGGTATATTTTTGAGTAAAATGTAAATTGTTCTTTTAGTCTACAAACTTCTGACAACATGTCTCCGAATTTCCAAGCAATAAATTTTGGGTTTTTTTTCTGAAAAGGATGAATGGTCAAAGTAAAGAAAACAGTGCTTTCAGACCTCAAATAACGCAAAGAAAACAAGTTCATAATCATTCAGAAGCAACAATACTAATGTTTTAACTCAGGAAGAGTTCAAAAATCAATATTTTGTGGAATAACCATGATTTTTAAAAACAGCTTTCATGCGTCTTGGCATGCTTTCCACCAGTCTTTCACACTGCTTCTTGAGCAAAAATTTAAACAATTCTTCTTCGTTTGATGCCTTGTGACTATCCATCATCCTTTCGATCACATTTAAGAGGTTTTCAAAGGGGTACAAATCTGGAGAATGGGCTGCCCATGACAGGGTTTTGGTGTGGTGGTATCTTAATTTTTACCAGAGCTGTATAACTTTGTCTTTAATTGTTTGTGTCATGATACAGGCCGGATTTTTGTCTTGTCTCTCCTTTCCCGGTCTGGTCATATCAGGGGTTAATTTTTCCTGCCTCCTTCCTGTGTCTTGTCTGCTATATCTCTGTGCTGCTACTTGTGTGCAGTGCCAGCTATATTGCTTACCTTCAGCGTGTTTAGCTGGCTCTGGTGAGCTTTCTGATCTGTCCCGCTGCGATCAGCTGACCCTACCCATATCTGTTGTCCTTCCTCCTACCCTACAATGCTCCTTATCTCCCCTGTACTCCTTGGTATCTGACTTTAGCTCGTCCCTGACCAGATCCTGTCTCTGTTATCTTAGCTATTGACCAGCATTGACCTTTTTCTCTCTTCTGACTCTGTGTCTTGGATTTCCCCTTTGTACTGCGTTATTCTCTGGTATCAACTCAGCTCTCTGACTATTCTGTTGCCACCTAGTGGTTGTCTCGCTGTATTTCTGCTGATCTGCTTCATTGCAGGATATTCAGCTCATCCTCCACTCTGCTGCCATCTAGTGGAGTTTTTGTTACTCTGCAGTAACCCTCAGTAATACAGCGTGACATACAATTTTTTTCTCTCTCTATGGATCCACATCATACTTTTGCAGATCAGATGTCAAATTTGACCTAAATGATGCAGGATTTGTCCGTAGAACATAGATCCCTTGCCACCTCTCATAACCAACTCCAGGGGGAGCTTTCTGAAGCTGTTAAATCTTTTCAGTGTTCAATGACACAATCAGCCTTTAGCCAATCTGATCCCACTGATGTTTATTTGCACTCTCCTGAACCTCCGATCAGTCTCCCAGATACTTTCTCCACAGAGGAGAAGTTTCATATATTCAGGGAAAGTTGTAGATTACTCTTTTCCCTTAGGAAATGAGAGTCAATGGGTGGGATAATTATATCTTTACTCAGGGAGGGTCCTCAGACTTGGGCTTTTTCCCTACCTTTTACTGCCCCTGAACGTACATCTGTGAATAGGTTCTTTGAGGTCTTAGGACTGATTTATGATGAACCAGATCGGGTCAGGGTGGCAGAGGACATGATCATGGGTGTCTCCTAGGGTAAACTCACTGCAGAGTGGTACTGTTCAGAGTTAAGACAATGGTCCACCGAGGAGTCTTCAAATGACTCTGCTTTAAGATGCCAGTTCAGGAGAGGACTTTTGGATAATCTCAAGGATGCTCTGGCACTCCATCCACCCCCAGTTCTTTGGAGGAGGCCATGACCTAGGCCATTTGCATGGATCAGAGATTGTGGGAGAGAGTAGTGATCTAGCAAGAGGTTCCAGTATATCCTACTAAGTCCGAGGTGATGCCATATATGGAACTTATGGAGGTTGGGGCCACTAACCTCAAGGATAAAGAGTGGAAGCGGCGACACGAAGGGAAATTATGTTTGTATTGTGGAAGTCCGGGACATTGGAAGAAGGACTGTCTCTCTTGCCCACCACCTAACAAGTTGCTGGGAAACGCTTAAGTCTGGGAGATTGTTGAGGAGATCAACCAGACTCTCAGGTACCATTTTCCTCATTTCAAAAGATTCTGTTAGAGGTGCAACTTTATTGTGGAGATGGTTTTGCACCCACTTCAGCTTTTGTGGACTGTGGGTCATCCATGAATTTTATTAACTCTGGCCTGGTTTCCAAGAGTAAGTTAGGGACTGTTAGGTTAAAGACTCCCATTCATATCATTGCCATTGATAAGACACTGTTGGCTCAACATGTGGTTAAGTTTGTCTCGGAGGAGTTTCTCCTCAAAGTGGGTTCCCTGCACCATTAACGAATTTCATGTTACATTCTGGATAAGCTTCCAGCGGGACTGGTGTTGGAATTCCCCTGGTTACAGTTGCATAATCCTGTTATTCACTGGGAATCTCATGATATTGACAAATGGGGTTCTAATTGTTCTAATTTTTGTCTTTCTGCTGTTCTGTTGTCTTCTGTTAATCTGGAGGGTATTCCAGAGAAGCCTAAAAGATTTTAGAGATGTGTTTTCCGAAAAAGAGACTGAGGTCTCGCCACCTCATCGCCCCTATGATTATACTATTAATCTTATTCCGGGTTCTAAATTGCCCAAGGCCCGTTTGTACAATCTTTCTGGCCTGGAATGCACCACTATGAAAGATTATATCTCAGAAAGTTTACGCAAAGGTCACATCCATCCCTTTGTCTTTCCTGTGGCTGCTGGATTCTATTTGTTAAAAAGAAAGGTGGTAGTTTACGTCCTTGCCTCGATTTTCGAGAAATAAATAAGATTATGGTGAGAAATACCTTCCCCCTCCCGCTCATTCCAGATGTTTGCAACCAATTATCTGGGGCTAAGTGGTTTTCCAAGTTGGATCTCAGGGGAGTGTATAACCTTATCTGCATTCAGGAAGGGGACAAGTGGAAAATCGCAGGGGTTGTTTGAAAATTTAGTCATGCCCTTTGGTCTCATGAATGTGCATGCGGTGTTTCAAAACTTCATTAATGATGTATTTTCTGATTTCATTGTGTATTTATTGCTTTATTGTTGTGTATTTGGATGACATTTTTATTTTTTCACCTGACAAAGAATTTCACATAGGTCATTTACGTACAGTTATTCATAGCTTACAGGAGAACTCCCTGTTATCTAAACCTGAGAAGTGTTCATTTTGTGTCCAAGAGCTTTCCTTTTTGGGGTTCATCCTCTCTGCAAAGGGTTTTGTATGGACCCCAGAAAGGTACAGGCCATTGTTGATTGGGTGCAACTCAGAGACCTCAAGGGTCTTCAGTAGAGATGAGCAACTTTGCCTTTTTTCGGGTTGAACGAAAAGTCGGGTCGAACGAAATCGGCCGACTATAGGGAAAAGTCGGGGGTCCGACTGAAACACGAAACCCTTATGTAAGTCAATAGGGAATAAAAGTCGGCAGTGAGAGGACAGGAAACACACCTACAGTGCCCATTTGAATGCCAAAAGCATAAATTCTTATTACTGAAGCTTGTCAACCTTAATTTACTTCATAATACTAGGTACGCACTGAAAACTGGGGGTTAGTTGGCTAAAGTTGTGGGGGGGTAGGGCTGGCTCCAGGTTTTCGTGGGCCCTGGGCCAAAGAGCGCCCCTTTAACACATACGACAACTCATGACGCTCCGATACGGCAGAGAAATAGCGGTATAGTACAGTGAAAAATACTTCACTTTTTACATCTCATGACTGATATCCATTTTAAATTCTCCAATAGCTACAAAAACGGACAGTATATTACTCCATACAGTATTATGGCCAGCGCATAGTGCGCTATACAGAGTAATGAGGCCCATATATTTCTCCATACATAATCATTGGTCCCATATAATGTTTGAAACAGTATATGATGAGCTCCACATAATGCTACAGTATATGTTGGTCCCCATGGATGAAGCTCCACTGTCTTATGGGCCCAAATAATGCTCCATATATAATGGACCCCATTTCTAATGTTCCAGTGTATAATGGGCCCTGTAAATGCTGCTCCAGTGTCTGATGTCCACCTTTGGAATGCTCCAGTGTATGGTGAGCCCCATATATCATCCTCCAGAGTATAATGCTCCCCAAAAATTGCTGTCCCAACATTGAAAACAATTAAATAAGTCTCCTCGCTAGGGAATCCCTGTACTAGTCTGGACTCCTCGTCATCCCCATCTTCCATCTCACTGCACTTGGCTGTTTAGGCAGAGGGTGCACTGATGTGATGTCATTGCGCTCTCTGATCAGAATATCACTGTCAGGACACGCGGAAGACGTCATGGCGGTGGAGCAGGGAGAGGTAAGTATTTCAACTTTGCAAGTGCTTTGATCCTGAGCAAGCAGGGGGGTTCACTCGTTGGCAACGGCACTGGCACAGGGCCCCTCATAGTACGGCGGTGTGTGGCGGTGTGTCTGAAGGCGAGTGTGCACCCCCACCGTCAGAGACACTTGATTGCTCTATGAGGGACACTGTGCCTGTGCCCATGCCCAAGAGCTGGCCTACCAACCTGTCCAGGGCAACGGCACTCACACGGTTGCGTGCGCTAGGTGGTGACCCCGGCCATGGGGGGGAGGCAGCCCAGTTAGGGAGGTTTACAAAATGGCATATGTTGATGTGGGATATTCAGCTGATGCTAAAGGCAAAATTGGTCAAGTCCGAGGAAGAGGAGGACCAAAGCAAGCCATTTTTCTGGCAACCTATGTGTCATCAGGGTAAGGTGGGACAAAATCCTTGGAAACCCATGCATGGTTCATTTTAATGAAGGTTAGACCATCCACATTTTCGGTCAACAGATGGGTCCTTTTTTCTGTCAGGATTGATCCAGCTGCACTGAAGACTCTTTCCGATAGCACACTTGCAGCTGGGCAAGCGAGCTCCTGTAAGGCATATCGTGCCAATTCAGGACAGGTGTCCAGTTTAGCGACCCAATAGTCAAAGGGGAATGACTTGTGAGGGAGAACATCAATATGGGAGGAAAAGTAGTTTGTAACCATAATTGACAACTGCTGTCTCCTGTCACTTTCCATCGATGCAGTATTACCAGTCGTGTGAGCGGGACTTGAAAAATCAGTCCACAACATTGTCATGAAACCCCTGTCTCCAATGCCACTTCTGATGTGTGCACCACGAACACCTCTTCCAAGCTGCCCCCGGCCCCTACGGCTCATGTGAGAACCATCACTGCTGCTGTGTGCTGGGAATGCCTCAACCAACCGGTTTACCAGAGTTGCTTGTTTGTTAGCCAATATTAGGTCAAGGTTCTCCTGTGGCATGATGTTTTGGAATTTGCCTTTATAGCGTGGATCCAGGATGCTGGCCAACCAGTAGTCATCATCATTTTGGCAATGCAGGGGTCCCTTTTTAGGATCTGCAAGGCATAATATGACATGTGGGCCAATGTTCCCAGTGTTAATGATGCACTGCGAGTGCTGGGTGGAGGAGCACTTTCTGGCAAATCCACATCCCTCCAGTCACGCAGAAAGCCTGTACCAGACCTTGCCACGCCAACATTTTCTCTTGCCCCACGAGAAGCATCCTCCTCCCCTAAGTAATCATCCCCATCATCATCCTCCTCCTCTTCCTCTTCTTGCTCCACCTCATCCATGAGAGGTCCCGGAGCAGACAATGGCTGAATGTCATCAAGGCTTCCCTCCTCCTCTTCCTCATCATCCTCGGCTGCAGACGCCTGCTCCATAATGTGTGTCAAAGTTTGCATGAGCAGACGCATAAGTGGGATGCTCATGCTTATGATGGCGTCGTCTGCGCTTACCAGCCGTGTGCATTCCTCAAAACACTGAAGGACTTTACAGAGGTCTTTCAGCTTCGACCACTGCACACTTGTCAACTCCATGTCTGCCCTCAAAGTGCCTGCCCGTGCATCCTCCCACAAATGCATTATGGCCTGCCTCTGTTCGCACAGCCGCTCAACCATGTGCAGGGTGGAGTTCCACCTTGTTGCAGCGTCGATAATTAGGCAGTGCTTGGGAAGGTGGAGCAATTGCTGCAGCTTCTGCATACGACTGGAGTGTACCGGCGACCGGCGGATGTGCGAGCACAGTCTTCGAACCTTAAGGAGCAGGCCTGTTAAATCCAGATAATTATTGAGGAAGCACTGCACCACCAGGTGTGAGCCAAGCAAGGTATGTGTCTGAGTTTTGAAAGGGCTATGGCTGCCACAAAAATTCCGGCCGTTATCACTAACTACCTTGCCTCCCTCAAGATGTAGACTGCCCAGCCATGACTCAGTCTGTCGCTGAAAGTAGTCGGCCAGTACCTCCGCGGTGTGTCTGTCGCCCAAACACATCATCTTCAACACAGCCTGCTGACGCTTTCCACTAGCTGATCGATAGGTGGACACCTTGTGTGCAACACTGGCAGCTGCGGATGGAGTGCTCGTGCGACTGCGCTCTGTGGACGAGCTTTCGCTTCTGGAGGAGGAGGAGGGTCGAACGCCTACAGCCAACTGTTTCCTATACCATGGGCTAGGCAGCACTGTCCCACCACCGCTGTCCCCTGTGGACCCTGCATCCACCACATTAACCCAGTGCGCAGTGATGGACACGTAACGGCCCTGGCCATGCCTACTGGACCATGCATCAGTTGTGAGGTGCACCTTTCCACTCACTGATTGCTTGAGTGCATGTACAATGCGGTCTTTCACATGAAGGTGGAGGGCTGGTATGGCTTTGCGAGAAAAGAAGTGGCGACTGGGTAGGTCATAGCATGGTACTGCGTAGGCCATGAGTTTGCGGAAAGCTGCGCTTTCAACCAACCGATAGGGCATCATCTCTAATGAGATTAGTTTGGCAATGTGGGCGTTCAAACCCAGTGTACGCGGATGAGAGGATGAGTACTCTCTGATAGGGTGAGCTCTGGTAGAGTCTCTGGTAGGGTGAGCTGGACTTAAGAGCTGCATATGGTGGAACTAGCGGTGGACATGGCGGACTGAGAGAGGGTTGATGATGGTGATGGAGTTGGTGTTCTTTCTGATGGCCTAGATTCAGTCTTTCGTTGCCTTAACTGTGATTCCCTGACTGATTTGCCCGTGTGACGACAACTCAACATTTGCTGCTGGTGGTGTGCTAACCAGTGGGTTTACAGTGGGGGAAACAATGTAGTGTTGCTGACTACCTTCTTTGGGAGCAGTTGCACATGTGGTTCATGAGTTTTGGTAGTCCGTCCACGCTTGCAAGTGCATGGTGGTTAAATGTCTTAGCATGCAACTGGTATTCAAATTTCTCAGATTTTTCCCTCGGCTAAAGGTCTTTGCGCACTTCTTACAGATAATCTTTGCCTGATCATTAGGATTTTGTTCAAAAAAGTGCCACACTGCACTCTTCCTACTATGGAAGACATTTTGAGGCCTTGCACGCTGTGCTATTTTGACCGTCTGGCCAAGCTGTCCTGCAACTCTTTTGGTTTTTGTAACCTGTTTTTGGACTGCTCCGGGCCTGCCAGAAACCGCTGTTGTGATGTCGATTCCCGCTGCGGATGCTCCTCCTCCTCTTCTGAGCAATTGGCAGCGGCACCTTCTTCCCCCAATGGATGCCAATCTGGGTCAACAACTGGGTCATCCATCACCTCCTCTTCAATGTCATGTGCACCTTCCTCTGAGTCACCGTGTATGGTGGTATAGTATGCGGGAAGGGGCACCTGAGTTTCATCAGGGTCAGATTCTGCCTCAATACACTGCGAGGACAATGTAGTGCTCTGAGTGAATGTACCAGCAGAATCATCTATCAGTGGCTGTGCATCAGTGCACTCCATGTCAGATTCATCTTGGCCTGGGTAATTCACCATTTGACTTGATAACCCAGGCATGGTATGTGAAAACAGCTCCATGGAGTAATCTGTAGCGTGGCCTGCCGCATCCTTCAATTTTGGTTGGGTTGGAGGACACAAGGAAAGGTGTGGTTCTTGAGGAGGAGCCTCCAATGAGGACTCAGTGCTTTTATTTTTTAAAACTTCAGAAGAGGAGGCGATAGAGCTGGAGGCTGAGTCAGCAATGTAAGCCAAAACTTGTTGCTGAAGCTCCGGCTTTAAAAGCGGTTTACCTACTCCCAGAAAAGGAAGCCTTCGAGGCCTTGTGGAGCCAGACGATGACGCAGGCTCAACACCTCCTGCATTAGGTGCTATTTTGCTTTTGCCACTACCAGCAGATCCACCACCACCACCAACACCATCATTACCAGCTGGCAACCCCCACCCACTTCCATGGCATCTTCCACCACACTTTCTCATTTTTTTGGAAAATGTACCCAAAATTCGACCAACTATATGGTACTGTAAAACAAGGTACAAGGTGTATATAGTAGTGTGGAGAATTTGAATCTCCTTACACACTTCTGGAAACTGCTGTAATGTCTCAGGCCCTGTGTAAATTACACCTCTATATAACAGGCTGATTTTGGATGGTGTAAAAAATGTGTATATAGGCCTGTGGAGAATTAGAATCTCCTTACACACTTCTGGACACTGTTGGATTGTCTCAGGCCCAGTGTATATTACACCTCTATATCACAGGCTCAATTTTGATGGTGTAAAAAATGTGTACATAGGCCTGGGGAGAATTGGAATCTCCTTACACACTTCTGGACACTGCTGTATTGTCTCAGGTCCACTGTATATTACACCTCTATATCACAGGCTGAATTTTTGATGGTGTAAAAAATGTCTATATAGGACAGGGGAGAATTGGAATTTCCTTACACACTCCTAGACACTGTTGTATTGTGTCAGGCCCAGTGTATATTACACCGCTATATCACAGGCTGAATTTTGCTGGTGTAAAAAATGTCTATATAGGACAGGGGAGAATTGGAATCTCTTTACACACTTCTGGACACTGTTGTATTGTGTCAGGCCCAGTGTATATTACACCTCTATATAACAGGCTGATTTTGGATGGTGTAAAAAATGTGTATATAGGCCTGTGGAGAATTTGAATCTCCTTACACACTTCTGGACACTGTTGGATTGTCTCAGGCCCAGTGTATATTACACCTCTATATCACAGGCCGAATTTTGATGGTATAAAGAATGTGTATATAGGCCTGGGGAGAATTGGAATCTCCTTACACACTTCTGGACACTGCTGTATTGTCTCAGGCCCACTGTATATTACACCTCTATATCACAGGCTGAATTTTGATGGTGTAAAAAATGTCTATATAGGACTGCGGAGAATTGGAATCTCTCCTTACACACTCCTGGACACTGTTGTATTGTGTCAGGCCCAATGTATATTACACCGCTATATCACAGGCTGAATTTTGCTGGTGTAAAAATTGTCTATATAGGACAGGGGAGAATTGGAATCTCCTTACACACTTCTGTACACTGTTGTATTGTGTCAGGCCCAGTATATATTACACCACTATATCACAGGCTGAATTTTGCTGGTGTAAAAATTGTCTATATAGGACAGGGGAGAATTGGAATTTCCTTACACACTTCTGGACACTGTTGTATTGTGTCAGGCCCAGTGTATATTACACCTCTATATAACAGGCTGATTTTGGATGGTGTAAAAAATGTGTATATAGGCCTGTGGAGAATTTGAATCTCCTTACACACTTCTGGACACTGTTGGATTGTCTCAGGCCCAGTGTATTTTACACCTCTATATCACAGGCCGAATTTTGATGGTGTAAAGAATGTGTATATAGACCTGGGGAGAATTGGAATCTCCTTACATACTTCTGGACACTGCTGTATTGTCTCAGGCCCACTGTATATTACACCTCTATATCACAGGCTGAATTTTGATGGTGTAAAAAATGTCTATATAGGACTGCGGAAAATTGGAATCTCCTTACACACTCCTGGACACTGTTGTATTGTGTCATGTTATGATTGAGTCACCGTAGGAGGCAAAAACAGAAATGCTAGCTAAGTCCAGAAAACCAGAGAGGTTGGCAGCTATCGGATTGCAGACCCCTGAACCTATCAACACAACTAGCAGTAGCCGTGGGGGGTTCCTACGAAGCCCTAGACCCCTCGATCACAGCCGGAGAGTTAAATAGCCTAAAGACAGAAAGGGAAATCTAAACTGCCCTAGAGCAGACCCCAAAGCAAAAGGCAGCCCCCCACATATAATGACGGTGAAGCAAGAAGAAAGAACACAACACAGACAGAAAGATAGACTGAGCAAAGACGGGGCCCAAGCTAACTAGATAGGAAAGGACAGGAAGGCTGCTGTCTGCAATCCGTGAAAAACCCTATGAAAATAAGAGCCAACAGACTGACAGTGAAAAAGGCCCTGAAGACGCTAGGCTTCAAAAAGACTATGTCAGTAATCAGGAATATTCTGAAGACAGAGCAACAGGCAAAAGAAGAATCAGCTCACCCCAACAGGGAATGGCAGAATCCAGAAAAGCAAGGCAAACAAAAGCAAAACACAAATGCAAAAAGGCAAAGCAGAAAACTTAGCTTTAGAGGAGCAGGAGTCAGACTGGTTTCCTAGAAGTCCACAGAGAAATCACCCGCAGGGCAGAAGGGCGTCGGCAGCCTTATATCCAGTCCGTGACTCCACTCAGCCAGTCATCATCGTTAGACTCAGGTGCCTGATAATCAGGCTCATTACCTTCCTTTACCAGAATAGGGAGTTCACCAGACCTCAGTGACGAAGGGGAAAATGAACTCACAACAGTACCTCCCCCTTGAAGAGGAGTCACCGAACCCTCAACCACACCACCAGGGCGATCAGGGTGAGCCCGATGAAAGGCACGCACCAATCTTTTGGCATGAATATCAGAGGCAGAGACCCAGGAATTATCCTCCTGACCATAACCCTTCCACTTAACCAAATACTGGAGTCTCCGTCTAGCCAGACGGGAATCCAGTATTTTCTCTACCTCATATTCCGTGTTACCTTCAACCAATACAGGGTCCGGAGGTGCCACCCCAGGAACAACTGGTTCAACAAACCTCTTCAACAAGGACTTATGGAACACATTATGGATTTTAAATGTGACAGGGAGAGCCAAACGAAAAGAGACCGGATTAATAATCTCCAAAATCTTGTGAGGTCCAATAAACCTAGGCTTAAACTTAGGAGAAGCCACCTTCATAGCAATATTTTTTGATGATAACCACGCCATATCACCAATCTTAAACTGGGGACCAATGGTCCTATGTCAATTGGAAAACCGCTGGGCCTTTTCCTGGGAGAGAGATAACTTATCCACCACTTGGTCCCAGATCTGGTGCATTCTCTCCACCACAGTGTCAACACCTGGGCAGGCAGAAGGCTCCACCTGCCCTGAAGAAAATCGAGGATGAAACCCAAAGTTACAAAAAAAGGTGACATCAAAGTGGCAGAACTAGCTCTATTATTTAAAGCAAATTCGGCCAAGGGCAAAAATGAAACCCAATCATCCTGATCAGCGGAAATAAAACATCTCAAATACGACTCCAAGGTCTGGTTTGTTCTCTCTGTCTGCCCATTGGTCTGAGGGTGAAAAGCAGAGGAGAAGGACAACTGAATTCCCAGCTTGGAACAGAAAGTCCTCCAAAATCTAGACACAAACTGAACTCCTCTGTCAGATACAATGTTCTCAGGAATCCCGTGCAAGCGAACCACCTGTTGCAAAAACAGGGGCACCAACTCAGAGGAAGATAGCAACTTAGGGAGTGGTACAAGATGAACCATCTTAGAGAACCTATCACAAATCACCCAAATAACAGTCATTCTCTGAGAGACAGGCATATCAGAGATGAAATCCATTGAAATATGGGTCCATGGCCTCCTGGGGACCGGCAAAGGCATCAACAACCCACTAGAGCGAGAACAAGCTTTAGACCGGGAGCAAGTCCCACAGGACTGCACAAAATTCCTGACATCATGAGACAAGGTGGGCCACCAAAAAGAGCGACTCACCAGATCTCTAGTACCAAAAATACCTGGATGACCAGCCAATGCAGAGCAATGAACTTCAGACATCACTCTCTTCTTCCACTGGTCAGGAACATACAACTTTCCACTGGGACAACGCTCAGGTTTGTCCTCCTGGAACTCTTGCAGAGCAAGTCTCAAATCAGGCGAGATGGCAGAAAGAACTACCCCTTCGCCTAAGATGGTAGCAGGCTTGGTCACCACAGGAGAATCAGCAAAGAAGCTCCTAGAGAGGGCGTCTGCCTTGACATTCTTAGTTCCAGGAAGAAAAGAGACCACAAAATCAAAACGTGTAAAAAACAAGGCCCACCTAGCATGTCTAGGGTTCAAGCGTTTGGCCGACTCCAAGTAAATCAAATTCTTGTGGTCAGTGAGGACCACAACTTGATGTTTAGCTCCCTCCAACCAATGTCTCCACTCCTCAAATGCCCATTTCATGGCCAACAGTTCCCAATTCCCCACATCATAGTTACGTTCAGATGGAGAGAACTTTCGGGAAAAGAAAGCACAGGGATTCATTTTAGATGTTACAGGATCCTTTTGGGACAAAACAGCTCCTGCACCAATCTCAGAAGCATCCACCTCTACCTGGAACAGGAGTGAGACATCAGGTTGCCGCAAAACCGGGGCGGAGGTAAATCTTCACTTCAGCTCCTGAAAGGAAGCAACAGCCTCCGGAGACCAATTCAACACATCTAAACTGCCCCAGAGCAGACCCCAAAGCAAAAGGCAGCCCCCCACATATAATGACGGTGAAGCAAGAAGAAAGAACACAACACAGACAAAAAGATAGACTGAGCAAAGACGGGGCCCAAGCTAACTAGATAGGAAAGGACAGGAAGGCTGCTGTCTGCAATCCGTGAAAAACCCTATGAAAATAAGAGCCAACAGACTGACAGTGAAAAAGGCCCTGAAGACACTAGGCTTCAAAAAGACTATGTCAGTACTCAGGAATATTCTGAAGACAGAGCAACAGGCAAAAGAAGTATCAGCTCACCCCAACAGGGAATGGCAGAATCCAGAAAAGCAAAGCAAACAAAAACAAAACACAAATGCAAAAAGGCAAAGCAGAAAACTTAGCTTTAGAGAAGCAGGAGTCAGACTGGTTTCCTAGAAGTCCACAGAGAAATCACCCGCAGGGCAGAAGGGCGTCGGCAGCCTTATATCCAGTCCGTGACTCCACTCAGCCAGTCATCATCATTAGACTCAGGTGCCTGATAATCAGGCTCATTACCTTCCTTTACCAGAATAGGGAGTTCACCAGACCTCTGTGACGAAGGGGAAAATGAACTCACAACAGTGTCAGGCCCAGTGTATATTACACCGCTATATCACAGGCTGAATTTTGCTGGTGTCAAAAATGTCTATATGGGACAGGGGAGAATTGGAATCTCCTTACACACTTCTGGAGACTGTTGTATTGTGTCAGGCCCAGTGTATCTTACACCGCTATATCACAGGCTGAATTTTGATGGTGTAAAAAAATGTCTATATGGGACAGGGGAGAATTGGAATCTCCTTACACACTTCTGGAGACTGTTGTATTGTGTCAGGCCCAGTGTATATTACACCGCTATATCACAGGCTGAATTTTGCTGGTGTAAAAAATGTCTATATAGGACAGGGGAGAATTGGAATCTCCTCACACACTTCTGGACACTGTTGTATTGTGTCAGGCCCAGTGTATATTACACCTCTATATAACAGGCTGATTTTGGATGGTGTAAAAAATGTGTATATAGGCCTGTGGAGAATTTGAATCTCCTTACACACTTCTGGACACTGTTGGATTGTCTCAGGCCCAGTGTATTTTACACCTCTATATCACAGGCCGAATTTTGATGGTGTAAAGAATGTGTATATAGGCCTGGGGAGAATTGGAATCTCCTTACATACTTCTGGACACTGCTGTATTGTCTCAGGCCCACTGTATATTACACCTCTATATCACAGGCTGAATTTTGATGGTGTAAAAATGTCTATATAGGACTGCGGAGAATTGGAATCTCCTTACACACTCCTGGACACTGTTGTATTGTGTCAGGCCCAGTGTATATTACACCGCTATATCACAGGCTGAATTTTGCTGGTGTAAAAAATGTCTATATAGGACAGGGGAGAATTGGAACCTCCTTAAACACTTCTGGAGACTGTTGTATTGTGTCAGGCCCAGTGTATATTACACCGCTATATCACAGGCTGAATTTTGCTGGTGTTAAAAAATGTCTATATGGGACAGGGGAGAATTGGAATCTCCTTACACACTTCTGGAGACTGTTGTATTGTGTCAGGCCCAGTGTATATTACACCGCTATATCACAGGCTGAATTTTGCTGGTGTAAAAAATGTCTATAGAGCACTGGGGAGAATTGGAATCTCTGTACAGACTTGAGGACACTGAAGGATTCTCTCAGGCCCAGTGTATTTTACACCGCTATGTCACAGGCAGAAATTGGCTAGTGTATGACAAACTACAAGCTGTTTATAGAATTGGGCAGAATTGGAATCTCCCTAGAGTGTAGGTCTGTAAGAACGGACAAATTCATCGGCTTTTCCTTACAGAGTCACATACAGATAGCTTCCCTGTGGCCGTGGTAACAGCCGGTACACGGTACTGTGTGAGGAGCGTACACCACTGTACGGTGTGTGACAAAATACACGCTCAGTACCTCACCAGGACAAAACAATTAAATTTGGATTGCTTTTAAAAAAGCAGTTTGAACACCAGTGTGCACACAGCAATGCAGCTATTAGGTAGCCTCAGAAAGCAGCCTAATAACCAACAGAGCTGATGCACCAAAATATAGCCTCCCCTTGCACTGCACAATGACTGGTGTGTTGTACAGGCAAAATCGCTAGCAGCAGAAGCAGTTTTCTTTTCTTCTTCCCTGCCTAACGCTCTCCCTACAGAATCAGCAGCAGCAGCTCTTCCTATTCTTAGATCAGCATAAGTAAGATGGCGTTCGGCGTGCACACCCTTTAACACCCCCTGTGATGCCCCCCAAAGCAAGCCAATCACTTGCATGCCCTTCTCAAAGATGGTGGGGACCGCTGCCTATGTCATCACGTTGCCCACAGTGTTCGTTCTTCCTGATTGGCTTAAAAAAAGGCGCTGAACATCTTTTGAAACGCGACTTTGGCGCTAAAGTCGCCGAACTCGTGGCCGACCTCACCCTAGGGTCGGGTTTCGTTTCATGAAACCTGACTTTGGCAAAAGTCGGCGACTTTTGAATTTTTTCGACCGGTTTCGCTCATCTCTATTCCAGTGTTTTTTGGGTTTTGCCAACTATTATCAGGGGTTTTTTTCAGGTGGTCAAACCACTCACCAATCTCACTTGTAAGAGGGCTGATCTTAAAGTCTGGTCGTCTCAGGCAGTTGAAGCATTTACAGCAAAGAAGTGTTTTATGTCTGCTCCTGTGTTGGTTCAGCCTGATCCGTCAGAGCCATTCAATGTGGAGGTGGAGGCATCAGAGGTGGAAGTGGGGGTGGTGTTGTCTTAGAGACACATAACTTTGACTAATTTAAGACCATGTGCCTTTTTCTCCAGGAAAATTTCTCCGGCGGAGAGAAATTACGATGTTGGTAATCGAGAGTTGTTGGCCATAAAATTGGCTTTTGAAGAATAGAGGCATTTTTTGGAGGAGACTGTTCATCGGTTCATGGTGATTACGGACCATAAGAACCTGTCTTAAATTGAGTATGCCAAAAGTTTAACTCCTAGATAGGCTAGGTGGTGACTTTTTCTTCACGTTTTCATTTTTCTATCACCTTTTGGCCCTGTTCCAAGAATATCAAGGCTGATGCTTTATCTTGCAGCTTGGATCCGATATCACCTCCTGAACTTATTTCCTCCATTCTACAGCACGGGGTGTTTATTGCTGGGGTGTCCTCCGAATTGGAGCTTGAGATTCGTGAGGCTCAGTCTCTTGCTCCTCCGTCATTGCCTGATAGCAAGCTCTTCGTGCCAGTTCAGTATTGGTTGAGGGCTCTCCGGGAGTTCCACAATTCTGCTCTCAGTGGGCACCCTGCAGTCGTGGCCACCCAGAGAGCTATTGCTAGACTGTTTTGGTGGCCCTCCATGTCTTCTGATATCGCCGTGTTTGCATCTGCTTGTGGTAAGTGTGCTCATGCCAAAGTCTCCCATAACCAGCCGGCCGGGGAACTGGTGCCATTGCCAATTCCAGATAGACTCTGGACTCATTTGTCCATGGATTTTTTCACTGATCTCCCTCTTTCCAATGGCAAAACAGTGGTCTGGGTTGTGGTTGACAGGTTCAGCAAACAGGAGCATTTTGTTCCCCTGGCAGGACTACCTAATGCTGAGACACTATCTAAATTGTTTTTTTAGCACATTGTATGGTTGCATGGCGTGCCTCTGAACGTGGTGTCAGACAGAAGGGTGCAATTCATGTCTATGTTTTGAAGTATGTTTCGCAAGAGATTGGGTATTTGCTTGACGTTCTCCTCTGACTACCATCCTGAGACTAACAGTCAAATAGAGAGGGCCAATCAGTCACTAGAACAGATTTTGCGGTGTGTTGCCACTTCTCAGCAGGATGATTGGTGTTCCTCGTTTCATGTGGCTGAGTTCACATTCAATAATCTTGTTAATCAGTCCACTGGCACCTCTCCGTTTTTCTGTAATTATGATTTTCACCCCATTTTGGTGAATTTTCCAGGCTGGATTCAAGGTGTCCAGGGGCTGATGTGGCGGTTCAACGATTGGGGGAGGTTTGGAGGGAGGTTTAGAAGAACATTGGGGTGGCCCAGGGCAGACAGAAACATTTTGCGGATAAGCGGCGATCTGTAGTACCTAAGTTTCTGCTTGGAGATAAAGTGTGGTTGTCTACCAAGAACATATGTCTGAAACTTCCTTCCGTCAAGCTGGGTCCCAAGTTTATTGGTCCTTACAAGATCATTGAGGTGGTCAAGACAGTTGCCTTTCGCTTACGCTTGCCTCCGTCGCTTTGTATCCCCAATGTATTTCATACGTCTGTTCTTAAATCGTTTGAACCTTCCTCTACTGAGCCTCCACCTCCTCCTTCTCCTGTTTCTGTGGATGGGAAAACAGGATATGAAGTTGAACGCATTGTCGACTCTCGAATGGTTCAGTACTTTGGCACATTGGAGGGGTTACTGTCCGGAGGATTGATCTTGGGCCCTGGCGCGATCAGTTCATGCTGATCGGTTGGTTCGTGCTTTTCATATATGTTTTCCTGGGAAACATGGGGGTCCTGTCATGATCCAGGCCAGGTTTCATCTTGTCTCTCCTTTCCCGGTCTGGTCATGTCAGGGGCTCGTTCCTGTGTCCGGTCTGCTATATCTCTGTGTTGCTACCTGTGTGCAGTGCTAGTTATATTGCTTACCTTCAGCGTGTTTAGCTTGCTCTGGTGAGTTTCCTGATCTGTTCTGTTGTGTCCATCTGACTCTACCCATGTCTGTTGACCTTCCTCCTACCCGACAATGCTCCTTATCTCCCTGTGTGTTTGGACTCCCCGGTGTTTGACTTTAGCTCGTCCCTGACCTGATCTTGTCTTGATCATCTATTAGCTCAGCTATTGACCTGCACTGACCTTTTGCTCTCCTCTGACTCTGTGTCTTGGATTTGCCTTTTGTACTGCGTTATTCTCTGATATCAACTCGGCTCTCTGACTATTCCTCTGCCACCTATTGTTGCCTTGCTGTATTTCTGCTGGTCTGCTTCAGATATTTGGCTCATCCTCCACTCTGCTGACATCTAGTGGAGTTTGTGTTACTCTGCAGTAGTACAGTGTGACAGTTTACTTTAGGCTTTGGACAGTCTGTACTTCAACAATTCACGCGTGTATGTACACTCCTAGTTCTGTATCTTCTGGAGTCTTCTATTTGGCTTGCCTGACTGCCATCATTAATATCCTGCTTGCTTGGTACTGATGATACACATACTATCTGGCAAGTATTGCCAGTTTGTGTCATTGCATTTGGTCCGTAATATTAACCCTGGCCTACAGCTTAGAGAATCCACTTTGCAAGGTGAGCCCAGGGCAACAGGAGCAAGCATTGTCAATCAAGGAATAAGAGGATGGAGACACATGATTAAACACTGAAGCCACAATTTTTCTATGTCCACTACAAGGTGCGCTGCTTAGTTTGGACATTAATTTTGTGCTGACAAACTGCATTTATGGAAAGGACACTTGCAATTTATGCTATTGTTATCATCAATATTTTATGGCTTGTTATAAAATATGTCAATTCCAATTTTTCTGCTATTCTGTTGATGCCTGAAAACATTACTTAGCATCATCTTTGTATTCTCCCCGTCACAGCATGTTCTTTATTATAGTTATGGATTGAGCATGTTTCCAAGGGCTCTCTCCAGGGAAGCTGATCTGTTATTGTTTCACTAAGAAATATGCTCAGTATGGAGGCTGATCAGGAGTAATTAGAGAGAAGAAAATGGCAGCCTATGTATTTGGCAGCCTGAATGGAATCCCTCCAGGAAAATAGCCTAACTCTTCTATAGTTCAAACAAAATTAGTCTGTCAACTCCTTTAAGTATATAGAAACAATAATTATTGATGTCTTCACTAGAGTTTAAAGAGGGCTTATCCAAAAGGCTAAATACTTTCAAACTAGACCCTATACTGTGTTAATGTGTACAGTAAGGCTGTGTGCACACGCTGCGGAAAAGGTGCGGATTCATCCGCGCGGATTTTGTACAATCCGCAGGTGAAACCGCAGGTCAAAAGACCTGCGGTTTTACCTGCGGATTGCTCTGCGGTTTTGCCCTGCGGTTTTTCATCTCCTCAATGGAGGAGATGGCAAACCGCAGGAGAATCCGCAGAAAGAATTGACATGTCAATTCTTTCTGCGGATTGAAAACCGCAGATAATCCGCGCGGAAAATTCCGCACCGTCTGCACTGCGGTTTTTGATTCCCATAGGGAATCATTGTACTGTACACCGCAGCAAAAACTGCTGCGGGTCCGCAGCGGCCAAAACCGCTGCGGAACCGCAGCAAAATCCGCAGCGTGTGCACACAGCCTAAATATTAATTTTGTGTCATATTCTGCCTGATAGATGCAAGCTAGGTATTGAAGAAACCTTTCAGTAATAATCTTCAAGTGTTATTTTATGATGCTTTAAAAGCTTTTTTCTATTAATCTAGCCCGTAACGTAGTAATAAGCCATTTATGTCAAGCATTTTACAATCTCTTAATTGCCAGTCTTCACATCAGAATTGGATCCTTTCTTGTAAGTTTTTAAAACTTAAAGATGGAAACCTGATTTTAGAATGACGATGTCCTGCTGATTTTCCCAAAAGCCAGACTTTATCATCTTTTCCTTGATGGTCTCATGCTGAATTTAAATATTCCCTACTTTTTTTTTTTTACTTTTTCTTTGATAACCAGACCATATGCCATAATGGTTGGAAGCAGAGTATCACACGTAATCAGCAGATGAGGAGTTTATATCATCTGTCAAATAAAGCTATAGAGTGTAAGGAATGTGACGTGAGTCAAGATTATCGGCTTTTTCAAGCAACTGTTATCGAATAGGCATTTTCTTATTTGTATTGATACTGCATGTGTGACATTTAGAAATGGCTAAAAATGGGAAAGGTTTTCTTTGTAGCGTGTACTGTATCATAAAATCCTCAAAATATGCGACTAGTAAAGAAAAATGATTGCCTACTTTGTATCAATGTATTATTTACCATGTTCTGGAACACTTTCAATGGAAATAATGGTGGATAGCTGCAAATTTTACTAATCCTTTACCTCTTGGACAGTGCTCAAACCTCCATTCTCAGGTCATCTTTATTGGCAATTATGTAAAATATCAATACTCACTGAACTTTTCACGTCTGGATGTTACATGACAAACATCCATTAACATTTTCCAAACCGAGAGCATTATCCGTTCCTTGATAATACTGCTTCTTTTAAGAAATTCTGAACCCAGAATTTTCTCATAATTTATTAAGAGATTAAGATCTGCTAACAGAATGACAGTGGTTTCTCTAGTAACCAATTAATATTTAGATATGATGAGCATGAGGATGTGCAAAGAGTGGTTGCCATGAAAACACTGGAGAATTGACTGCCAAAAATTGGGCTTTAGAGACCTTTTTGAATAATACATTTATAAATCAGTAATCTTAAGCAGTAATAGTCATTTCAATATTAGTAATATTTTATTTATAATGTAAATCAATCCAATGGTACTTTTCTACAAAAAGTTTACATTATTTAGCTATAGTGATGATAGAATATTCTTTATTTAATAGATTTATTGCATTAGCAAAGATAATAAACTTAGTAATCTATGATATAAAAGAGAGATGCCACTTTATCCTCCTTCATTTATGTATTATTATGCTCTGCTTATATAGCGCTGTGCTATTCCACAGCGCTTTACCTACATTATCATCACTGTCCCCAATGGGGCGCACAGTCTAAATTCCCTATCAGTATGTCTTTGGAGTGTGGGAGGAAACTGAAGAACCCAAAGGAAACCCACGTAAACAAGGGGTGAACATACAAACTCCTTGCAGATGTTGTCCTTGGTGGGATTTGAACCCAGGACCCCAGCGCTGCAATGCATTAGTGCTAATCACTGAACCACCCTGCTGATCTCATGGAACATTTGACCATTTACTCTCAATTCACTGATTTATTCTGTCTTTAGTGTAGAAGGATAATCAGCTCACTGAGGAATCAGTGAAAAGTTGCTGTTCGCAAAAGTCTATAGTGAGTGGATGAAAGAAAAGCAAAATTGAGACAATTCACCAGAATATTTAATGTCACGAGTGTGTCATGACAACCTGGTTCTTGGTGTAGAAGATCAATGCACATTGTGAATCATAGATCTTTAATTTAGCCTGTGTTTGGCTTTTCTGCTAATTCCCCGAAGACCATGTTCCACCTAAATAAAATTATAAGAAAACAAACCACAAAAATACCTACCCTCCACAGCATCCCATAAAAACGACTGTCTAAAGTTTAGAGCAGCCACATAACATGTGGCCGCTCTAAAACCACCGATGCTGCTACAATGAACGGGGCCGTAAAGCGCCCCGGTTCATTGTATACCGAGTTCACCCGAAGGCAGCTCGCGCTGCTCGGGTGAACTCGGGAGGTGCGGTGTGTGCATGCGCGGACTCCTAGGTTCACCTGAGGTGAACTCTGGAGCGTGGGAATTTTTCCCACGCCAATTAGTTCATCTCAGGTGAGCCAGGGCGCCTGCGCAGTGCAGCCAGCATGACGTCATTTTTTTGTATTGTTTAAAAAATACAAACATTTTAAAAAACGTATTTATTTCATTAAATTTTTTTAAATTAAAGTGTGTGGTTTTTTCCCCCCTAAAATAAATATCGAAATAAAAAATGTAAAAAAAATAAATATATAATATATATATATTCCCCATTTTTAACCCCCCTGCCCGAAAAAAATATGTCAGAGACACCGCACTGAACTTGCTCACTGAGCCAGTGTGTGGGTCCTGAGTAAAGCGAAAGCGTACTCAAAGCTACCTGTGGAGCGGGCAGCAACCGAATAGATGCGTACTTCAGAGCCGCAGGACCTGAAGCACGTGACTGCTAGAGGCGTG
This sequence comes from Dendrobates tinctorius, assembly GCF_039654945.1. Lineage (NCBI taxonomy): Eukaryota > Metazoa > Chordata > Amphibia > Anura > Dendrobatidae > Dendrobates > Dendrobates tinctorius. The sequence goes on along the minus strand of NW_027361747.1, from coordinate 30,733,788 downwards.
GCCTAAACTCCACAGAGCTAGGAGCTGCAAGACAATTCCTAGCAGAGTACCTGCGAGACAAAGTTACCCAGGGGCAAAGACAGTGAGAATAGTCAGGACGTAGCCAATGAATCACACACAGAGATAGCTGCAAGGTACCAAAGGGGGTGAGCAGAGAGTAGTCAGGTCACAGGCAATGAGTCGTACACAGATATAGCTACAAGGTACCAAAGGGGCGAGCAGAGAGTAGTCAGGTCACAGGCAATGAGTCATACACAGATAATAACGCAGTACAAAATCAACAGGCAAATTCACAACGGGAAACAGAGCCGGGTCAGAACCATATAAACAAGCTATAGCAACAAACAGGCACACGGGGGTCAGCACACTAGGCCAAAGGCAAAAGTATAACTGGCAGGGATTGAAGCTACCCAGGGGTTTATGAAGATCTCCCAGAACCAGAAAGAGGCCACAATCATTAACCCCAAGTGTGCAGGTCAAAACCTGCACAGAGCTCCAGACATTAACCCCTGGTGTACAGCTCAAAAACCTGCACTGGGATCATGACAGTACCCCCCTCTCAACGGGGGGCCTCTGGACCCCCAGGCTTCCCCAGGTACTTGGCATGGAACGCCTGAACCAGGCGATCCGCATGTACCGAGCGAGCAGGGACCCATGAGCGCTCTTCTGGTCCATATCCCTTCCAGTGGACCAGGTACTGCAAAGAGCGGCGCACTCGCCGAGAGTCCACAATATGTCCGACCTCATACTCCAATTGACCCTCCACCATCACTGGAGGAAAGTTCTCTTTGACAGATCCTGCTGGTTTCAACAGAGACTTATGAAGCACATTAGATATTTTTAAGGAGGTGGGGAGACGCAACCTATATGCCACAGGGTTGACTATCTCCATAATCTCGTACGGACCAATGAACTTTGGTCCCAACTTAACTGATGGTACCTTTAAGTTGATGTTACGCGTGGAGAGCCAAACCTTCTCTCCCACCTGAAACATGTCTCCCGAGGCTCTCTTTTTGTCTGCAAAATATTTGTATCTCCCCTGGGCCCGAGAGATATTATGCCGGACTTCAGCCCAGAGGTTTTTTAACCATTGAACGGACCCCTCTGCTCCTGGACAACCGGAATCCACCCGAGAAAACTCCCCAAAATGCGGATTAAAGCCATCGTTAATCAGGAATGGGGACATGTTGGTGGACTGACTCACCCGGTTGTTAAAAGTGAATTTAGCCAACGGTAACGCATCACACCAATCCTCCTGTCTGGCGGAGGTCAGACACCTGAGAATTTGTTCCAGGGATTGATTGGTGCGTTCTGTCTGACCATTGCTCTCTGGGTGATATGCCGACGAGAAGGAGAGTGAGATGCCCAATTTCATACAGAACACCCTCCAAAATTTGGCCACAAACTGCACACCTCTGTCAGACACAACATTCAGGGGTACCCCATGCAATCGGACCACATGCTGCACAAACAACCTTGACAATGTTTCTGCTGAAGGTAATGCTGCCAAGGGAATGAAATGGGCCTGTTTAGAAAACCTATCCACCACCACACAGATCACGGTATTGCCCCTGGAAGGTGGAAGGCCGGTAATAAAATCCATGGAAAGATGAATCCATGGCCTATCAGGAACCGGTAAAGGTATGAGTTCTCCAGCCGGTCGGGTATGCGAGCTTTTGGAACGGGCACACATGCCACAAGCAGAAACAAATTCCTTGACATCGGACCTTAATGAAGGCCACCAAAAACCCCTGGCTACTGCCTCTCTAGTGGCCGTGATACCTGGATGAGCACTCAGCCTAGAATCATGAAACTCCTGCAGAAGTCTAGGCCGCAATGAATCTGGAACAAACAGTTTATTGCTTGGCCTGGTTGCCGGAGCTAGGGCCTGAGCCCTTAGGATTTCTTGTTCCAACTCAGTTGAGACCCACGCCACTACCACCCCTGGGGGAAGAATGGAGGATGGCGGCTCAGGGGGAGACACTGGATCAAAACTTCTGGACAGAGCATCCGATTTAACGTTTTTGGACCCCGGTCGAAAAGTAATTGAGAACTGAAATCGTGAAAAAAAAAGTGACCAACGGGCCTGTCTAGGAGTAAGCCTCTTAGCAGATTCAAGGTATGCCAAATTTTTGTGATCCGTGACAACCGTGATAGGGTGAGCCGCCCCTTCCAAAAAGTGCCTCCATTCCTCAAACGCCAGCTTGACCGCAAGAAGTTCTCTATTGCCTACATCATAGTTTTTCTCAGCTGAAGAGAACTTATTGGAAAAGAAGGCACAGGGTTTGAGATTGGTAAGGGTGGCTGGACCCTGGGACAGCACAGCCCCCACCCCCACTTCAGAAGCATCCACCTCCACAATGAATGGTTTGGACGGATCAGGTTGCACCAACACCGGGGCAGACATAAAACATTTCTTAATCGCTGAGAAGGATTCCTTAGCGAGTACAGACCAATTTTTTACATCAGCTCCCTTCTGGGTAAGATCCGTGAGTGGTTTAACCACTTGTGAGAAACCTTTAATGAATCTCCGGTAATAGTTCGCAAATCCTAAGAAGCGCTGGAGCCCCTTGAGATCTCGAGGCTGAACCCAGTCAGCGATCGCCAGCACCTTCTTAGGATCCATACGAAACCCCTCCCAGGACACAATCAACCCCAAAAAAGACAGCTCCTGTACAAAAAACGAACATTTTTCCAATTTGGCGAACAATTGGTTCTCCCTGAGTCTCTGGAGAACTGTCTTTAGATGTTGCAAGTGAGATTGACTGTCCGGGGAATACACCAAAATATCATCCAAATAAATAATAACAAAACGGCCTATCAGGTCAGAAAACACAACATTGATGAAATTTTGGAAAATAGCAGGTGCATTAGTTAACCCAAATGGCATTACCAGGTTCTCAAAGAGTCCTTCTGATGTGAGGAATGCCGTTTTCCACTCGTCCCCTTCCCGAACCCTTATCAGATTGTAGGCCCCCCGCAGATCTAACTTGGAGAACCATTGAGCCCCAGCTAACTGGTTACATAAGTCTGGGATGAGGGGAAGCGGTTAAGAGTTCCTAACCGTTATCTTGTTCAGTTCCCGAAAGTCGAGGCACGGCCGCAAACCACCATCTTTTTTCTTCACAAAGAAGAACCCTGCTGCCACAGGTGACACAGAAGGCCTGATATGCCCTTTGCGGAGACTCTCAGCTATGTACTCCTTCATGGCTTGGCGCTGAGGCCCAGACAAATTGAACAATCGATCCTTAGGTAACTTGGCTCCGGGTACTAAATCAATGGCACAATCATAGGGTCTATGTGGTGGCAGCGCCTCAGCCTCACTTTCGGAAAAAACGTCTTCGAAATCTTTCAGGTACTCCGGAATACCTTCCAGATCGACAGACAACACAGACACGGATTTAACAGCGTTAACAAGATGTCCCCAGTTACCACATTTATTATTGCATCCCCATTGAGTGATTTCCCCTGTAACCCAATCAATGGTAGGATTATGGCGTTGAAGCCAAGGCATCCCCAGTACCAGTCCTGCAGGCAAGTTATCTAGCACCAGACAACTTAGTTTCTCCACATGAGTGGAACCCACTTTTAGAGAAAAAAGTTCAGACCTGCAACAGATACCGTCTTGGGTTAGAGGAGATGAGTCAATTGCCACAAGTTTAACAGGATCATGAAGCCTGACTGTCCCTATCTTATTAAGAGTCATATCCTTGGTATCAATCAGGTTCACAGCCGAACCGCAGTCAATAAAAGCAGTAGTCTGAACAGGACCATAACCAAGTTCCAGTTCCACCTGCAGCACCATTTTTGCACATGAGGAAAATTGTACCTGAAGGTCTGGGTAGCCTCCTCGAATACTACCCAGACCTAGTCGTTTCCCGCCATCTTGGAGGATGACGGACAGGAGGGGCAGTCCTTCTTCCAATGTCCAGATTTCCCACAATAGAAACACAACTGCTTTTCCCGACGGCTCTTTCCCTCACAGGTGACAGCGCTCACCTCCATAGCCATAGGAAGAGTCTGGGTCTCATCTTCACTGAAGAATAAGGGCGTTTCCCGTTGCATAATGCCTCTAGCCCGCAGCCTGCGATCCATGCGAATCGCTTGGACCATGGCATCCTCCAGGGAGTCAGGCGGAGGATGAAGTGCCAAAGCATCCTTTAGACGTTCACACAGGCCTCTGTGGAACAGCCCCCAAAGGGTGGCATCACTCCAGGAAATCTCCGCTGCCCAACATCTGAATTCAGTACAGAACCATTCGGCCGAGTGGTCCCCTGACAGACACTCATCACTTTGTCCTCAGCCAACCGCACTCTATCAGGCTCATCATAAATAAGCCCTAAGGCTTCAAAAAATGCATCCACAGGCATTCTCTCAGGGGCAGAAGAGGAAAGCGAGAATGCCCAGGCTTGTGGGGACCCCCTAAGTAGGGACATCACCACCCCCACCCTCTGTTTCTCATCCCCAGAGGAGCGGGGTCTCAAAGAAAAAAAAATCTTACAGCCCTCCTTAACCCCTTCATGACCAAGCCTATTTTGACCTTAATGACCAGGCCATTTTTTGCAATTCTGACCAGTGTCCCTTTATGAGGTAATAACTCAGGAACGCTTCAACGGATCCTAGCGATTCTGAGATTGTTTTTTCGTGACATATTGGGCTTCATGTTAGTGGTAAATTTAGGTTGATAATTTTTGCGTTTATTTGTCAAAAAATCAGAAATTTGGTGAAAATTTAGGAAATTTTGCAATTTTCAAATTTTGAATTTTTATTCTGTTAAACCAGAGAGTTATGTGACACAAAATAGTTAATAAATAACATTTCCCATATGTCTACTTTACATCAGCACAATTTTGGAAACAAAATATTTTTTTGTTAGGACGTTATAAGGGTTAAAAGTTGACCAGCGATTTCTCATTTTTACAATAAAATTTACGAAAACATTTTTTTTAGGGACCACCTCACATTTGAAGTCACTTTGAGGGGTCTATATGGCAGAAAATACCAAAAAGTTACACCATTCTAAAAACTGCACCCCTCAAGCTACTCAAAACTACATTCAAGAAGATTATTAACCCTTCAGGTGTTTCACAGGAACTAAAGCAATTTGGAAAGAAAAAATGGACATTTTAATTTTTCCAACAAAAATTTTCTTTTAGCATCAATTTTTTCATTTTCACATGGGAAACAGGATAAAATGGATCCTAAAATTTGTTGGGCAATTTCTCCTGAGTACAACGATACCTCATATGTGGTCATAAACCACTGTTTGGGCGCACGGCACGGCTCAGAAGGGAAGGAGCGCCATTTGACTTTTTGAATGGAAAATATGCTGGAATATTTAGCGGTTGCCATGTCGTGTTTGGAGAGCCCCTGTGTGCATAAACATTGGAGCTCCTCCACAAGTGACCCCATTTTGGAAACTAGACCCTACAAGGAACTTATCTAGATGCATAGTGATCACTTTGAACCCCCAGGTACTTCAAAAATTGATCTGTAAAAAAAAAAAATACTTTTTTTTCACAAAAATTTTCTTTTAGCCTCAGTTTTTTCATTTTCACATGGGCAACAGGATAAAATGGATCCTAAAATTTGTTGAGCAATTTCTCCTGAGTGCACAGATACCTCATATGTGGTCATAAACCACTGTTTGGGTGCACGGCATGGCCCGGAAGGCAGTGAGCACCATTTGACTTTTTGAATGGAAAATTAGCTCCAATCGTTATCGGACACCATGTCGCATTTGGAGAGCCCCTGTGCACCTAAACATTGGAGCTCCCCCACAAGTGACCCCATTTTGGAAACTAGACCCCCTAAGGAACTTATCTAGACGTGTAGGGAGCACTTTGAACCCCCAAGTGCTTCACAAAAGTTTATAACACAGAGCAGTGAAAATAAAAAATATTTTTTTTTCCTCAAAAATGATTTTTAGCACACTATTTTTAATTTTCACAAGGCTAACAGGAGAAATTGGACCACAAATCTTGTTGTCCAGTTTGTCCTGAGTACGCTGGTACCCCATATGTGGGGGGGAACCACTGTTTGGGCACACGTCGGGGATCGGAAGGGAAGTAGTGACATTTTGAAATGCTGACTTTGATGGAATGGTCTGCGGGTGTCATGTTACATTTGCAGAGCCCCTGATGTACCTAAACTGTGGAACCCCCCCACAAGTGACCCCATTTTGGAAACTAGACCCCCCAAGGAACTTATCTAGATGTGTGGTGAGCACCTTGAACCCCCAAGTGCTTCACAGAAGTTTATAACGCAGAGCCGTGAAAATAAAAAATATTTTTTTTTCCACAAAAAAAAAAAGATTTTTAGCCAGCAATTTTTTTTTCACAGGGGTAGCAGGACAAATTGGCCCCAAAAGTTGTTGTACAGTTTGTCCTGAGTACGATGATACCTCATATGTGGGTGGGGACCACTGTTTGGGTACACGTCGGGGCTCGGAAGGGAAGTAGTGACATTATGAAATGCTGACTTTGATGGAATGGTCTGCGGGCATCATGTTACATTTGCAGAACCCCTGATGTACCTAAACTGTGGAACCCCCCCACAAGTGAGCCCATTTTGGAAACTAGACCCCCCAAGGAACTTATCTAGATGTGTGGTGAGCACCTTGCACCCCCAAGTGCTTCACAGAAGTTTATAACGCAGAGACGTGAAAATAAAAAATATTTTTTTTTCCTCAAAAAAAATTATTTTTAGCCAGCAATTTTTTTTTCACAAGGGTAGCAGGATAAATTGGACCCCAAAAGTTGTTGTACAGTTTGTCCTGAGTACGCTGGTGCCCCATATATGGGGGGAACTATTGTTTGGGCACACGTAAGGGCTCGGAATGGAAGTAGTGGCGTTTTGAAATGCAGACTTTGATGGAATGGTCTGCGGTCGTCATTACGTTTGCAGAGCCCCTGATGTGCCTAAACAATAGAAACCCCCCACAAGTGACCCCATTTTGGAAACTAGACCTCCCAAGTAACTTATCTAGATGTCTGGTGAGCACTTTGGACCCCCAAGTGCTTCACAGAAGTTTATAACGCAGAGACGTGAAAATTAAAAAAAAAAATTTTTCCACAAAAATATTTTTTAGCCCCCAATTTTTTATTTTCCCAAGGGTACCAGGAGAAATTAGACCCCCAAAGTTTTTGTGCAATTTTTCCTGAGTACGCTGATACCCCATATGTTGGGGTAAACCACTGTTTGGGCACACGTCGGGGCTTGGAAGGGAGGAAGCACCGTTTAACTTTTTGAACGCAAAATTGGCTGGAATCAATGGTTGCACCATGTCGCGTTTGGTGACCCCCTGATGTGCCTAAACAGTGGAAACCCCTCAATTCTAACTCCAGCCCTAACCCCAACACACCCCTAACCACAGCCCTAACCCCAACACATCCCTAACCCTAATTCCAACCCTAACCATAACCCTAACCCCAACAGACCCCGAACCCTAATCCCAACCCTAACCATAACCCTAACCACAAGCCTAACCCTAATTCCAACCCTAACCCTAATTCCAACCCTAACCCTCTTTCCAACCCTAACCCTTTCCAACCCTAACCCTCTTTCCAACCCTAACCCTCTTTCCAACCCTAACCCTCTTTCCAACCCTAACCCTAACCCTCTTTTCAACCCTAACCCTCTTTTCAACCCTAACCCTCTTTTTAACCTGAACCCTAACCCTCTTTTCAACCCTAACCCTAACCCTCTTTTCAACCCTAACCCTAACCCTAATGGAAAAATAAAAATAAAAATATTTTCTTTATTTTATTAGTTCTGCCTACCTATGGGGGTGATAATCGGGGGGTTTATTTACTTTTTCTTTCATTTTGATCACTGTGAGAGTGATCAAAATGAAAGAATGGAATCTGCAGCCGGCAGATTCGGGCGGGCGCACTGCGCATGCGCCCGCCATTTTCAAAGATGGCGGCGCCCATCATCCGGACCCGAGGGACACCGGGAGGGACGGGGGGACTCAGGAGGTACCGGGGGGGTGAGGGGGGATCGGAGGCTGGCGGGGAGCAGAGGGAATGGGAGGGGGGCAGATGATGACAGCGGCGGCAGATCGCCGCTGTCATTCAGTTGCGGGGGGGCGGAATCAGTGTCTCCAGCCATGTCCGATGCTACAGCAGCGTCGGACATGGCTGGATTGTAATATTTCATCAATTTTCATTGATGAAATATTACTATCGCTCTGATTGGCTGTTTCACTTTTAACAGCCAATCAGAGCGATCGTAGCCACGTGGGGGCGAAGCCACGCCCCCTGTGGTGAATTACAAAGCCCCCTGTATCTGCGGGTCGGGTGACCTTTCAGTGACCCCGGTCACCCGACCCGCAGGGGGGCTTTGAAGTCATGACGCCACATAGGCGTCACTGGTCAGATTTGAACCAGGTTTCATGACGCCTATGTGGCGTCATTGGTCGTGAAGGGGTTAAATGCCCTGAAATCATTCTTGTTACCAGAAAATATATCTGGCAATTTAACCGGGAATTCAGGTGGGACTAAAATGACATCTCTATTCCCCACCTGCTGGAAGCCTGCGGAAAGTACCCCCTGAACTGAGTCCTCAACCCGCCGTTGGGACTGGGCCAGAGCTTGGTGTTCCAAACTAAGCTTCTGCAGTGACTGAGTCAAGCTTTTCACCTGCTCAGATAAAGCACACATTGGGTCCATGCTGTAGAAGTGAGGAGAGAAAAAAAATTGTAGGCCAGTTATAATGTCAGAGACACCGCACTGAACTTGCTCACTGAGCCAGTGTGCGGGTCCTGAGTAAAGCGAAAGCGTGCTCAAAGCTACCTGTGGAGCAGGCAGCAACCGAATAGATGCGTACTTCAGAGCCGCAGGACCTGAAGCACGTGACTGCTAGAGGCTTGGCCTAAAATCCACAAAGCTAGGAGCTGCAAGACAATTCCTAGCAGAGTAACTGTGAGACAAAGTTACCCAGGGGCAAAGACAGTGAGAATAGTCAGGACGTAGCCAATGAATCACACACAGAGATAGCTGCAAGGTACCAAAGGGGGCGAGCAGAGAGTAGTCAGGTCACAGGCAATGAGTCATACACAGATAATAACGCAGTACAAAATCAACAGGCAAACTCACAACGGGAAACAGAGCCAGGTCAGAACCATATAAACAAGCTATAGCAGCAAACAGGCACACGGGGGTCAGCACACTAGGCCAAAGGCAAAAGTATAACTGGCAGGGATTGAAGCTACCCAGGGGTTTATGAAGCTCTCCCAGAACCAGAAAGAGGCCACAATCATTAACCCCAAGTGTGCAGGTCAAAACCTGCACAGAGCTCCAGACATTAACCCCCGGTGTGCAGCTCAAAAACCTGCACTGGGATCATGACAAAATATTTAAAAAAATATATATACATTTATTCCCCATTTTTAACCCCCCACCCGAAAAAAAAAAAAAAAATATATATATATATATATATATATATATATACAGTGGGGCAAAAAAGTATTTAGTCAGTCAGCAATAGTGCAAGTTCCACCACTTAAAAAGATGAGAGGCGTCTGTAATTTACATCATAGGTAGACCTCAACTATGGGAGACAAACTGAGAGAAAAAAATCCAGAAAATCACATTGTCTGGTTTTTTTTTCATTTTATTTGCATATTATGGTGGAAAATAAGTATTTGGTCAGAAACAAAATTTCATCTCAATACTTTGTGATATATCCTTTGTTGGCAATGACAGAGGTCAAACGTTTTCTGTAAGTCTTCACAAGGTTGCCACACACTGTTGTTGGTATGTTGGCCCATTCCTCCATGCAGATCTCCTCTAGAGCAGTGATGTTTTTGGCTTTTCGCTTGGCAACACGGACTTTCAACTCCCTCCAAAGGTTTTCTGTAGGGTTGAGATCTGGAGACTGGCTAGGCCACTCCAGGACCTTGAAATGCTTCTTACGAAGCCACTCCTTCGTTGCCCTGGCGGTGTGCTTTGGATCATTGTCATGTTGAAAGACCCAGCCACGTTTCATATTCAATGCCCTTGCTGATGGAAGGAGGTTTGCACTCAAAATCTCACGATACATGGCCCCATTCATTCTTTCATGTACCCAGATCAGTCGTCCTGGCCCCTTTGCAGAGAAACAGCCCCAAAGCATGATGTTTCCACCACCATGCTTTACAGTAGGTATGGTGTTTGATGGATGCAACTCAGTATTCTTTTTCCTACAAACACGACAAGTTGTGTTTCTACCAAACAGTTCCAGTTTGGTTTCATCAGACCATAGGACATTCTCCCAAAACTCCTCTGGATCATCCAAATGCTCTCTAGCAAACTTCAGACGGGCCCGGACATGTACAGGCTTAAGCAGTGGGACACGTCTGGCACTGCAGGATCTGAGTCCATGGTGGCGTAGTGTGTTACTTATGGTAGGCCTTGTTACATTGGTCCCAGCTCTCTGCAGTTCATTCACTAGGTCCCCCCGCGTGGTTCTGGGATTTTTGCTCACCGTTCTTGTGATCATTCTGACCCCACGGGGTGGGATTTTGCGTGGAGCACCAGATCGAGGGAGATTATCAGTGGTCTTGTATGTCTTCCATTTTCTAATTATTGCTCCCACAGTTGATTTCTTCACTCCAAGCTGGTTGGCTATTGCAGATTCAGTCTTCCCAGCCTGGTGCAGGGCTACAATTTTGTTTCTGGTGTCCTTTGACAGCTCTTTGGTCTTCACCATAGTGGAGTTTGGAGTCAGACTGTTTGAGGGTGTGCACAGGTGTCTTTTTATACTGATAACAAGTTTAGACAGGTGCCATTACTACAGGTAATGAGTGGAGGAAAGAGGAGACTCTTAAAGAAGAAGTTACAGGTCTGTGAGAGCCAGAAATCTTGATTGGTTGTTTCTGACCAAATACTTATTTTCCACCATAATATGCAAATAAAATGAAAAAAAACAGACAATGTGATTTTCTGGATTTTTTTTTCTCAGTTTGTCTCCCATAGTTGAGGTCTACCTATGAAGTAAATTACAGACGCCTCTCATCTTTTTAAGTGGTGGAATTTGCACTATTGCTGACTGACTAAATACTTTTTTGCCCCACTGTATATATATATATATATATATATTTATTCCCCATTTTAACCCCCCCGCCCGAAAAAAATATTACAAAAAAATATATATATATTTATTCCCCATTTTTAACCCCCCCTCCCACTGCCCCTGAGAGAGTGTCTGTGAATGTGTTTTTTGAGGCCCTCAGGCACATATATGATGAGCCAGACCAAGTGCGATTGACAGAGGACATGGTGATGAGTATCTGTCAGGGGATACACTCGGCTGAGTGGTTTTGTACAGAATTTCGCTGCTGGGCCGCAGAGGTCTCTTGGGACGATGCCGCATTCCGAGGACTCTTTCGCAGAGGCTTGTCCGAGTGGTTACAGGATGCCTTGGCATTACATCAACCACCTAACTCACTCGAGGACGCCATGACCCAGGCCATCCAGATGGACCACAGGCTGCGGGCCAGGGGGTGATGCAGGCGGAGACTCCATTGTTCCCTAGTGGAAAAGAGACTGTTTCTGTGCCCATGGACATAGGGGCTCTCTCCCTGATGGAAAAGGAGAGACAATGCTGGAAAGAAAAGCAGTTATGCTTCTACTGTGGTAAAACGGGACATTGGAAAAGGGAGTGTCCTGATTGTCCATCCTCAACCCGGTCGACGGTAAACGACTAGGTCTGGGTAGTCAGCGGGGAGACTACTCAGACCCTCAGGTACCCTTTTCCTCGCTTTCTAAGTTGTTGCTTCATGTGGAACTGTTAGTGGACGATTGTTGTTTTCCCTCTACAGCTTTCATGGACTGCGGATCATCCATCAATCTCATTGACTCCCAATTGGTCAAACGCTGTAAGATAGGGGCAGTTAGGCTTAAGGTTCCATTCAAAGTGGTGGCCATTGACTCCTCCCCATCACTAAAGAGGGAATTCTCTTTATGTCTGACTTGTTTTCACTCAAAGTGGGCTCTACCCATATGGAAAAATTAAGTTGTTTGGTTCTCGACAATCTACCAGCAGTATTGGTGTTGGGCATGCCCTGTTTACAACGCCATAACCCAGTCATTAACTGGAAAACGGGGGAGATTGTTCAGTGGGGGTTTAATGACTTGAGGTTATGTGATTAGTCTGCACTATTGGTTGAATCTGTTAAATCTGTATCTGTGTCATCTGTCGAGCTGGAAGGTATTCCGGAGTACCTGAAAGAATTCGAAGATGTGTTCTCTGAAAGCGAGGCCGAGACGTTGCCGCCACATAGACAATTTGACTGCGCTATCGAGTTAGTCCCGGGGGCTAAATTGCCTAAAGCCCGTCTGTTTAATTTATCTGGCCCTGAGCGCTTGGCCATGAAAGATTACATTGTTGAGAGTCTTTGCAAAGGACACATACGTCCTTCAGTCTCACCTGTGGTGGCAGGGTTTTTTTTGTAAAGAAAAAAGATGGTGGTTTACGTCCATGCATCGATTTTTGTGAGCTCAACAAGATTACTGTGCGAAATACGTACCCCCTTCCGTTGATTCCCGATTTGTGTAACCAACTTTCAGGGGCAAAATGATTCTCCAAACTGAATGTTCGGGGGGCATATAATTTGATAAGGGTCCGGGAGGGGGATGAATGGAAAACGGCGTTTCTCACGACCGAGGGACTGTTTGAAAATTTAGTCATGCCGTTTGGTCTTACCAATGCCCCAGCCATATTTCAGAATTTCATCACCATGGTATTCTCGGATCTCATTGGTCGTTTTGTTGTCATTTACTTAGACGATATTCTGATATACTCTCCCGACAGTCAATCTCATCTGAATCATGTACGAACCGTTCTCCAAAGACTGAGGGAAAATCATCTGTATGCCAAATTGGAGAAATGTGAGTTTTTTGCTCAAGAATTGTCTTTTTTGGGATTAATTGTGTCCTGTGAGGGTTTTCGCATGGACCCCAAGAAGGTGCAGGCCATTGCGGATTGGGTGCAACCCCGAGACCTTAAGGGTCTTCAGCGCTTCTTGGGGTTCGCCAATTATTACCACAAATTTATTCGGGGGTTTTCACAGGTGGTCAAACCACTCACAGATCTTACTTGTAAAGGTGAGGATGTGAGAAACTGGTCTTCGCTCACAAAAGAGGCCTTTGCAACCCTGAAAAGAAGCTTTATGTCTGCTCCCGTGTTAGTACAGCCAGATCCGTCCAAATCATTCGTCGTGGAAGTGGACGCCTCTGAGGTAGGGGTGGGGGCGGGGTTGTCCCAAGGGCCTGCCACTTTAGCCAACCTCAGGACATGTGCTTTCTTTTCCAAGAAGTTCTCTGCTGCGGAAAGAAATTACAATGTAGGCAATAGAGAGCTTCTTGCAGTCAAATTGGCGTTTGAAAATTGGAGGCACTTTTTGGAGGGGGCCAGTCACCCGGTTACGGTGATCACGGATCACAAAAAAATTTGTCAAACATTGAGTCTGCTAAAAGACTAACGCCCAGGCAGGCCCATTGGTCACTTTTTTTTTCCCGTTTTCAGTTTACGATTACATTTCATCCAGGGTCTATGAATGTCAAGGCTGACGCCTTATCGCACAGTTTTCAGCTGGTGTCGCCCCCTGAGCCACCGTCCTCCATTCTTTACCCTGGGGTTGTGATAGCAGAGGTCTCATCTGAATTGGAACGGGAGATTCAGGGGGCCCAGTTGGAGGCCCCGGCGGCCAAGCCAGAGGGGAAGTTGTTTGTCCCAGAGCAACTTTGCCTGAAACTCTTGCAGGCGTTCCATGAATCCAAGCTGAGTGCTCACCCTGGTATTTCAGCCATGCGTCTGGCGTTGGCTAGGATCTTTTGGTGGCCTACCCTTGGTTCGGACATAAACGTTGTCCAGGTTGTTTGTGCAGCATGTGATCCGGTTGCATGGGGTACCCCTGAATGTGGTGTCTGATCGTGGTGTGCAGTTTGTGGCTAAGTTTTGGCGTGCTTTCTGCAAAAAATTAGGGATGTCTCTGTCCTTTTCGTCTGCATGCCATCCTGAGAGCAATGGTCAGACGGAGTGCACTAACAAGTCCCTGGAACAGATCCTCAGGTGTCTAACCTCTGCTAGACAGAATGACTGGTGCGATGCACTGCCGTTGGCTGAATTTGCTTTCAATAGTCGGGTGAGTTAATCCACGGGTATGACTCCTTTTTTGATCAATTATGGGTTCAGTCCTCATTTTGGTGAGTTTTCTCATCTGGACTTGGAGTGTCCCTGGGCTGAGGGCTCTGTTCAGCGATTACAGAATACGTGGGCAGAAGTTCAGCGGAGTATATCTAGGTCTTTTCGTGGACAGGAAACGAACACCAGGGCCCACGTTTCAGGTTGGAGACAAGGTTTGGCTCTCCATGCAAAACATTAAGTTGAAGGTTCCTTCAGCCAAGTTGGGGCCCAAATTCATTGGCCCATACAAGATTGTTGAAAAAAATCAATCCAGTGGCATATAGGCTGTGCCTTCCACCCTCTTTCAAGATCCCTAACGTCTTCCACAAATCTCTACTGAAACCTTTTGAAGCAGTCCGGGGAGATTCTGAGTCCACTGCTCCTCCTGTTTTGGTCGAGGGGCAGGTGGAGTACGAGGTTGGTCATATCGTAGATTCCAGGTTGGTACGGCGGTCGGTACAGTACCTGGTTCATTGGAAGGGGTATGGACCGGAAGACAGGTCCTGGGTACCGGCCCGGTTGATGTATGCTGATCGCCTGGTGCGGGCTTTCCATGCTAAGTACCCGGGCAAGCCTGGGGGTCCAGAGGCCCCCCGTTGAGAGGGGGGTACTGTCATGATCTCAGTTCGGGTTTGACTTGCACACGTGGGGTTAATGTCTGGAACCAGTGCTGATGACTGGCATTTCTGGGGTTAAAGGTTGTGATCCCGGTGCAGGCTTACCTGCACACCTGGGGCTATGATTGTGGCCTCTCCCTGGTTCTGGAAGAGGCTTCTTATAGCCTCAGGACGCTCCCATCCCCCATCAGTTGGCGTTGTGTGGTGACCCCTGAGTGTGTTTGTGCTGTGTTCTGGTTGCTTGATTCTCTGTGTATGACTCGGTCTGTTCTCTAGATATTGCTTTGGATTCTGCTTGGTACCTTCTATGTCTGTTTGGTTTTGACTTCTGCTTGGCCCTGACTATCCGTTCTGTCTCATCCCTGGTGCTTTACTGATATCTCTGTGTATGACTTCCATTTTGCCTGACTCTGAGTATTTCTGTATAGTATCCTGCCATCTCTGAAAGCAGGATGCTATGCCCCGCCCCCTTGCAGTCACAGGACCGTAGGTCCTGTGACTGCTTGCTAAACTTCAGCATCCACAGGTCCAGTGTATCTGTACTTTCTGGCTGTACCTGACCCCGGGCCCCCCTACAGTGTGGGTGAGTCCCTGCTCAGCGGAGGCTGCACGCTGACAGGATCCTGTTTAGGTACATTAGGCGCTCTCCAAAGGCAACATGACACCCGCAGACCATTGCTTCAAAGTCTGCATTCCAAAACGTCACTACTTCCCTTCCGAGCCCCGACGTGTGCCCAAACAGTAGTTTTCTCTCACATATGGGGTATCAGCGTACTTAGGACAAATTGGACAACTTTTGGGGTCTTATTTTTCCTGGTACCCTTGGGAAAATAAAAAATTGGTGACTAAAAGATCATGTTTGTGGAAAAAATACGATTTTTTTATTTTCACGCCCGGGCGTTATAAACTTCTGTGAAGCACTGGGGGGTTCAAAGTGCTCACCACACATCTAGATAAGTTCCTTGGGGGGGTCTAGTTTCCAAAATGGTGTAATTTGTGGGGGGTTCACTGTTTTGGTACATCAGGGGCTTTCCAAACGCGACATGGTGTCCGATCTCAATTCCAGCCAAAAAAGTCAAATGGCACTGCTTCCCTTCTGAGCTCTGCCATGCACCCAAATAGTCGTTTACACCCACATATGGGGTATCAGCATACTCAGGACAAATTGCACAATAACTTTTAGGGTCCTGTTACCCTTGGGAAAATAAAAATTGGGGGTGAAAAGATCATTTTTGTGGAAAAATATGATTTTTTAATTGTACCGCTGTACGTTATAAACTTCTGTGAAGCCCTTGTTGGTTCAAAGTTCTCACCACATGTCTAGATAAGTTCCTTGGGGGGTCTTGTTTCCAAAATGGGGTCACTTGTGGGGGTTTCCACTGTTTAGGTACATCAGGGGCTCTCCAAACGTGACATGGCGTCTGATCTGAATTCTAGCCAATTTTGCATTGAAAAAGTCAATCGGCGCTCCTTCCCTTCTGAGCTCTGCCATGCGCTGAAACAGTGGTTCCCCCCCACATAACAGGTATCAACGTACTCAGGACAAACTGCACAATAACTTTTGCAGTCCAACTTCTCCTGTTACCCTTGGTAAAATAAAAAAAATTGAACCTGAAGTATTTTTTGTGAAAAAAAGTTAAATGTTCATTTTTTTAAAATATTCAAAAAATTCCTGTGAAGCACCTGAAGGGTTAATAAACTTCTTGAATGTGGTTTTGAGCTCCTTAAGGGGTGTAGTTTTCAGAATGGTGTCACTTTTGGGTATTTTCTATCATATAGACCCCTCAAAGTGGCTTCAAATGTGTCATTGTCAGAATCACCAGGATCCATGGAAGCGTTCCAGAGTTATTACCTCATAAAGGGACAGTGGTCAGAATTGTAAAAATTGGCCCGGTCATGAACGTGCAAACCACCCTTGGGGGTTAAGGGGTTAAAGTCTCATGAGACATAGAGGTAGAAAACAAGTCATGTGCTTTGAAGAGCTTAATGTAATCAAGGTCTTCAAAAATTCCATATACTAAAACTTGTCCAGGGCTTGCATGGCACCAATTCATTAGTTGCTCTCCACTCTGGCTTTTATATCTCTGCTTGCAGTCATTCAGCAGGAAACTTAATTGTTTCTTTTCAATCGGTTTTCACTCTACAGTATATATGCGAAAATTGGGAAAAGCTCCTTTAATTTTAAGAAACTATATAGCATGACTATTAGGTATCAGTTTTCTTTTCCTTATCATGAGTTTAGGACTCCTTTAAATGAAATGTTACAACAAACTACAGCACCTTTATTGACTTTCTGTATAAAAACAGAAGTGATAGCAACAGTAAATTCGAAATTGATTGAAATCACATTTAATAGCTTACACAAAAGCGGTAATGGCCCATAGTTATACTTCTGGCCATTAGGTACCAAATCAGGTGATTGCTTCAATTAATGAGTATGTTGTCAAGTAACACCATTTAATACGCATTACACATGCCTTCTTTGCACATTACGAACAGATGGTTCAACATTATGCAGGCAATCTCAGTTATGCATCTTTTCCCACTAAAGCCTGGTCAGCGTGGAAAGATATTAATAAGAAAATATGTTATTTTAAAAGGTCACTTTGCTTTTTCTATTTTAGTCCTCATTTTGCAAAGTGTTAGAGTTTTACAGCCCTGCTTAGGTGCAGCTATAGATATTTATGTCAGCCAATTCTCAGCAGTGGCAGCTCTTTTATATTTAATTCATACATTATTATAGATGATATGCTTATCTTGGTTTGGCAAGGAAACAAAGAAGACAAAGAGGAGAATTTAAAAGGTCATGCAGGAAATACACACAGATGGTTTAGAGACCATATTTAATATGTTCAGAAAGAGATATTCAGTGGAGTAAAGCTTCGCTTTCTTAATCGCTGTCACTAATATTGATACAAAGTCACTCTTTTTTATGTTTAAAAAAGTTTTAATTTTTTCAGATATTAGAAAATATGTGTAGCCAACAATATGACCATCAATAGCACTGGAAAATGAATTACAAAGGTATTGGACAATCCATAAGTGTACATACTGTTTGTTAGACAAATGGAGCCGCTGCAGCATTAGCATTTCACATCTACTCTATCTGCAAAGTGTGTAGTTCACGGCATGTTATTTTTAAGTAGAAAGATCTGTGATAGAATCTGCATCATAATGAATAAATAGTGGAGAGCACCAGATTTCTTAATCACTTTTATAAGCTATACATTTGCTGAATAAACATCCAAGCACTGTCACTTAAGAGCTGAGGGGAAGGATTGAGAAAAATGTAGATCATACATTCCAAAGCACTTTCACAGTCACAGAGCGGCCCAGTGGACACCTTTCATTTTGTCACAAAGGAGAGTCAAATATATTTTTTCAGGTCATGAGACTAGTATGAACATCCAAGAAGGTATATGTTTTTCAATTCAGCCATTCAGCATTTGGGTGAAAATTCATAGCAAACACCCTTTGTTTCTCTCCCATGCCCCACCACCAGGCTTAGACTGGCTCAAAAGGGAACAGGGGAATCCTCCGGTGGGCCCCTGTGCAGCCAGGGGCCCCTAACCCCACTGACTGCACAGTACTTGGCATAATTCACATGATTTACAATGTACAATGAACAGAAAAAAGCAGCATCTCATCATTCATTAACAAAACTAGCTAGTTTATTATTATATAGATATATATTTAAATTTGTGAACAAGGGTAGAGTAATATTTGTATGCATGTGAAAAGTGGGCCCCCCAAGGTTATTGTTACTGGTGTGCCCTTGGCATCACAGTCCGACACTTTCCACCACTGTCAACTCTCTCTAGCAATTGCAGTAGCTGTAGGATCAAGATGGATCAGTTCATAGGAAGCATATAATATCTGCATGATTGTTCATGAGATATCAAATACTCATATAGCCTATCAGCAGCTAATAACTATTGTAAGTTTGAGCTACTTCTGACTTTTATACACTCTTATCTGAAGCTGAAGGAAAGCATGCAATTGATGTCTATATAAGGAGCTCTTTTGGATGATAATATGAAAAAAAACGATTTAAATATCAAAAGGGTTAATCCAAGGGACTGAAAAAAAGCCATCACTACATGATATAATCTGAAAGCTGTCCTCTTTCAAGGTGTCTTGAAGGCATATTTCCTCCATTGTAGACTTTGGAAAGGGTGTAACTCATTGCGAGAATAATAGGACAGAAAATATTCTGTGTACACGTACACCATAGCAGCCCACGCTCAGATGACTTTAAAATCTAAAGAGAGAAAAAAGGTGCAAAATAAGTCATATAAATTATAGAGCTTAATATGGTCAATAATTAAAAAAAACCGCAAACACCAAAACCTGTAAATGCTTGAATGGCATCAAATCATTAAAGGGTACCTTTCATGTAAAAAAAACCCTATTAATCTGCAAATATGGGCTTAATCTGCAGGTTAATCGTGTTCTGACACCATGTAACCGCCTCACTGAGAGCCCCGCTGCTGGGAGGAAATGGAACTTTATTCCTGCCAACAGCCTCGCTCTATAAGTCATAAGGGTGGTGCTGGTTTCTGTCACTGCTCTGTGGCTGTTTTAATGCCTCCGCACTGACTGACAGATAGCTGATCATTAAGGCTGTCTGTCAGTCAGTGCCATGGGTGTTTTTACTGCCACGGATCTATATGTTCAGAGCGGGGACTGAAACTTTAAATGTTGGGCTGTTGACAAGTTAAGTTATATAGACAAAAATATAATTCTCCCTCTGTGAGTGATAGATCCTAAGCATTTTCTGGTACTGTGGTTTTTCATTCAGGTCTGGCCGCTGCAGTTGCTGCTCAGCACAGACGTCAGTCCCAGCGTCTTGCTCCGGCTCGTGGTATATGATTGGCTACTACCGGCTCTCTAGGCAAGTCTGTAGTAACTAGTGTTATACTGGTGCAGCCTTGCGCTCTGGAGTTTAAGTCCAGAGATCACCTTACTGAGCATGTCCGTGATGTGGCGTCATCTTATTGGTGGTCGGACTTTTGCTGCTCTGCTGATGTGCAGCGCCGGATTGGCTCGCGGGCGATGCCTCGACCGACTGGGCATGAGTAATTGGGGTGGAGCCTAGCTTATAAAAGGCTCTCAGCAGTGCGTGCGGGTGCTCTAGTGTCATTTATGTTTGGTGTGTGGGTGGATACTCTACCACTCTGTCTGCATGGTTGCATGTGTCCTTTTACTCTCAGTGAGTGTACACGTTGGCAGGCAGGTTGCACCCTTATACGGCTTCGTACCCATTGCTAAGCGCCTGAGTCTTAGTCTGCTACATGCTTAAGGTGCAGGCACAGGTTCTGTAGTATCAGGACTGGGGTAACTTGCTGCTTGGCTTAGCATCTGTTTAGTTCATGTGTGTGATTAGCACAGTGCAGTTACAGAGCAAGCTCAACCCTTATGCTATACTTCTCTATGAAGACAACAGGGTATTGTACCTAGCGTCATAAGAGTTCTTTCTTGCAGCTCAGCATCTGCTACTTTCGTAACAGAGCTTGGTATGCAGTGTTGCGATCCCGATGTGTGGCGTTATTAAAGTGTGTGTAAAGAGGACTCTTGCTGCTTTGTTCTGTCATCGTTCACACTAGCAGCAGATTACATCACTGCACGGTGGACCCTTGGTTGCGAATGCACGTTATTTATATTTTATTTAGTGCAATCCACCAACCCTAACAGTATTTAGCAGCAATATCATTATTTGTGTCCATGTAGCAATGATACAATCATGATATACAAGACTGAATAAATGAACATGATTATATAAAGTGATACAGTGCAAAAACAATTCCATAATATTACATACTGTATAGTAAATTTACCAACAAACATAATTGATCATTAATGCCAGCTGTTTACAATCATAGCACAAGACTCACACCATCAATTCATAACGCATTGTGCCAAAAAACGGCGTCATAGCATTTACAATGCGCATGTCAGAGAAAGAGAAAACAAAAGGTTACTTCCAGTATTGCGCAGACACACCCGGATATTCATTATACGCCATCTTGGTACAGGGGAAGCACTCCAATGCGCATGTGCCAAACGGCGCTATCGTCGATGAAAGCATTATGTCATTCACTTATGCTCTGTAGCAAATCGAGCTATTCAACGCCATTTTAGAAAAGGGCAGATGTCATGTCGGACGCTGTTCACACCACAGCATCCGGCAGGCAGAGGTAGTTCCACCTCCAGCCACTATAGCCTCAGTGGCGCCGGTTTGATCTTCAGGCTCTCGGGGGTTAATCCTGCTGGAGACCAGGTTGGAAGGTTAGTCACGCCCACGGTCTTTAAATAGTCATACTGGCATATGGGCGTTGCCGATTATAGCTTGTGTTTCATACCAAGTGGTTCCGGTCTGGAGAGGAGGTGTTCAAGAGAGAGAGATTCATATCTGGTGTCGTATGATCCGTCGTTATCCTTTCTCCTTCCCATATTTGTGTTTAGTTGTGCCCTGTTCACATTACTGTTTATTCCTGTGTGTGTGCGGCGCAGTGCAGTTTAAGTTCTCCCTGTCTGTCATTATTTGTGTGGGAACTTTGGTGGTGTGACTCCTCACTGGGTGGAGGGTGGAGGGTTAAGTGCAGGGCTGAGCAGGAGATAAGGAAAGGTCGGAGGCTCAGGCATTTGCACCTTCAGCAAAAACCCTGGGTTGAGGGTCAGACAGGGTTTCCCCTAGTAAAAGGGACACCACAGGGGCCCCGGGTATTTCAGCCTTAGTTGAACTAAGCCCCCGTGACATTATAATCGGCCCACATTTTTTCAGGAGTCCATGGATCCATTAGATTCCATAACCCGCCAGTTGGCGGCGCTGTCCATACAGGTCTCCGAGTTGAAAGGGGCAGTTCAGCAGCAGGGCCTGGTAGTAGCAAAGGTGCAAACGGCATCTGCAGGTATCGGTGCAGAGCCGAAGTTTCCGCTGCCAGAACGATTTTCAGGCGATCGCAGCAAATTTGTCGTATTTCGGGAGGCCTGCAAATTATACTTCCGCATGCGGCCAATATCCTCAGGTAATGAGGCCCAGCGAGTAGGGCTGGTGTTGTCATTACTGAGTGGTGACCCCCAAGCATGGGCATTTTCCTTACCAGCTGACTCTGCTACATTTCATTCGGTCGATAATGTTTTTTCTGCCCTCGGGCTCATTTACGATGACCCTGACCGACTGGCTCTAGCGGAATCTAAAATCCGCGCCCTCCGCCAGGGGGAGCGCTTGGCAGAAGACTATTGTTCGGAATTTCGCCGCTGGGCTGTAGACACACAGTGGAATGACCCAGCACTGCGGAGCCAGTTTATTCATGGGGTATCAGGGAGGGTGAAACAAGCCCTCCTGAAGTATGAGACTCCGGCATCATTGGAGTCTGCCATGAGTTTGGTGATACGTATTGATCGCCGTTTTCGTCAGGGGGCACAGGAGACGCTACCTCTGGGGGAAAACAGAGGTGCAGGTGTGGTTGAAGTAGATGAGTCCCCTGAACCTATGCAGATTGCTGGCGTGGCACAGGTTCAGCCTCGCGCTCCGGGATTCCGGAAGCCCGGAGCATGTTTCTACTGTGGTAAAGGAGGTCATTATGTTAACGTTTGCCCGGTACTACCTAAGAGGGTCACACCGGCGGAAAACTGTTAAGCTCAGAGGGTATGGAGGAGACCCAACTGAGCGTATGCATATCCTCCATGATGGTATCTCAATGTATGCTCCCTGCCAAGGTTATTATCGCCGGCAGAGAGCTACCTATATCAGTGTTTGTGGATAGCGGTTCCGCCACCAATCTCATAGATGAGGAGTTTGCACACACCGCCGGGTTTAAGATCGAAAAACTTCCTCACCCCATACAGGTGGTGACCATTAATGCTGTTCCCCTCCCTCAAGGGGAGATTACTGAGTTTGTGGCAGAGGTGAAACTCCACATTGGGGTCCTACATTCTGAGTCGGTTACATGTAGGGTCCTCCGTAATCTCCCAGCTCAAATGGTCCTGGGTTTTCCATGGCTGTCCAGGCACAACCCGGTAATTGATTGGAAAACTCAGGACATAGTACAATGGAGTGGTTTCTGCCAAGACAATTGCTTGGCCACATGTGTGTCCGCCGTGACGCCCAGCCTGCCGGAGGCTTTGCAGGATTTCGCGGATGTTTTCTCTGAGAAGGGTTGCTCAGAACTGCCTCCACATAGAGCCTATGACTGTGCTATTAGGTTAAAACCCGGGGCCAAATTACCTAAGGCCAGGATGTTTAATATTTCTGGTCCTGAGAGACAAGCTCTGAAAGACTACATCGCGGAGAGTCTGAGCAAAGGTCACATCCGGCCTTCGTCCTCGCCTGTAGCCGCGGGGTTTTTCTTCATTAAGAAGAAAGATGGGGGGTTACGCCCGTGTCTGGATTTCCGAGAGTTAAACCAGATTACTATCCGTGATCCCTACCCAATGCCGTTGATCCTGGATTTGTTCAACCAGGTAGCGGGGGCGAAATGGTTTTCCAAGCTGGACCTCAGGGGGGCGTATAACCTCATAAGGGTCCGTCAGGGGGATGAGTGGAAGACGGCGTTTAACACTCCTGAGGGTCATTTTGAGAGTCTGGTTATGCCGTTTGGGTTGACCACCGCGCCTGCCGTTTTCCAACATTTTATTAATGATGTATTTGCTCATGTCCTGGGGAGATTTGTGATTGTATACCTGGATGATATCCTCATTTATTCTAGCGATAGGGACACTCATTTGGAGCATGTTAGGCAGGTGTTACAGTTGCTCCGGGAGAACCAGCTCTATGCTAAGCTGGAAAAATGTTTATTTTTTGTCCAGGAGTTGCCCTTTTTGGGATATATTGTGTCCGCAGCCGGTTTTAAAATGGACACCGCTAAGGTGCAAGCGGTGTTGCAATGGGAGAGGCCGGAGAGTCTGAAAGCACTCCAGCGGTTCCTTGGGTTTGCGAATTATTATAGGAAATTTATAAAACACTTTTCGACTGTCGCCAAACCGCTCACGGACATGACAAAGAAGGGTGCCGATCTGGCGAACTGGCCTGAGGTGGCTATACGTGCATTTGAGCGTCTGAAGAATAGTTTTGCTTCAGCCCCCATTCTGGTGCAACCAGACGTGTCTAAACCTTTTGTGGTAGAGGTTGATGCGTCGGAGGTGGGAGTGGGGGCAGTACTGTCTCAAGGCTCGTCCTTGAGCGAGATGCATCCATGCACCTACTTCTCCAAGAAGCTGTCGCCGGCCGAACGGAATTATGATATCGGCAACAGGGAGTTGTTGGCCATCAAACTGGCTTTTGAGGAATGGCGACACTTCTTGGAGGGGGCGGCTCACCAGGTCACAGTTATCACCGACCATAAGAATCTGCTCTACCTGGAGTCGGCCAAGCGTCTGTCTCCTAGGCAGGCTCGCTGGGCATTGTTTTTTACTCGTTTCAATTTTCTTGTGACGTACCGTCCCGGGGCTAAAAACACCAAGGCGGATGCTTTGTCTAGGTGTTTTCCGGGGGGAGAACCTCGGGAAGAGCCGGTACCCAACCTCCAGAAAGGGGTAGTGGTCTCGGCTCTCACGACTGAGGTAGAGGCGGAGATTGCCGAGGCCCAAGAGGAGGTACCACCAGGACTTCCCACCAACAAATCATTTGTACCCCTGCATCTTCGGCCTAAGGTGTTGAAGGAACACCACGATTCGGTACTGGCTGGTCACCCAGGGGTGAAGGGCACCTTAGAGCTGGTATCGCGTCGTTTCTGGTGGCCCAAAATCCGGCAGGACGTGGTCTCGTACGTGGCAGCTTGCATCACGTGCGCTAGGGCTAAGTCACCCCGAACCCGTCCTGCTGGCACGCTACAGCCTCTGGGGGTACCCAATAGGCCATGGACAGAAATCTCCATGGATTTTATCACTGACTTGCCAGCCTCGGCAGGGAACACGGTCATCCTGGTGGTGGTTGACCGTTTTTCAAAGATGGCGCATTTTGTGGCGTTGTCCTCTTTGCCCAATGCTAAGACGTTGGCTCAGGTATTTGTGAAGGAGGTGGTCAGACTCCACGGAGTACCGTCTGACATAGTATCTGATAGGGGTACGCAATTTGTGGCGAGGTTTTGGAAAGCTTTTTGCTCTAGGTTGGGGATCAAGTTGTCACATTCATCGGCGTTTCATCCACAGTCTAATGGACAAACTGAGCGCATGAACCAAAATCTAGAACAGTATTTACGATGCTTTGTGTCCGACAACCAGGAGGAGTGGTCTACTTTCCTTCCTCTGGCCGAATTCGCATTAAATAATCACCGCCAAGAGTCATCAGGAGAGTCTCCATTCTTTTGTGTGTACGGTCAACATCCTCAGTTTTGTACCTTACGTCAGGGTGACTCCGGGGGTGTCCCGGAGGAGGATCAGCTAGGAGCCCAATTGTCATCAGTCTGGAGGCGGGTGAAACAGCGTTTGTTGAGCATGAGTGCCAGGTACAAACGGGTGGCTGACAGTAGACGCGTGCCAGGTCCGGACCTGTGTGTGGGTGAATGGGTGTGGTTAGCTACGAAGAACATAAAACTCAAAATCCCATCTTTAAAACTGGGTCCAAGGTTTATTGGGCCTTTTAGGATTTCTGCCATCATTAACCCAGTGGCTTATCGGTTGGAACTTCCTGCGGTGTACAGAATACATAACGTTTTTCACAGGGCTTTATTGAAAAAGGTGGTAGGCTTGGTGGACACGACGCCGATGCCACCTCCAGTCATGGTGGATGGCGAGTTAGAGTTCGAGGTCGCCAAGGTGGTGGACTCTCGAGTAGTACGCCATACTCTTCAGTATTTGGTGCACTGGCGGGGGTATGGTCCAGAGGAGAGGTCTTGGGTTCCAGCCTCAGACATACATGCGGATCGGCTGGTCAGTTCTTTTCACCGTCGTCATCCAGACAAGCCGGGTCCTATGAGTCTTGAGGGCCCTGGGGTCCCTCGTAGAAGACGGGGTACTGTCATGTCGGACGCTGTTCACACCACAGCATCCGGCAGGCAGAGGTAGTTCCACCTCCAGCCACTATAGCCTCAGTGGCGCCGGTTTGATCTTCAGGCTCTCGGGGGTTAATCCTGCTGGAGACCAGGTTGGAAGGTTAGTCACGCCCACGGTCTTTAAATAGTCATACTGGCATATGGGCATCGCCGATTATAGCTTGTGTTTCATACCAAGTGGTTCCGGTCTGGAGAGGAGGTGTTCAAGAGAGAGAGATTCATATCTGGTGTCATATGATCCGTCGTTATCCTTTCTCCTTCCCATATTTGTGTTTAGTTGTGCCCTGTTCACATTACTGTTTATTCCTGTGTGTGTGCGGCGCAGTGCAGTTTAAGTTCTCCCTGTCTGTCATTATTTGTGTGGGAACTTTGGTGGTGTGACTCCTCACTGGGTGGAGGGTGGAGGGTTAAGTGCAGGGCTGAGCAGGAGATAAGGAAAGGTAGAGGCTCAGGCATTTGCACCTTCAGCAAAAACCCTGGGTTGAGGGTCAGACAGGGTTTCCCCTAGTAAAAGGGACACCACAGGGGCCCCGGGTATTTCAGCCTTAGTTGAACTAAGCCCCCGTGACAGCAGACCTAAATATACATGACAATTCTTTGCTTTGAAGAGAAAGCAAAACCAGAATCAAACCAAAAGACAGGTCCATAAAAAAGCCAAGAAAATGGGATTAACAAATTATAGGAAGTTATAATCTGGATAATACAATTGGAACAAATAAGTAGCCATCAAGTCATTGGTATATGAACACTACCCATGAGCTGGCATTAGTAATCCATTGAACCACAGAAGAAAAGTGAGAAACATACTCCATTAAGAGCACATCGCCCACAAGTCAATCCAATTGACTATATGTGGCAACAATTTCCTTATACCAGAACTTCCATATATAGTTATCCCCACTTGGCAATATTTATGGGTGAAAGGTTGCACCAAAAATTAAAAAGAGAGAAAAAAAGAATATATATATATATATGAAATACCGTATATACCCTAGTATAAGTCGACCGGAGTATAAGTCGAGGCACCTACTTTTGCCATGGAAAACTTTGTAAGCTTATGGACTCGAGTATAAGCCAGGTATGCATTGTCCCCTCATCCTTGTCCTGGTATGCATGGCTCCCCCCATCCCTGTCATTGTATGAATGACTCCCCCCCGTCCATGTCATTGTATTCATGCCTCTCCCGTCCCTGTCATTGTATGAATGCCTCCCCTGTCCCTGTCATTGTATGTATGCCTTCCCCATCCCTGTCATTGTATGCATGCCTCCCCCGTCCCGGTCCCAGTATGCATGACTCTTTATCCTCTATCCCTGTATGCATGTTTCCTATTGAGAAAAAAACAAACATCTAACTGACCTACCTGAGTACCCTGGGTGCTGGTACTGTATCTTGTTCTGGCCAACAGTGGCTGCAGCTCTTCCTGCCGAGCGATCACGAGGCCCCGCTCATTAAGGTAATGAATATGCGTTACAAGCCTATGGGAGTGGAGAGCAGTGCATATTCATTACCTTAATGAGCAGGACCATGTGATCGCTTGGCTGGAGGAGCTGCAGGCACCGGTGGCTAGAAAGAGATGCAGTGCCAGCACCCAGGGAATGCAGGTAGGTGAGTATGGAAGTCAGTGTCTGCGGCTGGCACTGTGCACTATTACAGTAGTGGCACAGGCTTTAGCCACAGTCGCCTGCTCCAGCAAATGTGCTGAAAAACTCAGCTTATACACGAGTATATATGGTAATAATTATGACTTTAATGATGATATGAGTCATGTCCACAGGCACAGTACAGCATAACATGATCTATAGAAAAAATATATATGTTACCAAAAAACTACACAGTAAGAATGTGTCAAAAATCACATTTTTGGTAAAAAAGCAAGCCACAATTCCATATAATGTCACTCCAAGTTTGAAATCTACATTTAAACCATTAGGCTTTAGCATATCTACTGTAATTTCCTAATCCATTCTGATTCTTTGATCTTGGGCATTTTTGTCCTATTACCACACCGCCTCAACGGGGGAACTTCATCAATAATCCTAAATTTTAGATCTCTGTCGGTGTGTTTCAGTTCAGTAAAGTGCTTGGGTACAGGTAAATCCAATATTTTTTTTCCTGATCGTGTATCTGTGCTGGTGTTTAGCCTGACTTTAAAATCACATGTAGTCTCTCCCACATGTAAAAGTTTGCATGGACATTCATGTTAAATAATGATTAACTGAGAAAATATTTTGTGTAACTGAATGTTTAAATGAAATGTATCCCCCTTCAACATGTTCATGCAGTTAATACAATTTAAGCAAGGCTAACATCCCTTTTTGTTAATACCTGTAGACGTCACAGATGCGCAAACATCAGCACGAACCAATTTGTCCTTAATGTTCTTTGACCGGTATGAGATTAGTGGAGGCACACTGAATTCTTTAATACTGGGTAAAGATTTGCCTAACATAGGCCAATGTTGCTTAACTATATTGGCTTTTGCCTTACTTTCCTCACAGAAAGTTGCAACAATGGGTATCCTATCCATATTTTTGTTGATTTCTCTGGTTTTACATAGGAGATTATCATGTATCAATCATTTGACTTCCATTTTACATTTTTCCTAAAGTGTTTTAGGATACCTCTTCTGTCTAAGCTTAAAGCTCATTTTATCCAGTGTTTTGTCAAAAACATCATCGCTACTGACAATCCTCCTAACACGAAGAAACTGTTAGGGCTGGCGGAACACACCAAATTATAAAATAATAGTAGGTGCGTTCGCAGCCCGCGGTCCACCGTGCAGAGGTGGTACACTGCTGCTAAGCAAAGGTGGAAGTATAAAGCGGTGTGGGAAGGTCACACATGGGTTAACGTCACCCAGTGTGTACAGCAGTGACTCTGTTAACTCACAGAGCCGCGCTACCGCTGAACATAAACACATGAGCTTGTTTAACTCACAGAGCCCGGCCAAGGAGCGCACAGAAAGTGGTCACAGAACCCTGCCCCAAGGACACGGGGTCAGAGTCCCTCTAGACCTTCTGAGCGTGCGGCGTAGCAAGTGCGGACGCCGGTATAGACGCTGACTTCAGTGTGTAGAGCACGTGCACTGTGGCGTGCCGAGCCACTGGTGGAGACCAATGCCTGTCACAGACTCTGACGTACCTACACCTAAGCCTGGGCGCTTAACAGGCTAGGCTGCACAACACATGCATACCAAGGGTAGGGGTTCTTAATGAGTCATTCACCAGAGACATTCATGCATGCATACGACACACACTCTTGATAGTCAGCTAATGCAGTCTATACTAGCGCATAGCCGAGCGGCCATGCAAACCTTTTTTAGCCACATGCTTCCGGGACCCTCCTGGCCTTTCGGATGGACCAATCCTAGCTGGAGAAGGACCTGAGCACATGACCTTCAATCTCCAATGGGAGATCACACCACGGGCATGCTCAGTGGACCGCAAGGAGGACTTAGTCCCTGGAGAGACTCGCTGCTGGCCAGCCTGCGTTGCTAAAGGTGGACCAGAGGTGGCAGCAGCAAGCAAGCCCACAGTGCTGGTCTGAGCAGAGCGCTAGGAACGACGAGTCAGCTGAGCAGGCTCCTCTGCTGCCGAAGGAGAATGGGAGACTGCCGAGTGCAAGGCTCGGGATTCCTGCTGTGCAGCAACAGAAACCCGACGCCTAACATTACCCCCCCTCCTAGGGCCCCCTCCCCTCTGAGCCTCACTATGCTCAAATGCCGCAATAAGGAGCGGAGCGTGGATGTTCTCCACTGGCTCCCAGGTCGGAGCCTCTGGACCATGACCCTTCCAGTCTACCAAATAAAACTTTTTACCACGCATCACCCTGCGTCCCACAATGGCATTGACCACAAACTCATCCAAAGACAGGTCTGATATCCTGGCAGATGACTCGGAGAACCGGGACATGTGAACAGGTTTGAGGAGTGACATGTGGAAGGCGTCAGAGATAGCCAAGTGCGTTGGAAGGGCCAGACAATAGACCACAGATCTGATCCATTCGAGGACGTTAAAGGGCCCAATGAAGCAAGGAGCAAACTTAGTGGACTCTACTCGCAGCCTGATATTATGGGTGGAGAGCCACACTAAGTCACCAGGAGAGAAGGTTGGAGCAGGACGCCGATGTGCGTTTGCATAGGACCTCATTCGCTCCTTAGAGGCCCGAATGGCCTCCTGGGTGTGGTCCCAAATATCACATGCCTCCACTGCCCAGTCTGTCACCCTAGAGTTGGTGGACAACATGAGCATGGGCACAGGGGACACGAGGATGTTGGTCGTAGTTAAGGAGGAATGGAGTCTGGCTGGTGGAATCGGCTACAGAGTTATTCAAGGCGAACTCTGCCCACGGCAATAAAGATGCCCAGTCATCCTGCCTGGCCGAGACAAAATGTCAGAGATATGTGACCAGGGTCTGGTTGGCCCACTCAACCAACCCATTCGTCTCGGGATGATAGGCCAAGGAGAGATTCAGCTCAATACTGAGCAAGCAACAGAGCTCTCTTCAGAAGCGAGATGCAAACTGGGGACCCCGGTCGCTGACAATCTTGTCTGGCAAGCTATGTAAGTAGAAAACATGTTTGATGAATAGCACTGCTAAACCCCGTGCGGAAGGTAGCCGAGAGAGAGGCACCAAGTGCACCATTTTGGAAAATGACGACCCAAATAACTGTGCTGGACTTGGGTAGACCCACCACAAAGTCCATGCCAACCATCTCCCAGGGCCTGTCTGCCACCGATAAGGGGTAGAGTAACCCAGCAGGTCGTTGCCGGGAAGGCTTATTGGCGCAGGAGATGCATGCCTGAATGTAGTCTTTGACGTCATGAGCCATATGCGGCCACCAGTACGTCCTTGCCAGAAGCTCAACTGTCCGCTTAGTACCAAAGTGTCCACCCATCCTAGATGCATGAGCCCAAGAGAGGACCTCTGGATGCAAACGGGCAGGAACAAAAGTCTTGCCCGGGGGTACATACTCAAGGGCGACTGGAGCCACTATCCTCAGACTCTCAGATGGTATGATTAACCGAGGCTTCTCCTCCTCCGCTGATACCACGGAGCGAAAGAGTGCATCGGCTCGGACATTCTTCTCTCCAGAATTTAAATGTAGGGTGAAGTGGAACCGGGAGAAGAAGACAAACCATCGAGCTTGGCAAGAATTTAACCGCTGGGCGGTTTGGAGATAGACCAAATTTTTGTGGTCAGTGTAAACTTGGAATGGATAGCGAGCCCCCTCCAGGAGGTGTCTCCATTCAGAAAAGGCCAACTTCATGGCTAGCAACTCCCTGTCCCCAATGGAATAGTTCCTCTCCGCCGGCGAGAAGGTCTTGGAAAAGAAGAAGCAAGGATGCTTCCGACCTTGAGCATCCTTCTGGAACAGGATTGCTCCAACACCGACAGACGAGGCATCCACCTCTAGAATAAACGGCTTATCCACATTGGGGCGATGTAAAATGGGAGCTGTTATGAATGAGTCACCGTAGGAGGCAAAAACAGAAATACTAGCTAAGTCCAGAAAACCAGAGAAGTTGGCAGCTATCGGATTGCAGACCCCTGAACCTATCAACAACAACTAGCAGTAGCCGTGGGGGGTTCCTACGGTGCCCTAGACCACTCGATCACAGCCGGAGAACTAAATAGCCTAAAGACAGAAAGGGAAATCTAAACTGCCCCAGAGCAGACCCCAAAGCAATAGGCAGCCCCCAACATATAATGACGGTGAAGCAAGATGAAAAAACACTCACACAGATAGAAAGATAGGCTGAGCAAATGATGGGGCCAAAGCTAACTAAATAGGACAGGATAGAAAAGCTGCTGTCTGCAATCCGCCAAAACCCTATCAAAACAAGAGCCAACAGACTGATAGGGAAAAAAGCCCTGAAGACTCTAGGCTTCAAAAAGACTATATCAGTACTCAGGTATTTTCTGAAGACAGAGCAAAAAGGAATTCAGCTCACCCCTGCAGGGGAATGGCAGAAATCCAGAAAAACAAGGCAAAACAAAACCAAAACACAAATGCAAAAAGCAGAGCAGAAAACTTAGCTTTTGAGGAGCAGGAATCAGACTGGTCTCCTAGAATCCCTCAGGGAAATCACCAGCAAGGCAGAAGGGCGTCGGCTGCCTTATATCCAGTCAGCAATTCCAGTCACCCAGTCATCATCATCCTGCTCAGGTGCTTGGAAATCAGCCTCACTACCTTCCTTCACCAGAAGAGGGAGTTCATCAGACCTCAATGGTGAAGGGGAAAATGAACTCACAACAGTACCTCCCCCTTGAGGAGGGGTCACCGAACCCTCATTCACGCCACCAGGGCGATCAGGGTGAGCCCGATGAAAGGCACGCACCAATCTTTTGGCATGAATATCAGAGGCAGAGACCCAGGAATTATCCTCCTGACCATAACCCTTCCACTTAACCAAATACTGGAGTCTCCGTCTAGCCAGACGGGAATCCAGTATCTTCTCTGCCTCATATTCCATGTTGCCTTCAACCAATACAGGGTCTGGAGGTGCCACCACAGGAACAACTGGTTCAACAAACCTCTTCAACAAGGACTTATGAAACACATTATGGATTTTAAATGTGACAGGAAGAGCCAAACGAAAAGAGACCAGATTAATAATCTCCAAAATCTTGTAAGGTCCAATAAATCTAGGCTTAAACTTAGGAGAAGCCACCTTCATAGCGATATTTTTTGATGATAACCAAACCATATCACCAACCTTAAACTGGGGACCAATGGTCCTATGTCGGTTGGAAAACCGCTGGGCCTTTTCCTCTGAGAGAGATGACTTATCCACCACTTGGTCCCAGATCTGGTGCATTCTCTCCACCACAGTGGCAACACCTGGGCAGGCAGAAGGCTCCACCTGCCCTGAAGAATATCGAGGATGAAACCCAAAGTTACAAAAAAAAGGTGACATCAAAGTGGCAGAACTAGCTCTATTATTTAAAGCAAATTCGGCCAAGGGCAAAAATGAAACCCAATCATCCTGATCAGTGGAAATAAAACATCTCAAATACGACTCCAAGGTCTGGTTTGTTCTCTCCGTCTACCCATTGGTCTGAGGGTGAAAAGCAGAGGAGAAGGACAACTGAATTCCCAGCTTGGAACAGAAAGTCCTCCAAAATCTAGACACAAACTGAACTCCTCTGTCAGATACAATGTTCTCAGGAATCCCGTGCAAGCGAACCACCTGTTGCAAAAACAGGGGCACCAACTCAGAGGAAGATGGCAACTTAGGGAGTGGTACAAGATGAACCATCTTAGAGAACCTATCACAAATCACCCAAATAAGAGTCATTCTCTGAGAGACAGGCATATCAGAGATGAAATCCATTGAAATATGGGTCCATGGCCTCCTGGGGACCGGCAAAGGCATCAACAACCCACTAGAGCGAGAACAAGGTTTAGACCGGGAGCAAGTCCCACAGGACTGCACAAAATTCCTGACATCATGAGACAAGGCGGGCCACCAAAAAGACCGACTCACCAGATCTCTAGTACCAAAAATACCTGGATGATCAGCCAATGCAGAGCAATGAACTTCAGACATCACTCTCTTCTTCCACTGGTCAGGAACATACAACTTTCCACTGGGACAATGCTCATGTTTGTCCTCCTGGAACTCTTCCAGAGCACGTCTCAAATCGGGCGAGATGGCAGAAAGAACTACCCCTTCGCCTAAGATGGTAGCAGGCTTGGTCACCACAGGAGAATCAACAAAGAAGCTCCTAGAGAGAGCGTCAGCCTTGACATTCTTAGTGCCTGGAAGAAAAGAGACCACAAAATCAAAACGTGTTAAAAAACAAGGCCCACCTAGCCTGTCTAGGGTTCAAGCATTTGGCCGACTCCAGGTAAATCAAATTCTTATGGTCAGTGAGGGCCATGACTTGATGTTTAGCTCCCTCCAACCAATGTCTCCACTCCTCAAATGCCCATTTCATGGCTAACAGTTCCCGATTCCCCACATCATAGTTACGTTCAGATGGAGAGAACTTTCGGGAAAAGAAAGCACAGGGATTCATTTTAGATGTTACAGGATCCTTTTGGGACAAAACAGCTCCTGCACCAATGTCAGAAGCGTCCACCTCTACCTGGAACGGGAGTGAGACATCAGGTTGCCGCAAAACCGGGGCAGAAGTGAATCTTCGCTTCAACTCCTGAAAGGAAGAAACAGCCTACGGAGACCAATTCGACACATCAGCACTAGTGTAATGACAAAAAATTTTATTTTATGAAACCATGTGCAATGGAGGAACTTTTATGGGTTATTTAAGAATAAGTATTGCTTTTTTTTGTTTTTTTAAAAAAGTTCCCCCTTTCAGTCAAATGAAATAAGGCAAAAATTGTTTTTTCCCCCCAAAAAAGGACATGCAATTTTGCATTATTGAAACGATAATAGTAATAACTAAGCAACTTTTATTATTCGTTTTTTAACAAATACGGTATAAAACAGTTAATTATAAGTACAATATGTACAAAAGAAGTTTAAAAATTATTTTTTCCTATGAATTTTAGATTCAAAAATTCAATTTGTTTCGATTTCGCATGTAGTTCCTCCATCAGTTTTACAGCACGTTCAGCATTTTGGTTAAATCTGGGAATGTAAATTAATGACTCCTCGACCAACCAGTGCGCCTTCAAACACTTAATTGCCTTCTTCTTCTGCCTTCGCCGTTTCTCGCTGTTGAACAGAAAACTGAAGTTTCCAAGAATTTGGCAGTTCGTTGGCATCCGCGTGAGATTGGAGAGCTTTTCAACATATGGAATACTTGGATCCCTTTTATGTTGAGAATAGGAGGGCAGATTCCTCGTCCAGATAGACCTGTTTGCCTTTACAATGTTGCTGGAATTTCTAGAAGACATTTTCTGAATGACCTGTCCTGCACTTCTTGATCGTAAAACTTGAAGCTTTGCACTGAAAATGAAAAAATAATACTAAATTACAAAATATTTTAAAATATTCCAGAATGTTCTAGATGTGAATAAAATACCACTTTTTGTTACAACTTAGAAAGATAAGAGTCATTCTCTGAGAGACAGGCATATCAGAGATGAAATCCATTGAAATATGGGTCCATGGCCTCCTGGGGACCGGCAAAGGCATCAACAACCCACTAGAGCGAGAACAAGGTTTAGACCGGGAGCAAGTCCCACAGGACTGCACAAAATTCCTGACATCATGAGACAAGGCGGGCCACCAAAAAGACTGACTCACCAGATCTCTAGTACCAAAAATACCTGGATGATCAGCCAATGCAGAGCAATGAACTTCAGACATCACTCTCTTCTTCCACTGGTCAGGAACATACAACTTTCCACTGGGACAATGCTCATGTTTGTCCTCCTGGAACTCTTCCAGAGCACGTCTCAAATCGGGCGAGATGGCAGAAAGAACTACCCCTTCGCCTAAGATGGTAGCAGGCTTGGTCACCACAGGAGAATCAACAAAGAAGCTCCTAGAGAGAGCGTCAGCCTTGACATTCTTAGTGCCTGGAAGAAAAGAGACCACAAAATCAAAACGTGTTAAAAAACAAGGCCCACCTAGCCTGTCTAGGGTTCAAGCATTTGGACGACTCCAGGTAAATTAAATTCTTATGGTCAGTGAGGGCCATGACTTGATGTTTAGCTCCCTCCAACCAATGTCTCCACTCCTCAATTGCCCATTTCATGGCTAACAGTTCCCGATTCCCCACATCATAGTTACGTTCAGATGGAGAGAACTTTCGGGAAAAGAAAGCACAGGGATTCATTTTAGATGTTACAGGATCCTTTTGGGACAAAACAGCTCCTGCACCAATGTCAGAAGCGTCCACCTCTACCTGGAACGGGAGTGAGACATCAGGTTGCCGCAAAACCGGGGCAGAAGTGAATCTTCGCTTCAACTCCTGAAAGGAAGAAACAGCCTACGGAGACCAATTCAACACATCAGCACTAGTGTAATGACAAAAAAAAATTTTTTATGAAACCATGTGCAATGGAGGAACTTTTATGGGTTATTTAAGAATAAGTATTGCTTTTTTTTGTTTTTTTAAAAAAGTTCCCCCTTTCAGTCAAATGAAATAAGGCAAAAATTGTTTTTTCCCCCCAAAAAAGGACATGCAATTTTGCATTATTGAAACGATAATAGTAATAACTAAGCAACTTTTATTATTCGTTTTTTAACAAATACGGTATAAAACAGTTAATTATAAGTACAATATGTACAAAAGAAGTTTAAAAATTATTTTTTCCTATGAATTTTAGATTCAAAAATTCAATTTGTTTCGATTTCGCATGTAGTTCCTCCATCAGTTTTACAGCACGTTCAGCATTTTGGTTAAATCTGGGAATGTAAATTAATGACTCCTCGACCAACCAGTGCGCCTTCAAACACTTAATTGCCTTCTTCTTCTGCCTTCGCCGTTTCTCGCTGTTGAACAGAAAACTGAAGTTTCCAAGAATTTGGCAGTTCGTTGGCATCCGCGTGAGATTGGAGAGCTTTTCAACATATGGAATACTTGGATCCCTTTTATGTTGAGAATAGGAGGGCAGATTCCTCATCCAGATAGACCTGTTTGCCGTTACACTGTTGCTGGAATTTCTAGAAGACATTTTCTGAATGACCTGTCCTGCACTTCTTGATCGTAAAACTTGAAGCTTTGCACTGAAAATGAAAAAATAATACTAAATTACAAAATATTTTAAAATATTCCAGAATGTTCTAGATGTGAATAAAATACCACTTTTTGTTACAACTTAGAAAGATATTTTCTTTATAGATTTAAATTAAAACACGAAAAATCTTTTTTTTGAAAATTTTGAAATGAAAAAGAGGGGGAACTTTTTTGAATATTTTACAAATTTGATGATACTAATGTCATTTGTATGGAATTGTTCCACCAATGTAAGGGGTTTCATTTTTGTTTTGCAAAATTTTTAAAATAGTCATCACCCTAATTAGCACCCTTCTTAGTTAGATCAGTCAATGGCTTGGCAATACTAGAAAATTTTGCTATAAATTTCCGATAAAAATTAGCAAAACCCAAAAACTTCTGGAGGGCCTTCAAAGAATTGTGTTGAACCCAATCATAAATGGCCTGTACCTTGGCCGGGTCCATTTCAATAGTTGACGGAGACAAAATAAATCCCAAAAATGAAATCCTCTGTACCCCAAAAAGGCATTTCGATCCTTTGACATACAGGGAATTCTCCCTCAAGATCCGGAACACAGTCCGAACTTGTTCCACATGAGAATCCCAATCCTTGGAGAAGATCAAAATATCATCCAGATAGATAATCAAAAATTTATCCACAAAGTCTCGGAAAATGTCGTTCATGAAGCACTGGAAGACAGAAGGGGTATTAGTGAGCCCAAAAGGCATCACCAGGTACTCAAAATGTCCCTCTGGAGTATTAAACGCCGTCTTCCATTCATCCCCATGCTTAATGCGGATAAGATTATACGCCCCCTAAGGTCAAGCTTGGTAAACCAGCAAGCACCTTTAACTCTGGAGAATAGATCCGAAATCAGGGGTAACGGATACTGATATTTAATAGTAATTTTGTTGAGGGCACGATAATCAATACAAGGCCTTAATGAACCATCCTTTTTGGCCACAAAAAAACGGCACCTAAGGGTGAAGAGGATGGTCAAATATGACCCTTCTCCAACGCCTCCTTAATATAGGATCGCATAGCCTCATAACTCCTATGAGGAGGCAAAGACGCAGACTCATTCTCGCTAAATACATCATAAAAGTCCACCAAATAGTCAGGAACATCATGCGACTGAGGAGAGGTGGAAAAAACCAGAGCCTCACTAAGGGCACACCGACAACCCCAACTCACCACAGACACAGATTTCCAATCCAAAACTGGATTATGGATTTGCAACCAGGGAAACCCCAGAACAATGGTATCATGCAAATTATGCAACACCAAAAATCTGCAATTTTCTTGATGGTCTGGGGCGACCCGCATTACCACCTGGGTCCAAAACTGAGGTTTATTTTTTGCCAAAGGAGTAGCATCAATCCCCCTCAAAGGGATAGGCGTCCGCAGAGGTGTCATCGGAAATCCACAACGTTTAGCAAAATCCAAGTCCATTAGGTTCAGGGCTGCTCCCGAATCCACAAAAGCCTTGGCGGAAAATGTGGACAGGGAGCAGATCAGAGTAATTGCTAGAAGAAACTTAGGTTGAACACCACCCACAGAAAACATGTGTGCAAAACGTTTCTCTCGTTTAGGACAGACAGAAATAATATGCGAGGCATCTCCACAAAAAAAACACAGCTTATTACGCCCTCTGAACTCCTGACATTGCTCCCTGGACAAAACTCTATCACATTGCATAGGTTCAGACACTTGTTCAACAGGTGGCAACACCTCTCGTGCAGTCCTGCATTCACGTAAACGCCGATCAACCTGAATGGCTAATGACATAGAATCGTCAAGACCAGAGGGAACAGGAAATCCCACCATAGTATCTTTTACGGCCTCTGACAACCCCTTCCGAAAGAGAGCTGCCAAGGCACTATCATTCCAGGTAGTAAGGACCGCCCACTTTCAGAATTTTTGACAGTACAATTCTGCAGAATCTCGACCCTGGCTCAATGTCTACAGGGTCTTTTCAGCCTGATCAATAGCATTAGGTTCGTCATACAACAACCCCAAGGCTTGAAAAAATGCATTCACATTAGTCAGAATAGGATCATCTGGTTTCAAAGAAAACGCCCAATCCTGGGAATCGCCACGCAGCAAAGAGATGACAATTTTAACCTGCTGCAGATAGACCACCACCGAAGAATAAAGCATATCTCGAAAGAAATCATTTACGAAGTCTTGAAAGATGGCCGGGGTATTACATAGGCCAAAGGGCATGACCAGATACTCATAATGGCCATCCCTGGTATTAAAAGCCATCTTCCACTCATCTCCCTCACGTATGTGTATCAGGTTGTACGCTCCCCGCAGATAAAGTTTGGTAAATTCTCTTGCTCCCCGCAACCTATCGAACAGCTCTGATATCAGGGGCAGAGGGTACTTATTCTTATCGGTGATGGCGTTAAGACCCCTGTAATCGATGCAAGGCCGCAATTCACCGCTCTTCTTCTGCACAAAGAAGAATCCTGCCACTGCTGGTGACACCGACTTCCTAATAAATCCCCTGGTCAGGTTCTCCTTGATGTATTGTGACATGGCCTCCATCTCCAGAAGAGACAGGGGATACACCCTACCCCGAGGAGGCTCTGCACCAGGCAGGAGGTCGATTGGACAGTCGTAAGGGCGGTGCGGTGGGAGAGTCTCTGCTGCTCTCTTGGAGAACACATCTGCATATCTGCATACTGCTGAATGTGTTTAGGGAGCGAAGAGAGATCTGCGGGAGCCTGTTATGAATGGGTCACCGAGGAGGAAAACTAAACAAGCTGTCACAGAAAACCAGAGAGGTTGGTAACTATGCAGATTGCAGACCCCTGATCCTAACCACACAACTAGCAGCAGCCGTGGAGCGTTCCTACAATGAATCTAGATGCCTCGTCACAGCCGGAGGACTAAATAAGCCTAAA
Organism: Dendrobates tinctorius; assembly: GCF_039654945.1. Classification (NCBI taxonomy): domain Eukaryota; kingdom Metazoa; phylum Chordata; class Amphibia; order Anura; family Dendrobatidae; genus Dendrobates; species Dendrobates tinctorius. The sequence goes on along the minus strand of NW_027361747.1, from coordinate 30,694,459 downwards.
GCAAGAAAAAGGGAAAACTAACTGCCCCAGAGCAGACCCCAAAGGAATAGACAGCCCCCACGCATATATTGACGGTGAAACAAGATGAAAACACAAACACAGGCAGGAAAATAGGCTGAGCAAATGATGGGGCCCAAACTAACTAGAAAGGAGAGGAAAGGAAAGACACTGTGTGCAATCTGCCCGAAACCCTACAAAATAATGTCCAACACTTCTGATAACAAAATTAACCCTGAAGTCACTAGACTTCTCCCACTATATAAGCACTCTGAAATATTCTGAGACAGCAAAAAGAGGCCAATCTAATAAGGGACGAAAAGCAAATTGGCAAATACAGATAAATAAGAGTGGAAATTCAGCACAGCCCCAGCCGGGGCTGGCTGACCACACAAAAAACTGAATAGACCAACAAAATCAAGTGTGAACATTAGCAGAAACACTTAGCTTGAGATGACTGGAACAGAGCTGAAAACCAAGACCTGAAAAGCCAGAAGGAATCACCAGCACCAGAATAGGGCGTCGGCTGTCTTAAATCCAGTCTGAGATTCCAGAGATCCAATCGTTATCCTCATCATCAGGTGGCAGATCTCTACTAATTAAATCAACCTCACTACCTCCTGTGACCACCAGAGGGAGCCCGGAAGGAGAACTCACAACTGGTAGACCAGAAAATGAGTACACAACAGTACCCCCCCTTGAGGAGGGGTCACCGAACCCTCATCTACGCCACCAGGCCGATCAGGATGGGCCCGGTGAAAAGCACGAACCAATCTATTGGCATGAATATCAGAGGCAGAGACCCAAGAATTATCCTCCTGGCCATAACCCTTCCATTTGACCAAATACTGGAGTCTCCGTCTAACCAAACGAGAATCCAATATTTTCTCTACCTCATATTCCACATTGCCTTTAAACAATACAGGCTCAGGAGGTGCTGCCATAGGAACTACTGGCTCAACAAACCTCTTCAACAGCATTAGGCTCATCATACAACAACCCCAAGGCTTGACAAAATGCATCCACATTAGTCAGAATAGGATTTTCAGGTGTCAGAGAAAAAGCCCAATCCTGGGGATCGTCGGGCAGCAAGGAGATTATTATTATTATTATTTATTGTTATAGCGCCATTTATTCCATTGAGCTTTACATGTAAGGAGGGGTATACATAATAAAAACAAGTACAATAATGTTAAACAATACAAGTCATAACTGGTACAGGAGAGAGGACCCTGTCCGCGAAGGCTCACAATCTACAAGGGATGGGTGAGAATACAGTAGGCAAGGGTAGAGCTGGTCATGCAGTGGTTTGGTCGATCTGTGGTTACTGCAGGTTATAGGCTTGTCAGAAGAGGTGGGTCTTCAGGCTCTGTTTGAAGGTTTCGATGGTAGGTGAGAGTCTGATATGTTGTGGTAGAGAGTTCCAGAGTAGGTGTGATGCGCGAGAGAAATCTTGTATGCGATTGTGGGAAGAGGAGATAAGAGGGGAGTAGAGAAGGAGATCTTGTGAGGATCGGAGGTTGCGTGCAGGAAAGTACCGGGAGGCAAGGTCACAGATGTATGGAGGAGACAGGTTGTGGATGGCTTTCTATGTCATGGTTAGGGTTTTGTACTGGAGTCTCTGGGCAATGGGGAGCCAGTGAAGGGATTGACAGAGGGGAAAAGCTGGGGAATAGCGGGGGGACAGGTGGATTAGTTGGGCAGCAGAGTTTAAAATAGATTGGAGGGGTGCGAGAGTGTTCGAGGGGAGGCCACAGAGCAGGAGGTTGCAGTAGTCAAGGTGAGAGATGATGAGGGCATGGACTAGGGTTTTGACAATGCGCAGAGCACCCCCAAGAGTTATGCTTCAAGGCAAGAAATAGTTTACAATTATTCTTAAAATTCAAAAATTTAGACCGATCCCCAGAAAACACATCAGGAGTAGGGATCTTAGGTTCAGCAGCATGTGACTGAATGAGGTAGGTAGAAATTCCCTGCACTTCAGCAGCAACAGTGGAAGCAACCTGAATGCACTCGCTCAGACATCTACCCTCACAAGACTTACTCCAACTAAGAATTTTCCCCGAGGACCACTCAATATGGGGAGAGTGGCAGCGCAACCAGGGGACTCCCAAGAGAACCTGATCGATACCCTCGGGCACAATAAGGAGGGACACTGTCTCGTGATGGGACGGAGACAGTGAGAGTCTTAATGAAGCAGTTTGATGGGTAATCTGCGAGGGTAATGTTGAGCCGTTCACCACTCTGATGGTGACCGGATGAGGTAACCTGGCCAAGGGTATCGCGTGCTGAAGAGTGAAGGCTGAGGACATAAAATTATCCTCCGCTCCAGAATCCACGCAAACCTCCACCGCCAGAGTGGAGGAACCAAACTATAGCTCCCCCTTGAAGGTTAGCTTGGAGGAAAATGGTGTGGAGTCATGTGACCCTTCTGCTGTTGCCACTAGATGTGGGTGTTTTTCCGAGCGCTGTGGGCACCTATTGGCAACGTGACCAGACTGTCGGCAGTAGGAATGAGCTTTGGAGGCTCGAGCAGGGCGGAACGTAGAGCCCGTGCGAGGCACTTCCATAACCACCGATGACTCAGATGCTCGATCAGGTGACTTCAGAGGTTTAGAGATAGTTGGAGCCAACCTAAACCTCTGTCTGAACTGGGAGCGCTCCAACCCTCGCTCTAGGAAGCGGAGATTAATGCGGGTGGAGATGGTAATATGCTCTTTCAAAGTACCGGGAACCTCCCGAGTGGCCAGAGTGTCCTTAATGTGGTCAGCCAAACCCCTCCAAAATATTGGTATTAGGGCCTTATCCAACCACTCCAACTCAGAGGCCAGTGCCCGAAAATGTATGGCATGCTGACTGACCGGGGACGAACCCTGTGTCAGGGCCAACAGCTGGAGAGCGGTATCGTGTGTGACCCGTGGTCCCAGAAAGACCTGCTTCAGAGAGCCTAGTAACTGAGAGGCTCTCTGAACCGTGGGGTCACCACACTCCCACAGTGGGGTGGCCCACTCCAGAGACCTGCCAGCCAGAAGGGAAATGATGAATCCGACCTTAGCCCACTTAGAGGGGAATCGCGCAGCCAGCAGCTCTAACTGAATAGCACACTGGCTGACGAATCCCCTACAGGAGTCACTATCGCCCGAGAACTTCTTGGGCAGCGGGAGGTGGGATAACATTGGTGCAAGGATGGAAGTGGGAACACGAGAAACAGCCTCCGCGGCTGCCTGGGCAGCGGCCGCAGTAACATTCGCAATTGAGGTTGAACGCTCGAGAGCCACCAACCTGCCCCCCAGCTGCCGAATGTGCTGCAGTAGTTGTTGTTTATCTGCCATTACTAGCCAGACCCTGGCACTAGTATGTTAGGGATGGCGGAATGCACCAAATTATAAAATAATAGTAGGTGCGTTCGCAGCCCGGGGTCCACCGTGCAGAGGTGGTACCCTGCTGCTAAGTAAAAGCAGAAGTATAAAGCGGTGTGGGAAGGTCACACATGGGTTAACATCACCCAGTTTGAACAGCAGTGACTCTGTTAACTCACAGAGCCACAATACCGCTGAACATAAACACCGGAGCCTGTTTAACTCACAGAGCCCGGCTAAGGATCACACAGAAAGCGGTCACAGAACCCTGCCCCAAGGACACGGGTCAGAGTCCCTCTAGACCTTCTGAGCGCACGGCGTCGCAACTGCGGACGCCGGTATAGACGCTGGCTTCAGTGTGTAGAGCACGTGCACTGTGGCATGCCGAGCCACTGGTGGAGACCAATGCCTGTCACAGACTCTGACCTACCTACACCTAAGCCTGGGCGCTTAACAGGCTAGGCTGCATAACACATGCGTACCAAGGGTAGGGGTTCTTAATGAGTCATTCACCAGAGACATTCATACATGCATACGACACACACTCTTGATAGTCAGCTAATGCAGTCTATACTAGTGCGTGGCCGAACGGCCATGCAAACCATTTATAGCCGCGTGCTTCCGGGACCTTCCTGGCCATTCGGATGGACCAATCCTAGCTGGAGAAGGACCTGAGCACATGACCTTCAATCTCCAATGGGAGATCACACCACGGGCATGCTCAGTGGACCGCAAGGAGGACTTAGTCCCTGGAGAGACTCGCTGCTGGCCAGCCTGCATTGCTAAAGGTGGACCAGAGGTGGCAGCAGCAATCAAGCCCACAGTGCTGGTCTGAGCAGAGCGCTAGGAACGACGAGTCAGCTGAGCAGGCTCCTCTGCAGCCAAAGGAGAATGGGAGACTGCCGAGTGCAAGGCTCGGGATTCCTGCTGTGCAGCGACAGAAACTCAACACCTAACTAAACTGATTGAAGGGCAATGACTAGTGTTGAGCGATGCCATCCAATATTGAGAAATATCGGATCGGATTGGATCGGCCGATATCCAAAAAGTATCGGGTATCGCCGATTCTGATACCGGAAGTCCCATTCAAGTCAATGGGACAGAAATATCGGAAATAAAAAACCCCTATCTTTCCTTGTAGGTTAATTCTACATGAAGAAAAACAACTAAGAATAATGTAGAATGTATTGGAGGAGGCATAGAGGTTTAGCCCAATCAAATGGAATAGCAGGAATTAGTTTCTTTTTCAGACGTTCGGAGCTACAAAGATATTGACTAGAGTTGAGCGACTTTTGGTTTTTTAGGTCGCGTTTCGTTTCGTGAAACCCGACTTTTCCAAAAGTCGGGTCGAGCAAGATCGTCCGATTATAGGGAAAAGTCGGGGTCGTCCCGAAACACGAAACCCAATGTAAGTCAATGGGGAATAAAAGTCGGCAGTGAGAGGAGGACAGGAAACACACCTACAGTGCCCATTTGAATGCCAAAAGCATCAATTCTTCTTACCTAAGCTTGTCAACCTTAATTAACTTCATAATACAAGTTACGCACTGAAAAATGGGGGTTATTTGGCTAAATTTGTGGGGGGGGAGGGCTGGCTGCAGGTTTTCATGTGCCCTGGGCGAAAGAGCGCCCCTTTAACACATACCACAACTCATCATGCTCCGATACGGCAGAGAAATAGCGGTATAGTACAATGAAAAATACCTCACTTTTTACATCTCATGACGAGGCCCATCTATTTCTCCATACAAAATCATTGGTCCCATATAATGTTTGAAACAGTATATGATGAGCTCCACATAATGCTACAGTATATGTTGGTCCCCATGGATGAAGCTCCACTGTCTTATGGGCCCAAATAATGCTCCAAACATAATGGGCCCCATTTCTAATGCTCTAGTGTATAATGGGCCCTGTAAATGCTGCTCCAGTGTCTGATGTCCACCTTTGGAATGTTCCAGTGTATGGTGGGCCCCATCTATCATTCTCCAGAGTATAGTGCTCCCCAAAAATTGCTGTCCCAACACAGAAAACAATCAAATAAGTCTCCTCGCTAGGGAATCCCTGTACTTGTCTGGACAGGTGCTGTAGCTTGCTTAACAGCTCGCCAGCCGTTCTCACGCCCAGTATGGATTGCACGTGATTGCACAAAGGTTAGAAAGGGTACCGTATCCCTGGATAACATGTATGGATAACGTACACATTCAAAATATATGTCTATACAGCATGAGGCAGGCTCAGACGGTGTTAGGCCCAGTATGGATTGCACGTCATTGCACAAAGGTTAGAAGGGGTACCGTATCCCCGGATAACATGTATGGATAGCGTACACATTCAAAATATATGTCTATACAGCATGAGGCAGGCTCAGACGGTGTTAGGCCCAGTATGGATTGCACGTCATTGCACAAAGGTTAGAAGGGGTACCGTATCCCCGGATAACATGTATGGATAGCGTACACATTCAAAATATATGTCTATACAGCATGAGGCAGGCTCAGACGGTGTTAGGCCCAGTATGGATTGCACGTCATTGCACAAAGGTTAGAAGGGGTACCGTATCCCCGGATAACATGTATGGATAGCGTACACATTCAAAATATATGTCTATACAGCATGAGGCAGGCTCAGACGGTGTTAGGCCCAGTATGGATTGCACGTCATTGCACAAAGGTTAGAAAGGGTACCGTATCCCCGGATAACATGTATGGATAGCGTACACATTCAAAATATATGTCTATACAGCATGAGGCAGGCTCAGACGGTATTAGGCCCAGTATGGATTGCACGTCATTGCACAAAGGTTAGAAGGGGTACCGTATCCCCGGATAACATGTATGGATAGCGTACACATTCAAAATATATGTCTATACAGCATGAGGCAGGCTCAGACGGTGTTAGGCCCAGTATGGATTGCACGTCATTGCACAAAGGTTAGAAGGGGTACCGTATCCCCGGATAACATGTATGGATAGCGTACACATTCAAAATATATGTCTATACAGCATGAGGCAGGCTCAAACGGTGTTAGGCCCAGTATGGATTGCACGTCATTGCACAAAGGTTAGAAGGGGTACCGTATCCCCGGATAACATGTATGGATAGCGTACACATTCAAAATATATGTCTATACAGCATGAGGCAGGCTCAGACGGTGTTAGGCACAGTATGGATTGCACATCATTGCACAAAGGTTAGAAGGGGTACCGTATCCCCGGATAACATGTATGGATAGCGTACACATTCAAAATATATGTCTATACAGCATGAGGCAGGCTCAGACGGTGTTAGGCCCAGTATGGATTGCACGTCATTGCACAAAGGTTAGAAGGGGTACCGTATCCCCGGATAACATGTATGGATAGCGTACACATTCAAAATATATGTCTATACAGCATGAGGCAGGCTCAGACGGTGTTAGGCCCAGTATGGATTGCACGTGATTGCACAAAGGTTAGAAAGGGTACCGTATCCCTGGATAACATGTATGGATAGCGTACACATTCAAAATATATGTCTATACAGCATGAGGCAGGCTCAGACGGTGTTAGGCCCAGTATGGATTGCACGTCATTGCACAAAGATTAGAAGGGGTACCGTATCCCCGGATAACATGTATGGATAGCGTACACATTCAAAATATATGTCTATACAGCATGAGGCAGGCTCAGACGGTGTTAGGCCCAGTGTGGATTGCACGTCATTGCACAAAGGTTAGAAGGGGTACCGTATCCCCGGATAACATGTATGGATAGCGTACACATTCAAAATATATGTCTATACAGCATGAGGCAGGCTCAGACGGTGTTAGGCCCAGTATGGATTGCACGTCATTGCACAAAGGTTAGAAAGGGTACCGTATCCCCGGATAACATGTATGGATAGCGTACACATTCAAAATATATGTCTATACAGCATGAGGCAGGCTCAGACGGTGTTAGGCCCAGTATGGATTGCACGTCATTGTACAAAGGTTAGAAGGGGTACCGTATCCCCGGATAACATGTATGGATAGCGTACACATTCAAAATATATGTCTATACAGCATGAGGCAGGCTCAGACGGTGTTAGGCCCAGTATGGATTGCACGTCATTGCACAAAGGTTAGAAGGGGTACCGTATCCCCGGATAACATGTATGGATAGCGTACACATTCAAAATATATGTCTATACAGCATGAGGCAGGCTCAAACGGTGTTAGGCCCAGTATGGATTGCACGTCATTGCACAAAGGTTAGAAGGGGTACCGTATCCCCGGATAACATGTATGGATAGCGTACACATTCAAAATATATGTCTATACAGCATGAGGCAGGCTCAGACGGTGTTAGGCACAGTATGGATTGCACGTCATTGCACAAAGGTTAGAAGGGGTACCGTATCCCCGGATAACATGTATGGATAGCGTACACATTCAAAATATATGTCTATACAGCATGAGGCAGGCTCAGACGGTGTTAGGCCCAGTATGGATTGCACGTCATTGCACAAAGGTTAGAAGGGGTACCGTATCCCCGGATAACATGTATGGATAGCGTACACATTCAAAATATATGTCTATACAGCATGAGGCAGGCTCAGACGGTGTTAGGCCCAGTATGGATTGCACGTGATTGCACAAAGGTTAGAAAGGGTACCGTATCCCTGGATAACATGTATGGATAGCGTACACATTCAAAATATATGTCTATACAGCATGAGGCAGGCTCAGACGGTGTTAGGCCCAGTATGGATTGCACGTCATTGCACAAAGGTTAGAAGGGGTACCGTATCCCCGGATAACATGTATGGATAGCGTACACATTCAAAATATATGTCTATACAGCATGAGGCAGGCTCAGACGGTGTTAGGCCCAGTATGGATTGCACGTCATTGCACAAAGGTTAGAAGGGGTACCGTATCCCCGGATAACATGTATGGATAGCGTACACATTCAAAATATATGTCTATACAGCATGAGGCAGGCTCAGACGGTGTTAGGCCCAGTATGGATTGCACGTGATTGCACAAAGGTTAGAAAGGGTACCGTATCCCTGGATAACATGTATGGATAGCGTACACATTCAAAATATATGTCTATACAGCATGAGGCAGGCTCAGACGGTGTTAGGCCCAGTATGGATTGCACGTCATTGCACAAAGGTTAGAAGGGGTACCGTATCCCCGGATAACATGTATGGATGGCGTACACATTCAAAATATATGTCTATACAGCATGAGGCAGGCTCAGACGGTGTTAGGCCCAGTATGGATTGCACGTCATTGCACAAAGGTTAGAAGGGGTACCGTATCCCCGGATAACATGTATGGATAGCGTACACATTCAAAATATATGTCTATACAGCATGAGGCAGGCTCAGACGGTGTTAGGCCCAGTATGGATTGCACGTCATTGCACAAAGGTTAGAAGGGGTACCGTATCCCCGGATAACATGTATGGATAGCGTACACATTCAAAATATATGTCTATACAGCATGAGGCAGGCTCAGACGGTGTTAGGCCCAGTATGGATTGCACGTCATTGCACAAAGGTTAGAAGGGGTACCGTATCCCCGGATAACATGTATGGATAGCGTACACATTCAAAATATATGTCTCAGGAGGCAGGCTCAGACGGTGTCAGGCACAGTATGGATTTGACGGCCCAGATTACACAGCGGAGGAGCAGGGAGAGGTAAAGATTGCAAATGCTGGGGCCCTGGCCAAGCAAGGGGGGCCCACTCGTGGGCGTCGGTACTGGCACTGGGCCCCTCATAGTACAGCGGTGTGTCTGACGGCGGGTGTGCACCACCACCGTCAGAGACACTTGATTGCACTATGAGGGACCCTGTGCCAGTGCCCGCGCCCAAGAGTCGGCCTACCCACCTGTCCAGGGCAACGGCACTCGCACGGTGTCGTGCGGTAGGTGGTGACCCCGGCCATGGGGGGGGAGGCAGCACAGTTAGGGAGTTTTAGAAAGTGGCATATGTTGATGTTGGACATTCAGCTGATGCAAAAGGCGAAATAGGTGAAGTACCAGGAAGATGTGGACCAAAGCAAGCCATTTTTCTGTCACCCTATGTGTCATCAGGGGAAGGTGGGACAAAATCCTTGGAAACCCATGCGTGGTTCATTTTAATGAAGGTTAGATCATCCACATTTTGGGTTGACAGACGGGTCCTTTTTTCTGTCAGGATTGATCCAGCTGCACTGAAGACTCTTTCCGATAGCACACTTGCAGCTGGGCAAGCAAGCTCCTGTAAGGCATATTGTGCCAATTCAGGCCAGGTGTCCAGTTTAGCGGCCCAATAGTCAAAGGGGAATGACCTGTGTGGGAGAACATCGATATGGGAGGAAAAGTAGTTTGTAACCATAGTTGACAACTGCTGTCTCCTGTCACTTTCCATCGATGCAGTATTACCAGTTGTGTGAGCGGTATTTGAAAAATCAGTCCACAACATTGTCATGAAACCTCTGTCTCCAACGCCACTTCTGCTGTGTGCACCACGAACACCTCTGCCAAGCTGCCCCCGGCCCATACGGCTCGTGTGAGAACCATCACCGCTGCTGTGTGCTGGGAATGCCTCAAGCAACCGATTTACCAGAGTTGCTTGTTTATTAGCCAATATTAGGTCAAGGTTCTCCTGTGGCATGATGTTTTGTAATTTGCCTTTATAGCGTGGATCCAGGATGCTGGCCAACCAGTAGTCATCATCGTTCATCATTTTGGCAATGCGGGGGTCCCTTTTTAGGATCCGCAAGGCATAATCTGACATGTGGGCCAATGTTCCCGGTGTCAATCATGCACTGCGAGTGCTGGGTGGAGGAGCACTTTCTGGCAAATCCACATCCCTCCAGTCACGCACAAACCCTGTACCAGACCTTGCCACGCCAACATTTTCACTTGCCCCACGAGATGCATCCTCCTCCCCTAAGTAATCATCCCCATCATCCTCCTCCTCCTCCTCCTCTTCTTCCTCCACCTCGTCCAGGAGAGGTCCCTGAGCAGACAATGGCTGAATGTCATCAAGGATTCCCTCCTCCTCTTCCTCCTCATCAACATTGGCTGCAGACGCCTGCTCCTTAAGGTGCGTCAAAGTTTGCATGAGCAGACGCATAAGTGGGATGCTCATGCTTAGGATGGCGTCGTCTGCGCTTACCAGCCGTGTGCATTCCTCAAAACACTGAAGGACTTTACAAAGGTCTTTCAGCTTCGACCACTGCACGCCTGTCAACTCCATGTCTGCTCTCAAAGTGCCTGGCCGTGTATCCTCCCACAAATGCATTATGGCCTGCCTCTGCTCACACAGCCGCTCCACCATGTGCAGGGTGGAGTTCCACCTTGTTGCAATGTCGATAATGAGGCGGTGGTTGGGAAGGTGGAGCAATCGCTGCAGCTTCTGCATACGAACGGAGTGTACAGGCGACCGGTGGATGTGCGCGCACAGTCTTCGCACCTTCTGGAGCAGGGCTGTTAACTCCGGATAATTTTTGAGGAAGCACTGCACCACCAGGTTCAAGGTGTGAGCCAAGCAAGGTATGTGGCTGAGTTTTGAAAGGGCTATGGCTGCCACAAAATTACGGCCATTATCACTAACTACCTTGCCTGCCTCAAGATGTACACTGCCCAGCCATGACTCAGTTTGTCGCTTCAAGTACTCGGCCAGCACCTCGGCGGTGTGTCTGTCGCCCAAACACATCATCTGCAACACAGCCTGCTGACGCTTTCCACTAGCTGCTCGATAGGGGGACACATCATGTGCAACAGTGGCAGCTGCAGATGGAGTGCTCGTACGACTGCGCTCTGTGGACGAGCTGTCGCTTCTGGAGGAGGAGGAGGAGGGTCGAACGCCTACAGCCAACTGTTTCCTATACCGTGGGCTAGGCAGCACTGTCCCACCACCGCTGTCCCCTGTGGACCCTGCATCCACCACATTAACCCAGTGCGCAGTGATGGACACGTAACGGCCCTGGCCATGCCGACTGGACCATGCATCAGTTGTGAGGTGCACCTTTCCGCTCACTGACTGCTTGAGTGCATGGACAATGCGGTCTTTCACATGATGGTGGAGGGCTGGGATGGCTTTGCGAGAGAAGAAGTGGCGACTGGGTAGGTCATAGCGTGGTACTGCATAGGCCATGAGTTCGCGGAAAGCTGTGCTTTCCACCAACCGAAAGGGCATCATCTCAAACGAGATTAGTTTGGCAATGTGGGCGTTCAAACCCAGTGTACGCGGATGAGAGACTGAGTACTTTCTTGACCTACTCATAGTGTCTGGGAGGGTGAGCTGGACTTGAGAGCTGCATATGGTGGAAGTAGCGGTGGACAGGGCGGACTGAGAGAGGGTTGATGATGGTGATGGAGTTGTTGTTCTTTCTGATGGCCTAGAATCAGTCTTTCGTTGATATAACAGTGGGATTCCCTGACTGCTGTGGCCTTGCAACGACACCTCAACATTTGCTGCTGTGCTAACCGGTGGGCTTACAGTGGGAGAAACAATGTAGCGTTGCTGACTACCTTCGTTGTGATCAGTTGCACATGTGGCACTTGAGGTTTGGTGTTGTGTCCACGCTTGCAAGTGCATGCTGGTTAAATGTCTAAGCATGCAACTGGTATTCAAATTTTTCAGATTTTTCCCTCGGCTAAAGGTCTTTGCGCACTTCTTACAGATAACCTTGGCCTGATCATGAGGATTTTGTTCAAAAAAGTGCCACACTGCACTCTTCCTACTTTGGCAGACATTTTGCGGCCTAGCACGCTGTGATCTTTTGACCCTCTGGACAAGCTGTCCAGCAACTCTTTTGATGTTTGGAACCTGTCTTTGGAGTGCTCCGGGCCTGCCAGATAACAGCTGTTGCGATGTCGATGTCTGCTGTGGATGCTCCTCATCTGAGCTATTGGAAGCAGCACCCTCTTCCCCCAATGGATGCCAATCTGGGTCAACAACTGGGTCATCCATCACCTCCTCTTCTATGTCATGTGCACCTTTCTCTGTGTCACCGTGTATGGTGGTATAGTGTGCGGGAAGGGGCACCTGAGTCTCATCAGGGTCAAAATCTGGCTCTGTACACTGCGAGGACAATGTAGTGCTCTGAGTGAATGTACCAGCAGAATCATCCATCAGCGGCTGTGCATCAGTGCACTCCATGTCAGATTCATCTTGGCCTGGGTAATTCACCATTTGACTTGATAATCCAGGCATGGTATGTGAAAACAGCTCCATGGAGTAATCAGTAGTATGGCCTGCATCATCCTTCAATCTTGGTTGGGGTGAAGGACACAAGGAAAGGTGTGGTTCATGAACATGAGCCTCCAATGACGACTCAGTGCTTTTACTTTTTACAACTGAAGAAGAGGAGGCGATAGAGCAGGAGGCTGAGTCAGCAATGTAAGACAAAACTTTTTCCTGATGCTCTGCCTTTAAAAGCGGTTTGCCAACTCCTAGAAAACTAAGCGTTCGAGTGCTTATGTAGCCAGACGATGACGCAGGGTCAGCACCTCCTGCATTCGGTTCTATTTTGCTCTTGCCACTACCATCAGATCCACCACCAACACCATCATTACCAGCTGCCAACCCCCGCCCAATTCCACGGCCTCTTCCACCAGCCTTCCTCATTTTTGGTAGAAATGTAGACAAAATCCAACAAACTATATAGTAATGTAAAACAAGGTACAAGGTGTCTATAGGACAGGGGAGTTTTAGAATTTCTGCACACACTTGTGGACAGTGGACACTTGTGGATTGTGTGCGGCCCACTGATATCTGAGCGCTATGTGACACGCTCGATGGCACAGCTGCCTGTGACCAAAGTGACGAGAGGATAATGGAGATTTTGAATCTCTGCGTACACTTTTGGACACTGGACACTTGTGGATTGTGTGCGGCCCACTGATATCTGAGCGCTATGTGACACGCTCGATGGCACAGCTGCCTGTGACCAAAGTGACGAGAGGATAATGGAGATTTTGAATCTCTGCGTACACTTGTGGACAGTGGACACTTGTGGATTGTGTGCGGCCCACTGATATCTGAGCGCTATGTGACACGCTCGATGGCACAGCTGCCTGTGACCAAAGTGATGAGAGGATAATGGAGATTTTGAATCTCTGCGTACACTTTTGGACACTGGACACTTGTGGATTGTGTGCGGCCCACTGATATCTGAGTGCTATGTGACACGCTCGATGGCACAGCTGCCTGTGACCAAAGTGACGAGAGGATAATGGAGATTTTGAATCTCTGCGTACACTTTTGGACACTGGACACTTGTGGATTGTGTGCGGCCCACTGATATCTGAGCGCTATGTGACACGCTCGATGGCACAGCTGCCTGTGACCAAAGTGACGAGAGGATAATGGAGATTTTGAATCTCTGCGTACACTTGTGGACAGTGGACACTTGTGGATTGTGTGCGGCCCACTGATATCTGAGCGCTATGTGACACGCTCGATGGCACAGCTGCCTGTGACCAAAGTGACGAGAGGATAATGGAGATTTTGAATCTCTGCGTACACTTGTGGACAGTGGACACTTGTGGATTGTGTGCGGCCCACTGATATCTGAGCGCTATGTGACACGCTCGATGGCACAGCTGCCTGTGACCAAAGTGACGAGAGGATAATGGAGATTTTGAATCTCTGCGTACACTTTTGGACACTGGACACTTGTGGATTGTGTGCGGCCCACTGATATCTGAGCGCTATGTGACACGCTCGATGGCACAGCTGCCTGTGACCAAAGTGACGAGAGGATAATGGAGATTTTGAATCTCTGCGTACACTTGTGGACAGTGGACACTTGTGGATTGTGTGCGGCCCACTGATATCTGAGCGCTATGTGACACGCTCGATGGCACAGCTGCCTGTGACCAAAGTGACGAGAGGATAATGGAGATTTTGAATCTCTGCGTACACTTTTGGACACTGGACACTTGTGGATTGTGTGCGGCCCACTGATATCTGAGCGCTATGTGACACGCTCGATGGCACAGCTGCCTGTGACCAAAGTGACGAGAGGATAATGGAGATTTTGAATCTTTGCGTACACTTGTGGACAGTGGACACTTGTGGATTGTGTGCGGCCCACTGATATCTGAGCACTATGTGACACGCTCGATGGCACAGCTGCCTGTGACCAAAGTGACGAGAGGATAATGGAGATTTTGAATCTCTGCGTACACTTTTGGACACTGGACACTTGTGGATTGTGTGCGGCCCACTGATATCTGAGCGCTATGTGACACGCTCGATGGCACAGCTGCCTGTGACCAAAGTGACGAGAGGATAATGGAGATTTTGAATCTCTGCGTACACTTGTGGACAGTGGACACTTGTGGATTGTGTGCGGCCCACTGATATCTGAGCGCTATGTGACACGCTCGATGGCACAGCTGCCTGTGACCAAAGTGACGAGAGGATAATGGAGATTTTGAATCTCTGCGTACACTTTTGGACACTGGACACTTGTGGATTGTGTGCGGCCCACTGATATCTGAGCGCTATGTGACACGCTCGATGGCACAGCTGCCTGTGACCAAAGTGACGAGAGGATAATGGAGATTTTGAATCTTTGCGTACACTTGTGGACAGTGGACACTTGTGGATTGTGTGCGGCCCACTGATATCTGAGCACTATGTGACACGCTCGATGGCACAGCTGCCTGTGACCAAAGTGACGAGAGGATAATGGAGATTTTGAATCTCTGCGTACACTTTTGGACACTGGACACTTGTGGATTGTGTGCGGCCCACTGATATCTGAGCGCTATGTGACACGCTCGATGGCACAGCTGCCTGTGACCAAAGTGACGAGAGGATAATGGAGATTTTGAATCTCTGCGTACACTTGTGGACAGTGGACACTTGTGGATTGTGTGCGGCCCACTGATATCTGAGCGCTATGTGACACGCTCGATGGCACAGCTGCCTGTGACCAAAGTGACGAGAGGATAATGGAGATTTTGAATCTCTGCGTACACTTTTGGACACTGGACACTTGTGGATTGTGTGCGGCCCACTGATATCTGAGCGCTATGTGACACGCTCGATGGCACAGCTGCCTGTGACCAAAGTGACGAGAGGATAATGGAGATTTTGAATCTCTGCGTACACTTTTGGACACTGGACACTTGTGGATTGTGTGCGGCCCACTGATATCTGAGCGCTATGTGACACGCTCGATGGCACAGCTGCCTGTGACCAAAGTGACGAGAGGATAAGGGAGATTGGATTGCTTTTAAAAAAGCAGTTTGCGGAGCAGTGGGTAAACAGCAATGCCAGCGTGTCAGGAAGCCTTAAAAGGCAGCCCAACAACCAACACCACTGATACACCACAATATAGCCTCCCCTTGCACTGCACACACAGTGACTTGTGTGTTGTGCAGGCCAAATCGCTAGCAGCAGAAGCAGTTCTTTTGTCTTCTTCCCTGCCTAACGCTCTCCCTACAGAATCAGCAGCAACCTCTCCCTATACTAAGATCGGCAGAAGTAAGATGGCGGTCGGCGTGCACACCCTTTTATACCCCCTGTGACGCCCACCAAAGCAAGCCAATCACTTGCATGCCCTTCTGAAAGATGGTGGTGACCCGTGCCTATGTCATCACGTTGCCCACAGTGTCCGTGGATCCTGATTGGCTGAAAAAGAGCGCAAAACAAACTTTTGAAACGCAACTTTGGTGCCTAAGTCGCCGACCTCGTGGCCGACCTCATCCTAGGGTCGGGTTTCGTTTCATGAAACCCGACTTTGCCAAAAGTCGGCGACTTTTGAATTTTTTCGACCCGTTTCGCTCAACTCTAATATTGACTATGTTAACATTTTTTATATTTTGTCAGATATGTATTTTTCACTAATTCCATGCTCTTCACCTTCTTTTTTACTTCTCCCACACTTTCTCCTTCATGATCCTCAGCAGCATCTTTTTCATCAACTTCTTCTTCACCTTATTCATCTTCTTCTTCTTCACCTTCTTCCTATTATTCTTTTTCTGTACATTATTCATATTCTTCTTATTCAACGATTATTTTTCTTCATATTCTACTTCTTCATCTTCTTCCTATTCTTCTTCTTCATCATATTCTTATTTGTGACAGGCATTCCTGTAGTTGTTATCTATAAATGTTTGAAGATTACACCTTCCGTTCTGCCTGTCACAAAAGATTTACAACAGGATTTGTCCACGTTCAGTTTGGCCTGCAGCAGCAGGCATTTTCCAGGGGCACCACGAGGATGAACGGACTCACCCCCATACACTGCTTAGTCTTCTTCTGCTTATAATTTAGATAATATTTTTTGCTCTGATTTTTAGTCTTATGCTTAATGTTCTTCTTCTTTTGGTTCTTCTGCTTTTTGCTCTTCTGCTTCTTCGTCTTCTGTCTCTTGTTGTTCTGCATCTTGGTGGTTGTCTTCATGTTCTTTGTCCTCTTGGTCATCTTCTTCAGGGTCATATTTTTGGTCTTCTTCGGTGTGGTCTTCAGGGTGGTCGTCTTCAGGGTCGTCGTCAGGGAGATCCAGAGTGAGAACCAAAAATCATTTCCACAAGCTTGAACTTGGAAAAGTAGCAGAAGGTTCAAGAAGGCTGAAGAACTGCCGAGAACCAGCTGACGGTACTGGAACCCAGATGGGTAGCAGAAGGAACAAGAGCAAATGGAACTAGTGAGGACCAGCTGACGGTGCTGGCACCCGGAGGGGCAGCAGAAGGAACAAGAGCCAATGGCACAACCGTGGACCAGCTGACGGTGCTGGAACACTGTTACTAAGCAGGAGGTACCTGTGCTAGAAAGCACTACCAAGAACCAGCAGACGTAGCTGGAACTCAGATACCGAGAAGGAGGCACCTAGGCAAAAGGCACTGCCGAGAAACAGCTGATGGTGCTGGAACCCGGATGGGTAGCAGAAGCTGCAAGAGCAAATGGAACTAGCGAGGACCAGCTGACGGTGCTGGAACCCGGAGGGGCAGCAGAAGGAACAAGAGCCAATGGCACAACTGTGGACCAGCTGACGGTGCTGGAACACGGTAACTAAGCAGGAGGTACCTGTGCTAGAAAGCACTACCAAGGACCAGCAGACGTTGCTGGAACTCAGATACCGAGAAGGAGTCACCTAGGCCAAAGGCACTGCCGAGAACCAGCTGACGGTGCTGGAACCCGGATGGGTAGGAGAAGCTTCAAGAGCAAATGGAACTAGCGAGGACCAGCTGACGGTGCTGGAACCCGGAGGGGCAGCCGAAGGAACAAGAGCCAATGGCATAACCGTGGACCAGCTGATGGTGCTGGAACACGGTTACTAAGCAGGAGGTGCCTGTGCTAGAAAGCACTTCCAAAGACCAGCAGACGTTGCTGGAACTCGGATACCGAGAAGGAGGCACCTAGCCCGAAGGCACTGCCGAGAACCAACTGACGGTGCTGGAACTCGGATGGGTAGCAGGAGCTGCAAGAGCAAATAGAACTAGTGAGGACCACTAAGAGGTAGCGACCATGCTATTTTAGAATTTTGGATAACTAGAGGAGGAAGACCTGTGAAGACTCAGACGTCAAGGTTAGATTTCAGAAAGGCAGATTTTAAGGGATTCAGAAAGAGAATTGGAGGGATCCAATGGCTGGATATCCTTAAAGACAAAAATGTCCAGGAAGGATGGGAACTCTTGAAAAATGAAATTCTCAAAGCACAATTGTTAACAATTCCGAAAAGAGGGAAGAATAGGAAGCATTTAAGGAAACCAGGATGGATGAACACAGAACTTAAGCACATGCTAAAAAGGAAGAAAAAAATGTTTATAAAATGGAAAGAGGGAGGCATATCTAAAGAAGAATATAATGCTGTCTGCAGAACCTGCAGGGCACAAATCAGATTAGCTAAAGCTGAAAATGAATTGAGGCTTGCAAGAGATGTCAAAAGCAATAATAAAGGATTTTGGGGATATGTCAAAAGTAAAAGAAAAGTTAAAGATGCTATAGGATTTTTACAGGATGAAAATGATGAAATGGTAAGACAGGATGTTGAGAAGGCCGAGCTTTTAAATTCCTATTTTGCATCTGTTTTCTCTCAGAAAGGAAATGTAACATCAACTGTTCTTCACTGTCCTATTAAGGGAATAGAAGAATCCAGGATATCTATAAACAGAAAGATAGTGAGGAAACACTTAGCTAAACTAAATGAATTCAAGTCTCCAGGTCCAGATGAATTACACCCCAGAGTACTGAAGGAGATAGCAGAAGAAATTTTTGAACCCCTCTCCATAATCTTTGAAAATTCTTGGAGAACAGGAGAAGTCCCAGAAGACTGGAGAAGAGCAAATGTTGTTCCTATCTTCAAAAAGGGGAAGAAGGTGGACCCAGGCAACTATAGGCCGGTGAGTCTGACTTCTATACCAGGAAAGATCTTTGAACAAATTATTAAACAACATGTATGTCAGTACATGGATAAGAATGAAGTGATTAAACAGAGTCAACATGGGTTTGTAACTAATAAGTCATGTCAGACTAACTTAATTTCCTTCTATGATGGAATCACTGATTGGGTGGATCAAGGAAATGCTGTAGATATAGTATATCTTGACTTCAGCAAAGCATTTGACAAAGTATCTCATACAATCCTTATTGAAAAAATGACTAAGTATGGAATGGACAAGGCAACTGTTAGGTGGATTCATAACTGGCTTAGTGATCGGACCCAAAGAGTGGCTGTAAATGGTTGCACATCCAGTTGAAAGAATGTCTCAAGTGGGGTACCACAGGGCTCTGTCCTGGGCCCTGTATTGTTCAACATCTTTATCAATAATTTAGATGAAGGAATTGAGGGTAAACTGATTAAATTTACTGATGACACAAAGCTAGGAGGGATAGCTAATGCTGGAGAAGAGAGAGAGAGGATTCAAAAAGATATAAATAAACTGGAGCAGTGGGCAGCAACTAACAGAATGGTTTTTAACAGGGAAAAATGCAAAGTACTACATCTGGGCAATAAAAATGTAAAAAGCATATACAGAATGGGAGGAATAGGGCTAAGCAACAGCACATGTGAAAAAGACTTGGGTATACTAATAGATCACAGACTGAATATGAGTCAACAGTGTGATGCAGCAGCAAAAAAGGCAAATGCAATTCTAGGATGTATTAACAGAAGCATACAGTCTAGATCACGTGAAGTCATTATTTCCCTCTGCTCCTCTTTGGTCAAACCTCATCTGGAATATTGTGTCCAGTTTTGGGCACCACATTTTAAAAAAGACATCAACAAACTGGAGCAAGTTCAGAAAAGAGCAACCAGAATGGTGACCGGTCTGCAAACCCTGTCTTATGAGGAAAGGTTGAAGGATTTGGGAATGTTTAGTTTGCAAAAGAGAAGACTGAGAGGAGACTTAATAGCTGTCTAAAAATATCTAAAGGGCTGTCACATTGTAGAAGGATCAACTTTATTCTCATTTGCACAAGGAAAGACGAGAAGCAATGGGATGAAACTGAATGGGAGGAGACAGATTAGATATTAGAAAAAACTTTTTGACAGTTAGAGTGATCAATGAGTGGAGCAAGCTGCCACGAGAAGTGGTGAGTTCTCCTTCAATGGAAGTCTTCAAACAGAGGCTGGACAGACATCTGACTGGGATGATTTAGCGAATCCTGCTTTGAGCAGGGGGTTGGACCAGATGGCCCAGGAGGTCCCTTCCAACTCTACGATTCTATGATTCTATGATTCTATGACCAGCTGACGGTGCTGGAACCCGGAGGGGCAGCAGAAGGAACAAGAGCCAATGGCACAACCGTGGACCAGCTGACGGTGCTGGAACATGGTTACTAAGCAGGAGGTACCTGTGCTAGAGCACTACCAAGGACCAGCAGATGTTGCTGGAACTCGGATACCGACAAGGAGGCACCTAGGCCAAAGGCACTGCCAAGAACCAGCTGACGTGCTGGAACCCGGATGAGTAGCAGAAGCTGCAAGAGCAAATGTAACTAGTGAGGACCAGCTGACGGTGCTGGAACCCGGAGGGGCAGCAAAAGGAACAAGAGCCAATGGCACAACCGTGGACCAGCTGACGGTGCTGGAACATGGTTACTAAGCAGGAGGTACCTGTGCTACAAAGCACTACCTAAGGACCACTTGACGTTGCTGGAACTCGGATACTGAGAAGGAGACACCTAGGCCAAAGGCACTGCCGAGAACCAGCTGATGGTGCTGGAACCCGGATGGGTAGCAGAAGGTACCCATGAAAAACAAAGTTGCAAGGCCGCGAGCCACCCGCAGTTACCGAAACCTACAGTACTACAGTGGGTACTTGTCCTATTGGCACTATGGAACCAGCCTTTATTACCAGAACCCGCAGCCCACTTAGGAAGCACCGAAACTGCAGGCACCATAAACTCGGCTAACCCGACCGCAACACGACAGGACAACATATTGGTGGCAAAGTGACGTTGACACTATCCGGAAACAGCAGGCGTGCTGGAACCAGGCTGGGCAGGAGGGAGTACCCGTGCCAAAGACACTGCCGAGAACCAGCTGACGATGCTGGAACCCGGATGAGTAGCAGAAGCTACAAGAGTCAATGGATCTAGCGAGAACCAGCTGACGGTGCTGGAACCCAGAGTGGCTGCTGAAGGAACAAGAGCCAATGGCACAACCGTGGACCAGCTGACGGTGCTGGAACACGGTTAATAAGCAGGAGGAACCTGTGCTACAAAGCACTACCAAGGACCAGCAGACGTTGCTGGAACTCAGATACCGAGAAGGAGGCACCTAGGCCAAAGGCACTGCCGAGAACCAGCTGACGGTGCTGGTACCCGGATGGGTAGCAGAAGCAACAAGAGCCAATGGCACAACCGTGGACCAGCTGATGGTGCTGGAACACGGTTAATAAGCAGGAGGTACCTGTGCTACAAAGCACTACCAAGGACCAGCAGACGTTGTTGGAACTCGGATACCGAGAAGGAGGCACCTAGGCCAAAGGCACTGCCGAGAACCAGCTGACGGTACTGGAACCCGGATGGGTAGCAGAAGGTACCCATGAAAAACAAAGTTGCAAGGCCAGCTGCAGTTACTGAAACCCACAGTCCTACAGGGTGTGCTTGTCCTATTGGCACTACGGAACCAGCCTTTATTACCAGAACCCGCAGCAAAGTGATGTTGACACTACCCAGAAACAGCAGGCGTGCTGGAACCAGGCTGGGCAGGAGGGAGTACCCGTGCCAAAGACACTTCTGAGCAGCAACTGGCGATATTGGAGCCCAGGGTCAATCAGGGTGTAGGCTGAGGCCTAATTTCATCAAGTTTAATATCTGTTGTAGACTACTACTGATTTTAAAAGTGCTCCAACTAGGCCTCTGGCTCCACTCTGTCTCTAGTTTTTACCCTGGCCTCTAACACCGCAAGTTGCTACTCAGAAGTGGCGTCTGCACAATCAACACTTGTTCCTGTGTTACTGGGGTTCAGTAACGTCTGCTGATCCTCTGATGTGTGTCCGGCAATGTCTCCTGCTCTGTCCATATTCCCACTACTAGTGTTGATTGTGCAGACGCCACTTCTGAGCAGCAACTGGCGGGGTTGTAGGCCAGGGGAAATACTAGAAACAGAGTGGAGCCAGAGGCCTAATTGGAGCAAGTTTGACATCAGTAGTAGTTCGAATGTGGAGGCAGCAGGAGATATTGTCGTCCACACAGCAGGGGAGCAGCTGTCGTTACTGAACCCCACTAACACAGGAGCTAGTGTTTTTCTCTGTGCAGATGGCACTTCTGAGCAACAGCTGGCTGTGTTGAAGCCCAGGGATTACAGTTCAGGTGGTAGAAACATGAACACAACAGGAGACCTGGATACTGTTGCCAACAAATTATTTATTCTGGAAGAGGACTGGCAAATTCTGGCGAGATCCAGGCCTTGTTCATTTTCAGAAAAGTAAGCCGGTCAACGTTATCGGAGGATAGTCGCGTGCGACGGTCTGTTAGTACACCACCTGCGGCACTAAAGACACATTCCGATAATACACTGGCAGCAGGGCAAGCCAGCACCTCCAATGCATACTGGCTAAGCACTGGCCATGTATCCAGCTTAGAGACCCAAAACTTGAAGGGGGAAGAGCCATCTGGGAGTACACTGACAGGGCAAAACATGTAGTCTATCACCATCTGACGGAAACATTGCCTCCTGCTGACTGGAGCCATCTGTGATGGTGTAGACATTTGTGGCGGGCACACAAAGCTTTGCCACATTCTGGCCATACTGGTCTTGCCTTGTGCTGAGGCGCTGCCTCTGCTCCCTCTTTGTGCAGAGCTTCCTCCACTGCCTCGACGCACAGAGCTGCTTTGTAAAGCACTAGCAGCACTGCTCTCGGTTGGAATGGAGAACATGATGGACTGCACCAGTGTGTCTTGGTACTCCCGCATTTTACGCTCCCGGTTTAAGGGTGTGATGAGGCTTTGTAAGTTGTCCCGGTAGCAAGGATCTAGGAGAGTGTACACCCAATAATCAGCCGTGTTGAGAATGTGGGTGATGCGGCGGTCGTTTCTCAGGCACTGCAGCATGAAATCAACCATGTGCTGCAGACTCCCAACTGCCCAAGAAACGCTGTCCCCAGCTTGAGGCGTCATCTCTGCCTGCTCTGCATCACCCCACCCTCTCTGTACATACTGACTAGAGCATTGTGTACCTCCCTCCTCTGGAGAGATGTCTTCCTCCTCCATTGACTCCTCCTCATCCTCCTCACAAAGTGTCCCCTGCCTAGGCCTTTGTGAGGAACCACATAGCGCATACTGTCCAGAAGCAGATGGCATTTGTGACTCCTCATCCTCCACCTCTTCCAAAACCTCCTCCCTTAGTGCTTGCAGTGTTTTTTGAAGCAGGCAGATAAGGGGGACAGTCATGCTGACTAGTGCATCATCTGCACTCGCCATCCGCATGGAATCATCGAAGGCACGCAAAACGAGGCAGATGTCCTTCATAGAGGCCCACTCATTGGGGCTGAAGTGTGACCGGCGCACAGTGCGACTTGTTTGTGCCTGATGCAGCTGGTACTCCATGACTGCTGCCTGCTGCTCACACAACCGCTCCAACATATGTAACGTTGAATTCCACCTGGTGGGTAGGTCACATATGATGCGATGTTCCGGAAGGCGTAATCGGCGCTGCAAAGCTGCAATGTGCGATTTTGCCGTGCTGGAACGCCGCAAGTGAGCGCACTCTATGCGGACCTTGTGCAGCAGTGCATCAAGATCCAGATAGTCCCTCAGAAAGCTCTGCACGACCAAGTTGAGCACATGTGCCAGACATGGGTTGTGTGTGAGGTTGCCTAGGCCCAAAGCTGCCACCAGATTTCGGCCATTGTCACACACTACCAAGCCTGGCTGGAGATTCGCTGGCACAAACCACACGTCGCTCTCCTGCTTGATGGCATTCCAGAGCTCCTGTGCTGTGTGGCTTCGATTCCCCAAAGAAATTAATTTCAGTACGGCCTGTTGACGTTTTTTCCACTGCTGTGCTCATATCGGTCGTAACAGGCTCCTGCAGCACTGATTCTGAGGAACTGGAGTGTGAGGAGGAGTCAATGTGTACAGTCTGGATTCCTGCAATCCTTGGAGTTGGCAGAACACGTACAGCGCCACTCTCAAGATCTGTACCCGGCTCCACAACATTGACCCAATGGATAGTGAGGGAAAGGTATCGTCCCTGTCCATGTGTACTGGTCCACGCATCGGTGGTCAGGTGGACATTGCTACTGACGGCGTTTAGTAGCGCATGTTTAATTTTTCCCTCCACATGCTTTTGCAGGGCAGGGACAGCTTGCCTGCTGAAATAAAAGCGGCTGGGCACGGTGTATTGTAGGACTGCCAATGCCATGATGTTCCGGAAGGTGTCAGTCTCCACCAGCCTGAATGAGAGCATTTCAAGGGTCAGTAATTTGGCAATGCCAGCATTCAGAGCCTGTGCTCGGGGATGGTTTGCCGAGTATGGCTGCCTTTTCACCCATGCCTGTGCTACCGATGGCTGTAGAGTGGCCTGGGAGTGTGAGGATGAACGGGAACGTGGTGCTGTGGGTGGAATGTCACTGGGTCTCTGGACAACAGTGCCAGAGGTTCTTCCATGGCGATCCTGTGAGGAAGCCGAACCAGCTGTGTGTGAGCTGGAGGAAGAAGCTACAACACGAGCTGAAGAGGTGGCAGGTGGTGCTCTAGGTTGGCCTATGTCTCCAGTTTGTCTTTGTAACTCCACCACGTGCTTGGTCTGCACGTTTCCACATATTTGTGGTATTGAGGTTGCTGACACTTTTCCCTCTTTTGACTTTCTGATGACACAGCTTGCATTTGACAAAGCAAATGTCATCTGCAACTGTGTCAAAAAAGGACCACGCACTGCAAGTCTTGGGAGCACCCGTTTTGGCTTTTGGAAGAGGAATGCTCCTAACGGGTGCCAAAGTGGAGGCTACAGGCAACCAAGTCTGCCCCCTCCCTCTCCCTCCTGTTTTGGCCGTTCGGGGAATCTCTTCCTCAGAGCTGCTCCCACCACCTTCCTGTTCCTCATGCCATGATGGGTCAAGGACCTCATCCTCTACACTCCCCTCTTCAAACACCTGCTTCTCCTGGGTAGTCTCGCCAGCACCGTACACCCCAGAAAGTGGCACCTGAGTCTCGTCATCATCTGATGCATACTGAGGTGTGCTGACCATAGGCACTGGCCCACCCACCTCTTTAGATTCAGAGGGACAAATCAGTTGCACATCACTGCATGCTCCCTCTTCTTCACATTCTTGAATGCTGCTTGGCTGGCCCCCTCTTTCCAAGCCAACAGATTCAGAGAACAGAAGTAGAGACTGTGATGGCTCCTGTACAGGGCTCTCTGCCTGGGCAATTTGGCAGGTGGTGAAGAGACAGATGGATGCTCTTCAGTGCTCTGGCCCTGAGAGGACGTGGAAGTCATTGAAGTCGATGCGTTAGCTGCCATCCATCCGACAACGGCTTCAATTTGTTCCTCCCACAGCAGTGGGGTACGGCGAGGTCCTACAAAGCTGCGCATAAAGGACTGTTGCCTGGTAAAACTGGAGGATACTGACTCACTGGTGCCCGCAGCAGGCACAGAATCCCCACATCCTCTCCCTGCAGAATCCCCACATCCTCGCCCTGGTGAAACTCCACGCCCATGTGCCTTACTCCCTGCATTCTTCATCTTAGAATCATAGAATCATAGAATCATAGAATGGTAGAGTTGGAAGGGACCTCCTGGGCCATCTGGTCCAACCCCCTGCTCAAAGCAGGATTCGCTAAATCATCCCAGTCAGATGTCTGTCCAGCCTCTGTTTGAAGACTTCCATTGAAGGAGAACTCACCACTTCTCGTGGCAGCTTGTTCCACTCATTGATCACTCTAACTGTCAAAAAGTTTTTTCTAATATCTAATCTGTGTCTCCTCCCATTCAGTTTCATCCCATTGCTTCTAGTCTTTCCTTGTGCAAATGAGAATAAGGTTGATCCTTCTACAATGTGACAGCCCTTTAGATATTTGTAGACAGCTATTAAGTCTCCTCTCAGTTTTCTCTTTTGCAAACTAAACATTCCCAAATCCTGCAACCTTTCCTCATAAGACAGGGTTTGCAGACCGGTCACCATTCTGGTCGCTCTTTTCTGAACTTGCTCCAATTTGTTGATGTCTTTTTTAAAATGTGGTGCCCAAAACTGGACACAAATTCCAGATGAGGTCTGACCAAAGAGGAGTAGAGGGAAATAATGACTTCACGTGATCTAGACTGTATGCTTCTGTTAATACATCCTAGAATTGCATTTGCCTTTTTTGCTGCTGCATCACACTGTTGACTCATATTCAGTCTGTGATCTATTAGTATACCCAAGTCTTTTTCACATGTGCTGTCACTTAGCCCTATTCCTCCCATTCTGTATATGCTTTTTTCATTTTTATTGCCCAGATGTAGTACTTTGCATTTCTCCCTGTTAAAAACCATTCTGTTAGTTGCTGCCCACTTCTCCAGTTTATTTAAATCTTTTTGAATTCTCTCTCTCTCTTCTCTAGTATTAGCTATCCCTCCTAGCTTTGTGTCATCAGCAAATTTAATCAGTTTACCCTCAATTCCTTCATCTAAATCGTTGATAAAGAGGTTGAACAATATAGGGCCCAGGACAGAGCCCTGTGGTACCCCACTTGAGACATTCTTCCAACTGGATGTGCAGCCATTTACGACCACTCTTTGGGTCCGATCACTAAGCCAGTTATGAATCCACCTAACAGTTGCCTTGTCCATTCCATACTTAGTCATTTTTTCAATAAGGATTGTATGAGAGACTTTGTCAAATGCTTTGCTGAAGTCAAGATGTACTATATCTACAGCATTTCCTTGATCCACCCAATCCGTGATACCATCATAGAAGGAAATTAAGTTAGTCTGACATGACTTATTAGTTACAAACCCATGCTGACTCTGTTTAATCACTTCATTCTTATCCAGGTATTGACATACATGTTGTTTAATAATTTGTTCAAAGATCTTTCCTGGTACAGAAGTCAGACTCACCGGCCTATAGTTGCCTGGGTCCACCTTCTTCCCCTTTTTGAAGATAGGAACAACATTTGCTCTTCTCCAGTCTTCTGGCACTTCTGCTGTTCTCCAAGAATTTTCAAAGATTATGGAGAGGGGTTCAAAAATTTCTTCTGCTATCTCCTTCAGTACTCTGGGGTGTAATTCATCTGGACCTGGAGACTTGAATTCATTTAGGTTAGCTAAGTGTTCCCTCACTATCTTTCTGTTTATAGATATCCTGGATTCTTCTATTCCCTTAATAGGACAGTGAAGAACAGTTGATGTTACATTTCCTTTCTGAGAGAAAACAGATGCAAAATAGGAATTTAAAAGTTCAGCCTTCTCAACATCCTGTCTTACCATTTCATCATTTTCATCCTGTAAAAATCCTATAGCATCTTTGACTTTTCTTTTACTTTTGACATATCCCCAAAATCCTTTATTATTGCTTTTGACATCTCTTGCAAGCCTCAATTCATTATCAGCTTTAGATAATCTGATTTGTGCCCTGCAGGTTCTGCAGACAGCATTATATTCTTCTTTAGATATGCCTCCCTCTTTCCATTTTATAAACATTTTTTTCTTCCTTTTTAGCATGTGCTTAAGTTCTGTGTTCATCCATCCTGGTTTCCTTAAATGCCTCCTATTCTTCCCTCTTTTCGGAATTGTTAACAACTGTGCTTTGAGAATTTCATTTTTCAAGATTTCCCATCCTTCCTGGACATTTTCAGTCTTGGTAGACTGATAATGATAGGCAGAAAAGTACAAAGGGGGCTTAGTGTGCTTATTCCTGAACAGGTGCTAAGAGATATAAGAAACACTAATTTTATAAAGTGTGTGGACTACACTTTAATATGAGCTAATTTGGCCTACACAACTGTCAAATGGAGTGTTTGGTGAACTTTATTTTGTTTTATTTTTCAAAAAAACAAAAAGGATGTGACCAAAGATTTGAAAGCGATAGTATCACAAACTTTTTGGAGCTATTGCAATGCAGGAAGGTAACCTACAATGCAAAAGATGAAGCTCCAAAAAATAGGGTAATACTAATCTGGCTGCAGATGAAGGGCACAAGCCAGAAAAAAGGTTCCTCTATCTACTCCTATATAGTGTTTGCAACCAACCAATGTAGATGGATACGGATGGATGCACACTAATAGGAGAATGAAAAATGAGCTGCAATAAAAGAAAAATATGTATGAGGCAGTGACGCACGCTGAGCGGCTTACAACCAGACGTAGCTGCAGGACACACTACAGGGTGAGCTGCACTCACACACAGAGACCTCTCAGACAGCCGTGAACAGTGCAGAGAACTGGACACTAGCACTGAAAGGCTGCAGAAAGGCTCCGCTGTCTACTCCTTTAGTGTTTGCAACCAACGTAAATGGATACGGATGGATGCACACTAATAGGAGAATGAAAATTTGCAGCAATAAAAGAAAAATATGTATGAGGCAGTGACGCACGCTGAGCGGCCTACAACCAGACGTAACTGCAGGACACACTACAGCGTGAGCTGCACTCACACACAGAGACCTCTCAGACAGCCGTGAAAAGTGCAGATAACTGGGAACTAGCACTGAAAGGCTGCAGAGAGGCTCCGCTGTCTACTCCTATAGTGTTTGCAACCAACGTATATGGATACGGATGGATGCACACTAAAAGGAGAATGAAAAATGAGCAGCAATAAAAGAAAAATATGTATGAAGCAGTGACGCACGCTGAGCGACTGACAACCAGACGTGGCTGCAGGACACACTACACAGCGTGAGCTGCACTCACACAGACCTTGCAGTCAGCTGTGAACACTGCTGCAAGGCAAAAGAAAGCTACAGTGGTTGATTATGTAGCCTGGGTAAAGCACAATATGATTTTGAAAATCGCTATCTCTAACTGTCCCTCAGAGTCTTGAACAGCAGCCTGTCCCTAACTGAGTTCACAGCAGAGTGAACCCGAAATGGCGGCGGCGGCTTTTATAGTGCATCATGACATCATTTCAGCAGCCAATCACAGCCATGCAATTAGTTAACATGCCTACATGCCTAACAGGATGTGCCCACACTTCTGAGGGTTGTCATTGGCTGAATCAAATCAAACTGGCTCATAGCATTATGGGAACTTCCGATTCCGGTATTCGATATGCTAAAAGTATCGGAACTCAGTATTGGAATTCCGATACCGCGAATATCGGCCGATTCCCGATATTTGCGGTATCGGAATGCTCAACACTAGCAATGACTTTATCATCCTCCGCGGATGATGACTATCAAATCTCAGGAGATTATTCCTATCTGTTGATTTTACAAAAACTTCAGTTAGAAATCGGTGATTTTCATATTTTACCAGAATATCATTAAATTCTATCTCAGAGTCAGAGGAGGTTAATGTAAACTGTATATCTTTATTTAGACCATTTAAAAATTTATGAAATTCTTCAAGTTCAACCGATGTACCTGTCCATAGGAGGAAGACATTGTGTATGTAACGCAACCACCTAAGCACATGCCGAAAATGGTGGGACACATAGACAAGGTCCTTCTCCATCGATGTCATAGTTAGACTAGCATAAGATGGTGCCATGTTGGCACCCATGGCTGTACCCCTGCATTGTAGAAAACTCATCACCAAATAATAATTATTACTTAAAACAATCTCCAACAAGTCAAAATAAATTCAACTGTCATAGGTGTATAGATGTCTTCTCAATACTTATACGTACTACTTCATGGTTTATAGATGTGTAGAGGGATATGACATCAAAAGATGCCAAAATGATGTTACCCTCCACCTGAACATTTCCCACTTTAAATAAAAAAATCAGTAGTACTCTATATAAATGAGGTAGCCTGTTTGGAAAATGGGCCCAAAATTTTATCAAAAAAGTTCCCCAAGGGGCTAAAAATAGTCACTATTTGAAGTAGTAAGGCGCCCAGGGGGATTTTGTAAACTTTTATGAATCTTTGGAAAATCATATATAACTTGGGTTACTGGATTTTCAACCATTAAGAATTTATACACCTGTCTTTTAGTCTGATTTGGGTTTTGTTTTCTCTTCAAAGCAAAGAATTGTCCTGTATATTTAGTTCTGCCCTTTTCTAAAATGGCGCTGAATAGCTCAATTTGCTACAGAGCATGCGCAAATGACATAATGCTTCAACGATATTGCAGTTTTGCTTTCCCTGTACCAACATGGCGTATAATGAATATCCGGGTGCGACTGCACAATACTGGAAGTAACCTTCTGTTTTCTCTTTTACTGACATGCGCATTGTAAATACTAGGATGCCAGTTTTTGGCGCAATATGTTATAAATTGATTGTTTGAGTCTTGTGCTATGATTGTAAACAGCTGGATTGAATGATCAATTATGTTTGTTTGCAAATTTGCTATACTGTATGTAATATTATGGAATTGTTTTTGCACTGTATCACTTTATATAATCATGTGCATTTATTCAGTCTTGTATATCATGATTGTATCATTGCTACATGGTCACAAATAATGATATTGCTGTTAAATAATTTACCAATTTGGTTGCCTTAAATACTCTGCACATGCACTTTTGCAACTGCTTGAGACAAGTCTGCATCCAGGACCGATACGTCGCTGCATGGACCAATAAATAGCACCTTATAACTGCTACATGGAGTGTTGTTTCAACTTTTTTTGACTATGTATATACACTGCTCAAAAAAATAAAGGGTACACTTAAACAACAGAATATAACTCCGAGTAAATCAAACTCCTGTGAAATTAAACGGTCCACTTAGGAAGCAACACTTATTGACAATCAATTTCACATGCTGTTGTGCAAATGGAATAGACAACAGATGGAAATTATTGGCAATTGTCAAGATACACTCAATAAAGGAATGGTTCTGCAGGTGGGGACCACAAACCACAACTTAGTACCAATGCTTTCTGGCTGATGTTTTGGTCACTTTTGAATGCTGCTTGTGCTTTCACACTCGTGGTAGCATGAGGTGAACTCTACAACCCACACAAGTGGCTCAGGTAGTGTAGCTCATCCAGGATGGCACATCAATGCGAGCTGTGGTAAGAAGGTTTGCTGTGTCTGTCAGTGTAGTGTCCAGAGGCTGGAGCCGCTACAAGGAGACAGGCCAGTACACCAGGAGACATGGAGGGGGCCGTAGGAAAGCAACACCCAGAAGCAGGACCACTACCTCTGCCTTTGTGCAAGGAGGAAGTGGAGGAGCACTGCCAGAGCCCTGCAAAATGAAATCCAACAGGCCACAAATGTGCATGTGTCTGCACAAATGATTAGAAAACGACTCCATGAGGATGGTCTGAGGGCCTGACGTCCACAGAGGGGGGTTGTGCTCACAGCCCAACACCGTGCAGGATGCTTGGCATTTGCCACAGAACACCAGGATTGGCAAATTCGCCACTGGCACCCTGTGCTCTTCACAGATGAAAGCAGGTTCACACTGAGCACATGTGACAGGTGTGACAGAGTCTTGAGATGCCGTGTAGAGCGATCTGCTGCCTGCAACATTCTTCAGCATGACCGGTTTGGCAGTAGGTCAGAAATGGTGTGGGGTATCATTTCTTTGCAGAGCCACACAGCCCTCGTTGTGCTTGCCAGAGGTAGCCTGACTGCCATTAGGTACCGAGATGAGATCCTCAGACCCCTTGTGATATCACATGAGACCTCATGTGGCTGGAGTGAGTCAGCAGTTCCTGCAAGATGAAGGCATTGAAGCTATGGACTGGCACGCCTGTTCCCAAGACCTGAATCTGATTGAGCACATCTGGGACATCAGCTCTTGCTCCATCCACCAACGTCACGTTGCAGCACAGACTGTCCAGGAGTTGGTGGATGCTTTAGTCCAGCTCTGGGGGGAGATTCCTCAGGAGACCATCCACCGCTTCATCATGCGCATGCCCAGGCATTGTACAATAGAGAGGTCATACAGGCTCGTGGAGGCCACACACAATACTGAGCCTCATTTTGACTTCTTCAAAGGACATTACATTCCACTTTAATTTATTGTGTGACTCCAAATCCAGGCTTCCATTGGTTAATAAATTTGATTTCCATTGATGATTTTTGTGTGATTTTGTTGTCAGCACATTTAACTTTGTACAGAACAAAGTATTCAATATTTCATTCATTCAATCAATCAATCAAATTTATTATCGCCAAGTACATATTACATATATACAAGGAATTCTTTGTGGCAAAGAGGCAACGTAATATATAACAACAGATACAACAAGTAACATCTAACAAGACAGATACAGTATATAGTCTACACATGACGATTTAATTGTTGAACAGAGAGTTGATAGAAGCTGTTCATATGGCGGTTGGTGCTGCATTTGGGGACTCTGAAGCGACATCCTGAAGGGAGTAGTTGGAATGAGGAGTGTCCCGGGTGAGAGGGATCGGATGAAATTTTCAATGCGTGGGATCGAATACTCTTATCATAAAGATCCTGGATTTTAGGCAGGGGGGAACCTATAATTCGCTCTGCTGTTCTGAAAGTCCTTTGTAAGCGGAGTTTGTCAAGCGCAGTGGCTCCCCCATACCAGACTATCAGAGAGGAACAAATCACAGATCTGATGACAGCATTAAAGAATAAGATCAGCAGATTCTTAGACAAACCATATCTTTTCAGCTGACACTGGAAGAACATCCTCTGTTGTGCTTTTCTTATAACAGGATCCACGTTTTTCCCCCATTTAAGATCATGAGAGATGATAACACCTAAGAACCACTTCGTCATGGATGTAGATTGGAAGTATGTCATGTTGATCTTTCCTAAAATCCACAACCATCTCAGCAGTTTTTTTAGTGTTGAGTACAAGATTATTAGCTTTACACCAGTCACATATTCTTTCCACCTCACTCCGATACAAGTCTTCAGCATTTCCCCTGATGAGACCAATCAGTGTCATATCATCGGCAAATTTCAAGATTTTTGCTGAGTCTGCTGAAGAGATGCAATCATTCGTATAGAGAGAAAACAGTAACGGGGACAAAACACACCCCTGAGGTGCCCCGGTGTTTGTGACCAAGGTGTCTGAAGTGAATGGTCCAACTTTTATACTCTGTATCCTGGCTGTCAGGAAGTTATAAATCCACAAGCATAAGTTGAGAGGGACTCCAAGAGCTACCATTTTCTTATGAAGTAAATTCGGATCAATGGTATTGAACGCTGAGCTAAAGTCCATGAAAAGAATCCGGACATATGAGTGCAGTTCATCTGTATGATCCAAAATGTACTTCAGTGCCAGATTGACAGTGTTGTTTGCCGAACGATTCTCCTTATAGGCAAACTGAAGCGGGTCCCATAGCTTCTGCGTGAATTTTATCAGGTGGGACATCATAATTCTTTCGAAGACTTTCATAGCTACAGATGTGAGTGCTACTGGCCTATAGTCGTTCAACTCAGAGGATCCCAGGATGTGCTATTTAAGTGTTCCCTTTATTTTTTTGAGCAGTGTATTATATATTACCTTTTACAGCAGAATACTTGTCTTATTGGTGCCTAGAAACTACAGTATTTTCTGATTATTATCCATTTTTAGAGCACCATTGATTGCATGGTGTTGGACAGTTTCTAATAATATACAATATTTACGTGACTGGTTTTGAAAAGACAATCTAAAGCATGGCTCATAAAAATTCTGCATTTTATGTGCACACTTGTGCTGAATTAAACCAATGAACTGCATACGGAATAGTGGACCCTATTGGGACATTTGAAATCTGTCAAGCAACATGCACCTGAGAGATATAGTCCACCATGTAAGGAGCTGTTCATAAATATGTAGGCTATTAGTTTTTCCTTTTAATTGGTCTCGCATCAGCTCATTATGCAATGGGTCAACATGGCAGAAAATAGCTAATTATCAGAACACAGCAGTGTCTAAATGGTTCTCCACTACCTTCCTAAAGTGCCGAAAAAACTACATGTGGCCATTAGACAGAAGCAGAAATGCTATTTAATTAGTCTGGAAATAATGATGGAATCCTGACTTCCCCAAAGACCTTAAAAGACATCACTAGCATGTCAATGATTACTGATGCTGTTAACCCTCAAATTAAGCTAAAATATTAATTTCTAACATTAACTTATGATATTACTTCTGTCATCTGCAATGTTAGATTGTATAATGCTTTAAAATGTTTTTTATGACCCTTGATTATTATTCAAATGTTGAAATTCCTGAGAAATTTATGATTTTTTTTTTCTGCACAAATAAAAGTGATAAGTTGTATTTTCTGATCAATGCAATCATTTACAAAATGGGGCATTTCTAGGGAATCAATCTGTCACTATGTTTTATCCCCATAAACTACTGTTATAGCAACAATGATCATACAACACAAAGTCTGATTAGGAATTTTAGCTGTGTATTTAAGGCGCCTCCATAAACATTAAATCTCTCTTTCATCCACACCATATACAGGAATTCTAGGCTCAAACAAAGGCTCATGAGTTTTTTCTGAGCGAGCCACTGCTAGACATTTCTGGCAGAGACTCGAATAAAAGGATTGGCCACTGAAATTTGACAGACTTAATCCTCCGCGTTACCAAAATTATTTGTAAGATGAGAGTTGTGATTCCTTTCCATCCTCCATTCCCATATTGTCGGGTTTGGATGACTTTAGTCTAGTGTAAATAGTTGCCTTAATTGGTAATCCCCTTAAGTAGCTCAAAAATTATCAAAAATCAGGAAAGAATGGTTTCTAGTTGGGCATCACTTTTGTAGATTGTTCCATTGCCTGGAAATATATAGCATACGGTAGCTATTGTGTTTTTAAGAGGTGTTTCTATATTTTTGTAGGTGTGTAATAGTAAATTACAATTTAAAAGTAAATTGATTGGCCGTAGCAGCTAGAGAACTAGGTTTATTTCATACAGCTATAATCTGATTAGTCACTTACTAAAGGTGTCAAGGCTAATTATTTCTATAAATCATTTACAAAAAGCACAATCTTATAAATAAATCCCAAATCAATGTCATACTCCAAAAGTAACACTTATCTAGACTCTGAAACTAGAAATTCTATTGGTAACAGCTAAATTTTGTAAGATCAGGGCACATGGGCATTTGCAAACTATATGTATACATGAATTGCATTGGAACAGAAAAAACATAAAAACACTAAAGATTTCCAGTAGATTTGACCCTTTTCCATTAAGATACCATAAAGATAGCTAGCAAGGACTCAGGTAGCTATTAAAATTGATGGTGATATACCAAAAAGCTTTAAAGGGAAGGTGCCGCAATTTTATATAATTTGCAAAAAAAGAGTAAGTAACAAAACATGTTGTTTCAGCAAATGTTGTACTAACCAGGATTTATGGTTTGTTTGTAATAATGTTTTAATGTAGCCACTGGGCGCTGCCATCTTGATTTGCAGATCTGTGGAGGACTCATACAGTCTGCAAATATGGCCGTCCCTGGACATAGGAGACTGCGGTCGGCTCCCGACCCCACCATGCAGCCTCATTAGCAGAGAACTGGGCACGCCCCTGTGGGCTGCACCATTCACTGCTGTAGGTGTGGCTGGGCGCCATTTTACTGTAGCCCAGTGCTATCTGCTGAGCTCCACTTTCTGCACTGTGCTTCCTGCTCCAGCTCCACTGTCCTCCTGCTCTGTCTCCGCCTCCTCACTCACACACAGCCCCAGTGATCTCCGGTAATCTGACACCTTTGCTTTTATGAGAGCTTTTATGGCTGTCTGAGGACAGTGACATATACAGCCCATAGTCTAGTGTATAATTGGGGGGGCTGGAAGTTTCACCAGTGTGGGCATATCTGTAATACTGTCTCCTGTGTGATACAGTCTGCTGAGCAGTGTATCTAATCCTCTCCTGTGTGATACAGTCTGCTGAGCCGTGTATCTAATCCTCTCCTGTGTAATACTGCCTGCTGAGCTGTGTATCTAATCCTCTCCTGTGTGATCCTGCCTGCTGAACCGTGTATCTAATCCTATCCTATGTGATACTGCCTGCTGAGTCGTGTATCTAATCCTCTCCTGTGTGATGCTGACTGCTGAGCCGTGTATCTAATCCTATCCTGTGTGATACTGTCTGCTGAGCCGTGTATCTAATCCTATCCTGTGTGATACTGTCTGCTGAGCCGTGTATCTAATCCTCTCCTGTGTGATGCTGTCTGCTGAGCCATGTATCTAATCCTCTCCTGTGTGATACTGACTGCTGAGCCGTGTATCTAATCCTCTCCTGTGTGATACTGACTGCTGAACCGCGTATCTAATCCTCTCCTGTGTGATATTGACTGCTGAACAGTGTATCTAATCCTCTCCTGTGTGATACTGTCTGCTGAGCCGTGTATCTAATCCTCTCCTGTGTGATACTGACTGCTGAACCGTGTATCTAATCCTCTCCTGTGTGATACTGACTGCTGAACCGTGTATCTAATCCTATCCTGTGTGATACTGTCTGCTGAGCCGTGTATCTAATCCTCTCCTGTGTGATACTGCTCTCCTGAAATACTCTGAGCTGCTGTCACCCTGCTGGTTTTATGTGTGATCTACATGGTGGTATTGTGTATGATCTATATGGCGGCATTGTGTGTGAATTATATGGCGGTATTATTTGTGATCTGCTAAAAGGGGACCCATTCTGGGGTGGTTCTGGCTGAGCACCTGCACACGGTTCAGGGGTAATAGGTGCAGTCAGGGGAGGGCTGGTGAGGCAGCTGAAGAGAGGGGTCTCATTTTTATCGTTACTGTATGGCTCCATTCCCCCCCAGCCTGCTTCCCAGCATCACCCCGGACTGCGCCTGTCGCCTTACTTTCACACATCGCCAGGACAGAATCTGAGGAGGGGAATGGGGTCTTTGCATGCAAAGTCTGGATCAGAACAGGCCATCAATCAGCAGAATTGTCTCCTGGATTTCTGTGCTGCTGTCTCCCTGCTCCTCCCCCATATATCTCCCTCTGTGCCCCCCATAGACCAGCGCACTGCTCTTCTGAAATACTCTGTGCTGCTGTCACCCTGCTCCTCCCCCATACATCTCCCTCTGTGCCCCCCATAGACCAGCACACTGCTCTCCTGAAATACTCTGTGCTGCTGTCACCCTGCTCCTCCCCCATACATCTCCCTCTGTGCCCCCCATAGACCAGCACACTGCTCTCCTGAAATACTCTGTGCTGCTGTCTCCCTGCTCCTTCCCCATACATCTCCCTCTGTGCCCCCCATAGACCAGCGCACTGCTCTCCTGAAATACTGTGTGCTGCTGTCACTCTGCTCCCTCCACCATATATCTCTCTCTGTGCCCCCCATAGACCAGCACACTGCTCTCCTGAAATACTCTGTGCTGCTGTCATCCTGCTCCCTCCACCATATATCTCTCTCTGTGCCCCCCATAGACCAGCACACTGCTCTCCTGAAATACTCTGTGCTGCTGTCACCCTGCTCCCAGAATCCTTGCTGCCTGCCATCCTCGGTGACCGAAGACCCCATTCCTCTCCTCAGATCCCGTCCTGGCGATGTGTGAAAGCGAGGTGACAGGGGCCTGATATATGGAGGAAGGAGCAGGGTGACAGCAGCACAGAGTATTTCAGGAGAGCAGTGTGCTGGTCTGTGGGGGGCACCCTGTTCAGTGCCAGGGATTGTACATAGAGCGCTGTGTTTTATACACATGGATGGACCGTCTTCTTGTCTGCTCCACAGAAATCCAGGACACTTTTCTGCTGATTGGTGACCTGTTCTGATCCAGACTTTACATGAAAAGACAGTCAGTAACTTTGCAGGCCCCATCAAAATGGCTGCTCACTGTGTTCCTAGATGTCATCCTCTCTTTTCCCTTAGCAAACACCCAGAAGGGGAGGAGAGGAGTGACACCACACCCATGTCAGCAGATTCCGCCCATACAGTGTCCATTTTAGGGCATGATCATATATCAAAATCAAACATCATGGACACTGTATGCTCATAATTACTGCAGGACAGTAACGTGAGCTAGTTGTACACTAGGTTTTTGTGCCAAATTTCAGTATCTGCTCCCCCTAGTGTTAACAAGTGGAAATGCCAAACTTTTTAAAATTATTTTTCATATTTTACAAAATTAAAAACAAATGATAATATTTTTTAAGAAAATGTAAACATTAATTCTTTACATTTTTTCAATTGCTGAAAATTTTTTTTGGGGATGGCACCTTCCCTTTAAGTACCAGCTAAAAGTATTCTATTTGTGACTATCATAATGGGTTTTTTTTTTCTCTCCAAATCAAAGTAATTAGCACTTTTTTTGTAAACATAACAATAATAGTGCAAAAGCATAATTAACACAATGTAACAAATAATAGTAATGTTTTATAATCATAATTTTTGTTGTATAATTTTGTAGTCTTTCATTGTTCACATATACATTATGTACAGTAACCCTTGGGATCTCCAGATCATCATTTATCCAGATTTGAGATTTATCATAAATTATTGTCATTAAAATAATCGATGCGCCCAAATATCTATAATACTACATTGTCTTTAACGTTTGGCAAATCTGATGAAAACAAAGTGCTTTGATCATTTTACAAATACAAATGCATTAGTATTCATGGCATTGAAATCAATACAGCAGCATTACAGACTACCAGAAAGATGATTTATTGTTAGCAGCATACCGTTTGTAAGGTTATCAATTTTTAATGTTGCTGTAAGAGAATAGCAATGAATTAATCATTTCAGGTACAACAAACATAAGGGATATGAGCTCCATTCTAATTAACTTTAAGATAAGTAGGGGTTATATTTATGTGTCTTTAACTTGGCTTTTTCTTTTTTTTATCTGTGGAACATGATCTGCAAATAAACACAATTAATGGTAAAATGAAAATGATTTACATAAACATACAAAAAGAAGTGAGAAGCCAAAAGTAAGGCAGAATAGTAAATCATGTGACAATACATTTACGCTCCAATGATACATATATTAGTGTGTCTGTGTCACATTATACATAACATTATATATATTACACATAGACAGGAGGTGAGCTAAAAGATTTGTCTTGTCCTAATCAGGCTGACGCAATGTGCTGAAGTGTTTAAGTGTATATTTTTTACTCTTTGGTAATTTAATTTTTCAATTTTTCCATATCATGTTCTATCATATCATGTCATATCATCTATATTTAAAAATGAATGTATGCATGTGTGTGTGTATCAGTCACACCCACTACACATAGCAACCAATCACTAAGCATCTTTCATTTCACCAGAGCTGGTTAAAAGAAGCTGAGCAACAATTTTCCTTGTAGACAGTTGTGGTAACTGAGGCCTATTATTCTTATCATTTCTATGGTGTTATCATCCTTCTGTAAAACTGGAAATAGCACAATATATTACCATGCCAACACAGACCACCCTCTGACACAGATTGCAGGGGGTGTCCAGGGGGAGCCCAGTATCACACAGGGTAGGATTAGATACACAGCTCAGGAGACAGTATCACAAAGGATAGGATTAGGTACACAGCTCAGCAAACGGTATCACACAGGACAGGATTAGATACACAGCTCAGCAAACAGTATCACACAGGATAGGATTAGATACACAGCTCAGTAGACGGTGTCACACAGGATAGGATTAGATACACAGCTCCGCAACAGGATGTGCCAAAGGAGAGGACATTTTCATTCCAAGAATTCCACTCATTCCATCTGATTTGCCTTTTGATTTTAAACGCCTCCAGTTTCCACTTTGACTGGCATTTGCAATGTCCACTAACAATGCTCAGGGACAGTCCTTGAAAGTAGTAGGGATCGATTTGCAATTTTCATGCTTTTCTCATGGTCAACTTTACATGGTCTGTTTAAGAGTTGGAACTGCCAAAAATCTGTTCATCTTTGTACTGAAAGGAAAAACCAAAAATGTTGTTTATCAAAAGGCTCTTGAAAGAGTCAAAAATAAAATACTATCAATACTTGGGTAATCATTTAGTTCTCAGCTAGTGTTATATATTTTCATCAACAAACTGGAGCAAGTTCAGAGAGGAACAACCAGAATGGTGCAAATCATGTCCTATAAGGAACGGTTACAGGATTTAGGAATGTTTAGCTTGCAAAAAAGAAGACTGAGTGGAGACTTAATGGCTGTCTACAAATATCTCAAGGGCTGTCACATTGTAGAAGGATCATCTTTATTCTCATTTGCACAAGGAAAGACTAGAAGCAATGGGATGAAACTGAATGGGAGGAGACACAGATTAGATATTAGAAAAAACTTTTTGATAGAATGATCAATGAGTGGAACAGGCTGCCATGCGAGGTGGTGAGTTCTCCTTCCATGGGAGTCTTCAAACAGAGGCTGGACAGACATCTGTCTGGGATTATTTAGTGAATCCTGCTTTGAGCAGGGGGTTGGACCAGATGACTCAGGAGGTCCCTTCCAACTCTACCATTCGATGATTCCATGATTTTAGAAAAAATAGCAGTTTTCTCACTGGCCACTATGACTAAACCTAAACTTGCACTTCATTCCTGAGTTTTCAGCTTTCTTATTATCATCACAGACAGTATAAATGGTAACACATCTATACACAGCAGATAACACAAGATTCAACATTCATTATAGGTGATGGTCACAGCTCACCTGAAAGATTTTTTCATTTTAAAAAAAACTAGGCTATAGCGCAAGGTGAGTTAATAGGCAGTTTAAAGGCAGATGATGATATCACTTTTTCATCGCTTTAATCTGTTTCTCAAGTCCTATCCATGGCATAGTCATCAATAGCATCATCCTAACTGGATGAGAGTTGTATAGTGTGGGAAATATCCTGAGTTCCCCATCCAGATGCCCACCTGCAGATTTGTTCTGACTCAAAGTGCTATTGACATGTTGAATCTTACTTGCAGTACCCCTACCACCATGGCTGCCAGTGCCACTACTACTAATCATAGCTAAGTGTTAGAATTATGCCTTCCACCTGCTATGGTCCTGTCTCTCGCTATTCCAAATGCTGACTTTTCTTATCCAATTTATCAACTGGAAGAAGTTGTTGTTAATTATCTTCCTTAACACACAGAGTGCGATGGCTTGGGGGACAGAAAAGACCGAGATGGGATTGACAGAAAAGAAAGCTCGTAATTGAAAAAATTAACTGGTATGGTGGGGATGGGGAGGAATGGGCAGTACACTGACTATAGTGTCAATTTTAAAAGTACCAACCTCCTGCTGTGATTTAGTTAAGTTATGTGCCATATGGTCCATAACACTGTCCATTTCCTCCTCTTCACAATGGCTGCTGGAGGCAAAGGAAAGCAATTGTGACCTGCAGTTGGTAGTACTATTGGTTGGCTCCAATGGTGGTAGTACTGCTGCTGTTACTTGCAGTTCCCATATTCTTTTTTGCTGAGTAATATGCTATAGGTTTATTTTTATTTTACATTGACCTGTCCATTGTTTGTCAATTTTTCTTTTACCATACATTTTTTACTATGTATAACTAACTATAGGCAGTCATTTAGTCAAAAGTTATTTTTTTTCTCTTACATCAATATTGTTGGTACGCTTCTGCATGAATGCAAAAAAGAAATCTGCAACTGAAATGCAGCAGCAAAACATTAACTCATCTGATCAGTCACTGCCAGCTCTCATGTCTCTCTCCTTATCAATTACATTTCTGAATCCTCTTTCCTTCACATTCTAATCTTCATTGCTGGCTATATCACACACTGATGTAATCTGTAAATGTGTTCACCGTTAGGGTGTAAGCATACGCTGCGGATTCTGCTGCGAATCCGCAGCGGTTTTGGTCCTGCGGATCCGCAGCAGAACTGCGGTGTACAGTACCATTAAAATCAATGGAAAATGAAAACGGCAGTGCAGACGGTGCAGACTTTTCTGTGCAGATTTGCTGCGGTTTCAAAACCGCAGCATGTCAATTCTTTGTGCGGATTCCGTAGCTGTTTGGCACCTAGTCCATGACAGGTGTCAAACCCCGGGGGAAAACCGCAGGCTAAACCACAGAAAAACTGCAGATATTACCTGCATTTTTTGACAAATCCGCACGGAAAAATCCGCAGGACAATCCGCAGCGTGTGCACACACCCTTAGAGCATGTAGAAATGTTTTGTATGAATGGTGGCAGGGAAAACACTACGTGAAATAGGTTTTTACCATGAGTTTTTAATGTATTTTAATGGTAAAAAGTTGTAAAAATGCTGAAAGAACAGACATGCTGCAGATTTGAAAAAAAATGCTTTGAAGGTTCAAGTCTGCAAGGAAAAAATAAACAGCATGTGCATGAGATTGAGGAAATCACGTTCACTTTGCTGATATGTAAAAGGATGTTTTTTTCCGTGGCAAAAATGCGCTGTGAAAATGCTGCAAAAACACTTGGCTTTTTTCCCTATTTCTTTAGCTAACATATGAGCTGTTATGTTCTTTAACTATCCGGATTCAGCACAAAACAGCTGCTGCATTCCCTACTTCTGCTTTCATAAAGGCTATAATTGTCCCTCTTGACTGGTTGTGCTATATAATTTGATGTGATAACTGCAAGGCATTATGGGGAAGTCCACCGGGATGGACACAATATCAAGTGGGACTTCTCTGGCTGATGCAATCTACTGCAATGTGTAAAATAGTGGTGGCCATTTTAGGCAATTTGATTTGCTTGGCTTTAGCAAAGACACATTTCCAACAAGACCTGATTGATGCTGATGTTTTTTCATACTTTCGTCAGTTCAGCCTTAGTCTCTGTTACTGAGCAACAAATGTCACAAATTTTACAGTGAGCATAATGATCCTATGGCATCTAAGATATACATGGATTATTGATGAAAGAAAGATGAAAGACCACCTCACTCTCTTTTGAATTAGTAAAGAGAATTAACACTCTACATGAAAATATACAAGCGACACACTCTGCCACCAGAGACACATTTGATGCTCAGACAGGCCTCACAATTTCCTTCCATAACTCTTGAATCATGACTATCTACTGCAAAACTGTGCCAGGTATTCCCGAATCTATGGAGATAATATTTCCCTGCATAACTTATTTGTTTCTGATATTACCCACGTATTTGTATCTGGATTTTTACTGTATGACGCATATATTCTGTTCATATTCAGAAGCAGAGCATGCATTATGCTATCACATATGTAAATTGCTGAGGTCTGGTTGTGACAGAAGCGTGCAATAGGGCAATGCCGCAAAAGAAATGAGTGAAGGTGAGAGTGATGGCGGTGCTCCCCTGGGATGGTTGTGTATGAACACAACACCTATGAGTCATAGAGTCCGCGACTGTAGTCACGTAAAGGGCCTGTCACACTAAGAGATATCGCTAGCAATATCGCTATAACTTGTGACGTTATAGCGATATTGCTAGCGATATCGCTGTGTCTGATACTTACCTACAACCCGCTCCCCTGCTGGTTATCGCTGATCGCGCGAGAACAGGCTGGACAGTTTCTCGTCGTCAGCTTCCTGCGGCGCTTCCTGCTGTGACGACGAGCGACGCGTGGAGCCGGGCGGGAGGACGCAGGATCGCCTGGTCTGACAGGTAAGTAGCGACCCCCGTCCCCAGCGATGTCGCTGGTGAGATCTGCCTGTGTGGCAGCTCACTAGCGACCACTTAGCGATGCACCAGCGATCCTGACCGCGTCATATCGCTGGTCGGGATCGCTGGTACATCGCTAAGTGTGACAGTACCTTTACTCAAGGAAAAATTCTTCCAGATAGTAATTCATTTTAGTGGAGAGATCACGGTACCAGGGCTGCGCTGACAGAATAGAAGAATCCTCAATGGCATAAAGTGA
This sequence comes from Dendrobates tinctorius, assembly GCF_039654945.1. Classification (NCBI taxonomy): domain Eukaryota; kingdom Metazoa; phylum Chordata; class Amphibia; order Anura; family Dendrobatidae; genus Dendrobates; species Dendrobates tinctorius. The sequence continues at coordinate 30,650,843 of NW_027361747.1, read as the reverse complement.
GAGTTTTTATTACACCAACATGTTTTGGTGCCAGACTGGTGCCTATTTCAAGATAACATTTGTTTTTTTACCTTGAAAAAGGTACCAGTCTGGCAGTGAAACCTGTTGGTGTCTTAAAAACCTTCATTTTTTACCATACAGGATTTTTTTTTCCGCAGTACCGTAATCTCTCCAATAAAGTGAATCACATATGCAAATGACACATTAACAAGGTATATCAACTTCCCATTCATTTTTTTTACTTAAATGAAGTAAAAACTTTTCAAAAAATCTATAACTAACTGCAAAGTTAACCTGAAAAGCCAGTATATTGGTCCAATGAGGAACCAAGGCATTGCCCAAATCATAGATAACCTAAGAAGATTGTAGTGTCCCAGTTCCAGCTTGTGTTTTGCGTAGGATATTTTTTTTGAGGGTACATTCATTCAGTGAAATTTGCTTTTCTGACACCGCAGTGACTATTTTGGTTTTGGAGCTGCTGTTTGTATTGATAAGTTTATGGGTTTTATTAGCTGGTAACTGCTGCCCCACGATAAATATTCATTTATTACGATTGCTATTGTAGTCTTTTATTCCTCCCTTGTTTCTCTTGGATATCGTTGTTCTCGTTTATTTTGGATATTGCTAAAAGCATTAGCATCAATGAGATTGCCCTGTGTGGGTTGTTTTCCCTGTCAGTCTACAATGTAATGTGTTTTATCTTTACAAAATGTCAATAAAAACCTTTGTAACTTGACTAAAGAAGTTAGCTGCTGATGTGCCAATCTATAAGAACATTATTTTGCATCTTCAAAGGCAAAGCAGTAAGTGAAGAACTTGAACTGCTTTAGGAAAGCCAAATAGGCATCTGCTTTGTCAAAGAAATGCGGTAATTGAATGCCTGTTGTTAGTCACCTACCGCAATACAGTATGTTTTCTACCTAGATTTCATTTGTTCTGAACATGAAGTATAGGCTGGGTGCATTTCATATTAGATCAGAGGTTACGGCTGTCATACTCCTCTTTAATTAAATCTTTAATTTTACATCTTTTTTCATGACAAGAACGTAAAGCAGAAAAATAAACTAGATAAAATCCTCTCTTGTTTAACCAAACCGCGCGTCAATGCTAATTAGTATTACAGCTCCAACAACAAATCTCGTGTATGTACATACATTCATTGTATAACCACCACAAGTCAAAATGTCACATTTTCTTAAGAAAAAAATCACCGGTGCATGAAAATGGTAATTTATAATTAATATCAGAGTTGTTTGATTTCTATGATAAATTAAAGTAAAGCCCAGTGAAGTGAGAACTTTTCGTATTACCGGTATCTACTGCACAGTAGTTATTGTGACTTCATGAGCACCTAAAGCCTCTTACACACATTGCAGTCAGTATTTTAAGCCAGAAGCAGAAGTGTGTCCTAATCTCAGAGAATGGATAATCAAGCATATTTACAAAATATAATTAAAAGATTTCTCTGGGATAGAAAAAACTAAATAACTAAAGGAAATGTCATTATAAATAAATTCTTAGCAAATCGCAACCATTTTGTCTAGGGAGGTAATGATGACTATAGAATTAAAATAGCTGTCACTTTGTTTCACTGAGAGAAACCATTCCTAGAATGTTAGGACAGGAGCCTGTTAGCATGTGCAGTAGAAAGCTCTGCCCAACATATGTACAGTGCTGTGCAAATTAATTGGGACAAAGCATTTTTTTAAGTAAAATCGTAAGTTGGATACCAGTCAGGTTACTAGTCAGTGAATCAAACCAGTTTTAACTGCTTTGAACAGGTGTGAGAGGCTACTCAAAGCAGTTAAAACTGGTTTGAATCACTGACTGGTAACCAACTTACGATTTTACTCAAAAAAAAACAAACTTTGTCCTAATTAACTTGCACAGCACTGTATTTACCAGAATGTAGATAATCATGATAGGTGGGCTGCGCTACCAGAATTGAGGAGCCTTGGAACCTTGAGAAAAGCACAGCCCACTTAATGTGATTCTCTCCATTCTGGTAAATGCACATCTGGAAGATATATCCTCCAGAAACAGGGCAGCAAAGTGGATATTCACACTTAAACAAGTGTTTTGCCTTCATACATCTCCACCAGGTGAGCGGAAACATCTCCTCATGCATATACTTTTCAAAAGGTACTACCTTATTGTGGGCGCTTATACCCCTCTCTAGAATTCTCCTTCACATGTAGGAAGATGTGCGCCACTAATACTACTGGAGATAAGAGAGGTGCTGAGATAAGAAGAGTCCACTCCAACTTTGGTGTCTCCGATCTTTTTGAATAACAATATAAGTACCACCAGATCACAGCAACATATTAATATTGTTATTGATTTGCTGTGCAGCATTTAAAGCAGCACATAACTTGAGAATGATGTCTAGATGCATTTAGAACTGGCAGCGCATAGCTTAAAATAAAAATCACTAGAAGAGTTTTAAAACCACACAGTTTCCTTTTTTAATAATATTGAATAGGGAACCTGGGCTGTCTTGAAACATGTCTAGTTGTCTGCTGCTTTATGTGCTGCACAACACGGACACTGCCAAGGTTCAACATTTACCTGAATTCTGTGCATGACCATCTCAGCCAGACTGGAGCAAGTGAATACGTGTTCATGTTATTCCTGCATAGGACGCCACTTCCATTTCAATCTATTTTCTAATATGCTTTAATTAATAATGCCCTATCCTTCCCTAACTACACTTTCTAACTGATTTACTTTTTTTCTTATAACTTCCTTTTGATGTCACTTGCATGGGTGGAGCTAATCATTGCATGCCAGGTATACTTACTTGACACACTGACAATGTGTTCTGTTGCTGACTTGTTACAAGAGATGAGCGAACTTGTTTGGAAAACCCTCGCCAATCTCAAACTGCGCATTTGCACCTTTGCACGTTTCACATTTGAATTTGGGTTCGGATTCCCTAGCCTTTTTCCCAAAAATCAGCAAAAGTCAGCCAAAGTTGGGTAAATGACTGAGTTCAATAAGGGCTCTTTCAGACATCAGTGTTTCAGGTAGCAGCACATGCTGCAAAGCGTCCCGCAGACATGCACACTGATGACACACAGATGACATCCCTGTGTCATCATTGCAACATGTACCGGCACTGCTGAACTGCGTGAACAGTACCACTGATTTCCAGGTACCGAGTGTGGAAGAAAACAGCTCACATCACTCTCCCCTGCTCACACTGCAATCAGCACAAGCAGAGGACAATGTTGAGAGTTGTATTCAACTGTTAACAGCATATTATTCACCAGTCTCCACCTGTGCTATAAAAGAATAAATAAAAAAATGACATGTGGTTCCCCTTTATTTTTAATAACCAGTGAGGCAAAGCTGACAGCTGCGGGCTGCAACACTCAGCTGTCAGCTTCAGCAAGGCTGATTAAAAAGACCAGAGTGGTCTCTACAACATATTTTTTAATTATTTAAATAAATAATTTTAAAAACTGGCATGGGTTACCCCCTATTTTTGACAACCAGCCTTGGCAAACAGATGGGGGATGGTATTCTAAGGTTGGTAAGGGTATTGGCCCCCCAGCCTAATAATAGCAGCCTGCAGCCACCCCAGAAAAGGCACATCTATTAGGTCCCAGAATTTTGCAGTGAATAAACTCAGTTCAGCTTACTGACATCAGTGCAAGTTCCATGGGAAAAGTTGTAACAGCACTCGCACTAACACCAGTGAGATAAACTGAATTCATAGGCTGTGAACTCCCAGGACCTTTCTGATGGCATCGCGAACATGAGAAATTTCTCACACTCGTAGTAATGTCAGTCAGGTCATATGAGTTCACCATGAGACACCGAGCAGCGGTAGCACATATTGCTCAGTGTCTTTGCTGGATGGCAGGCTGCATAGTTGCATCGTGCAACATTGTAGCCTGCCATCTAGATGTAGCAGAGCTAGACCCACAACAGGACAAGTGGATTATTATCTTCTCTGCAAACAGGTGAGGAATATTGTTGTTTATTATTAAAATTCTGTTACAGGACACATTGGCTTCTGTAGCTTAATTTAGATTCATTAAAATAATCTGTCATTCCTTCAATTAAAGTACATTATTCTGCAAAACTGTCTACATTTCTGTTTTTTTCAGTCAAGAAGGGGGTGCAGAGTGTACATTAATGAGAAAAAAAAATCAACTTTTTTGAATTTACCAAATGGCTGCAATGAAACAAAGAGTGAAAAATTTTAAGGTGTCCGAATACTTTCCGCACCCACTGTATCTTTCTGACTAATATATATAATTCAGTTAGATATTTATTAGAATTCCACAGTAAAGATTAAATTCCTTTGCTCCTTAGCCCCTTTCCCTGTGCAATGTATTTTATATTGTATTAAATATTAACTGCATAATTCTAATAAATATAACATTTTTATATTTATGTATTAGCCTGCATATTTCCTTATATTTAGTATAGGTTTATACATAGTTTTTCTAAGGTAGCAGATAATACCATATTTTGCGGGCTATAAGATGCACTGGACCATAAGATGCACCCCAAATTTTGGGATGGAAAATAATAAAAAAAAAATTAAATAAAATGATGGTGCGTCTTATAATCTGTTTTAACGGTAGCTTACAAGGGGCTGTTGCGGCAAAAGTGGGGTGATGCTGCAGGCCCTGTGATCTCATAAGATATCAGTGCTGGTGAGCGGAGTTCCTTTCTCCGATGATTTCCATGCAGTAGGCTTCAGGAAAATGGTCTTCAGAGGTGGCACACATGCAGATTGGGATCTCGGGAAGCATAGTATCACCCCAATCCTTCTGTCGCCAGCCTCCTGAAGCAGTGACCCTGTCTCCCGTGACCCCACTTCACCGCAGCTGCCCTCCTTCCTCGGTAAACTACATGCGGATTACTAAAGGCACCACAGAATTCCCCAAAAATTTATTTGGGAAAAACTGTGTCTTATAATCCAAAAAATACGGTAACTCAAATATGAGCTTTTTTGCCTTTCTATATGTCTGACTAGTCTATCGTGGCTCAGTCCATGGCAGCTTTTACAGTGTATTTTTCAGTTTGTGGATGGATTGCACAGCATATATCAGCTGTTATGTTCATTTAATTGTGTTCTCCAGTTATCTATGCACAATAAGAATTGTGTCTTTTTGCTACATTTTCGGTGTGCCTCTATTATGCGCATATGTTTTTTTGTTTGTTTGCTTTTTGAGAGTTTGTTATGGGGTTCTTTCCATTAAGTAGAATGAGACACTGTAGGGTCCTTGGTATTTATATTTAAATTAGTTGACGATATGACTAGAATAGCTAAACTAAGTAAAGAAATGAAAAATTGCAAAAAAAAAAATCTTCAAGCGCAATGGCTGAGCGTAAAAAAAGAGCTGTCATAAGAATAGTTCTTTTGAGGATATCCATGGAAAGGCAAATCAAGAGTCATCTGTGTTTGGCAGGACAAATATATTCTTGTTGCCAGCCTCAAAAAGGTAAATTAACAACCTTGCAAGGTAGAGTTAGATGACAGTTTAAACAACAAACCAACCTCAGTTGTTCAGAAGATTGCTTGAATCAGTCTTGTATGATAGAATTGCTGCAGAAAAACCACTATTCTAGAATGAATGGATCCAACAGCAATCCATCTGCAAAAAAAGTAGAACAGACACAACTTGTATATTCATTTTTAAAAAACGATTTCCATTGAAATCTATGGAAAAGGGATCAGTTAATAATTACCCATTTGTTTTCTTCCGTTTGAAACTGATTCAGTAAGCAAAAAACGGATCCTCTTCAAATGAAAAAGAAACAGATTACTGAATAACAGATCCATTTTAAATAGACTAATGTTAAAAAAACAGATCCAGCTGAAATTAGTTTTTTAAAACTGCCAATGGATTGCTCCTTGATTTGTTCTAGCGGATGGTTACTGGACATGTGAACATAGCCTTAGACCAGTGGAAATTTGTCCTTTGGTCTAGCACTAACCATTATGAATTTTTGATATATACAAAACATGTATTTATGATTTCCATTGTGAAACAGGAGTTGTGATGGCGGGAGAGTGCATTAACACTGCAGCTGCATGGCTGCAACAGCATTCTGAAGTAACACTTAGCTGAAACATTGTTTTTCAATAGGGCATTGATCCAAAATAAACCTCCAGGCTATGTAGGAGCTACTTGACAAAAAAAGGAAAGTGATAGATGACCTGGCCTTTACAGTTTACTGATGTAAACCCAGGAGACAGGAATGTCAAGGAAAAGCAGTTAAAATAGTGCTCAGTATGCATACTGTTGGTATTGTATTCCTATCTCACATAGAGATGTCAATACTGAAGCAAGCATTAACTTATTCCTTCTTATTTTTGCTCATTTGTTTTTTCCCCTCTTTCAATAACCATAAGATATTCATCAATATATGAGGGTTTGTTTTTTGCATGACATGTTGTAGGTTGAAATTACACCTTCAATTTTACAATATGATCTACTGAGAAACAGGGGAAAAATGTAAAGAGAGAAGAAATGGTGAAAAAAAGCAATTATGCCATTGGCTTTCGGGGGCTTTGTTTCAACAACATTCATTGTGCAGAAGTGATTAGCGAGCGCTAAAATGCTCGGGCGCTCATTACTCGAGTTGAGCAAATGGTAATGCTCGGGTGCTTGATCCAAGAAATGAGTATAATGGAAGTCCATGGGAACCTCAATCACTTTTACAGCTCCCCTCTCCCCATGGAAGGACTGGAGGGTTCTAATAAATGGAAACAGTGCTGAAATTGCCTAGGAACAACATGGGGAAAAACCCCTGAAAGTATCTCTGAATCCTAGGTCACAGCAGGGAAAAATGTTATCAGAGTATGATGCCAGAGTAGGACTGATAATACAACATACAAAACCAAACTTAAAATGGATTTTACTACAAAAATTGTTAGGAAACATTCTTTCCAGGATAATAACTTGTATACAAGGCAAAATAAATAGGCGAAAAAAAATGTTCCTCCACACCTTGGGCTATATTCACACGTAATGTTTTTGCTGCATTTTTGAACATTTGCATTGCTTTCAATGGTGAAAGAAAACATACCCCCAGGAAATGTAATTTTAACATTTTACTATCTTATTTGGCCATGTGGTGTGTAAGACATGAGACATGATAATATATAATATAATAATTAATAATTTTTATTTATATAGCGCCAACATATTCCGCAGCACTTTACAATTAAGCGGGGACATGTACAGACAATAAATTCAATACAAGTTAAGACAATTCAAACAGTGACATTAGGAGTGAGGTCCCTGCTCGCAAGCTTACAATCTACAAGGAAATGGGGGGACACAGTAGGTGAGAAATGCTTGTTAATTCAGGTCTGGCAATTATAATAGGGATTTTCATATAAAGCTGCATGATCCGGTCATCAGCCCGTGTGTTTAAGTGCAATAGACAAGTATCAAGTGCAGTTATCGTGTGCATGAAGGGTGTGGAGACAGATGAATAGTAGGGTGCAGATTCAGAATAATATTTGGAAGGAGAGAACAGGGCAAAGTTAGCTTGCTGAGTAGTTGATGTGGTAGGCTTGTTTGAAGAGATGGGTTTTCAAAGCGCGCTTGAATAGGTCAGGGCTAGGTATCAGTCTGATCGTCTGGGGAAGTGCATTCCAGAGAGCTGGAGCAGCACGAGAGAAGTCTTGGAGACGGAGGTGCGAGGTTCGGATTACGGGGGATGTTAGTCTTAGGTCATTTGTAGAACGGAGGGCACGTGTAGGGCGATAGACAGAGATGAGAGAGGAGATATAAGGCGGTGCAGAACAGTGGAGAGCTTTGTGGGTGAGAGAGATGAGTTTATACTGGACCCTGTAGCGAATAGGTAGCCAGTGTAATGACTGGAACAAGATGGAGGCATCGGTGAAGCGGCTGGACAGAAATATGACCCTGGCTGCCGCATTCAAGATGGATTGGAGAGGAGAAAGTTTGGTAAGAGGGAGACCGATCAGAAGAGAGTTGCAGTAGTCCAGACGAGAATGAATAAGAGCGACAGTAAGAGTCTTAGCAGTTTCAAAGGTGAGAAAAGGTCGGATTCTGGAGATGTTTTTAAGATGCCGGTGACAAGAGCGACTGAGTGATCGGATGTACGGAGTAAAGGAAAGTTCAGTGTCGAATATGACCCCAAGACAGTGGGCATGCTGCTTGGGAGTTATGGCTGAACCCTCCAGGGTTATTTCGATGTTAGGTAGAGTGAGGTTAGTAGAGGGGAGAAACACAAGAAGTTCAGTTTTAGAGAGATTTAGTTTCAGATAGAGGGAGGACATGATGCTAGAGACAGCAGACAGACAATCCTTGGTATTTTGAATTAGGGTAGGGGTGATGTCAGGGGAAGAAGTGTATAATTGGGTGTCATCAGCATAGAGATGATACTGGAACCCAAATCTGCTGATTGTTTGTCCAATAGGGGCAGTGTATAAAGAGAAGAGGAGGGGGCCTAGGACTGAGCCCTGCGGGACCCCGATAGTAAGGGGATGAGAAGAGGAAGAGGAGCCGGAAAAAGATACAGTGAAGGAGCGGTCAGAGAGGTAGGAGGAGAACCAGGAGAGGGCTGTGTCCTTGAGGCCTATAGAGGGGAGCATAGTGAGGAGGAGCTGGTGATCCACAGTGTCAAATGCGGCAGAGAGATCCAGGAGAATCAGCAGGGAGCAATGACCTTTCGATTTAGCTGTTATTAAATCATTAGAGACTTTAGTGAGGGCAGTTTCAGTAGAGTGTAAAGAGCGGAAACCAGATTGTAAGGGGTCGAGAAGAGAGTTATCCGAGAGATAGCGGATTAGACGGGAGTGGACCAGGCGTTCCAGGAGTTTAGAGATGAAGGGAAGGTTAGAGACAGGTCTGTAGTTAGCAGTGCAGTTCTGGTCCAGGGATGGCTTTTTAAGTAAAGGGGTTATGATGGCATGTTTAATTGAGGAGGGAAATATACCTGAAGAAAGAGAGAGGTTAAATATTTTAGTCAGGTGAGTGGTGACCACTGGTGAGAGAGACTGCAGGAGCTGTGAAGGAATAGGGTCACTGTTGCAGGTTGTAGGCCGAGCAGAAGCGAGGAGCTTGGAAACTTCTTCTTCTGAAACAGGCTCAAAGATGTCTAGTGAGCTTGAGGTGCGGCAGGGAAGGGGATCCAGGCACTGAGGAGATAGGGCTGAGATATCCTGATGGATGTGGTTGATTTTTTCTAGGAAATAAGTGGCCAGATCCTCACCGCTGAGGTTGGTGATGGGGGCCTGTACTTTAGGTTTCAGGAGGGAGTTTAAGGTTTCAAAAAGTCGTCTTGGGTTGTTGGATAGTGAGGTGATGAGGGTGGTGAAGTAGGATTGTTTGGCCAGATGAAGGGCAGAGTTATAGGTTTTGAGCATGAACTTATAGTGGATGAAGTCTTCTGCTAAGAGAGATTTTCTCCACTGCCGCTCTGCACACCTCGAGCAGCGCTGAAGAAAGCGTGTTTGCGTTGTGTGCCAGGGCTGCCATTGTCTGTGTCGGGTCTTTCTGCGTATAGAAGGTGCTGCTTCATCTAGGGCATTCTTCAGTGTATTATTGAAGTGTGACAATGCTATGTCTGGACAGGAGAGGGTGGAGATGGGGGCTAAAGATGTGTGGAGATTGTCCCTAAGCTGTTGGGTATTAATGGTACGTGTATTCCGATAAGTGTGGTAAGTGGGGGTGTCCCGGGTGAGGAGACAATTCTTGACAGAGAAGGAAAGAAGGTTGTGGTCCGAGAGCGGGAGAGGTGAATTAGTAAAGTCGTGCAGCGAGCCGGGACTGGAGAAAACCAGGTCCAGAGTATTCCCGTCCTCATGTGTAGGAGAATTAGTAAACTGTGAGAGGCCGAATGAAGAAGTTAGAAAAAGAAGATGAGAGGCAGACTGGGAGAGCGGATCATTGATGGGGATGTTAAAGTCTCCCATGATGAGGGTGGGGATGTCACAGGATAGAAAGTGAGTAAGCCAGGTGGTGAAGTGGTCTAGAAACTGGCGGGAGGAGCCTGGAGGGCGATAAACGACCGCCACTCGTAAGGAGAAGGGCTTAAAGAGTCTGACGGCGTGGACTTCAAAGGAAGGAAATGTAAGTGAGGGAACCGGGGGGGATGACCTGGAAAGCATATTGTGATGAAAGGAGCAAACCAACACCTCCACCCTGTCTGTTCTCAGGTCTGGGGGTATGTGAAAATTTCAGCCCACCAAACGAGAGAGCGGCAGCAGCGGTGGTGTCTGAATGCTGGATCCAGGTTTCTGTAATAGCCAGAAGGTTAAGGGAATTAGAGAGAAAAAGATAGTGAATGTAAGTCAGTTTGTTACACACAGACCGTGCATTCCAGAGAGCACATTGGAAAGTGAGAGGAGAAGGCATGCACTGAATGTTAATAAGATTAGCAGGGTTTCTATATGCAGCTGGAGGAGAGTAACGTATGCTGGTGGAGGGAGGCCCAGGGTTGGGGGAGATGTCACCTGCAACTATTAAAAGGAGAAAAAACAGAAAAAGCAGGTGGTGGGATGATTTGTATGAACGTTTTGAGTGCTGCATGGAGGTTTTGGATGGTTTGGTGTGGGTAAGAAATGTCAATAGAGCCTCAGAGTTAAACATGGGAGAGGGGAAAAGGGAGGGGTGGATATGCAGAGAGTGCACAGAATGTGTAAAAGGGCAGGCGAGTTGTTAAAAAGCAGAAGTGAAGACAAATAAGCAGCAGGTTGATATGATCAATGCATATGTAGTACGACTGACCAAGAAGCAAGCGTGCATGAAAAACTTATGCACCTTACCTGTCTCCTGCCCTGTCCAACTGCATTGTCTAACTGCAAAACACTTGATCCTGTTGCACTTAATATCTGTTGCACGCGTGCTATCCCAGCCAGAGCTAAATATATGAAATGAAATGTCTGCTAGCTTCAGCCACCAAAAGGCCACAATCAGTAATTAACCAATTAGCACAAGGCCAGAGCAGGCATTACTATGCAGGGTAAATAACTAACGCTGGACACGGCCATCAAACAGAGAAAGGGAAAAAAAAAAAACTTTCTACACTTCAAAGCAGAAACCAAATAGATAAAAAATAAAGACCCACCACAGGAGTGATGGAATGAAATACCATAAAAATATCTGGCAATATATGATGCAGTTCACACTTGTCAGACAGCACACATGGATGATGGAATGAAATACCATGAAAATATCTGGCAATATATGATGCAGTTCACACTTGTCAGACAGCATACATGGATGATGGAGTGAAATACCATGAAAATATCTGGCAATATATGATGCAGTTCACACTTGTCAGACAGCATACATGGATGATGGAATGAAATACCATGAAAATATCTGGCAATATATGATGCAGTTCACACTTGTCAGACAGCATACATGGATGATGGAATGAAATACCATGAAAATATCTGGCAATATATGATGCAGTTCACACTTGTCAGACAGCATACATGGATGATGGAATGAAATACCTGTGTGAAGAAGAGAAGAGAGGAACATCAGCTTCAATGCATTGTCTAACTGCTAGAGTTGAGCGATACCGTCCGATACTTCAAAGTATCGTATCGGATGGTATCGGCCGATCTTTAAAAAAAGTATCGGTATCGCCGATTCCGATACCGGAAGTCCCATTCAAGTCTATGGGACTTCCGGTATCGGAATAAGAAAAACCCTTTCCTGCCCTTGTACAGCCTCTCTGGGGTCTGTACGGGCCTTTCGGGGGGCTGTGCCGGCCTGCCAGGGGGTCTGTGCAGGCTCCGGTGGTCTGTGCCGGCCTGCCGGTGGTCTGTGCAGGCTCCGGGGGGCTGTGCCGGCCTGCCGGGGGGCTGTGCCGGCCTGCCGGGGGTCTGTGCAGGCCTGCCGGTGGTCTGTGCAGGCTCCGGGGGTCTGTGCAGGCATCGTCCGATGGGACTACAAGTCCCATCGGGCGATGCCTGCTACCATGACAGTGATTGACACATTAGCCAATGATGGGACAGTAGTAGTCCCATCATCCGGCTAATGTGTTAAATGTAAAAAAAAAAAAAAAAAAAAAATTACATGCTACATACATACAACATGCATACTACATACATGCTACATTCATACTACATACTACATACATGCTACATTCATACTACATAAATACTACATGCAACATACATACTACATATATACTACATGCATGCTACATACATACTGCATGCTACATACATACCACATATATACTACATATATACTACATGCATGCTACATGCATGCTACATGCTACATACATAACACATATATACTACATACATACTACATACATACTACATGCTACATACATACCATATACATACTACATGCATGCTACATACATACTACATGCATGCTACATACATACTACATGCTACATACTACATATATACTACATGCTACATACATACTACATGCTACATACATACTACATGCATGCTACATACTACATGCTACATACATACTACATACATACTACATACATACCACATATATACTACATACATACAATACATACATAGACATACAGTACATATAACATAGAGTAACATACTTACCAATACTTGTCACATTGTTCCCCGAAGCCATTGTCTTTTCCGGGATAAATATTAACATAACAAACCACAAAAATACTCACCCACGATCCGAAGCAGTCCACGAGTGTGTCCCACGACGATCTTGGGTAGAGAACTGCAGCATCAGATGATGCTGCCGTTCTCTACGGGCTGCAGGAATCCAATGACGGAAGGTAGGTATCCTTCCGCACTGTATTCCTCCGCCACTTAAAAAAAAAAAAAAGTCCCTAGTCTCACTTTATGCCATTGCTGTGTGGGAAATTCCCACGCAGCAATGGCATAAAGTGAGACTAGGGACTTTTTTTTTTTTAAGTGGCGGAGGAATACAGTGCGGAAGGATACCTACCTTCCGTCATTGGATTCCTGCAGCCCGTAGAGAACGGCAGCATCATCTGATGCTGCAGTTCTCTACCCAAGATCGTCGTGGGACACACTCGTGGACTGCTTCGGATCGTGGGTGAGTATTTTTGTGGTTTGTTATGTTAATATTTATCCCGGAAAAGACAATGGCTTCGGGGAACAATGTGACAAGTATTGGTAAGTATGTTACTCTATGTTATATGTACTGTATGTCTATGTATGTATTGTATGAATGTATTGTATGTATGTAGTATATATGTGGTATGTATGTAGCATGTAGTATGTATGTAGTATGTATGTAGCATGCATGTAGCATGTAGTATGTATGTAGCATGCATGTAGTATATATGTAGTATGTATGTAGCATGTAGTATGTATGTAGTATGTATGTGGTATGTATGTAGCATGCATGTAGTATATATGTAGTATGTAGTATGTATGTAGTATGTATGTAGCATGTAGTATGTATGTAGCATGCATGTAGTATGTATGTAGCATGCATGTAGTATGTATGTAGCATGCATGTAGTATGTATGTAGTATGTATGTAGTATGTATGTAGCATGCAGTATGTATGTAGCATGTATGTAGTATGTATGTAGTATATATGTAGTATGTATGTAGCATGTAGTATGTATGTAGCATGCATGTAGTATATATGTAGTATGTATGTAGCATGCATGTAGTATGTATGTAGTATGTATGTAGTATGTATGTAGCATGCAGTATGTATGTAGCATGTATGTAGTATGTATGTAGCATGTAGTATGTATGTAGCATGCATGTAGCATGTATGTAGTATGTATGTAGCATGCATGTAGTATGTATGTAGTATTTATTTATTTTATTTTTTTTTTTTTTTTAACATTTAACACATTAGCCGGATGATGGGACTACTACTGTCCCATCATTGGCTAATGTGTCAATCACTGTCATGGTAGCAGGCATCGCCCGATGGGACTTGTAGTCCCATCGGACGATGCTTGCACAGACCCCCGGACATCAGCACAGCCCCCCGGCAGGCCGGCACAGCCCCCCGGCAGGCCGGTACAGACCCCCACAGGGTGCACAGACCACCGGCAGGCCGGCACAGCCCCCCGGCAGGCCGGTACAGACCCCGGGCAGTCCACACAGACCCCCGGCAGGCCGGCACAGCCCCCCGGCAGGCCGGCACAGCCCCCCGGCAGGCCGGCAGAGACCCCCGGAAGGCCCGAAATGACGGCGCATCATGATGCGCACACACCGCACATCATGATGACGTCAGGCCGTCAATCAACTGAACTTCCGATTCCGATGCCGAATTCCGATATTGAAAAAATATCGGAAGTCGGTATCGGAATTCCGATACAGCAAGTATCGGCCGATACCCGATACTTGCGGTATCGGAATGCTCAACACTACTAACTGCAAAACACTTGATCCTGTTGCACTTAATATCTGTTGCACGCGTGAGCCCGCACGCGTGCTATCCCAGCCAGAGCTAAATATATATGACATGATCAGACACATCCTGTTTAATTTATAAAGGATGGACTCTGAAAGCCCCATTTTTTTTCATGGTCATCACGTGGCCCTCGCTATTTCTAGAGGGCCATCAGGCGGCCCTTACTATTGTTAGAAGGCCATCAGTCGGCTCTCACTATTGCTAGAGGGCCATCAGGCAGTCCTCACTCTACTTCTAAAGGGGCTGGAGCCGGCCCTCGCAATTTATAGAAGGCCAGCAGGCAGCTTCCGCTATATTTAGAGTGCTAGCAGGCATCTAGTGGACAGATAAGACCAAGATAGATCTTTTTGGTAATGCACATCATTCTACTGTTTACCGTAAATGGAATGAAGCTTACAAATAAAATAACACAGTAGTTACAGTGAAACATGTTGGGGGTTCAAAGATATTTTATGGTTCTTTTGATGTCTCTGGCACTGGGTGCCTTGACTGTGTGCAAAGCATCATGAAATGTGAAGATTCCCAAAGGAAGACAGTGACCCCAAACATACTTCAAAAAGCACCCAGAAAAGGATGGAAACAAAGCACTGAAGAGTTCACAAGTGGCAATTCCAGCTCCAGTTGCGTAAAGTCTCCCATCACTACCTCATACATACAGATGCTACAGTGTAATTGCAAATAGGCATATTAAATCAGTTAATTTTGGCTGTTTGATCATTTTCTGAGTATAGATCACCATAAAAAAACACAAATCTATCAATGAGCGTATGGAAAAAAAATCAAACTATGGACTGTATGGACTGTAAAAGATGTGTGAGAATGAACACTCATTTTCAGCAAATGATTCCTAGCACCTATCCCTACACTACTGTAAACACAGCTAACAGCGGTATTAATAGGGAATAGAATAGATGTTACCTTGATTTTTTTTAGATTACAGCAGGAAGGATTATAATTTATAAGGCAATAATCCCTGATTAGATGCCTGTAATACGTTATGTCTCCTGCGACAGCTCACCCTACATGAATTTCAAAAAAGAGCAGTATTATTAGAGAACAAAATCTATTTGAATTAGCCATGAATAAAGCTCTTAGTTTAGCATAGCAGCATCAAAGACTGTTAATTCATCCACCCTGCTGGGAATATAGTGGAGCATTTCACATATACTCAGCCTGATATGGAATAGACCAGAGTCTTCTTTAGTTACTGTACAAAGTCTCCTGTCCCAGTTGTGAAATCC
Organism: Dendrobates tinctorius; assembly: GCF_039654945.1. Taxonomy (NCBI): domain Eukaryota; kingdom Metazoa; phylum Chordata; class Amphibia; order Anura; family Dendrobatidae; genus Dendrobates; species Dendrobates tinctorius. The sequence goes on along the minus strand of NW_027361747.1, from coordinate 30,635,234 downwards.
TGTATGCTATGTGATGACCTGACAGTCCACAAGTAGGCACTACTGCTAACAGAACCCAACGACTTTTTTGGTTTCCAAAAACATTCCCTCAACTTGAAGGTGGAGTCTTAGAAAAACATTTTTTCTATTACAAAGGAGTGGGTCTCCTAGACTGGTAAAGCGTATGCAAGGGATGAAAAAAATTAGAAGGCACTCAAATACCCATTTGAAGAGATGTAGTGGAGGGCCTGAGAAAACATTTTTCCCATTATTAAGGAGTGTGTATCCTAGACTGGAATTGCACACACACTAAGTGCATGGGCTGAAAAACATTTACCCCTGGGAGATATACATATATATCAAAGAATGTAAGAGGTAGGCCTCTCAAAATTCCTAATACAGGCATTATAAACACCCTTAAAAATCTTATAGCGAGGGTAGCATGATAACCCTGTTAATATGGTAGAGGAGGAGAAGGAGGGCAACAAAAAAAAGATAAAATCCTGAAGCATATACACATATTTGGGTGAGTACGGTTGCATGGGAATATACCACAAAAAATGAATTTGGATTTATGTTCTGCTGCTGTCATCCGGCAGTTGAGAAGTCTGGGCCAATACAGTCCTTGTTCATTTTGGTAGAAACCAGCCTGTCAGCATTTTCAGTTCACAGGCAGATGCGCTTATCACTTAGAATACCCCCTGCAGCACTAAAAACTAGCTCTGCAAAAATGCTAGCATCCTCCAGTTCAGGACCTCCAGGGCATAGAGAGACAGTTCATTCCACATGTCTAGCTTGGATGCCCAATAGTCGTAAGGCACAAAGGAATCACTCTTTCAGCATCTTCCAAAACTTTTCCCTCCTTGTGAGGGTAACCCACACTTCAGAGTCTGGGCTATGGGAGGGTCTGAGAAAACTGTCCCAGACTTGTGATTATGTTCTACTGCCTCTGCTGCATCTGGTGTGTGTCTCGCTCATTTTTACTACTTGGTTGTGCAAGGATCCGTGACCTCTGATGCCAGAATTGTCAAATGAGAATATTTAATAATTCTTCAACTAGGGCTCTCTGGTATTGCAAAATTTTATTAGCCCTCTCTGCCACTGTAAAGAGAGAAAGAAAGTTCTTCTTGTTGAGTGGGTCTAGAAGGGTGACCAACCAGTAATTAGTGCTGGCCAAAATGCATGCAACGCAAGTGTGACAGGAAAGGCAGCGGAACATAAACTCTGTCATGTGTGCCAGATAGAGTTGAGCGAAACAGGTCGGCCAGATTCATAAGTCGCCGACTTATGGCAAAGTCGGGTTTCGCCGACCGAAACCCGACCACAACGTGAAGTCGGCCATGTAGTCGGCAAAACGAGCGTCAAAGTTGGATTTCCCAGAATGCTTGCACGTGACTTTTTTCAGCCACTGAGCAAGGACGTACACTGTGGGCAATGAGATGATATGTGCAGCGTCTGGGGAGAGAGAGAGACAGATATTTTGCGCACTTTAAAAAAGCAGTACGGCATGTAGGTGTGTTACTGTCCTCCACTCCCTCCTGACTTTGCTTCCCCATTGACTTGCATTGGGTTTCGTGTTTCAGTCGGACCTTGGACTTTTCCCGATAGTCGGCCGATTTCGTTCGACTCGACTTTTGAGAGAGTCGGGTTTGACTCGACCCTAAAAAAGGCAAAGTCGCTCATCTCTAGTGCCAGATTGCAAACAGCCAAGACTTCCCTGTCCCCACCAAGAGGATGACTATCCATCTTCTCTTCCTTGTCTTGCTCTTTGTCCTCTCTGTCCTCCTCGTCTTCAAGCCATTCAGACGGGATGAAACTGGTGTGGGTAGTACTATTTTGTTCCTCCTCCTCATTATCACCTAATCCGCATTGAGCAATGAGATGAGGCTAGGCTGTGTAGCATCACCCTGTATAGTTTCTTGCTCCATTTCAACTTGCTTTGTCTGCAAAGACTTCTCTTTAATTGTGAGCAGCGAGCATTTCAGTAGAAAGAGAAGCAGGATGGTTACGATGATTATGGCATAATCGCCGCTCACCATCTTGGTCGAGTCCTCAAAGTTTTGGAGAACTGCGCAGATCTCAGACTTCCATGCCAACTCATCAGCTCTTATGTACGTAGGCTAACCAGAATACCAACAGCCATGTTGCAGCTTGTATTCAACTACTGCCCTCTGCTGCTCGCAATGGCTTGCCAACATATGTAAAGTTGAGTTCCAGTGGTAGTCTCATGTTCAAAGCAGTAGTGGATTGTGAGATTTGGAGCCTGAAATTCAAACGTTCAAAACATAGAGTCATAGAATCGTAGAGTTGGAAGGGACCTCCTGGGCCATCTAATCCAACCCCCTGCTCAAAGCAGGATTCGCTAAATCATCCCAGACAGATGTCTGTCCAGCCTCTGTTTGAAGACTTCTATTGAAGGAGAACTCACCACCTCTCGTGGCAGCCTGTTCCACTCATTGATCACTGTAACTGTCAAAAAGTTTTTTCTATTACCTTATCTGTGTCTCCTCCCATTCAGTTTCATCCTATTGCTTCTAGTCTTTCCTTGTGCAAATGAGAATAAAGATGATCCTTCTACAATGTGACAGCCCTAGAGATATTTGTAGACAGCTATTAAGTCTCCTCTTTTGCAAGCTAAACATTCCCAAATCCTGCAACCTTTCCTCATAAGACAGAGTTTGGAGACCAGTCACCATTCTGGTTGCTCTTTTCTGAACTTGCTCCAGTTTCTTGATGTATTTTTTAAAATGTGGCGCCCAAAACTGGACACAGTGTTCCAGATGAGGTCTGACCAAAGAGCAGTAGAGGGCAATAATGACTTCACGTGATCTAGACTGTATGCTTCTGTTAATACATCCTAGAATTGCATTTGCCTTTTTTGCTGCTGCATCACACTGTTGACTCATATTCAGTCTGTGATCTATTAGTATACCCAAGTCTTTTTCACATGAGCTGTTGCTTAGCCTTATTCCTCCCATTCTGTATATGCTTTTTTCATTTTTATTGCCCAGATGTAGTGCTTTGCATTTTCTGTTAGTTGCTGCCCACTGCTCCAATTTATTTATATCTTTTTGAAACCACTCTCTCTCTTCTCTAGTATTAGCTATCCCTCCTAGCTTTGTGTCATCAGCAAATTTAATCAGTTTACCCTCAATTCCTTCATCTAAATCGTTGATAAAGATGTTGAACAATACAGGGACCAGGACAGAGCCCTGTGGTACCCCACTTGAGACACTCTTCCAATTGGATGTGCAGCCATTTACGACCACTCTTTGGGTCCGATCACTAAGCCAGTTATGAATCCACCTAACAGTTGCCTTGTCCATTCCATACTTCGTCATTTTTTCAATAAGGATTGTGTGAGATACTTTGTCAAATGCTTTGCTGAAGTCAAGATATACTATATTTACAGCATTTCCCTGATCCACCCAATCAGTGATTCTGTCATAGAAGGAAATTACGTTAGTCTGACATGACTTATTAGTTACAAACCCATGCTGACTCTTCATTTAATCACTTCATTCTTATCCAGGTACTTACATACATGTTGTTTAATAATTTGTTCAAAGATCTTTCCTGGTATAGAAGTCAGACTCACCGGCCTTTAGTTGCCTGGGTCCACCTTCTTCCCCTTTTTGAAGAAAGGAACAACATTTGCTCTTCTCCATTCTTCTGGGACTTCTCCTGTTCTCCAAGAATTTTCAAAGATTATGGAGACGGGTTCAAAAATTTCTTCTGCTATCTCCTTCAGTACTCTGGGGTGTAATTCATCTGGACCTGGAGACTTGAATTCATTTAGTTTAGCTAAGTGTTTCCTCACTATCTTTCTGTCTATAAATATCCTGGATTCTTCTATTCCCTTAATAGGACAGTGAAGAACAGTTGATGTTACATTTCCTTTCTGAGAGAAAACAGATGCAAAATAGGAATTTAAAAGTTCAGCCTTCTCAACATCCAGTCTTACCATTTCATCATTTTCATCCTGTAAAACTCCTATAGCATCTTTGACTTTTAATTTACTTTTGACATATCCCCAAAATCCTTTATTATTGCTTTTGATGTCTCTTGCAAGCCTCAATTCATTGTCAACTTTAATAATCTAATTTGTGCCCTGCAGGTTCTGCAGACAGCATTATATTCTTCTTTAGATATGCCTCCCTCTTTACATTTTATAAACATTTCTTTCTTCCTTTTTAGCATGTTCTTAAGTTCTGTGTTCACCCATCCTGGTTTCCTTAAATGCTTCCTATTCTTCCCTCTTTTCGGAATTGTTAACAATTGTGCTTTGAGAATTTCATTTTTCAAGATTTCCCATCCGTCCTGGACATTTTTGTCCTTAAGGATATCCAGCCATTGGATCCCTCCGATTCTCTTTCTGAGTCCCTTAAAATCTGCCTTTCTGAAATCTAACCTTGACGTCTGAGTCTTCACAGGTCTTCCTCCTCTCCCTTGTGTCTCTGGCCACCCCACTGACTCTTCCCACCTGGTCTTTCACTTCCGCACCCTGGTCCTCCTTCTGACTTGCTGACTTAACAACATTACTTGTTGGCAATTGTGTCTCATCATCATCCACCTCTTGCAACAGTAATTGCATTTTTCCATTGTTGCCATCTTGTGAGCGTAGCTGCTCAAATATTTGGGCATCGCATGTTTATTGGCTATCTATCAAGCGCCAAACATGTGGGATGGGGACTCGAGCTTCAGTTCAAGCGTTCAAAAATAATCACTGAGTAAATAACATCTTGAGCACACTGATGCTTGAGCAAGTAACAAGCAGTGATGAACATGCTCGCTTATCACTATTGTGGAGTAAAAATGATCAGGAAATTTGATTCTTAAGGTCAGTGCAATAATGGCAATACTAAACTTATAAATTGCCATGATTCCTCCTCTTAGAATGTCTTGGACGCAGTGAGTCACTGCTCAGTCATGCAATCTTGTGCAGGGGTGTGCAGAGCTGTTGATATTTTGAATGACAGCTCAGCCCTCCAATCTGATACTGAGAAGTACTGAGCTTACTTCAAGTATTCCCTGTTCTTAGTAATTACCCAGCTATTTATCTACGCTGTCAGTCCCAGATAACGGGCTATCGTAGCTTTCAGCTCTTTGTGTTGTTTTCTCTATTCTTTGTGCTCTGCACTCAGACATTCTGATCTTTTGTTGCTGGACCCAGAATTTGTCTATTGACTGCTCATTTGTATTACTCATTTTATCCTGACGCAGTGAGAATTCTGACTCTGGATTGTGATGTGACTACGCCTTGGTCTCTTCCCTTTGTTTAAGATGTACCCCCCTGGCTCTTGACCTTGGACTCCTTGACTATCCTGATTCACAGCTTGTCTGTGAGAAGTGACTCCATGTCACATTATGACTGGCCTTTATGTTTTTTTGTTTTTTTCTCGCCAGCATGGATCCTTTTCACACACTCTGTGAACAGGTGGTTAATATGACGCAAATGATGCAGGATCTGGCTAAGGAATGTCTGACTTTTGAATCCTTGCAATTTAAGTTCCAGGGTTAGATAAATAGTTTAAAATATTCTTGCAGCTTGCCATTGGCAGCAGTGGCTGTGACATTGGTACCTTCAGATGTACAGTTTGTCTCTCCTGAACCCGTAATGGCCCTGCGTGATATATTTTCGGGAAGGCATAAAACATTTTAGGATTTTTATATGGAGCTGTAGGCTATTTTTTACCCTGCCATCCCAGTCTTTAGGGGATGAGTACCAGTGAGTGGGGATAATTACAGTTGTGCTCAAAAGTTTACATACCCCATTTATTGTCAAACTTCAGTGTTTCTCTTTTTAAATCATGACAACCCAAAACATCCAAATCACCCTGATCAAAAGTTTATATACCCTGGTGATTTTGGCCTGATAGCATGCACAGAAGTTGACATAAATGGGTTTGAATTAGAGTTGAGTGAAACGGGTCGGTCAAATTCACAAGTCGCCGACTTTCGCTGAAGTTGGGTTTCATGAAACGAAACCCGACCATAGCATGAGGTCGGCCATGGGGTCAGCGACCAGAGCGCCAAAGTCGCGTTTGAAATGAGGCTTCCAGCGCCCTTTTTCAGCCAATGATGGAGGACGCACACTGTGGCAATGCGATGACATGGGCATCGGTCACCACCATCTTTGAGAAGGGCATGCAAGTGATTGGCTTGCTTTGTGTGGCGTCACAGGGGCAATAAAAGGGCGTGCACGCCGACCACCATCTTACTTCTGCCGATATTAGCATTAGGGAGAGCTGCTGATTCTGAATAAGGGAGAGCGTTAGGCAGGGAAGAAGAACAAAAAACCTGATTCTGCTGATAGCAATTTCCACTGTACAACACAACAGTTAGTGTGCAGTGACAGGGGAGGATATATTTTTTGTGCATCAGCTCTGTTGGTTATTAGGCTGCCTTATAAGGCTCCCTGATAGCTGCATTGCTGTTTGCACACTGCTGTGCAAACTGCTTTTTTAAAAGCAAAAATACTTTTCTTCCTCTTTTCTGCACAGTTACCAAAGGTTCATTTTTCCACACTTGTGTGCAGCAGTCCTGCTTATTAGGCTGCCTGCTGCCATACTTGGACTGAAAGCATCATTGTCAGCCTCCTAAAATCTCTAGGGAGCTTCCTATTCTCCCCAATACTATATACACCTTGTACTTTGTCATACAACAGGTAAAAAAAGAAAATTTTTTTCAGCTCACCCCAAAGAAGACAGCTATAAGTCCGATCAGTGCACGGAATGTGGAAACAGGATCCCTCTGCAGCAAAGCGTAATATGGAAAAAAATTCCAGCATCCAGATCAGTAATTAGATTAAAAATTTTTTTTTACTCCTTTATTCCAAAATTTAAAAAAATCATAAGATTCTCCATCATGATAAGAGACGCATCAGGACGTGTAGTTGGACGCGTTTCGGACAAAAAACCAGTCCTTATTCTAAGACAACACATAATACATCTGAACACATGCTTATAAAGGGAAACAAAGGAAGTCAAGGAACAATCAAGACTAAACATAGCCAGCTGATTAATAGGAGGTAGTAAGTCACAATCACACTTACAAAACACTCAAAATCTCACTCCTAATATTCATACCCGTTGGAACTCTGCTTTGTAACAATAACATCCATTTTGCCTCTCGGCGTAATAATAAATCATTTAAATTTCCACCTACCCTTTTTGTCTGCACCTTCTCTATGGCATTAACCCTAAAGTTGCTGAGATCTCCTTTATGTATATGCAAAAAATGTCGAGAAGCAGCAGACAAACTGCGTGTGGTAGTGTGACCTACGTCATAAACGTGCTCGGAAATACGACGTCTCAAGGTGCGTGAAGTATTTCCCACATACTGAATATTACAATCCACGCATGTTATGACATAGATCACACCAGTAGAACCACAGTTCAAAAAAGATTTTATTTTAAATTCCTTTCCATTAACAGAAGATACTATTTTTTCTGTGTTCCACATAAACCTACATAGCCCACAGTTTTTCTGAGCACATTTAAAAGATCCACAAGTGGGTAACCAATTAGTTATACTTGCTGAACTGTCTGAAAAAAATTTATTAGCATGTCTATTGACACTAGTATGATCACTTGGAGATACCCTATTAGCAATAGTTTTATTCCTCCTTGAAACAAATCTAATCCCATCCTTCAGTATATTCTTTAATGTATCATCAACATACAAAATAGGGAGGAATTTTTTAATAATATAAACAATCCTGTAGTAGTCAGTACTAAAATTAGTTGAAAAAACAATAGGTGACCGACCCTCCACAGAATTTGGTGTTTTTCTGCTTTCCTTCTGCAAATAATCCTCTCTACTTTTTTCATCCGTTCTATGTTTAGCTTTCTGAATGTCTACCTTAGTATATCCCCTCTTTATAAAACGTTTACCAATGATCTCACATTGTTTATCGTATAAATTAGGCGTGGTGCATGTTCTTTTTGCTCTTACAAACTCCCCTGTAGGTATATTAGCTATAACATGACGTGGATGGCAGCTAGATGCGTGTAACAGTGAATTACCTGCCGTAGGTTTTCTAAAAATATCACAATCAATCTTTTTTTCTTCCAAATTTGCCGACAAAAGAATATCCAAAAACGAAATTGTCTTGGCATCAAATTGATATGTGAAACGTATATTGCATGGATTATTATTAATATAGAACATGAAATTCTCAATATTAAATACATCACCATCCCACACAATTATAACATCATTAATAAATCTCAAAAAAAGAAAAATATCAGAAGAAAAAGGATTTTTTTCAGAAAAAAATTTTTTTTAATCTAATTACTGATCTGGATGCTGGAATTTTTTTCCATATTACGCTTTGCTGCAGAGGGATCCTGTTTCCACATTCCGTGCACCGATCGGACTTATAGCTGTCTTCTTTGGGGTGAGCTGAAAAAATTTTCTTTTTTTACCTTACTGTTTGGATTCCCTATTTTTCGTGCTCCCCTTAATTTGATTTTGACATATCCATTATTATTCATAAATATGAATTTGGAGATAGCTACCAATATTTCTGATGACATTATCAGTGATGATTTTTTCAATGTGAACAGTCGGCAACGACTAGACAAGGCTGCCAACATTTTTTCTACTAGCCATGCCTTTACACCTGAGGATGGAAAGGATTTGAAACCACTTATGTGGGAACTTGAAAAACTTATGTCATCACGACTCAGGGTGTGGTGGGACCACAAAACCTTGCAGGCTTATATAAGCAGCAATATGATTCCAAGAGGTTTGCGCATTAAGAAGCGCCCTACTACGGAATATGACCCTGAATTTGTAAAAGAATGGGACAATATTCTTAGTGACTGTTCTACTAAGCTGATGAATTTGATTGTGAAGAGAGAGGAAGCCAAGATGTTAACTTTGGAGGAATCTATTAAAATGATTGAAAGTGATTTGGTGAAATATAAAGATTCTTCTTCTTTTTAATGGCTAGAGATAAAATTAATGACAATCTGAGCAAAATGGAGGACTCTATTACAGTGATAAAGGAAAAGAAATTCAGAAGAGATAAAACTGATTACCAGAATAATCATATTTATGACTGGCATGATTATAGAAGAAAACGTAATAGCATTCACCCTTCCATTCTCAAACGCAGAGATAATAGGGTAAGCTTTTCCTCAACGGATATGGATAATACGGATGTTAATACTGACACTTCTGATACTGAGAATTTACCATCTAACAGTTCCATGTGTGCACGGGATGTGGGGCAGCGGATTTCACAAAGCAGTAGTTTTTCAAAAAACTGTTCAGGAAAAAGAAACGTCAGAGGAGATCAGGGAGGAAACACACCCATCATAAGAGAATTCAGGAGATCAGCGCGGAACAAGCATGCTTAGATACAACTGATAATTTTACAGTCCTGAACCTTTCTGCATCGATTTTATCGAATGATCAAATTAATATCCTTGAAAGGGGTCTTAATTTTGTGCCTACAGCGAAAATGGACTTATTCAACACTATGCTTGATATTTTTAGAAAACCTACGGCAGGTAATTCACTGTTACACGCATCTAGCTGCCATCCACGTCATGTTATAGCTAATATACCTACAGGGGAGTTTGTAAGAGCAAAAAGAACATGTACCACGCCTAATTTATACGATAAACAATGTGAGATCATTGGTAAACGTTTTATAAAGAGGGGTTATACTAAGGTAGACATTCAGAAAGCTAAGCATAGAACGGATGAAAAAAGTAGAGAGGATTATTTGCAGAAGGAAAGCAGAAAAACACCAAATTCTGTGGAGGGTCGGTCACCTATTGTTTTTTCAACTAATTTTAGTACTGACTACTACAGGATTGTTCATATTATTAAAAAATTCCTCCCTATTTTGTATGTTGATGATACATTAAAGAATATACTGAAGAATGGGATTAGATTTGTTTCAAGGAGGAATAAAACTATTGCTAATAGGGTATCTCCAAGTGATCATACTAGTGTCAATAGACATGCTAATACATTTTTTTCAGACAGTTCAGCAAGTATAACTAATTGGTTACCCACTTGTGGATCTTTTAAATGTGCTCAGAAAAACTGTGGGCTATGTAGGTTCATGTGGAACACAGAAAAAATAGTATCTTCTGTTAATGGAAAGGAATTTAAAATAAAATCTTTTTTGAACTGTGGTTCTACTGGTGTGATCTATGTCATAACATGCGTGGATTGTAATATTCAGTATGTGGGAAATACTTCACGCACCTTGAGACGTCGTATTTCCGAGCACGTTTATGACGTAGGTCACACTACCACACGCAGTTTGTCTGCTGCTTCTCGACATTTTTTGCATATACAGTGCCTACAAGTAGTATTCAACCCCCTGCAGATTTAGCAGGTTTACACATTCGGAATTAACTTGGCATTGTGACATTTGGACTGTAGATCAGCCTGGAAGTGTGAAATGCACTGCAGCAAAAAAGAATGTTATTTCTTTGTTTATTTTTTTTTTTTAAATTGTGAAAAGTTTATTCAGAGGGTCATTTATTATTCAACCCCTCAAACCACCAGAATTCTGTTTGGTTCCCCTAAAGTATTAAGAAGTATTTCAGGCACAAAGAACAATGAGCTTCACATGTTTGGATTAATTATCTCTTTTTCCAGCCTTTTCTGACTATTTAAGACCCTCCCCAAACTTGTGAACAGCACTCATACATGGTCAACATGGGAAAGACAAAAGAGCATTCCAAGGCCATCAGAGACAAGATCGTGGAGGGTCACAAGGCTGGCAAGGGGTACAAAACCCTTTCCAAGGAGTTGGGCCTACCTGTCTCCACTGTTGGGAGCATCATCCGGAAGTGGAAGGCTTATGGAACTACTGTTAGCCTTCCACGGCCTGGACAGCCTTTGAAAGTTTCCTCCCATGCCGAGGCCAGGCTTGTCCGAAGAGTCAAGGCTAACCCAAGGACAACAAGGAAGGAGCTCCGGGAAGATCTCATGGCAGTGGGGACATTGGTTTCAGTCAATACCATAAGTAACGTACTCCACCGCAATGGTCTCCGTTCCAGACGAGCCCGTAAGGTACCTTTACTTTCAAAGCGTCATGTCAAGGCTCATCTACAGTTTGCTCATGATCACTTGGAGGACTCTGAGACAGACTGGTTCAAGGTTCTCTGGTCTGATGAGACCAAGATCGAGATCTTTGGTGCCAACCACACACGTGACGTTTGGAGACTGGATGGCACTGCATACGACCCCAAGAATACCATCCCTACAGACAAGCATGGTGGTGGCAGCATCATGCTGTGGGGCTGTTTCTCAGCCAAGGGGCCTGGCCATCTGGTCCGCATCCATGGGAAGATGGATAGCACGGCCTACCTGGAGATTTTGGCCAAGAACCTCCGCTCCTCCATCAAGGATCTTAAGATGGGTCGTCATTTCATCTTTCAACAAGACAACGACCCAAAGCACACAGCCAAGAAAACCAAGGCCTGGTTCAAGAGGCAAAAAATCAAGGTGTTGGAGTGGCCTAGTCAGTCTCCTGACCTTAACCCAATTGAAAACTTGTGGAAGGAGCTCAAGATTAAAGTCCACATGAGACACCCAAAGAACCTAGATAACTTGGAGAAGATCTGCATGGAGGAGTGGGCCAAGATAACTCCAGAGACCTGTGCCGGCCTGATCAGGTCTTATAAAAGACGATTATTAGCTGTAATTGCAAACAAGGGTTATTCCACAAAATATTAAACCTAGGGGTTGAATAATAATTGACCCACACTTGTATGTTTCAAATTTATTAAAATTTAACTGAGCAACATAACTTTTTGGTTTGTAAGATTTATGCATCTGTTAATAAATCCTGCTCTTGTGTGAAGTTTGAAGGCTCTAACTTATTTGCATCTTATCAAACCTGCTAAATCTGCAGGGGGTTGAATACTACTTGTAGGCACTGTACATAAAGGAGATCTCAGCAACTTTAGGGTTAATGCCATAGAGAAGGTGCAGACAAAAAGGGTAGGTGGAAATTTAAATGATTTATTATTACGCCGAGAGGCAAAATGGATGTTATTGTTACAAAGCAGAGTTCCAACGGGTATGAATATTAGGAGTGAGATTTTGAGTGTTTTGTAAGTGTGATTTTGACTTACTACCTCCTATTAATCAGCTGGCTATGTTTAGTCTTGATTGTTCCTTGACTTCCTTTGTTTCCCTTTATAAGCATGTGTTCAGATGTATTATGTGTTGTCTTAGAATAAGGACTGTTTTTTTGTCCGAAACGCATCCAACTACACGTCCTGATGCGTCTCTTATCATGATGGAGAATCTTATGATTTTTTTAAATTTTGGAATAAAGGAGTAAAAAAAATTTTTTAATCTAATTACTGATCTGGATGCTGGAATTTTTTTCTATATACACACCTTGTACTTTGTCATACACCAGCCAATTTCAGCCTGTTACGTTGAGGTGTAATCTATAGTGCACCTGAGATAATAGTTCAGCCTCCTAAAATCTCTAGGAAGATTCAAATTCTCCCCAATACTATATACACCTTGTACCTTGTTTTACAGTACCATACAGCTGGTGGTATTTTGGGTACATTTTTCCAAAAATGAGGAAGTATGGTGGAAGAGGCAGAGGAAGTGGGCTGGGGTTGCCAGCTGGTACTGATGGTGGTGGGGGTGGTGGTGCATCTGCTGGTAGTGGCAAAAGCACAATAGCAGCTAAGGCAGGAGGTGTTGAGCCTGCGTCATGGTCTGGCTCCGGAACGCCTGGAAGGCTACCTTTTCTGGGAGTAGGTTAACTGCTTTTAAAGCCGGATCACCAGGAACTGGTTTTGGCTTACATTGCCGAAACAGACTCCAGCAATGAAGTTTCAAAAATGCCCTACTCTTCTGAAGTTTCAAAAAATGCAAGCACTGAGTCATCAAGTGCTGGCTCCTGGTCAGGAAGAACCCCTTTCCTTGTGTCCTTCACCCCCACCAAAAGTGAATGATGCAGCAGGCCACACTTCACATTAGTCCATGTAGCTCTTTCCCACATACCATGCCTGGGTTATCAAGTCAAATCATGAATTCCCCAGTCCAAGATGAATCTGACATGGAGTGTGGGTGACCAGCCAGGGCAGTGGGGTTAATCAGTACCGGGTCGGTGTCTCAGAGGGATTTGTCACGGTGGTGGTGACCCGGTCCGTGGGCCTGGGCGTCCATGCAAAGGGGTGAATAACGTTTATAGGTGAATGCTACGTGAACCCACCTGTGGTTTCTGATCAGATTGACCAGCGCTGCAGTGTCGCTTCTCTGGGACAGATGTTGCGGTGCAGCTAAGAGGTACAAGCCCTGCACAGGTAGGGCCATAGTCGCAGGGCAGATGAAAGAGTTGGTAGATGGTGTGCAGTGCAGGATGTAGCAGAGCCATGCGCCAGGCGCAAGAGAAAGATGACAGACACAGTCATGCAGTTCCTTTACCTGTACTTGGTAAGTGCCGTACAGGACCCAGAGTACAGATGGAGAAGGAGTTGGTCAGCCTGGAAGCAAATTAGGAATTCTCTCTCTGCAGATAGGTAGTGTGGCCTCCGTTCTAGCGCTTATCAGAGGTGCTCGCAGTACTGAGTTCACTGAAGTTCCCCCAGTTGACTCTCTTTTGAAACTTTCTCGTATGGCAGGCAGCCGTAGCCTTTTCCTTCTGGCTCACACAAGTCGCTGCTGGGGCCTCTGAGCCTTAGTTGGGAACAGAGCATTTACAGCTGCTACTTCCTCCGGTTTCTGCTGCAGGATGGTCAGTGTCCCTACAAACTCAGAGACCGGAATCCGGACCATGCACTCCAGTTAGGAGTGAGCCTTAACTTGGCTCATCCTCAAGCTCCCCTTCTCACATCCACACACTTCCCCTTCCCTTCACAGACTGCCCTAACTTCCCTCCTCCCAACCACAGAGAGCACTTCCTCAGCAGTCAGGTTCAGAGCGCTCCCTGCTGGCCTGGAGTGGGAACTGTGTTGTGTGTTGGTTTAACTAGAGAGATCCTTCGTTGCTCCCAAGCATGACATCACACTCCCTAGGAGGAAGGTAATGCCACTGTGGCGACCGTACTCCTGGGGGCGCCACAAGTGCACTGATGCCCAGCCACTGCTAGATGATTCTGCTGGTACATTGACCCAGACCACTACATTCCCCTCGCACTCTACACAGCCAGAATCTGACCCTGATGAAACTCAGGTTCCCCTTCCCGCATACTATAACACCTTACACGGTGACAAAGAGGAAGATGCAGATGAAAGTGCAGGTTCCTTGAGCAGGTGGGGGGCATACTCATGGGCGACGGCACTGGCACAGGGCCCCTCATAGTACGCAAAAGTGTCTCTGCCGGTGGGAGGGCCCACCACCCGACGCCCACCCGCCATCAGACACACCGCCGTACTATGAGGGGCCCTGTGCCAGTGCCATCGCCAATGAGTGGGCCCCCCCTGCTTGCTCAGGATCACAGCACTTGCAAAGTCGAAATACTTACCTCTCCCTGCTCCACCACCATGACGTCTTCCGCGTTTCCTGACAGTGATATTCTGGTCCGACAGCGCGATGACATCACGTCTGTACGCCCTCTGCCTAAACAGTCCAAGTGCAGAGAGATGGAAGATGGGGACGACGAGGAGTCCAGACTAGTACAGGGATTTCCTAGCGAGGAGACTTATTTAATTGTTTTAAAGGTTGGGAGCAATTTTTGGGGAGCACTATACTCTGGAGAATGATATATGGGGCCCACCATACACTGGAGCATTCCAAAGGTGGCCATCAGACACTGGAGCAGCATTTACAGGGCCCATTATACACTGGAACATTAGCAATGGGGCCCATTATATACAGTTGTGGCCAAAAGTATTGACACCCCTGCAATTCTGTCAGATAATACTCCGTTTCTTCCTAAAAATGATTGCAAACACAAATTCTTTGGTAATATTATCTTCATTTAATTTGTCTTAAATGAAAAAACACAAAAAGAATTGTCCTAAAGCCAAATTGGATATAATTCCACACCAAGCATAAAAAAGAGGGTGGACAAAAGTATTGGCACTGTTCGAAAAATCATGTGATGCTTCTCTAATTTGTGTAATTAACATCACCTGTAACTTACCTGTGGCACCTAACAGGTGTTGGCAATAACTAAATCACACTTGCAGCCAGTTGACATGGATTAAAGTTGACTCAACCTCTGTCCTGTGTCCTTGTGTGTACCACATTGAGCATGGAGAAAAGAAAGAAGACCAAAGAACTGTCTGAGGAATTTGAGAACCAAATTGTGAGGAAGCATGAGCAATCTCAAGGCTACAAGTCCATCTCCAAAGACCTGAATATTCCTGTGTCTACTGTGCGAAGTGACATCAAGAAGTTTAAAGCCCATGGCACCGTGGCTAAGCTCCCTAGATGTGGACGGAAAAGAAAAATTGACAAGAGATTTCAACGCAAGATTGTGCTGATGTTGGATAAAGAACTTCAGTATGGTAGGAGACCCAGGAAGACCCCACTTCCTACCCTGAGACATAAAAAAGCCAAGCTGGGGTTTGCCAAAACTTACCTGAAAAAGCTTAAAAAACGTTTTGGAAGAATGTTCTCTGGTCAGATGAGACAAAAGTATAGCTTTTTGGGCAAAGGCATCAACATGGAGTTTACAGGAGAAAAAAAGAGGCATTCAAAGAAAAGAACACGTTCCCTACAGTCAAACATGGTGGAGGTTCCCTGATGTTTTGGGGTTGCTTTGCTGCCTCTGGCACTGGACTGCTTGACCATGTGCATAGCATTATGAAGTCAGAAGACTACCAACAAATTTTGCAGTATAATGTAGGGCCCAGTGTGAGAAAGCTGGGTCTCCCTCAGAGGTCATGGGTCTTCGAGCAGGACAATGACCCAAAGCACACTTCAAAAAGCACTAGAAAATGGTTTGAGAGAAAGCACTGGAGACTTCTAAGGTGGCCAGCAATGAGTCCAGACCTGAATCCCACAGAACACCTGTGGAGAGATCTAAAAATGGCAATTTGGAGAAGGCACCCTTCAAATATCAGGGACCTGGAGCAGTTTGCCAAAGAAGAATGGTCTAAAATTCCAGAAGAGCATTGTAAGAAACTCATTGATGGTTACCGGAAGCGGTTGGTCGCAGTTATTTTGGCTAAAGGTTGTGCAACCAAGTATTAGGCTTAGGGTGCCAATACTTTTGTCTAGCCCGTTTTTGGAGTTTTGTGTGAAATGATCAATATTTTGCTTTTTGCTTCATTCTCTTTTGTGTTTTTCATTTAAGACAAATTAAATGAAGATAATAATACCAAAGAATTTGTGTTTGCAATCATTTTCAGGAAGAAGCTGAGTATTATCTGACAGAATTGCAGGGGTGTCAATACTTTTGACCACAACTGTATGGACCATTATTTGGGCCCATAAGACAGTGGAGCTTCATCCATGGGGACCGACATATACTGTAGCATTATGTGGAGCTCATCATATACTGTATGGAACATTATATGGGACCAATGATTCTGTATGGAGAAATATATGGGCCTCATTACTCTGTATAGCGCACTATGCGATGGCCATAATACTGTATGGAGTAATATACTGTCCATTTTTGGAGCTATTGGAGAATTTTAAATGGATATCAGTCATGTGATGTAAGAAGTGAAGTATTTTTTATTGTACTATACCGCTATTTCTCTGCCGTATCAGAGGATCATGAATTGTGGCATGTGTTAAAGGAGCCCATTGATACTCTTTGGCCCTGAGCCCACGAAAATCTGGAGCCAGCCCTGACCCCCCACAACTTTAGCCAAATAACCCCCAGTTTTCAGTGCCTAACTATTATTATAAAGTAAATTAAGGTTGACAAGCTTAAGTAATAAGAATTGATGTTTTTGGCATTAAAATGGGCACTGTAGGTGTGTTTCCTGTCCTCCACTCACTGCTGACTTTTCTTCCCCATTGACTTGCATTGGGTTTCGTGTTTCAGTCTGCCTTCGACTTTTCACGATAATCGGCCGATTTCGTTCGACCCGACTTTTGCGAAAGTCGGGTTTCATGAAACCCGACTTGACCCGAAAAAAGGCAAAGTCGCTCATCTCTAGTTTGAATGGCTACTAAAGGTAACATTCTCACCTATGTCCTGTTTGCTTGTAATCAGTGTGTGTGCATAAAAGCTAAGGGAGTTTCTGGGATCCAGACAGACTCTTGTATCTTTCATCCAGCTACTGATGTTTCTGGATTGTGAATTATGGGGAAAGCAAAATAATTGTCAGTGGATCTATGTGAAAAGGTAGTTGAACTGTATAAAACAGGAAAGGGATACAAAAAGATATCCAAGGAATTGATAATTCCAGTAAGCAGCATTTCAACTGTGATTAACAAATTGAAAATCAAGGGCTCTGTAAAAACAAAACCACGGTCTGGTAGACGAACAAAAATTTCTTCCAAACTGCCAGGAAAATTGTTTGGGATGCAAATAAAAATCTACAAATAACTGCAGCTGAAATACTGGACTCTCTGAAAACTAGCAGTGTGGCTGTTTCAAGATACACAATAAGGAGGCATTTGAAGCATGGTTGAGTCGCCAGAAGAAAGCCATTACTGCGCAAATGCCACAATGTATCTCTCCTACAATATGCAAAACAGAGACAAGCCTCAAAAATACTGGAACAAGATAATTTGGAGTGATGAGACCAAAATTGAACTTTTTGGCCACAACCTTAAATGTTACATTTGTTGAGATCTCAATAAGGCCTATGATGAAAAGTACTACTGTGAAGCACAGAGGTGGATCACTGATGTTTTGGGGAAGTGTGAGATACAAAAGCACAGGAAACATGGTCAAAGTTGAAGGAAAGATTAATCAGCACATTATCAGCAAATACTGGAGGCAAAAATGAAATCATCATCCCAGAAGCTGTGCATGGGTCGTACGTGGACATTTTGATCAGGGTCATTTGGATGTTATGGGTTGTCATTATGATTTAAAAGAGGAAAACACAGTAGTTTGACAATAAATAGCTTCACCCAACCACTAACCATGAGTGGATAAAAAGTTTTGGTGTTATCATTCATATTCTCTGCAAAAAGGCCAAGAAAGCAAACATTCTGCTGGGATATGTAAACTTTTGCTCACAACTGTATGTCCTTACTACAAGGGGGTCCTCAGACCTGGGCATTTTAAATGTCCCGACAAGCCCTAGAATGGTCTGGCTAATGCCTTTTTTGCCATCTTACGTTTTATCTATGATGAACCCGACAGGATCTGGGGGCTGAGGCAAAGATCATGAACCTGGCACAGGGGGGCCTCACTGCTGAGGACTACTGCACTGAGTTCCAGGACGGGACCACTGAAGTTCTATGGAAAGATGCAGCTCTCAGGTGCGAGTTCCGCAAGGATCTTTCCGAGACATAATGACGCTCTGTTTTTTTCCATGACTTCCCCTGTTCTTTGAGGTAGGCCAAAACCCATGCCATACAAACGGACTACCAAATCCATATACTTCCCAGAAGCAAGTCCATTTACCTGGGGTGGAGCCATTGGAGGTTAGATTTGCCAGTCTTTGTGTTGTGTAGAAAAAACATAGAAACGATCTTGGACTATGCATATACTATGGTTTCACTGGAGATTTTCTAAAGAATTGCCCAACTTGTCATCTGACATGCAAACCGTCGGGAGAACCTCTGAGTCTGGGTGATGAGGTTGCTTAGACTTCCAGGTATATTTTTCTTTTTCTAATAAAGTACTGGTGAATACGGTATTATAATTCAAGAACCAGGTGTTAGCATCATTGGCGTTGTGATAGAAATATATATGTAAATGTATATTTCATCTAGATCTCACTTGCATGCTATATACTCCATATATTCATATGTACTCTATATACTCATATAGGCACTTAGAGATATATTCACAGCTGTCTTGAACTTTGTAATCATTACCAAGGATGACCTAACCCGTCTGGAGAACCAACGTGACACCATTGTCTTGTGTCTTGAGAATCATTTAGCAGACATGGGAGATGAGGAAGTTAGGCCAGATGTGCCAGCCGATATCAGAACATTGCTGACACTGCAGGACAATGGGCCGTAAATTATATTGCTAGAATCAGCTTTTTGGTAAACTCTTCCATATATGTTCATGCATTCAAACTGACCAATTAAACTAGAAGTTCAGCCTTTATGTTAATCAGAAAACCTCCCTTTCCTACATGTATCCATAAATATAGGTATGCAATTAAAAGTTCAGAGCATTGAAAGAATCGACTGCTGTCTGTGTGTACAGTTCCTTTCTTTTGGTTTGAGTGCTCAAAGACTCTGTCTAATTAGGACAGGCCGCAACACACACAAGGGTATATCTACCTAATCAAAATCCCTAACAATCTGGCGCACCAACGCTGAGGCTGTGGACGAAACACACGGGGGACCCTGCTGACCGGAAAGACGGGGGTGCCGCTACGGGCCTGGCCCACGGGATGGAGGCTGCAGCTCCATAAGTAAGGTAAGAAAATTCTGTCATCTTGCCTGAATGTCCCGTGTCCAGTCCCGGGTCTGTACCCCTAGCCGGCCAGGTGTGGTCACCACCGTATCCCAGGTAGTGTAAAAAGTCCACCCTTATCCAAACCCTGGGATAAGCTAAGTGTCTGCTGTGGTCCTGTGTGTCTAGATCCAGGTGAGAGAGTTGGTGGAAATTGTGACTGATTGTGCTTGTGGTTGCTGGGGAACCGATAGCAGGGGAGTTTGACTCGTTCAGATAAGTCCTCACAAATACACCTGGACACAGGGGAAGGACAGGAGAAGCCTTCCCCAGAGACAGGTGGTGGGGTCTTGCAGAGTTATCACAAGGCGAATCTCCTATCAAGCGATCACAACAAACACACCCATGCATTGGAAGGGACAGGAGCGCCCAAAAACGCCAGGCACGTGGTGGTGTTAGCTTGGGGGAGATATTGCAAGCCAAACCACTTCACAGGTTGCCACCAACACACCTGGTCACAGGGAAGGACAGGAGAAGCCGGCCCAGGTATCAGGTGGTGGCAATTTTGTGGGATTTATCACATTCCTGTTACGGGCGAGCCAGGCAGGACGTCCGATACAGCGTGGTAAACATTCCCGGGTCACCAAGCGCAGTGCACCCAGTGTGGTTGGCAGTTATCGGTTACCAGCAGCTGTTTGACATACGTGTCACAGAACAAGGGCTTCGATCTCTCTCTCTCTGGACGTCTATGTGTTTGCCACCCCGTGATGTGCCATTTGCTTTCCATGTAGACCCGGGACTGGAAGGTCTAAAGTCTTTTTACACTTCCTCTTTTTGCCTGTAGGGTGTGTCCCTGATATACATATTTTTCATACTGTCACATTTTGTTCTATACTCTGCTGTTTGCATAATTTTATCTTGCATTTTTTGGTAGAGGTTTTTGTTACTGTAGTGTGAGAATTTTCGGGAAAGTTGGGTTTTTTGAGTATATCACTGTAGTCTCAGTCTGCTTTTTGGTTTCCATTGTTCTCAGAAGATTTACTGAGAGACGCAGGCAGAAAGAAAAAGGGGAAGTGTGTCCTGCAATTTGTGCAAGGACTTTAAGGAAATTTTTTTTATTATTATTGTTGGAGGTTGTACTGATTTTTCAACTTCTATCTTCTTTTTGGAGAGTTTTTCCAAGGTCTACCAACTTCTTGATTATTCTTTTTTCTTTTTGTTTTTCCTTCCTTTTTCCTCCATTTTTTCCTAAATTTATTGGTTTTTGACTTTTTCCTGAGTGGTTCTTTTTTAAGGTTTATATACTTTTTGATTTTATCAACTTTTTGGTTTTTATTCTTGTAAAATATTTTTAAAACCATTTTCCCTTTTTATCTCTTTTAGTTTTCTTCCACTTTTTGTGACATTTTATCAGTTTTTGAGTTTTCATTTCTTTCTTTCAGTTTTTTTTTGTTAAAGTGGTTATCTGTTTTTGAGTTTTCCTTTTTTTTTTTTTCCTCTTGTCAATTTTTGATTTTTGTCCCCTGCTTTTGAAGTTTTTTACCATGGGGAATAAGTTGGGCAAGCAGGAGGCTCTTTTACTTCCTGGAGAAAGACCTGCCCTCCAAGTAGTGGCTGAGCAGGAAGGTGTTAAATTTTTGAAAAATTACAGACTGCTCATGAGAATATGTGAAATCCATCAGAAGGGCAGATTGCAAGCAGCAGAATGGCAGGATGTATTGACACAGAAAAAGGGAAAATTAGTTGATGCCAATTTGCTTACTGAGGCCACCGCATGGTTCCGAGTAGCAGCGGACCTGCATCAGTGTGGAGCCACCGAGAGATATGTGGACAAACCAGGAAATGATTTTTATGTGTACAAAATGGCAAAACATATTAAACCATCAGCACCTCCACCCTATGGTGAAGGACAATACTGGGTGTGTGTGGTCTGCTCTCAGCAAAATCCATTGTACAGGGAGACCTGTGCTGCCTGTGGTGCTCTGCGCCCCTCCCTACAGGGAGCAAGTACTGCAAGTCCAAGCATGCCCGCCCTGGATGCTGGAAAGGGGAAGCACCCAGCTCCCCCCCTCCCTCTGCTCTTTCCTCGCTTCCTCCCTCATGTCTCTCTCCCTCCCACCTTTTTCTCTGCTCCTCCTGCTCTCTCGACCACTCCCCTCTCCTCCCTCCCTTCTGGCTCTCATTCCAAAGCTCTCTCTTCACGTCTTTCATCTGTACTTCCTCTTTCTTCACTCTCTCATGGTTCAGTGGTACCAGCTGCGCCAACGCCCAATCCCAATCCAGACAATCTGGTATCCTTGTATCCCGTTCTAACAGCACAAGGGACCTTTTACGTGCCACACACGGCACAACCAGTGTCACTCATGCACTCAGGGGATGACGCTGAAGATCCCCAAGTTAACTCTGATGCAGACAATGACCAGGCACACACTCAGACCCAGCTGGATGCAGCCAGCTCCACTCAGCTGGGAAGGGCGGAACATCCTGCTGCAGAGGAAGATGAGGGACAGGTGGAACAGGCAAACACCACATTTTCACCCAGGTGGAATTATGATCCTCAGGCATTGCCACTGTAGCAGAGGGGGGAGATGTACAGAAAGGCATCCCATAAGTCAAAGCACCCGCAGTACCACCCTGTGCTTGACCGTAATAAACACTATCACAACCCTTCCTCTGATGATGATGATGGCGAAGTAACATCTTACATGCTACCTAGTACTAGGAAAAGAAACCCACAGGCACCGCATAGACAGGGAAAGATAGAGGCACCACCCTTACACTATGTGCACTTCACCCCAAGTCAGGTGACCAGTATCCTGAATAATCTGCCAGACCCAGAGATGAACCCCATGCCATTCTATCGAAGGATGCAGCAGAACCAGCGCACATATGCAACAACCTGGAATGACCTCTGGGCCGTGATGGAAATAAAAGCAGGTGATGCATTCTGTCCAATCATGGAACACTTTAAAATTCCAGCTGGACTAAATGTACACGCTGGGGAGTCAGGTCCGAAGCTGATAGACCAGCTCAGAGAATGGGCCAAAGGCAGATTGACTGGACAGGCCCTCAGCCTGCAGGACATGAGTCAAGACAAGACAGAGACTTTGGAGAAGTTTCATGGCAGAGTGATGCAAGTCTTTCAAGACCTGGGTTTCACCATACATGACCAGATACACAGGCAGATGCTGGCACAGGCCTTTGTGCATGGACTGAGAGAACCAATCAGGAAACCACTAATAGTGGCCAGACCAGAATACAGGTCAGTAGCAATGGACATCCTACTCACAGTGGCCAAGGGGATCGAATCTCAGCCAGGAGTGCGGAAGACAGCCCCCCTCATGGTGGCCACTGATGGGAAAGAGCAGCCACCATGCAAAGACAGGAAAACTGTCAAATGTTTGAACTGTGGAAAACTTGGTCATTACCGGAACCAGTGCAGAGCACCCCAACGAGCCAAGACTTTGCCAGGAGGAACAGGCCAGTAACGGAACACAGGAAACAATGAAGAACCCCATCCATAGGACAGGGGCAAGTCAGGTCCACAAGATACCATGCTCCTACCATGCAAGACACCCCCGGTATGACCAGTACCCCAAATTTCCCTGAAAGTGGATGGCGTTGTAAGATCTTTTCTTGTGGACACTGGTGCAGCCAGAAGTGTGATGAGACATGTGGAACTCCCTGACCCCGCCTGTTTGTCAGAATCCTCTGTGTCCTGTGTGGGGATCGATGGTCAAGTCAGACAGTCCCAGCTCACAAAGCCCCTGAGCGTGGGGACACAGCCAGGACACTCCGTTCTGTCCCAGTTTGTTGTGTCAAAAACCAGCCCACTCAACTTGCTGGGAGTGGACCTACTGCAGAAGCTGAAAGCAACCATAGTGTTCCAGGAAGATGGGACCGTGACGCTCTCCTCACCTCTGACCCAAGAGGAGTCAATCATGCTGGCGGCCCTGCAAGAGCCTCAAACAACCGCTACAGGCTTACCTCAGGAGGTGCTAGACATAGTACCAGAAGATCTGTGGTCCAAGGGGCCCCAGGACGTGGGGAA
Source organism: Dendrobates tinctorius (assembly GCF_039654945.1). Classification (NCBI taxonomy): domain Eukaryota; kingdom Metazoa; phylum Chordata; class Amphibia; order Anura; family Dendrobatidae; genus Dendrobates; species Dendrobates tinctorius. Next base: position 30,611,763 of record NW_027361747.1, on the reverse strand, counting down.
ACTCCAAGTGCCCCGGTATGGGTGACACTCAAGCCAGATACCCCGTACCCACGCAAGGCCCAATATCCTCTGTCCATCGCCCAGAGCCAAGCTGTCTCTGATCAACTGAAGGTCTTCCTGGCAATAGGAGATATTGTCCCCTGCACATCGCCTTGCAATACCCCGCTTTTTCCAGTCAGGAAGAAGACTGTGAAAGGAGAACCCGCCAAATTCAGAATGGTGCATGACTTGAGGGTGGTGAACAAAGCCACCATCTTTGAAACCCCAATTGTGCCAAATCCGCACACTCTGCTCTCCAATGTGCCAGCCACAGCAACAGTGTTCACAGTGATAGACCTGGCCAACGCCTTCTTCAGTGTTCACTCTCCACCCGGATGACCAGTTCCTGTTTGCCTTCACGCACCAAGATGTGCAGTACACATGGACAGTGATGCCCCAGGGGGTTCAGAATAGCCCTTCACAGTTCACCAAGGCAATGTCCTTCGTTCTCGCTAACTGGATCACAGACCATGCAGAAGTAGTCCTTCTACAGTACGTGGATGATTTGCTACTGTGTGAAGCTGATGAAGACACCTGCGCTGCACATTACTTGTCTCTCTTACTCTACCTGGCGAAGCAACAATGCAAGGTCTCGAAGAACAAAGTCCAGTTGTGTCAGAAGCGAGTTACGTTCCTGGGTCACTGTATTGCTCACCAAACGAAGCACCTGACGGATGACCGGAAGACCACTGTGGAGCAGATGGCTCCCCCAACAACTCCAAAGATGCTGCAGGCCTTCCTTGGTCTCGTCTCATATTGCAGAACTTGGAACCCGGATGCTTCCGTCTTAATGCAGCCTCTGTACGATTGCATCAACGCAACCCCGTTCCTCCTGTCGGACGCAGCCTTCATCTCGTTCAGGAAACTGAAAGACTCCATAGTCTCCGCGCCTGCACTAGGCCTCCCTGACTACGAGAAGCCATTCCGCCTTTACCTAATGGAAAAAGAAGGCCATGCCACTGGCGTCCTGACGCAGATCCATGGAGGAAAGCAGAGGCCTCTAGGCTACTTCTCAGCCCGCCTAGATCCAGGTGCAAGGGGGGCCCCCTCCTGCATGAGGGCAGTATTTGCAGCACACGACCTCCTGGACAAGACTGCTGACATCATCCTGGGACTCCCGCTGGAGATCCTAGCTCCGCATGACATCTCAGCAATCCTCAATCAGACCCAGCCGAAACATCTCTCAACCGCCAGACATCTGCACCTCCAGTGCTCTCTACTGTTGCCTGACAATGTCACCATCTCCAGATGCACAGTCCTCAATCCGGCAACTCTACTTCCTCTCCCTAGGGGGGATACGGATATGGACTCCTCAGATCAAAATCTGGACTCCTCAGATCAAAATCTGCAGGATACCTTTCACAAGGATCTGGATTTGCTCCGCACTGACGACCATGATTGGTTCAGCATCATGCAACAGGAAACAGCAGGATTACCTAATGCGGCAGAAGAGCCACTGACCAACCCAGAGTTGATCCTCTACGTTGATGGCTCCAGATTTGCAGATGATGAAGGGAAATTCCACACGGGATGTGCAATGACCAGCAATCAAGAAATGCTATGGTCCAGAAGTTTGTCGCCTAGCCTGTCAGCCTAAGAAGCGGAACTGATAGCGCTGACCAAGGCCTGCCACATTGCAAAGGACAAAACTGCAAACATCTATACCGACTCCAGGTACTCGCATGGCATAGCACATGACTTTGGACCCGTCTGGGCTGCAAGGGACTTCCTCACAGCAAGCAGAACAACCGAGAAGCATCATGGAGCCATTAAGGACCTGCTGAATGCACGCCAACTTCCGAAAATGGTGGCGGTGTTAAAAGTCAAGGCACACGGGAAACTGAATACAGTAGAGGCACGAGGCAACAACCTGGCAGACATGGCAGCCAAAGAAGCGGCTAGAGGAAGACAATATGGAGAAGAGGGAGAGGTCGTAGAGCCGGACGGTTACTGCATGATGACCGAAGACAAGAAGACTGAAGATAAAAAACCTGATGAGATGACTTCCTGAGATCTGTTCAAGAAGCTGCAAGATCAGGCCCCAAAGGAAGAGAAGGAAGGCTGGATGCAAAAGGGGGCAATGCACCAAGAAGGAAGGGTATACGCAATGGACTGCAAGCCCTGCCTACCTCGAAGCATGTACCCAATGGTGGTCCAGTCGGCATATGGGCCCACACACAGATCAAAGACACAGATGAATGATCTGATTGGTGCTTACTGGTTCACCCCAGGGATCTCCACCCTTACAGCCATGTTCACCAGCAGCTGTTTGATCTGCGGCAAATGCAACCCTGGACGAATGGAGAAAGTTCCCCCACACCATCTGGTCAAACCGCTGTACCCCTTTCAGAGGATCCAGATCGACCACATCCAGATGCAGCCGAGTGGAGGATTTGAATATGCCCTTGTGGTCGTGGACGTGTTCTCAGGATGGCCCGAAGCTTTCCCAGTGAGGAACCAGTCGGCAAAGACTTCTGCCAAGAAGCTGCTCTCAGAGATCATGTGCAGATACGGGGTTCTAGAAGTGACAGAGAGTGATCAGGGACCTGCATTCACAGCAAACCTGACACAAGAGATCCGGTCAGCAGTAGGGTCAGACCTAGGCCTACACACTCCTTACCACCCCCAGAGCAATGGAAAGGTAGAAAGATTGAATGGTACACTCAAGAATAGGATGCTGAAAGTTGCCCAAGAGACAAACAAACCATGGCATGAAACACTCCCCATTGCACTTTTTAGTGTGAGGCACACTCCCAGAGGCCCAGAAAAACTGTCATCATTTGAGATTCTGTTTGGGTCTAGCCCCAGGTTAGGGGTATTCTTCCCCCAGCAGTTGACTATGCAATTTGATACCTTGTCTGCTTATGTAATCGAATTGACAAAAAAGCTTGCTGATGTCCATTCTCGAGTTTTCTCTTCCCTACCAGATCCAGGTTCAGTACTTGGCACACTCTCCCTGAAGCCGGGTGAATGGGTGTTGGTGAAGAAGTTTGTAAGGAGAACTCTCGATCCCAGATTTGACGGTCCCTTCCAAGTGCTGCTGACGACACCAACCTCTGTGAAACTAAAGGGAAGACCCACTTGGATCCACGCATCACACTGCAAGAAGGCTCCTGTACCAGAAGACATCCCTAAGCCAGAATGATTCTGTTTATTCTCTGTGTGATACAAATTCTGGGGGTGGGAGCACCTTTTACCGAAGACATTACCAAAGATGGGGACTATACGATTTTCTGGTTTGACACATCAGCACACATAATCACATACCTATTCGATTACTGTCACATAGTGCACTGCTCACCCACACTGCTGGAGAGGCTGGGAGGCGGGACCCAGTATATTTGTGTTGTGGATGATCATTGGGGAGATGATTGTAAGTACTGGGGAGCTATCGCATGGAATACAGGAGAGAGTTGGGGGTACAAACCTCAGTCAGCCCTGGACAGAAAGGATAAAGATGGTAAATCATTAATTGATCGCATGTGCCTCACTAAGCAGGCTTTTGTGAGAGGGTGCAACACCAAGGGCGAGTGCACCGACTCATACTCAGCATTGAGAATCCCTCTCCAGGCGATGCAGATGCATATATACTGAGTAGTACCTGGTCAACAGATGGGCGCCGCCCTCCCATACACTACTCAGGAAAATTCAAGCTAGCAAACAGGACTGACAAACCCAAGGCACCCCAACAGGCCCCCAGTAACATGAGAGTGTTGGTAGATCCCACCCATGAGGAAACCCTAGTGTTGTGGATTTATTTTTGATTTGGGTAGATTTACCCCTGTGCGTACTGTGGCCTGTCCTGAGCAGACAGAGTCTTATTGAGCGCTCAAAGGAAAAGAGGAAGCTACACGTAGTTAGCAACAACTCATTCCAGCAGAACTCTGGAAACTTTATTCATACATGGTCTTTTATCAGTTCGTATAAAGGAGTGGTTACTCATTAACATAAAGGCTTTACTTCTTAGCTAATTGGTCAGTTTGAATGCATGAACCTATATGGGTGTCCGACCTGGGATTATTTAGACACCACGTAATTTACTGTCCGGAGTCTTGCACTTGCAAGCAAGTCTCCAATATCGGCCGGACCACCTGGCCTAAGTTCCTCATTCCCTATGTCTGCTAGATATTTCTCAAATCACAAGACAATGAGATGACTGGGTAGCAGGTTATTTCCACCAACTAGTTATAAGGTTCAAACTGTGAATATGTATCTGTGTGCAGTATATATGAGTATATGAGTATATAGCCTATAGCAGGCAAGTGAGATCTATATGAAATACATATATATTTCCATAACACTAGCAGTAGAGACAGGGTTCGCTGAAGCCAACTACTGGCTAGAATGGGTAAAGTATACGGCCCAACAGCACAATGGGAGCGGCTGCTATGCCTGTGCTGGTGCCAGACCCCACCTGGGCACAGTGCAACTTGACATCCCAGAGTCCCAACAGGCCTGCTTCCTCAGCATATACACCAACTCCTCCGACTCCACATCTTGTGAGAACTGGAAGTCTAAGTACCCACTCTTGGTCAAACATATACCCCCTGGGGTAGGGATAACAATGTACCCAGGTAATTACATCTGTTACACATGCACAGGAGCTGGCAGAGAAGTAAAAAACTTTACCGAGGGGTTTTGCTCAGAATTTAGTACTACCACTGTTAACCTGGTCAATCATGTGGTTTCCCTGGGTGACTTACTGGATCTGTGGTGACATGAAAATACGTAGTAGACTAGAAGGTGTTTGGATAGGCCAATGTGCTCTGGCAAAGATACTGATGCCCTTCCACCTTTTTCCTTACACACATGAGTCTACACCACGTGCCGGGGTAAGAAGACCAAGAAGGGAAAGTGCTCCAAAAGGCAGTTTTGATCCACATGTATACATAGACACCATAGGTGTGCCTAGGGGGGTACATGATGAATACAAGGCCAGAGACCAGGTTAAGGCAGGATTTGAGTCATTACTGCCAATGATAACTGTAAACAAGAATGTGGATTGGATAAATCGCATCTACTAAAATCAGCAGAGATTTGTCAACTACACCCGAGATGCTTTGAAGGGTCTGGCAGATCAGTTAGGCCCCACTTCCATCATGGCATTCCAGAATAGGATGGCCTTAGACATGATTCCAGCTGAGAAAGGAGGTGTTTGCAAGATGATCAAGGACACCTGCTGCACTTACATTCCAGACAACAGTGGTCCAAATGGTAAAGTCACAGTAGCCATACAAAAACTCACTGAGTTGTCTGAGGAGCTGAAACAAAACTCAGGAGTCACTGACCCCTGGGACCAATACTTTGGGTGGATGAACGGGTGGCAGAGAATGCTAGCACAAGTTGGCACAGCCATACTGGTGGTATTCATTTTGGTGATGATTGCTGGCTGTTTAATTATTCTTTGTGTCCGCAGGATAATGGAAAAGACTGTCCATGATACAACAAATCTGATGCCCCTGACTGCCTTGGATGTCTCACCTGTCAAGATCGACATCCCGCCTCCACTGCCTGACAACCTCGTCGAGCTACCAGAACTGCCTCATGAAGAGTACACACCCCTGCCTACGCATGCCGCCGAATATGAGACTATGATTGCACCAAACCCCCATTAGGGACAGACCTCCTGACCACCCATTTGCGAAAAGTCTGTACAGAGGAGGATGTATGTGCTAGGCGTGCGTCAGTCCACTGGCAGCATAAAAGAGTTGCAGCGCTGTGGGCCAGGAGCAGAATTTTAGGGCAAGTGGTATCTAAGGGGGGATTGTGATAGAAATACATATGTATATGTATATTTCATCTAGATCTCACTTGCATGCTATATACTCCATATATTCATATATACTCTATATACTCATATATACTCATATAGGCACTTAGGCCAGATGTGCCAGCCGATATCAGAACATTGCTGACACTGCAGGACAATGGGCCGCAAATTATATTGCTAGAATCAGCTTTTTGGTAAACTCTTCCATATATGTTCATGTATTCAAACTGACCAATTAAACTAGAAGTTCAGCCTTTATATTAATCAGATAACTTCCCTTTCCTACATGTATCCATAAATATAGCTATGCAATTAAAAGCTTCAGAGCATTGAAAGAATTGATTGCTGTCTGTGTGTACAGTTCCTTTCTTTTGGTTTGAGCGCTCAAAGACTCTGTCTAATTAGGACAGGCCGCAGCACACACAAGGGTATATCTACCTAATCAAAATCCATAACAGCGTTGATTTACTGCGGGTCTGCTGCTAACTAAAGGAATATAATGGGGATTGCTGTAATGCAGTATTGTCATGTTGCATTATCACTTTTGTTAAAAAATACATGTTTTTTTTAGCAGTAAAACAATTGTGGGATTGTACTTTTTTTGCAATTTCACAGCATTTTGAATTTTTTCCTGCTTTCCAGTACAAAATATGTTAAAACTAGAGTTGAGCGAAACGGGTCGAAAAAATTCAAAAGTCGCCGACTTTTAGCAAAGTCGGGTTTCATGAAACGAAACCCGACCCTAGGATGAGGTCGGCCACGAGGTCGGCGACTTACGCGCCAAAATCGAGTTTCAAAAGTTTGTTTTGCGCTCTTTTTCAGCCAATCAGGATCCACGGAGACTGTGGGCAACGTGATGACATAGGCACGGGTCACCATCATCTTTCAGAACGGCATGCAAGTGATTGGCTTGCTTTGGTGGGCGTCACAGGGGGTATAAAAGGGCGTGCACGCCGACCGCCATCTTACTTCTGCCGATCTTAGTATAGTGAGAGGTTGCTGCTGATTCTGTAGGGAGAGCGTTAGGCAGGGAAGAAGACAAAAAAACTGCTTCTGCTGCTAGCGATTTGGCCTGCACAACACACAAGTCACTGTGTGTGCAGTGCAAGGGGAGGCTATATTGTGGTGTATTAGTGGTGTTGGTTGTTGGGCTGCCTTTTAAGGCTTCCTGACACGCTGGCATTGCTGTTTACCCACTGCTCCGCAAACTGCTTTTTTAAAAGCAATCCAATCTCCCTTATCCTCTCGTCACTTTGGTCACAGGCAGCTGTGCCATCGAGCGTGTCATATAGCGCTCAGATATCAGTGGGCCGCACACAATCCACAAGTGTCCAGTGTCCAAAAGTGTACGCAGAGATTCAAAATCTCCATTATCCTCTCGTCACTTTGGTCACAGACAGCTGTGCCATCGAGCGTGTCACATAGCGCTCAGATATCAGTGGACCGCACACAATCCACAAGTGTCCACTGTCCAACAGTGTATGCAGAGATTCAAAATCTCCATTATCCTCTCGTCACTTTGGTCACAGGCAGCTGTGCCATCGAGCGTGTCACATAGCGCTCAGATATCAGTGGGCCGCACACAATCCACAAGTGTCCAGTGTCCAAAAGTGTACGCAGAGATTCAAAATCTCCATTATCCTCTCGTCACTTTGGTCACAGACAGCTGTGCCATCGAGCGTGTCACATAGCGCTCAGATATCAGTGGACCGCACACAATCCACAAGTGTCCACTGTCCAACAGTGTATGCAGAGATTCAAAATCTCCATTATCCTCTCGTCACTTTGGTCACAGGCAGCTGTGCCATCGAGCGTGTCACATAGCGCTCAGATATCAGTGGGCCGCACACAATCCACAAGTGTCCACTGTCCACAAGTGTACGCAGAGATTCAAAATCTCCATTATCCTCTCGTCACTTTGGTCACAGGCAGCTGTGCCATCGAGCGTGTCACATAGCGCTCAGATATCAGTGGGCCGCACACAATCCACAAGTGTCCACTGTCCAAAAGTGTACGCAGAGATTCAAAATCTCCATTATCCTCTCGTCACTTTGGTTACAGGCAGCTGTGCCATCGAGCGTGTCACATAGCGCTCAGATATCAGTGGGCCGCACACAATCCACAAGTGTCCACTGTCCAAAAGTGTACGCAGAGATTCAAAATCTCCATTATCCTCTCGTCACTTTGGTCACAGGCAGCTGTGCCATCGAGCGTGTCACATAGCGCTCAGATATCAGTGGGCCGCACACAATCCACAAGTGTCCACTGTCCACAAGTGTACGCAGAGATTCAAAATCTCCATTATCCTCTCGTCACATTGGTCACAGGCAGCTGTGCCATCGAGCGTGTCACATAGCGCTCAGATATCAGTGGGCCGCACACAATCCACAAGTGTCCACTGTCCAAAAGTGTACGCAGAGATTCAAAATCTCCATTATCCTCTCGTCACTTTGGTCACAGGCAGCTGTGCCATCGAGCGTGTCACATAGCGCTCAGATATCAGTGGGCCGCACACAATCCACAAGTGTCCACTGTCCAAATGTGTACGCAGAGATTCAAAATCTCCATTATCCTCTCGTCACTTTGGTCACAGGCAGCTGTGCCATCGAGCGTGTCACATAGCGCTCAGATATCAGTGGGCCGCACACAATCCACAAGTGTCCACTGTCCAAAAGTGTACGCAGAGATTCAAAATTTCCATTATCCTCTCGTCACTTTGGTCACAGGCAGCTGTGCCATCGAGCGTGTCACATAGCGCTCAGATATCAGTGGGCCGCACACAATCCACAAGTGTCCACTGTCCACAAGTGTACGCAGAGATTCAAAATCTCCATTATCCTCTCGTCACTTTGATCACAGGCAGCTGTGCCATCGAGCGTGTCACATAGCGCTCAGATATCAGTGGGCCGCACACAATCCACAAGTGTCCAGTGTCCAAAAGTGTACGCAGAGATTCAAAATCTCCATTATCCTCTCGTCACTTTGGTCACAGGCAGCTGTGCCATCGAGCGTGTCACATAGCGCTCAGATATCAGTGGGCCGCACACAATCCACAAGTGTCCACTGTCCAAAAGTGTACGCAGAGATTCAAAATCTCCATTATCCTCTCGTCACTTTGGTCACAGGCAGCTGTGCCATCGAGCGTGTCACATAGCGCTCAGATATCAGTGGGCCACACACAATCCACAAGTGTCCACTGTCCAAAAGTGTACGCAGAGATTCAAAATCTCCATTATCCTCTCGTCACTTTGGTCACAGGCAGCTGTGCCATCGAGCGTGTCACATAGCGCTCAGATATCAGTGGGCCGCACACAATCCACAAGTGTCCACTGTCCAAAAGTGTACGCAGAGATTCAAAATCTCCATTATCCTCTCGTCACTTTGGTCACAGGCAGCTGTGCCATCGAGTGTGTCACATAGCGCTCAGATATCAGTGGGCCGCACACAATCCACAAGTGTCCACTGTCCAAAAGTGTACGCAGAGATTCAAAATCTCCATTATCCTCTCGTCACTTTGGTCACAGGCAGCTGTGCCATCGAGCGTGTCACATAGCACTCAGATATCAGTGGGCCGCACACAATCCACAAGTGTCCACTGTCCAAAAGTGTACGCAGAGATTCAAAATCTCCATTATCCTCTCGTCACTTTGGTCACAGGCAGCTGTGCCATCGAGCGTGTCACATAGCGCTCAGATATCAGTGGGCCACACACAATCCACAAGTGTCCACTGTCCAAAAGTGTACGCAGAGATTCAAAATCTCCATTATCCTCTCATCACTTTGGTCAGAGGCAGCTGTGCCATCGAGCGTGTCAGATAGCGCTCAGATATCAGTGGGCCGCACACAATCCACAAGTGTCCACTGTCCAAAAGTGTACGCAGAGATTCAAAATCTCCATTATCCTCTCGTCACTTTGGTCACAGGCAGCTGTGCCATCGAGCGTGTCACATAGCGCTCAGATATCAGTGGGCCGCACACAATCCACAAGTGTCCACTGTCCAAAAGTGTACGCAGAGATTAAAAATCTCCATTATCCTCTCGTCACTTTGCTCACAGGCAGCTGTGCCATCGAGCGTGTCACATAGCGCTCAGATATCAGTGGGCCGCACACAATCCACAAGTGTCCACTGTCCAAAAGTGTACGCAGAGATTCAAAATCTCCATTATCCTCTCGTCACTTTGGTCACAGGCAGCTGTGCCATCGAGCGTGTCACATAGCGCTCAGATATCAGTGGGCCGCACACAATCCACAAGTGTCCAGTGTCCAAAAGTGTACGCAGAGATTCAAAATCTCCATTATCCTCTCGTCACTTTGGTCACAGGCAGCTGTGCCATCGAGCGTGTCACATAGCGCTCAGATATCAGTGGGCCGCACACAATCCACAAGTGTCCAGTGTCCAAAAGTGTACGCAGAGATTCAAAATCTCCATTATCCTCTCGTCACTTTGGTCACAGGCAGCTGTGCCATCGAGCGTGTCACATAGCTCTCAGATATCAGTGGGCCGCACACAATCCACAAGTGTCCACTGTCCACAAGTGTACGCAGAGATTCAAAATCTCCATTATCCTCTCGTCACTTTGGTCACAGGCAGCTGTGCCATCGAGCGTGTCACATAGCGCTCAGATATCAGTGGGCCGCACACAATCCACAAGTGTCCACTGTCCAAAAGTGTACGCAGAGATTCAAAATCTCCATTATCCTCTCGTCACTTTGGTCACAGGCAGCTGTGCCATCGAGCGTGTCACATAGCGCTCAGATATCAGTGGGCCGCACACAATCCACAAGTGTCCACTGTCCAAAAGTGTACGCAGAGATTCAAAATCTCCATTATCCTCTCGTCACTTTGGTCACAGGCAGCTGTGCCATCGAGCGTGTCACATAGCGCTCAGATATCAGTGGGCCGCACACAATCCACAAGTGTCCACTGTCCACAAGTGTACGCAGAGATTCAAAATCTCCATTATCCTCTCGTCACTTTGGTCACAGGCAGCTGTGCCATCGAGCGTGTCACATAGCGCTCAGATATCAGTGGGCCGCACACAATCCACAAGTGTCCACTGTCCACAAGTGTGTGCAGAAATTCTAAAACTCCCCTGTCCTATAGACACCTTGTACCTTGTTTTACATTACTATATAGTTTGTTGGATTTTGTCTACATTTCTACCAAAAATGAGGAAGGCTGGTGGAAGAGGCCGTGGAATTGGGCAGGGGTTGGCAGCTGGTAATGATGGTGTTGGTGGTGGATCTGATGGTAGTGGCAAGAGCAAAATAGGACGGAATGCAGGAGGTGCTGACCCTGCGTCATCGTCTGGCTACATAAGGCCTCGAACGCTTAGTTTTCTAGGAGTTGGCAAACCGCTTTTAAAGGCAGAGCATCAGGAAAAAGTTTTGTCCTACATTGCTGACTCAGCCTCCAGCTCTATCGCCTCCTCTTCTTCAGTTGTAAAAAGTAAAAGCACTGAGTCATCATTGGAGGCTCATGTTCATGAACCACACCTTTCCTTGTGTCCTTCACCCCAACCAAGATTGAAGGATGACGCAGGCCATACTACTGATTACTCCATGGAGCTGTTTTCACATACCATGCCTGGATTATCAAGTCAAATGGTGAATTACCCAGGCCAAGATGAATCTGACATGGAGTGCACTGATGCACAGCCGCTGATGGATGATTCTGCTGGTACATTCACTCAGAGCACTACATTGTCCTCGCAGTGTACAGAGCCAGATTTTGACCCTGATGAGTCTCAGGTGCCCCTTCCCGCACACTATACCACCATACACGGTGACACAGAGAAAGGTGCACATGACATATAAGAGGAGGTGATGGATGACCCAGTTGTTGACCCAGATTGGCATCCATTGGGGGAAGAGGGTGCTGCTTCCAATAGCTCAGATGAGGAGCATCCACAGCAGACATCGACATCGCAACAGCTGTTATCTGGCAGGCCCGGAGCACTCCAAAGACAGGTTCCAAACATCAAAAGAGTTGCTGGACAGCTTGTCCAGAGGGTCAAAAGATCACAGCGTGCTAGGCCGCAAAATGTCTGCCAAAGTAGGAAGAGTGCAGTGTGGCAGTTTTTTGAACAAAATCCTCATGATCAGGCCAAGGTTATCTGTAAGAAGTGCGCAAAGACCTTTAGCCGAGGGAAAAATCTGAAAAATTTGAATACCAGTTGCATGCTTAGACATTTAACCAGCATGCACTTGCAAGCGTGGACACAACACCAAACCTCAAGTGCCACATTTGCAACTGATCACAATGAAGGTAGTCAGCAACGCTACATTGTTTCCCCCACTGTAAGCCCACCGGTTAGCACAGCAGCAAATGTTGAGGTGTCGTTGCAAGGCCACAGCAGTCAGGGAATCCCACTGTTATATCAACGAAAGACTGATTCTAGGCCATCAGAAAGAACACCAACTCCATCACCATCATCAACCCTCTCTCAGTCCGCCCTGTCCACCGCTACTTCCACCATATGCAGCTCTCAAGTCCAGCTCACCCTCCCAGACACTATGAGTAGGTCAAGAAAGTACTCAGTCTCTCATCCGCGTACACTGGGTTTGAACGCCCACATTGCCAAACTAATCTCGTTTGAGATGATGCCCTTTCGGTTGGTGGAAAGCACAGCTTTCCGCGAACTCATGGCCTATGCAGTACCACGCTATGACCTACCCAGTCGCCACTTCTTCTCTCGCAAAGCCATCCCAGCCCTCCACCATCATGTGAAAGACCGCATTGTCCATGCACTCAAGCAGTCAGTGAGCGGAGAGGTGCACCTCACAACTGATGCATGGTCCAGTCGGCATGGCCAGGGCCGTTACGTGTCCATCACTGCGCACTGGGTTAATGTGGTGGATGCAGGGTCCACAGGGGACAGCGGTGGTGGGACAGTGCTGCCTAGCCCACGGTATAGGAAACAGTTGGCTGTAGGCGTTCGACCCTCCTCCTCCTCCTCCTCCAGAAGCGACAGCTCGTCCACAGAGCGCAGTCGTACGAGCATTCCATCTGCAGCTGCCACTGTTGCACACGATGTGTCCCCCTATCGAGCAGCTAGTGGAAAGCGTCAGCAGGCTGTGTTGCAGATGATGTGTTTGGGCGACAGACACACCGCCGAGGTGCTGGCCGAGTACTTGAAGCGACAAACTGAGTCATGGCTGGGCAGTGTACATCTTGAGGCAGGCAAGGTAGTTAGTGATAACGGCCGTAATTTTGTGGCAGCCATAGCCCTTTCAAAACTCAGCCACATACCTTACTTGGCTCACACCTTGAACCTGGTGGTGCAGTGCTTCCTCAAAAATTATCCGGAGTTAACAGCCCTGCTCCAGAAGGTGCGAAGACTGTGCGCACACATCCGCCGGTCGCCTGTACACTCCGTTCGTATGCAGAGCTGCAGCGATTGCTCCACCTTCCCAACCACCGCCTCATTATCGACATTGCAACAAGGTGGAACTCCACCCTGCACATGGTGGAGCGGCTGTGCGAGCAGAGGCAGGCCATAATGCATTTGTGGGAGGATACACGGCCAGGCACTTTGAGAGCAGACATGGAGTTGACAGGCGTGCAGTGGTCGAAGCTGAAAGACCTTTGTAAAGTCCTTCAGTGTTTTGAGGAATGCACACGGCTGGTAAGCGCAGACGACGCCATCCTAAGCATGAGCATCCCACTTATGCGTCTGCTCATGCAAACTTTGACGCACCTTAAGGAGCAGGCGTCTGCAGCCAATGTTGATGAGGAGGAAGAGGAGGAGGGAATCCTTGATGACATTCAGCCATTGTCTGCTCAGGGACCTCTCCTGGATGAGGTGGAGGAAGAAGAGGAGGAAGATGATGGGGATGATTTCTTAGGGGAGGAGGATGCATCTCGTGGGGCAAGTGAAAATGTTGGCATGGCAAGGTCTGGTACAGGGTTTGTGCGTGACTGGAGGGATGTGGATTTGCCAGAAAGTGCTCCTCCACCCAGCACTCGCAGTGCATCATTGACACCGGGAACATTGGCCCACATGTCAGATTATGCCTTGCGGATCCTAAAAAGGGACCCCCGCATTGCCAAAATGATGAACGATGACGACTACTGGTTGGCCAGCATCCTGGATCCACGCTATAAAGACAAATTACAAAACATCATGCCACAGGAGAACCTTGACCTAATATTGGCTAATAAACAAGCAACTCTGGTAAATCGGTTGCTTGAGGCATTCCCAGCACACAGCAGCGGTGATGGTTCTCACACGAGCCGTACGGGCCGGGGGCAGCTTGGCAGAGGTGTTCGTGGTGCACACAGCAGAAGTGGCGTTGGAGACAGGGGTTTCATGACAATGTTGTGGACTGATTTTTTAAATACCGCTCACACAACTGGTAATACTGCATCGATGGAAAGTGACAGGAGACAGCAGTTGTCAACTATGGTTACAAACTACTTTTCCTCCCATATCGATGTTCTCCCACACAGGTCATTCCCCTTTGACTATTGGGCCGCTAAACTGGACACCTGGCCTGAATTGGCCCAATATGCCTTACAGGAGCTCGCTTGCCCAGCTGCAAGTGTGCTATCGGAAAGAGTCTTCAGTGCAGCTGGATCAATCCTGACAGAAAAAAGGACCCGTCTGTCAACCCAAAATGTGGATGATCTAACCTTCATTAAAATGAACCACGCATGGGTTTCCAAGGATTTTGTCCCACCTTCCACTGATGACACATAGGGTGACAGAAAAATGGCTTGCTTTGGTCCACCTCTTCCTGGTACTTCACCTATTTCGCCTTTTGCATCAGCTGAATGTCCAACATCAACATATGCCACTTTCTAAAACTCCCTAACTGTGTTGCCTCCCCCCCCATGGCCGGGGTCACCACCTAGCGCACGACACCGTGCGAGTGCCGTTGCCCTGGACAGGTGGGTAGGCCGACTCTTGGGCGCGGGCACTGGCACAGGGTCCCTCATAGTGCAATCAAGTGTCTCTGACGGTGGTGGTGCACACCCGCCGTCAGACACACCGCTGTACTATGAGGGGCCCAGTGCCAGTACCGACGCCCACGAGTGGGCCCCCCTTGCTTGGGCAGGGCCCCAGCATTTGCAATCTTTACCTCTCCCTGCTCCTCCGCTGTGTAATCTGGGCCGTCAAATCCATACTGTGCCTGACACCGTCTGAGCCTGCCTCCTGAGACATATATTTTGAATGTGTACGCTATCCATACATGTTATCCGGGGATACGGTACCCTTTCTAACCTTTGTGCAATGACGTGCAATCCATACTGGGCCTAACACCGTCTGAGCCTGCCTCATGCTGTATAGACATATATTTTGAATGTGTACGCTATCCATACATGTTATCCAGGGATATGGTACCCCTTCTAACCTTTGTGCAATGACGTGCAATCCATACTGGGCCTAACACCGTCTGAGCCTGCCTCATGCTGTATAGACATATATTTTGAATGTGTACGCTATCCATACATGTTATCCGGGGATACGGTACCCTTTCTAACCTTTGTGCAATGACGTGCAATCCATACTGGGCCTAACACCGTCTGAGCATGCCTCATGCTGTATAGACATATATTTTGAATGTGTACGCTATCCATACATGTTATCCGGGGATACGGTACCCCTTCTAACCTTTGTGCAATGACTTGCAATCCATACTGTGCCTAACACTGTCTGAGCCTGCCTCATGCTGTATAGACATATATTTTGAATGTGTACGCTATCCATACATGTTATCCGGGGATACGGTACCCCTTCTAACCTTTGTGCAATGACGTGCAATCCATACTGGGCCTAACACCGTCTGAGCCTGCCTCATGCTGTATAGACATATATTTTGAATGTGTACGCTATCCATACATGTTATCCGGGGATACGGTACCCCTTCTAACCTTTGTGCAATGACGTGCAATCCATACTGGGCCTAACACCGTCTGAGCCTGCCTCATGCTGTATAGACATATATTTTGAATGTGTACGCTATCCATACATGTTATCCGGGGATACGGTACCCTTTCTAACCTTTGTGCAATGACGTGCAATCCATACTGGGCCTAACACCGTCTGAGCCTGCCTCATGCTGTATAGACATATATTTTGAATGTGTACGCTATCCATACATGTTATCCGGGGATACGGTACCCCTTCTAACCTTTGTGCAATGACGTGCAATCCATACTGTGCCTAACACCGTCTGAGCCTGCCTCATGCTGTTTAGACATATATTTTGAAAGTGTACGCTATCCATACATGTTATCCGGGGATACGGTACCCCTTCTAACCTTTGTGCAATGACGTGCAATCCATACTGGGCCTAACACCGTCTGAGCCTGCCTCATGCTGTATAGACATATATTTTGAATGTGTACGCTATCCATACATGTTATCCGGGGATACGGTACCCCTTCTAACCTTTGTGCAATGACGTCAATCCATACTGGGCCTAACACCGTCTGAGCCTGCCTCATGCTGTATAGACATATATTTTGAATGTGTACGCTATCCATACATGTTATCCGGGGATACGGTACCCTTTCTAACCTTTGTGCAATGACGTGCAATCCATACTGGGCCTAACACCGTCTGAGCCTTCCTCATGCTGTATAGACATATATTTTGAATGTGTACGCTATCCATACATGTTATCCGGGGATACGGTACCCCTTCTAACCTTTGTGCAATGACGTGCAATCCATACTGTGCCTAACACCGTCTGAGCCTGCCTCATGCTGTATAGACATATATTTTGAATGTGTACGCTATCCATACATGTTATCCGGGGATACGGTACCCCTTCTAACCTTTGTGCAATGACGTGAAATCCATACTGGGCCTAACACCGTCTGAGCCTGCCTCATGCTGTATAGACATATATTTTGAATGTGTACGCTATCCATACATGTTATCCGGGGATACGGTACCCCTTCTAACCTTTGTGCAATGACGTGCAATCCTTACTGGGCCTAACACCGTCTGAGCCTGCCTCATGCTGTATAGACATATATTTTGAATGTGTACGCTATCCATACATGTTATCCGGGGATACGGTACCCTTTCTAACCTTTGTGCAATGACGTGCAATCCATACTGGGCCTAACACCGTCTGAGCCTGCCTCATGCTGTATAGACATATATTTTGAATGTGTACGCTATCCATACATGTTATCCGGGGATACGGTACCCCTTCTAACCTTTGTGCAATGACGTGCAATCCATACTGTGCCTAACACCATCTGAGCCTGCCTCATGCTGTATAGACATATATTTTGAATGTGTACGCTATCCATACATGTTATCCGGGGATACGGTGCCCCTTCTAACCTTTGTGCAATGACGTGCAATCCATACTGGGCCTAACACCGTCTGAGCCTGCCTCATGCTGTATAGACATATATTTTGAATGTGTACGCTATCCATACATGTTATCCAGGGATACGGTACCCCTTCTAACCTTTGTGCAATGACGTGCAATCCATACTGTGCCTAACACCGTCTGAGCCTGCCTCATGCTGTATAGACATATATTTTGAATGTGTACGCTATCCATACATGTTTTCCGGGGATACGGTACCCCTTCTAACCTTTGTGCAATGACGTGCAATCCATACTGGGCCTAACACCGTCTGAGCCTGCCTCATGCTGTATAGACATATATTTTGAATGTGTACGCTATCCATACATGTTATCCGGGGATACGGTACCCCTTCTAACCTTTGTGCAATGACGTGCAATCCATACTGGGCCTAACACCGTCTGAGCCTGCCTCATGCTGTATAGACATATATTTTGAATGTGTACGCTATCCATACATGTTATCCGGGGATACGGTACCCTTTCTAACCTTTGTGCAATGACGTGCAATCCATACTGGGCCTAACACCGTCTGAGCCTGCCTCATGCTGTATAGACATATATTTTGAATGTGTACGCTATCCATACATGTTATCCGGGGATACGGTACCCCTTCTAACCTTTGTGCAATGACGTGCAATCCATACTGTGCCTAACACCATCTGAGCCTGCCTCATGCTGTATAGACATATATTTTGAATGTGTACGCTATCCATACATGTTATCCGGGGATACGGTGCCCCTTCTAACCTTTGTGCAATGACGTGCAATCCATACTGGGCCTAACACCGTCTGAGCCTGCCTCATGCTGTATAGACATATATTTTGAATGTGTACGCTATCCATACATGTTATCCAGGGATACGGTACCCCTTCTAACCTTTGTGCAATGACGTGCAATCCATACTGTGCCTAACACCGTCTGAGCCTGCCTCATGCTGTATAGACATATATTTTGAATGTGTACGCTATCCATACATGTTTTCCGGGGATACGGTACCCCTTCTAACCTTTGTGCAATGACGTGCAATCCATACTGGGCCTAACACCGTCTGAGCCTGCCTCATGCTGTATAGACATATATTTTGAATGTGTACGCTATCCATACATGTTATCCGGGGATACGGTACCCCTTCTAACCTTTGTGCAATGACGTGCAATCCATACTGGGCCTAACACCGTCTGAGCCTGCCTCATGCTGTATAGACATATATTTTGAATGTGTACGCTATCCATACATGTTATCCGGGGATACGGTACCCCTTCTAACCTTTGTGCAATGACGTGCAATCCATACTGGGCCTAACACCGTCTGAGCCTGCCTCATGCTGTATAGACATATATTTTGAATGTGTACGCTATCCATACATGTTATCCGGTAATACGGTACCCCTTCTAACCTTTGTGCAATGACGTGCAATCCATACTGTGCCTAACACCGTCTGAGCCTGCCTCATGCTGTATAGACATATATTTTGAATGTGTACGCTATCCATACATGTTATCCGGGGATACGGTACCCCTTCTAACCTTTGTGCAATGACGTGCAATCCATACTGGGCCTAACACCGTCTGAGCCTGCCTCATGCTGTATAGACATATATTTTGAATGTGTACGCTATCCATACATGTTATCCAGGGATACGGTACCCCTTCTAACCTTTGTGCAATGACGTGCAATCCATACTGGGCCTAACACCGTCTGAGCCTGCCTCATGCTGTATAGACATATATTTTGAATGTGTACGCTATCCATACATGTTATCCGGGGATACGGTACCCCTTCTAACCTTTGTGCAATGACGTGCAATCCATACTGGGCCTAACACCGTCTGAGCCTGCCTCATGCTGTATAGACATATATTTTGAATGTGTACACTATCCATACATGTTATCCGGGGATACGGTACCCTTTCTAAACTTTGTGCAATGACGTGCAATCCATACTGGGCCTAACACCGTCTGAGCCTGCCTCATGCTGTATAGACATATATTTTGAATGTGTACGCTATCCATACATGTTATCCAGGGATACGGTACCCTTTCTAACCTTTGTGCAATCACGTGCAATCCATACTGGGCGTGAGAACGGCTGGCGAGCTGTTAAGCAAGCTACAGCACCTGTCCAGACAAGTACAGGGATTCCCTAGCGAGGAGACTTATTTGATTGTTTTCTATGTTGGGACAGCAATTTTTGGGGAGCACTATACTCTGGAGAATGATAGATGGGGCCCACCATACACTGGAACATTCCAAAGGTGGACATCAGACACTGGAGCAGCATTTACAGGGCCCATTATACACTAGAGCATTAGAAATGGGGCCCATTATGTTTGGAGCATTATTTGGGCCCATCAGACAGTGGAGCTTCATCCATGGGGACCAACATATACTGTAGCATTATGTGGAGCTCATCATACACTGTTTCAAACATTATATGGGACCAATGATTTTGTATGGAGAAATAGATGGGCCTCGTCATGAGATGTAAAAAGTGAGGTATTTTTCATTGTACTATACCGCTATTTCTCTGCCGTATCGGAGCATGATGAGTTGTGGTATGTGTTAAAGGGGCGCTCTTTCGCCCAGGGCACATGAAAACCTGCAGCCAGCCCTCCCCCCCCACAAATTTAGCCAAATAACCCCCATTTTTCAGTGCGTAACTTGTATTATGAAGTTAATTAAGGTTGACAAGCTTAAGTAAGAAGAATTGATGCTTTTGGCATTCAAATGGGCACTGTAGGTGTGTTTCCTGTCCTCCTCTCACTGCCGACTTTTATTCCCCATTGACTTACATTGGGTTTCGTGTTTCGGGACGACCCCGACTTTTCCCTATAATCGGACGATCTTGCTCGACCCGACTTTTGGAAAAGTCGGGTTTCACAAAACGAAACGCGACCCTAAAAAACCAAAAGTCGCTCAACTCTAGTTAAAACCAATGGTGTCGTTCAAAAGTGCAATTTGTCCCGCAAAACACAAGTACTCACATGACCATATTGACCAAAAAATAAAAAAGCTGGCTCTGGGAAGAAAGGGAACAAAAAACGAAACCACAAAAACGAAGAAAGCTCCGGTCATGAAGGGGTAAAAGGGATCTTTCCACAAGCAAAGTACATTTTAACTACTAGATCTTCGAATAATAATAAATTCCACAATTGGATTTGTTTAAAAAATTGTTCCTGTGCTGAGAAACCTTATAAATGTGCATCTGCTGTGTACTGTTTAATGGCTTTGTCTGATCGTGCAGGATCATGGTCTGATCATTCCACAGCTCCTGGGCACGGGAGGAAGGAAAATAGGATATACAGACAGGACAGCATGGGATCGCAGCTGATTTATTTTGTGAGGAAAAGCATTTTCCTAGCTGTTTTTAAGCAATGTTTTACCTCATAGAAAGAATCAGCTGCGAAACCATGCTGTCCTGTCTGTATACTCTTTTGCTTCCTCCCCGTCCCAGGAGATGTGGTGTGATCAGACCATGTTCCTGCACAGTCAGACATGGCCACTACACAGTACATATCAGGAGCAAATTTATAAGATTATGTCAGCACAGGAACATTTTTTCTTATTCCAAGATCTGTTCATTTAAATGTACTTTGCTTGTGGGAAATCTCCTTTTATGCAAATTATGGCCATTTAGAATAATCTAAAATATCCAGACATGTTTTTCATTAACGTGTATCCAGACCTAACAAATGATGAGATGTATGGTACTAGATGGTGGACAAACATAAATAAAAGCATACATTCGACAGATGCCAGGACTTAATGTCATTCATCACCCATAGGCTCCTATGTTTAAAAATAAATACATTACATTTATTCTTCTTTTACAAGATTACTTTGATGGATGCCATTAACAGCTGTCATCCATCAGCCATCCACTACACATAAGCTCTTATTTAAAAAAAAAAAATCAGCCGTGTATTCCAAAAATGTGTATGTGTTATGTATGCTTCCTTGATGGCTGTGATGGATGCTTCCAATTGTCAGTCATCCTTCATCCCTAGCGTCTCATGACAAAAATATATACATGTAATGTATACATTATTTACTTGACCACACTATATTGTACTGAATTTGTGAAATTGCTAACAAGATCAAGGAGAACACATCTGTAAGACAGATTGTAATTGAATTATTTTTCAGGATCGTTGTATAGTTCCATTTGTGCTACTTTTTAGTGCCAATGATTTTCTTATTTTATTTTAAATTGTGTAAAAAAGAGATTAAAAAGGAAAAGAAAATATGTGTGTCCAAACTTTTAACTCCTACCATACATAGATATATACTTATGCCTACTGTTCAATTCCCTTAAATATATTTTTACATGCAGTAATAATGTTAAAAGTTATGAAGTCACTGAGAGATCTTGAATAAATGCTTTGGGGTTTGTTTCTTTGCTTAAAAATATTATAGCTTTTTGAATTTACAATTTTAGAAACACTGCTTTTGAGCTTAAATGAATTATTACATCATATTTTTTAGACTGATTGACTGATTTGTAACTTGTTGCTATTTTAAAAAGATTTGCTTTTAATTAAGATTTTACAATTTTTAAACTTATTTTCTGAGTGAACTCTGAATGAAAACAAATTATTAAGAAATACAGAATTGAAGATAATGTATCATATTTGCCAAGGTCTTAGCAATTTGAAGGCAGAGTGCTGAGGTCTAATCATAATGATAGCTAGTCTATGAATTCGTTTTCACAAAGATATAAAAGAATGCATAATGGATGAGAGGAAAATATTTCACCTCCCTTTGGAAATAGATTTTCCTTCTCATCTAAATCAAACTTGTTCTTTTAGTATAATTTTCAAAGCGCTCAGACTCTGTGGATTATTGCATCAACCTTTACTCCTTCTGCAATTTCAAAATTCTGATTGCAATTAGTGGCTTTTTTAAAGATCTTTACAAATTATCTTCTTCTATGTGATTTTACAATCTAGAACATCAATTTGAAAAATATGAGTACCTATGATGAGATGGCATACAGTAAAATATTTCCAGTAGTATCCAGGTTAGAAAGCCTAGTTCATGAATTCATTTCCTTCTTTTTAGAAAATAGATTATACAGATTTATATGTGCTTAACCAGTTCAGGACAAGGCTATTTTCTCCTATTTCTGACCAAGTACATATTCATATTCTATTGTACATGTGCTTTTAACAACTGCAAAAAAAATTCTCTTTTAAGTATTGAAATTATTTTCACCTTTTTTCATGATACATGGGGTTTTATGTTTATGTAATTTGTCTATTTTTCACATTTTTGTACTTACTTAATTTTCTTTATGACCACAAACAGCCACTAACAACAATTTAAATTATGCTCCCTAGTCCATAGACATTATTACTATATATTGAACATATATTTTTGGATGGGGGCAGCCTATAAACTGGGACTCTTAATGAATCTATTTACTCTTTTGTTTTGGTTTTTTTATTGCTTCTTTCTTTATATGTAATTTATATATATATATATATATATATATATATATATATATCAAAAAAGGACAGCACTACCAAAATTATACACTTGGTGCAAAACCTATTCAGCAGTGTCCAAACAGCCAAGTTAATAATAGTAAAAAAAATGGGAAGCACTCCAAATTAAATGTGAAAAAAAGTGGATACTTTACTGATCCTCAGGTGGCAACGTTTCAACGGTGACCGGTCTTTATCAAGCGATCATATTGAAGGAGTATCATACCACTGCAAATCTACCAAGACCCGGCTGTCACTCTAAACTTTCATCTCAAACAAGGAGAAGACTGAACAGAGATGCAGCCAAGAGGCCCATGATCACTTTGGATGAACTGCAGAGATCTACAGCTGAGGTGGGACAGTCTGTCCATAGGACAACATTCAGTCATACACTGCACAAATCTGGCCTTTATGGAAGAGTGGTAAGAAGAAAGCCAATTCTCAAAGATATCCATAAAAAGTGTCCTTTAAAGTTTGCATCAAGGCACCTGAGAGACACACCAAACATGTGGAAAAAGGTGCTCTGGTCAGATGAAACCAAAATTGAACTTTTAGGCAACAGTGCCAAACTATATGTTTGGCATAAAGGCAGCACAGCTCATCACCCTGAGCACACCATCCCCACTGTCAAACATGGTGGTGGCAGCATCATGGTTTGGGCCTGCTTTTCTTCAGCAGGGACAGGGAAGATGGTTAAAATTGATGGGAAGATGGATGGAGCCAAATACAGGACCATTCTTGAAGAAAACCTGTTGGAGTCTGCAAAAAACCTGAGACTGGGACAGAGATTTGTCTTCCAACAAGACAATGATCCCAAACATAAAGCAAAATCTACAATGGAATGGTTCACAAATGTGTCCAGGTGTTAGAATGGCCAAGTCAAAGTCCAGACCTATATCCAATCGAGAATCTGTGGAAAGAGCAGAAAACTGCTGTCACAAACGATATCCATCAAACCTCACTGAGCTCGAGCTGTTTGCCAAGGAAGAATGGGCAACAATTTCAGTCTCTCAATGTACAAAACTGATAGAGACATACCCCAATCCACTTTCAGCTGTAATCGCAGCAAAAGCTGGCGCAACAAAGTATTTAGCTAAAGGAGCCGAATAATATTGCATGCCCCACTTTTCAGTTTTTGTATTTCCACAAAAATTTAAAATAACCAATAAATTTCGTTCAACTTCACAATTGTGTCCCACTTGCTGTTGATTCTACACCAAATATTTACATTTGGTATCTTTATGTTTGTAGCATGATATGTGGGAAAAGGTTGAAAAGTTCCAGGGGGCCGAATACTTTCACAAGGCACTGTATATATATATTTAGATATAGATATACTGTATATATATAGATATGTATATATCTATATATATATAGATATATATATATAGTGATATATATATATATATATATATAGTGGTGTAGCGATCACTAGTACGTTGGGGTGTTGGCAGCGATAAAACATACAGGAGGAAAAAAAATTCATTGTGACCCCGCCGAGCTACAGCAATCACTTCCGTGCATGCTTAGTGGACCATTGACCCTAGCAACTGAGTTTGTAGACCTCATCCACTGCCCCTAGCAACAAGGCTTCAAAGTGCCCTTAGCATTCTCCACCAATTGTGATGTAGTGATCACTAGTGGGTTGGGATGTCTTGCTTGGCAGAGATATAACATACAGGAGGACTCAATTTTTCTTAAAAGTTCAACAGGGTTTATTGCTCCATATCCCCAGCATCACAAACACAGAGTAAGTCAGCCTTTAGATCCGGCAAAAAAAAATAACAATGTACATAAACAGGGCTTTGTTCCCTCAGACCTGTGGGCACATAGGCTGTGACATATCCAGCACCCAGGCTCTATAGCCTAAACACAGTCTTTCACTGACCCCAGTCAGCATAACATGGATTCTTCTCCATTACCTGTTAGCGTCGGCCACACAGGTTCCCAGATGCCTCTTGTCCTCAGAGGTATCCAATAAAAACTGTCTATTTCTGACCCCGGTCAGCACAACACGGATCCCTGTCCCTTACCTGTTGGTGTCAGCCACACAGGTTCCCGGATACCTCCTATCCTCTTATCCTCAGAGGTATCCCACAATGTCTCTCACTGACCCCGGTCAACATCACTCACGGTTTCAGACCATCCACTCTGGAGGTGTCTCACAGGCCTCCTTCCTCTGGCCAAGCCCAGCCAGTACTGCAACACGTGCAAAAACACACAGGCTCCATTAGGTAGCCTTAACCACACCCAGAGGTGAGGTAACATCACATGCACTGGTCAGGAGATCATGGCATCACCACAGGTCCTTAAACATACACAACAACATACAGGCTTCATCTTGGGTAGTCAGACACATACAACTTGGGTGGGTATGTAGGTGACTGGACCCACCCATCGCTCCAAGTCACCTGGAAGCCTCCCAATGTATAGCAAAAAACCCTCAGCAGTAGATCTGCTGAGCAAAACACACCCAGGCTTCCAATACAGGGCCACCCACCCCTGCGATACATACCATCCATCAATCACATGACCAGTCGTCATGCCACAATATATATACTGTTCATATATATATACTGTATATATATATGTGCATATATATTTACTGTATATATATATATATCTTAGCTCCAGTTACAAGTTAAAGTCCTCCTGGATGCATAGCAGAGCTGATGGCATCACTGAGCCCGGAAAATGAAGCACTGCCAGTGCTTCCAAATCTTTAAATACAGGTGCTTCTTCATTGTTTTGCACACATTGTTCAAGAAGACAAACATGATAAATAAATCATACCTGCCCTCTCTGTGAGGATTCAGCTGTGTTAGGCAGCTGCACAATCTCCTGCAAGATGCTTATTCTGCATTGACATTTTAATAACATCAGTGCAATGTAACTTGTGGGCCGTCTGGACATTTAAAGTCTTTGGATGACCCAAATATAGTTGAAGAAGCATTTCATCATGATTTATCTTTGAAAGATATTATTATAATTTTTCAGCATCCTAATTCAATCTTTAATTATACCTGTGTTAGCCCTAAATATAAATGTTTAAAAACTAAGTTTATTTGGCCCGATGTCATGGCATGGGTCACTTTCAAAAAAACACAACTGTATGGTGGAAGAACACCCTCAGCATTGTAAATAACATCCCTGCAGGTGCAGGGAGAGAGGGGAAGTAGAAAAGAGGGGGGACTTGTTCTTCTCTAAGCTCTCCCTGCATAAGCAGTAATGTCAATTATACTGCAGTGGGCGCACTCCCACAGTGCAATGGCATAGATTGACAGCGGTCTTTGACTAGTTTGATGACTGCAGGCAGAGAGATCAGGTACAATAAAGTTAAGTTTTAAACAATCACATTTAGCATTTAGGTCTAATAAAGGCATCATATAAGAGGTTAATATAGTGCCTCTAACACCTTGATGACTGGTGCCCTTTAAATTTAAAGGAAACAGAACTGCAAAAGTACAAATTTAAAAAGGAAAAATCTGTATTTATTTTGAATAGTACAGGATGACCACCTCAAAGGCCTTCATTTTGAGCTTCATTTATCAGCATTGTGTAAAATGAATTAAAAAAAATATCTGTAGGAACAAGTCAGAGATAAGCTTTACACTTTTAACTCCTGGAAAATTGAAGATTATTTCATTGTATCTGTGAGGGTCATAGTGTATAAAATATCAAACAATTTAGTTTGGTGAAGATTGATTTTAATACTGTCCATCTTTTTTAACCAAAGCTAGAAGTGGATCCAAAAATCAGGGTTTCATTTATTTACTACATGAATGAACAACTAATGGCCTACTTTCTTAGCCAAATTTGTTGTACTTTAATTTTCCCTTTCCCTCTTCTAAATTCCATATCTCTTTAGTTTTTATGTTGATAAAAACAATTTAGTGATATCATTTTAATTTTGAATGACATCTTTCGCTTTTCCAGATAATGAACTGAAAAATGAATTGGAGTGAAATAGTGAAAAATGGTGAAAAAAAAGCACATTTCATTTCTGGGTGCCATTTTTCTCGGCTTTGAATGTGTGTGTTAAAAAAATTAGATATGAGCGAATATTTCAAAGTATGGTTCGGATGACGATCGCCGAACTTGCAATATTCGCTGATTAATTAGTCGAATATTCACCGAACGCCATTCATCTCAATGGGGGTCAAAAATGCATGCACAACACCTTATAATGGCCCTCAATTCTGCCAAAATGCCTTAAATGAGGGGCAGACACCAGGAAAATGGCCTCAATTCACCCACAGTACTAATTGTAGCATGGAACTGCAGCAATCAGCCAGGCATGAGGTATTCGGGTCTGGGACAGCATTTACAGCTTTTAACCCCTTAACCCTCAAGGGTGGTTTGCACGTTCATGACCGGGCCAATTTTTACAATTCTGACCACTGTCCCTTTATGAGGTAACAACTCTGAAATGCTTCAATGGATCCCAGTGATTCTTACACTGTTTTCTCGTGACGTATTGTACTTCGTGTTAGTGGTAAAATTTCATTCAAATAACTTGCATTTATTTGTGAAAAAAATGGAAATTTGGCAAAAATTTTGAAAATTTTGCAATTTTCTAACTTTGAATTTTTATGCCCTTAAATCACAGAGATATGGCACACAAAAAACTTAATAAGTAACATTACACATATGTTTACTTTACATCAGCACAATTTTGTAACCAACATTTTTTTTTGTTAGGAAGTTATAAGGGTTAAAAGTTGACCAGCGATTTCTCATTTTTGCAACACCATTTTATTTTTAAGAACCACATCACATTTGAAGTCACTTTGAGGGGTCTATATGAAAGAAAATACCCAAAAGTGACACCATTCTAAAAACTGCACCCCTCATCGTGCTCAAAACCATATTCAGGATGTTTATTAACCCTTCAGGTGCTTCACAGGAATTTTTTGAATGTTTAAAAAAATAAGCATTTAACTTTTTTTCACAAAAAAATTACTTCAGGTCCAATTTTTTTATTTTACCAAGGGTAACAGGAGAAATTTGACTGCAAAAGTTATTGTGCAATTTGTTCTGAGTACACTGATACCTGATATGTAGGGGAGAACCACTGTTTCAGCGCATGGCAGAGGTCAGAAGGGAAGGAGCGCCGTTTGACATTTTCAATGCAAAATTGGCTGGAATTCAGGTCGGATGCCATGTCACGTTTGGAGAGCCCCTGATGTACTTAAACAGTGGAAACTCCCCACAAGTGACCCCATTTTGGAAACTAGACCCCCGAAGGAACTTATCTAGATATGTGGTGAGAACTTTGAACCCACAAGAGCTTCACAGAAGTTTATAACGTACAACCGTACAATTAGCAAATCATATTTTTTGCACAAAAATGATATTTGCACCCCCAATTTTTATTTTCCCAAGGGTAACAGGACCCTAAAAGTTGTTGTGCAAATTGTCCTGAGTACGCTGATACCTGATATATGAGGGTAAATGACTATTTGGGTGCATGGCAGAGCTCGGAAGGGTAGCAGCGCAATTTGACTTTTTGGCTGGAATTGAGATCGGACGCCATGTCGCGTTTGGAAAGCCCCTGATGTCCCAAAACAGTGGAAAGCCCCCACAAATGACACCATTTGGGAAACTAGACCCCCCAAGGAACTTATCTAGATGTATGGTGAGCACTTTGAATCCCCAAGGGCTTCACAGAAGTTTATAACTCCCGGGAGTGAAAATAAAAAAATCATATTTTTTCCACAAACATGATCTTTTAGTACCCAAATTTTTTATTTTCCCAAGGGTAACAGAAGAAATTGGACCCCAAAAGTTGTTGTCCAATTTTTCCTGAGTATGCTGATGCCCCATATGTGGTAGAAAACTACTTTATGGGCACACGTCAGGGCTTGGAAGGGAAGTAGTGACGCTTTGGAATGCAGACTTTGATGGAATGGTCTGCGTGTGTCATGTCGTGTTTGGAGAGCCTCTGATGTGCCTAAACTGTTGAAACTCCCCACAAGTGACCCCATTTTGGAAACTAGACCCCCCTAGGAACTTATCTAGATGTGTGATGAGCACTTTGAACCCCCAAGTGCTTCACAGAAATTTATAACGCCTGGGCGCGAAAATAAAAAAATCATATATTTTCCACAAACATGATCTTTTAGTCCCCAATTTTTTTATTTTCCCAAGGGTAACAAGAGAAATTAGACCCCAAAAAGTGTTGTCCAATTTGTCCTGAGTACGCTGATACCCCATATGTGGGACAAAACTACTGTATGGGCACATGTCGGGGCTTGGAACGGAAGTAGTGATGTTTTGGAATGCAGATTTTGATGGAATGGTCTGCGTGTGTCATGTCGCATTTGGAGAGCCTCTGATGTGCCTAAACTGTTGAAACTCCTATATGTGTGGTGAGCACTTTGAACCCCCAAGTACTTCACAGAAGTTTATAACGTAGACCCATAAAAATAAAATCATATTTTCTTTCCATAAAAATGATATTTTTGCCCCCAATTTTTTATTTTCAAAAGGGTAACAGGAGAAATTGGACACCAAAAGTTGTTGTGCAATTTGTCCTGAGTAGGCTGATACCCTATATGTGGGAGTAAACCAATGTTTGGGCGCATGGCAGAGCTTGGAAGGGAAGGAGCATCGTTTGACTTTTTCAACGCAGAATTGGCTGGAATTGAGATCAGATGCCATGTTCAGTTTGGAGAGCACCTGATGTGCCTAAACAGTGGAAACCCCCCAATTCTAACTCCAACCCTAACCCCAACACACCCCTAACCCTAATCTCAGCCCTAACCCTAGCCCTAGCCCTAACACTAACCGTAATGGGAAATGGAAATAAATACATTTTTTTATTTGATTCTTTTTCCCTAACTAAGGGGGTGATAAAGGGGGCTTTGATTTACTTTTTTAGAGGCTTTTTATGCTTGGCAGCTAAAAGACGCTTTTTATTGTAAAAACAGTTTTTGCATCACCACATTTTGAGAGCTATAATTTTTCCATATTTTGACCCCCCAGTCATGTGAGGTCTTATTTTTTTGGGGACGAGTTGACGTTTTTATCGGTACCATTTTCGGGCATGTGACATTTTTTGATCGCTTTTTATTCCGATTTTTGGGACGCAGAATGAAAAAAATCAGCATTTCATGAATTTCTTTTGGGGGGTGCGTTTACACCGTTTTGCGTGAGGTAAAATTGATAAAGTGGTTTTATTCTTCGGGTCAGTACAATTACAGTGGTACCTCATTTATGTCTTTTTATGCTTTGGCGCTTTTATCATATGAAAACAATTTTATATAAAAAATAATTATTTTTGCATCGCTTTATTCTGCGAGCTATAACTTTTTTATTTTTGCGCTGATGATGCTGTATGGCAGCTCGTTTTTTGCAGGACAAGATAACATTTTCAGCGGTACCATGGTTATTTATATCTGTCTTTTTGATCGCGCGTTATTGCACTTTTTGTTTGGTGGTGTGATGATAAAGCATTGTTTTTTGCTTTGTTTTTTATTTTTATTTTTAAGGGGTTTACTTAAGGGGTTAACTAGTGGGACAGTTTTATAGGGCAGGTTGTTACGGACGCTGCGATACTAAATATGTGTACTTTTATTGTTTTGTTTTTATTTCCAAAAAATGAATTTATTAGGGAATTTTTTATTTATTTATTTAGCTATTTTTTATAAATTATTTTTACACTTTTTTTTTTACTTTATTTTATTGTCCATGGGGGGGATAGCACTGTCATGTATCAGATCACTAATCTGACACATTACACAGCGCTGTGTCATATCAGCGATCTGACAGGAGCTGCACAAGGCTTCCTCATTGCCTGCACTCTGCAGGCACTGAGGAAGCCGCCTCCCTGCAGGCCCCCGTCGCCATCTTGGATATGGGGCCTGCAGGGAAGGAGGCCCCCAGAGCAGCATATCACGCTGCGCTGGGGGTCTTAGGGAAGCATGAAGGGAGCCCCCTCCCTGCCGATGCTTCATTAATCCCCTGGTGCACTGCGATCATGTTGGATTGCAGTGTGCCAGGGGTTAACGTGCCAGGGGTGGTCCATGACCGCTCCTTACACATAGTGCTGGGTGTCAGCTGTGATAATCAGCTGACACCCGGCCGCGATCAGCGGCGCTCCCCCCGGGGGCGCCGCTGATCACTGGCGTACTATCCCGTCCATGGGCATTAAGTCCCAGGTCACATGGACAGGATAGTACATCTAATGTCAGAAAGGGGTTAAGAGGGAGAGAGCATGCGCATGCCCCCTCTAATCATAGTTCCCAGTCCTTCAATTGAACCTTGGTCACTGACATGTAGGGGTTGAGATGAGGAGGTGGTGTGTGAGTGGAAGACACTAAATGTCCTGTCTTTTAGGTACAAGGAGATCCAACAAAGAGCCAAGTCTGTAATGTCAACAGATCAGAAAGTCAGTATTAAGAAGGAATGGTCCACTGTGCCAAAGACAGATGCCAGGTCCAGGAGAAAGAGGAGCACAAACGCGCGTCGGTTTCATTTGGTGGTTAGTAGATGTAGTGCTAAGATATTGATGACTATCGGGAACCCATATTAGTAGCCTGTCTTTAGAGACCCATTTAAGATAGCCTGTCTTTGAACACCCCTTTAAAATATTAGCCTTGTAATTTCTGTAATTTTCCTAACATCTTGGCTGCATAGTTTCTAGTGAGAGTGGCTCAGGAATTGGTGTAGGAAGGAGGGGTTTGGGTTCCTGCAGAACTGGGCCGACTTCTCAGTTGGCTACAGGTTCTACGCTAGGGACGGGCTGCACCTCAATGGGGAGGGTGCAGCTGTGCTGGGGGAGAAAATGGCTAGAAGGTTGGAGGAGTGTTTAAACTAGGGATGGGGGGGAGGGTATTCCTTTTATAGGAGGGGAAGACAGTGCAGATAGAGACCTGGGCACAAATAATGACATTGGGGGTGGAGGTGGCATGGGGAGTGAGGTTAGAACAGTTAATAATTTAGGAAAGAATAGAGGTACAGAGAGATACATAAAGTGCATGTATACTAATGCCAGAAGTCTCGCCAACAAAATGGAGGAATTGGAGTTAATGTTGTTGGAACATAATTATGACATGGTGGGGATATCTGAGACATGGCTGGATGAGAGCCATGACTGGGCTGTTAATTTACAGGGCTATAGTCTGTTCAGAAATGACCGAACAAATAAGCGAGGGGGAGGCGTGTGTTTATATGTAAAATCATCCTTAAAACCCATCCTTCGTGATAATATATATGAATCTAATGAAAATGTAGAGTCCCTGTGGGTAGAGATAAGGGGAGGGGGGAAAAATAATAAATTACTGATAGGGGTTTGTTATAAATCTCCAAAAATAATGGAAGCTACAGAGAATATCCTCATAAAGCAAATAGATGAAGCAGCGACTCAAGGAGAAGTCATTATTAAGGGGGACTTCAACTACCCTGAAATACATTGGGGAACAGAAACCTGCAGTTCCAGCAAGGGTAATAGGTTTCTGACAACGATGAGAGACAATTACCTTTCACAACTGGTTCAGGACCCAACAAGAGGGGGGGCACTGCTAGACCTAATATTAACCAACAGGCCAGATCGCATATCAAATGTAAGGGTTGAGGGTCACTTGGGTAATAGTGATCACAAATTAATAAGTTTTCATGTATCCTTTAATAAGATGTGTAGTAGAGGGGTTACAAGGACACTAAACTTCAGGAAAGCAAATTTCCAACGGATGAGAGATGATCTTGGTGCAATTAACTGGGACGATATCCTGAGACATAAAAATACACAAAGAAAATGGGAGACATTTATTAGCATCCTGAATAGGACCTGTGCACAATATATACCGTATGGGAATAAACATGCGAGAAATAGGAGGAAACCACTGTGGCTAAATAGAGCTGTAAGGGGCGCAATAAGAGATAAAAATAAAGCATTTAGAGAATTAAAGCAAGTAGGTAGTGATGAGGCATTAAATAAATACAGAAGATTAAATAAATTCTGTAAAAAGCAAATCAAGACAGCAAAGATTGAGACAGAGAGACTCATTGCCAGAGAAAGTAAAAATAATCCCAAAATATTCTTTAACTACATAAATAGTAAGAAGCTAAAAAATGATAGTATTTGTCCCCTTAAAAATAGTCTGGGTGAAATGGTGGATGAGGATGAGGAAAAAGCCAATATGCTAAATGACTTTTTTTCAACAGTATTTACACAAGAAAATCCCATGACGGATAACATGATCAGGGATAAAAATTCTCCATTAAATGTCACCTGCTTAACCCAGCAGGAAGTACAGCGGCGTCTACAAATCACTAAAATTGACAAATCCCCGGGCCCGGATGGGATACACCCCCGAGTACTGCAGGAATTAAGCACAGTCATAGATAGACCACTATTTTTAATCTTTAAAGATTCCATAATAACAGGGTCTGTACCACAGGACTGGCGTATAGCAAATGTGGTGCCAATATTCAAAAATGGGACAAAAACTGAACTTGGAAATTATAGGCCAGTAAGTTTAACCTCAACTGTGGGTAAAATCCTGGAGGGTTTTCTAAGAGATACTATACTGGAGTATCTGGAGAAGAATAACCTTATGACCCAATATCAACATGGGTTTACAAGAGACCGTTCCTGTCAGACTAATCTGATAAGCTTTTATGAAGAGGTAAGTTCCGGACTGGACTAAGGGAATGCAGTGGACGTGGTGTACATGGACTTTTCAAAAGCTTTTGATACGGTGCCACACAAAAGGTTGATACATAAAATGAGAACAATGGGGATAGGGGAAAATATGTGTAGGTGGGTTAAGAGCTGGCTCAGGGATAGGAAACAAAGGGTGGTTATTAATGGAGCACACTCGGACTGGGTCACGGTTAGCAGTGGGGTACCACAGGGGTCAGTTTTGGGCCCGCTTCTTTTTAACATATTTATTAATGACCTTGTAGGGGGCATAGAGAGTAGAATTTCAATATTTGCAGATGACACTAAACTCTGCAGGGTAATTAATACAGAGGAGGACAATTTTATATTACAGGAGGATTTATGTAAACTAGAAGCTTGGGCTGATAAATGGCAAATCAGCTTTAATGGGGATAAATGTAAGGTCATGCACTTGGGTAGAACGAACAAGTTGTATAATTATGTGCTTAATTGTAAAACACTGGGCAAAACAGTCACTGAAAAAGACCTGGGTGTATGGGTGGACGACAAACTCACATTTAGTGGCCAGAGTCAAGCAGCTGCTGCAAAGGCAAATAAAATAATGGGATGCATTAAAAGAGACATAGATGCTCATGAGGAGAACATAATTTTACCTCTATATAAGTCACTAGTGCGACCACACTTAGAATACTGTGTACAGTTCTGGTCTCCGGTGTATAAGAAAGACATAGCTGAACTGGAGCGGGTGCAGAGAAGAGCGACCAAGGTTATTAGGGAACTAGGGGGTCTGCAATACCAAGACAGGTTATTACACTTGGGGTTATTTAGTTTGGAGAATCGAAGGCTTAGGGGTGATCTTATTACAATGTATAAATATATGTGGGGACAATACAAAGACCTTTCTAATGATCTTTTTACTCTTAGACCTGTGACGGGGACAAGGGGGCATCCTCTACGTCTGGAGGAAAGAAGGTTTAAGCATACTCACAGACGCGGATTCTTTACTGTAAGAGCAGTGAGACTATGGAACTCTCTGCCATATGATGTTGTAATGAGTGATTCACTACTAAAATTTAAGAAGGGACTGGATGCCTTTCTTGAAAAGTATAATATTACAGGGTATATACACTAGTCTCCTTAATATTGCGTTGATCCAGGGAGCTAGTCTGATTGCCGTATGTGGAGTCGGGAAGGAATTTTTTTCCCCAATGTGAAGCTTACTGTTGCCACATGGGGTTTTTTTGCCTTCCTCTGGATCAACATGTTAGGGCAAGTTAGGATAGGATATGGGTTGAACTAGATGGACTTAAAGTCTCCCTTCAACCTTAATAACTATGTTACTATGTTACTATGTTACTATGTTATAGTATTCACCAAATTACCACATAGTTTTTTTTATTGCTGTTTGGTGAGAACGGTGTATGTTTATATTCTTCAGTGGGAAAGTGTATGTTTATATTATTCATCCAAAACTGCATAGTTTCGTTATTAACCCCTTAGTGAAGGAGCCAATTTGCAGCTTAATGACCAAGCCAATTTTTACAATTCTGACCACTGTCACTTTATGAGGAACGCTTTAACAGATGCCTCTGATTCTGAGACTGTTTTTTCGTGACATATTTTACTTCATGCAAGTGGTAAAATTTCTATGACATGACTTGCATTTATTTATAAAAAATGGAAATATAGCAAAAAAATTTAAAATTTTGCAATTTTCAAACTTTTAATTTTTAAGCCCTTAAATCAGAGAGATATGTCACACAAAATACTTAATAAATAACATTTCACACATGTCTACTTTACATCAGCATAATCTTGGAAACACAATTTTTTGTTAGGAAGTTATAAGGATTAAAAGTTGACCAGCGATTTCTCATTTTACACCAAAATTTACAAAACCATTTTTTTAGGGACCACCTCACATTTGAAGACACTTTGAAGGGTCAATATGACAGAAAATACCCAAAAGTGACACCATTCTAAAAACTGCACCCCTCAAGGTGCTGAAAACCACATTCAAGAAGTTTATTAATCTTTTACGTGCTTCACAGGAACTTAAGCAATGTGGAAGGAAAAAACTAACATTTAACTTTTTTTTACAAACATTTTAATTCAGAACCAGCTATTTCTGTTTGGGCGCATGGCAGGGCTGGGAACGGAAGAAGCGTCGTTTGACTTTTTAAATGCAGAATTGGCTGGAATTGAGATCGGACACCATGTCCCCTTTGGAGAGCCCCTGATGTGCCTAAACAGTGGAATCCCGCCACAAGTAACACTATTTTGGAAACCAGACCCCTCAAGGACTTATCTAGATGTGTGGTGAGCACTTTGAACCTCCAGGTGCTTCACAGAGGTTTATAATGTAAAGGCGTAAAAACAAAAAATCATATTTTTTCCACCAAAATGAGCTTTTGCCTCCAAATTTTTATTTCCACAATGGTAACAGGAGAAATTATACCCCCAAGGTTGTTATGCAACTTGTCCTGAGTATGCCGATATATCCCATATGTGTGGGGTAAAACACTGTTTGGGTGCACGGTAGAGCTCAGAAGGAAAGGAGCGTCGTTTGACTTTTTCAATGCAGACCTGGCTGGAATTGAGTTTGAACACCATGTCACATTTGGAGAGCTCCTGATGTGCCTAAACAGTGAAAAAGCCCCAAAAGTGACACCACATTGGAAACTAGACCCGTTAAGGAACTTATCTAGATGTGTGGTGAGCACTTTGAACCCCCAAGTGCTTCACAGAAGTTTATAACGCAGAGCCGTGAAAATAAAAAATCATTTTTTTCCACAAAAATGATTTTTTTAGCCCCCAATTTTTTATTTTCCCAGGGGTAATAGGAGAAATTAGACACCTAAAGTTGTTGTGCAATTTGTCCTGAGTACGCTGATGCTCCCTATGTTGGGGTAAACCACTGTTTGGACACACGTTAGGGCTCAAATGGGCGGGGGGCACCTTTTGACTTTTTGAACCCAAAATTGGCTGGAATCAATGGTGGCACTATGTCGCGTTTGGAGACCCACTGATGTGCCTAAACGGTGGAAACCCCTCAATTCTAACTCCAACCCTAACCCCAACACACCCCTAACCCTAATCCCATCCATAACCATAACTCTAACCACAAACCTAACCCCAATACACCCCTAACTCTTATCCCAACCCTAATCATACCCCTAGCCGCAACACTAATCCAAACCCTAACCATAACCCTAACCACAACCCTAACCCTAATCTCAACCCTAACCACAACCCTAACCCTAATCCCAACCCTAACCATAACCCTAACCACAAACCGAACCCCAACACACCCCTATCCCTAATTCCAAACCTAACACTAATCCCAACCATAACTCTCATCCTAACCCTAACCCTAATCCCATCCCTAACTCTATTCCCAACTCTAACCCCAACCCTAACCATAATTCCAACCTTAACCCTAACTTTAGCCTAACTGCAACCCTAATGGAAAAATGAAAATAAATATATTTTCTTTATTTCATTATTTTTCCTATGTGTTAGGGCTGGCAGAACGCACCAAATAATAAAATAATAATAAGGTGCGTTCGCAGCCCGGGGTCACATGTGCAGAGGTGGTAAACTGCTGCTTAGCAATGGTGGATGTATATAGCGGTATACAATAGGTCACATGTGGGTTAACGTCACCCGGTGTGAACAGGAGCAGACTCTGTTACGTCACAGAGCCGCAGTACCACGGAACATAAATGCCGAAGCCTGTTAAAACACACAGCACTCGGCAAGAGAGCGCTCAGTAAATGGTCACAGAACTCAGCCCCAAGGACACGAGGTCTGAGTCCCTCTAGACCTACTGAGCGTGCGGCGTCGCATCTGTGGATGCCTCTAATGGACGCTGACCACCGAGGAGTGCAGACTAAGTGCACTGTGGCGTACAGACAAATACAAACATTATATGGTAAAGTGAATGATGTCCTTCAAAAGAACAACTCGTCCTGCAAAAACAAGCTCTTTCACAGCCATTTTGAGAGAAAAATAAAAAAGTTATAGCTCTGGGAAGAAGGGGAGCGAAAAACGAAAATGGAAAAAAAGGGAAAATGGCCCTGAGGGTGAAAGAGGTTAAACCTAAGCTATTTCCTTTTCAAAATCAAAATCAATCCTACTGTATTGAAATTCTAAAAGTTGAATCCAATCTTTTTAATGGTCCAGAGCAGTGAGAAATAAAATAAATCCCTTAAAAGGTCAAACTGTTATACAAATTGAATTTTGCCTGTAGTACTCTAAGGGGGATAATTTGTTGGATTGGCTACACAAAATGAGAAACTTACTGGATTACTACATCAGATACAGGATATTGCAACTAGTAGAAATTACGTTATATCCCCTATTAATCGATTTGTAGTATTTGAGGCACAGACATATATGTTGCATTACAATATTGTTTTTTTCCCTACAGAATTGATCTCTTTGTAGTGCAATTGCAATATGATATTTAATAATCAGAATTAAAATGCAGTCTTCTGCTTGTTTGAAATGGATATTTTTTACCTTTAAACACTATGTATACAGTATAACATCTCATAATAAAGCTAGAGGGATATGATTATAAGCAATATTTAATCACTTGTCCATATAATAGATTATTAATGTATGATCTCTGGGGTCAGAGTGTTGCACTTTGCTAGCTCTAAGTGTTTCTCAGACACTTAATGGATCAGCAGAAGATATGTTTTTCCACCATTTAACCACTTAATGTTTTAGGACGTGAATTAACGTCTTGAGACGGGATACGCTTGTGTGAAGTGGGCATAGGAGCTGACAACTATTTTAGGTTAGTTTCTCATTAGCAAACTGGGGCTCTGCGGAGGGCTGCGTACTTCCTCCCTGAAGATCTCTCCACTTCTGCACTACTTCTGTTTAGGTCCGCCTACTTCTGCATGTGTCCTGCTTACCTATCTTTAACATCGGGTACGCAGGACATGCGGATGTATGCGGATGTACGCGTCTGTGTCGTTTTGAAGCGCCCGCCGTCTGCGCAAAACGCAACTTGTTGTTGTTCATATTTTATTTAGAGTCATTACAAACAGATTGATCTGTTTCAAGTATTTATTTCTATTAATGTTGATGATTATGGCTTACAGCCAATGAAAACCCAAAAGTAATTATCTCAGTAAATTAGAATACTTTATAACACCAGCATAAAAAATGATTTTAAAATCCGAAATGTTGGCCTACTGAAATGTATGTTCAGTAAATGCACTCAATATTTAGTTGGGGCTCCTTTTACATCAATTACTGCATCAATGCGGCATGGCACGGAGGCGATCAGCCTGTGGCACTGCTGAGTTGTTATGGAAGCCCAGGTTGCTTTGATAGCAGCGTTCAGCTCATCTTGATTGTTGGGTCTTGTGTCTCTCATCTTTCTCTTGACAATATACCATAGATTCTCTATGGGGTTAAGGTCAGGCGAGTTTGCTGGCCAATCAAGCACAATGATACTGTTGTTTTTAAACCAGGTATTGGTACTTTTGGCAGTGTGGACAGGTGCCAAGTCCTGCTGGAGAATGAAATTTCCATCTCCAAAAAGCTTGTCAGTAGAGTGAAGCATGAAGTGTTCTAAAATTTCCTGGTAGATGGCTGCACTGACTTTGGTCTTGATAACACAGTGGATCTACACCAGCAGATGACATGGCTCCCCAAAACATCACTAATTGTGGAAATTTCACACTAGACCTCAAACAGCTTGGATTGTGTGCCTCTCCACTCTTCCTCCAGACTCTTGGACCTTGATTTCCAAATGAAATGCAAAATTTTCTTTCATCTGAAAACAACACCTTGGACCACTGAGCATCAGTCCAGTTCTTTTTTTAATTGGCCCAGGTATGATGCTCCTGGCATGGTGTATTGGTCATGAGTGACTTGACACATGGAATGCAACAATTGTAGCCCATGTCCTAGATACGTCTGTGTGTGGTGGCTCTTGAAGCAATGACTCCAGCAGTGCATCATTCCTTGTGAATATCCCCCAAATTTTCAAATGACAATTTCCTAACAATCCTTTCAAGGCTGTGGTTATCCCGGTTGCTTGTGTACCTTTTTCTACCACACTTTTTCCTTCCACTCATATAGGCTTTGATACAACACTCTGTGAACAGGTTGCTTGTGTACCTTTTTCTACCACACTTTTTCCTTCCACTCATATAGGCTTTGATACAACACTCTGTGAACAGGCAGCATCTTTAGCAATGACCTTTTGTAGCTTACCCTCCTTGTGGAGTGTGTCAATGGCTGCCTTTCGGACATCTGTCAAGTCAGTAGTTTTCCTCATAATTTTGGAGGCTAACAAAACAGGCTAAGGGACCTTTTTAAATGCTTAGGAAGTCTTTTCAGGTGTTTTTTGTTAATTATTCTAATTTACTGAGATAATGACTTTTGGGTTTTCATTGGCTGTAAGCCAGAATCATCAACATTAACAGAAATAAACACTTGAAATAGATCACTCTGTAATGACTCTATATAACATATGAGTTTCACTTTTTGATTTTCTAGATTTAGCACTTGTATCAACTGAGTTGTTTTTTAAATGTCTAAAAATGATCCAACATGGTGTAGGGTTCAGCAGGTTCGCAGGATGCAGTGACGAGACACAAGACTGAGTGTGGTTTGTGGAAATAACTTTTATAAACTGTAGCCGCAGGGGCTATATTGAGCAAACAAAAAGTGTAAACAACCAGTCGACGCAGGGACTCAACAAACCTAACAACACTTTCTTATGGTAAATGCGACTAACCCGGTTGGCCCGGGTGCTTTAGGCCATGTATGACCAAACTGGGGGAACTTATCTCCTATAGTAACTTAGGGATCTGTCAGGATCACAGGCGTGGCCGCGTAGAGGTCGCTGATGCGGCTGCCTTGACGCCTCGATATTCCGGGATGAAACTGGGATCGACAGGCCCTTGAAGAAATGATGCCGGTGGGGCGCAACAGGCCCTGAAAAAACGATGCCGGTGGGGCGCAACAGGCCCTGAAGAAATGATGCCGGTGGGGCGCAACAGGCCCTGAAGAAACAATGATGGTGGGGCACAACAGGCCCTGAAGAAACGATGCCGGTGGGGCGCAACAGGCCCTGAAGAAATGATGCCGGTGGGGCGCAACAGGCCCTGAAGAAACGATGACGGTGGGGCACAACAAGCCCTGAAGAAACAATGCCGGTGAGGCACAACAGGCCCTAAAGAAACGATGACGGTGGGGCACAACAGGCCCTGAAGAAACGATGACGGTGGGGCGCAACAGGCCCTGAAGAAACAATGCCGATGGGCGCAACAGGCGTCTCCTTGCGGCTCTCGTCTCACCGCGGAGTTATGACGCAGTCTCTAAATATAACTGTTCACCAACCTCTGCTCAGGGTCCCTTAGCAAACCGGACAGGGGCCTCTACGGCCGCCTGTAGCGAGGTGGCGCCCCCAGGGGCCGGTGATGACAGGGCCGCAACTGTGGGAGAAGGCAGGGGGCAGTGTCCTGACCGCTGTAACGGAATGGTCTGTAGTCGCAGCGGTCACTGGAGGTCGAGGACTTGTCACAGCAGGGCGGTAAACAGCGGGGGTGGCTGTATGTGTCTGTATGCGGGGAGCGGCCGCCGGTGAGAGTCCCTCACGTGTCACTTGTCAGTGAGTGCGCAGCTTTCCTGTCACAGACCCCTGTCGGTCCCTCCAGAACACACCGTCTGCTCCCTTGGTCCTCTCTGTCTCACACCGCTTCCTGTCTGTTGTCACACTCTCTCCCAACTGCCACTTCAGTGCGCCCCCTGCTCCTTTTATCCTTGCCACGCCCCCTGCTTCCCTGACAACTTCAGTCAAGACTCTCCCTTTACTGTCCTCCCAGTATCGTTCCCTCAGGAACCCTGATGGCGGTCCCCTGGGTACCTGCCCAGTCACTGCCTGGGAGTTCTCCTCCCCACAATGGGGCACAGCAACACAACACACAGTTCACAAATGTAAGAGGGTCGAGACATAAAATCAAAGATACTTTATAAATACATTTTAAAGGGAACCTGTTACATCAAGAATGCAGTTTGATCTACCAGCAGTCTATTGGAGCCGATGAAGCTGAGCCGATTGATACTGTATATATTATAGATTTATGGGAAAGAGTCAATATCATCTGTGTTTTAATTATGGAAATCTTTGCTCATTTCTATTTTATCAGTACTTATTCTTACAATGTACAATACAAAATAAAATTGTGGTACCGTGTTAGCCAGAAAAATAGATGTAAATACTTATGTCTCCCCCAAAAATTGAGAAAAGTATTCAAGGTGTGATACCTTTATTGGCTAACCAGAGAAACTATGCTTGCAAATATAATTTCTCTGGTTAGCTAATAAAGGTATCACACCTTGAATACTTTTCTCAATTTTTTTGGGGGGACATAAGTATTTACATCAGTACTTATTCAGTAGACAAAATCGGACTTGTCACCTAATAAAAATGGATAATCATCCAGATTTTTGACCCTTCTTGACAAAATATTAGATACCCAACTCATGGAGCAGTGTATCGTGAATTGGCTTTCTTTAAGCCATATGTTATCCAACAACAAACAAGTCTTTTTTTAATAGGGGAGAAAGAGGTGATTCACATTTTCTATTTTTTTCAGACTTTTTCTTCACTATCTATCACTATGTAGGGTGCAACAGTCAAGTTTTCAGGGCTGCCACAGTTTGAACACTAATTCTGCTCCTCATTCAGATCACTTTGTAGAATGGATTTCTGAGTGACAGTGTGGCAAACACTGCTTCTGATTGGAGGTGAAATTATCCCCGCCAGTCAGAGAGCCACAGTTCCCACACAGTCAAAAGATAGTATGAGTGCTCAGCTGTGATCGAGGTATAAAGTTTACCTCCGGTCACTGGTGTCAGAGGATGGGACTACTACTCCCATCATCTGACGCCTGCTGCAGCTAATAACAGTGAAAGCAGGAGTGGCTGATGGGAGTATTCATTAGTTGGCTGTTGCTCTGTAAATAAATAATTAAAAAAACAGCATGGGCTCCCCTGTGTTTTTGACAACCAGCCAGGTAAAACTCACAGCTGGGGGCTGCAATCCACAGCTGTCAGCTTCATCAAGGCTGTTCCCCCCCATTTTTGAGCGCAGCAAGTGGGAAGAGCAGGGCAAAGTGCCAGAATTGGCGGGTGCATATAATAGATGTGTCTTTTCTGGACAGTTGTGGGCTGATATTTTAGGCTGGGGGGGCCAATATCCATGACCTATTACTAGCCTAAGAATACCAGCCCCTAGCTGTCTGCTTTAGCAAGGCTGATTTAAATAATTAAAAATATGGAGTGGTGACCCCTCTATTCTTGATAACCAGCCTTGCTGAAGCTAAAAGCTAAGGGTTGCAGACCCCAGCTGTGAGTTTTGCCTGGCTGGTTACCAAAAATACAGGGGAACCCATGCCTTTTTTTATTATTTATTTACAGAGCAGGAGCTGGTTAATGAATACTCCTATCAGCTGCTCCTGCTCTCATTGTTATTAGTGGCAGCAGGCATCGGATGATGGGAGCAGTGGTTCCATCCGCTGACACCAGTAACCGGAGGTAAACTTTACACCTCCGATCACAGCTGAGTGCTCACACTGTCTTTTGACAGCATGGGAACTGCGGCTCTCTGACCGACGGAGATTATTTTAGTGCCAATCAGAAGCGGTGTTTGCCGCGCTATCATGTCCATGACAGCGCAGTAAACACTCAGTGTTCGGGCAGCCGAACCCGAGCAGTAACACGGAGGTGTTCTGTATGGACGCTGAACTTTACTGTTCGGTTTTGCCCATCTCTACCAGAAATGCGTCTGTCAGGAACACGGCACTGAACTTGCTCACTGAGCCAGTGCGCGTGTCCTGAGTAAAGCGAACAGTGCTCAAAGATACCTGTGGAGCGGGCAGCAACCAAGTAGATGCGTACTTCAGAGCCGCAGGACCTGAAGCACGTGACTGCTAGGGGCGTGGCCTAAACTCCACAGAGCCAGGAGCTGCAAGAGAACTCCTTGCAGAGTAACTGCGAGACAAAGTTACCAAGGGGCATAGACAGGGAGAATAGTCAGGACGTAGCTAATGAGTCACACACAAAGATAGCTGCAAGGTACCAAAGGGGCGAGCAGAGAGTAGTCAGGTCACAGGCAATGAGTCATACACAGAGATAATAACGCAGTACAAAATCAACAGGCAAACTCACAA
The DNA here is from genome assembly GCF_039654945.1 of Dendrobates tinctorius. Lineage (NCBI taxonomy): Eukaryota > Metazoa > Chordata > Amphibia > Anura > Dendrobatidae > Dendrobates > Dendrobates tinctorius. The sequence goes on along the minus strand of NW_027361747.1, from coordinate 30,568,296 downwards.
CGGGAAACAGAGCCGGGTCAGAACCATATAAACAAGCTATAACAACATGCAGGCACAAGGGGGTCAGCACACTAGGCCAAAGGCAAAAGTATAACTGGCAGGGATTGACGCTTCCCAGGGGTTTAAGAAGCTCTCCCAGAACCAGAAAGAGGCCACAACCATTATCCCCAGGTGTGCAGGTCAAAACCTGCACAGAGCTCCAGACATTAACCCCTGGTGTGCAGCTCAAAAACCTGCACTGGGATCATGACAGCGTCAGAGTGTTTTTCTATCACCATCATGTGGATTTAAATTGTTTGATACTTATGGAATAAAATTTGAAGATTTTATCTATTTTTTGCATATAACAACCAACTTTACTTTTTCTTGGACCAATTTCCTGACATTCAGCAGCATTTAAAACAGCACCAATTGCATACAACGGACAGATTTGGTCATTTACTGCACAGTAAGTGATTTATTCACTCTTTGTTAGTAAATTTTATAGTGCTTTAAAAATAAATGTTTATTTAGTTTTTAATAAAAATAAATGAAAAACATGATATATCCCCTTCAAACAGTAAAACAGGGATGGCAATTGGGTAACACACAGATAACATCCACATGATTTTTCACGATGAAATAGAAGATGGTGGGTCGTCACTTTGAAAACTTGGTGCTCATGGAGAAAAGTACAAATGAAAAAATAGGTACCGGCACTCATGTGTTGAAAGATAAAAGCTTGAGATAGGCTGAAACATCTCAATTGGATTTCTATGTATTGGAATAGATATCATTCATTCAACAGGAGAGTGATGGGACCTCTATCTTCATTTGCCTTTTTCAGGAGTCCATTAATTGCAATGGGCAAGTTATATCCTTAAGGCCGGGATCACACATGCGAGAAACACGTCCGAGTAATACCCGGGGCACTGTCGCTGGCACTTCAGTGCATTGCTATGTGGCCGCACGCTCCGCTCCCGAATGCCAGCGGCAGTGCCGGGTTTTAACATGCTAGACTCGGCCATGTTTCTCGCATGTGTGATTCCGGCCTAACTCAGATCAAAACATCTCGATTTTTTTGTGGACACATTTGGTCTGCAAAAAAATATATACACATTTGAAGAGCCCTTTAGACTATAAACAATATGTGTTCTATCCATAAAAAAGGGTAGTGCATGTACATGAAAAATATACTTGTGATTGAAGACACATGGTAGAGTATTTCTGAAGACATTTGTTGCTTTTTTGCTTTACTTTCCAAAATCTGAAGAAGTGCAATGTAAAATGCATATGCTATTCTCATTTTCCTTTCATGTTATCACATTCTGGCTGAACTCGGTTTCGGATATTGTAATCAAGGTGATGCTTTCCATTTGACATTTGAAATGGAAAAATACCAAACTCTGCATATTTTAATGTGTGATTTACCATTTATACACATGCAAATACGATTTTATAAAATGACATTTCCATATACCATATTCTTACTTTATGACAATTTATATTCAAAAGCAAATGTTCATGTATTCAGCAAAGAGTAAGCCTCATAATTCAAAAATATGAGGAAAAATAAGTCTACTTTCCAAGTAAAATGCCTCAGCACTTTTCTTTATGTTATATTTTTCCTTACCCATAATAACTAAAAAAAAACGCAGTGTGTACATTGGAAAATGCAGTGTTTACCTGAAAATAAAAGATCCCTGCAAAGCAATGGATGTTTGTAACTTATAAATGAAGAATGAATATAAAATGTGCCAAATATAAAATGTTTTTGGGACAAATTTTTTTGAACAATGCCTAGAAAAAAAAGAATGTTAAGTCATAAAAGAAAAATAATTGTGCCAATGTCATAAATGCGCTTCTTAAACTGAGCCAAATTAATCATGCTATGTAACATAGTAACATAGTAACATAGTAATTAAGGTTGAAGGGAGACTTTAAGTCCATCTAGTTCAACCCATATCCTATCCTAACTTGCCCTAACATGTTGATCCAGAGGAAGGCAAAAAAAACCCATGTGGCAAACAGTAAGCTTCACATTGGGGAAAAAAATTCCTTCCCGACTCCACATACGGCAATCAGACTAGCTCCCTGGATCAACGCAACACTAAGGAAACTAGTGGTATATACCCTGTAATATTATACTTTTCAAGAAAGGCATCCAGTCCCCTCTTAAATTTTAGTAGGGAATCACTCATTAGAACATCATATGGCAGAGAGTTCCATAGTCTCACTGCTCGTACAGTAAAGAATCCATGTCTGTTATTATGCTTAAACCTTCTTTCCTCCAGATGTAGAGGTTGCCCCTTTGTCCCCGTCACAGGTCTAAGAGTAAAAAGATCATTAGAAAGGTCTTGATATTGTCCCCGCATATATTTATACATTGTAATAAGATCACCCCTAAGCCTTCGATTCTCCAAACTAAATAACCCCAAGTGTAATAACCTGTCTTGGTATTGCAGACCCCCCAGTTCCCTAATAACCTTGGTTGCTCTTCTCTGCACGCGCTCCAGTTCAGCTATGTCTTTCTTATACACCGGAGACCATAACTGTACACAGTATTCTAAGTGTGGTCGCACTAGTGACTTATATAGAGGTAAAATTATGTTCTCCTCCTGAGCATCTATGCCTCTTTTAATACATCCCATTATTTTATTTGCCTTTGCAGCAGCTGCCTGACACTGACCACTAAATGTGAGATTGTAGTCCACCCATACACCCAGGTCTTTTTCAGTGACAGTTTTTCCCAGTGTTTTACAATTAAGCACATAATTATACATCTTGTTTGTTCTACCCAAGTGGAACCTTACATTTATCCCCATTAAAGCTCATTTGCCATTTATCAGCCCAAGCTTCTAGTTTACATAAATCCTCCTGTAATATAAAATTGTCCTCCTCTGTATTGATTACCCTGCAGAGTTTAGTGTCATCTGCAAATATTGAAATTCTACTCTCTATGCCCCTTACAAGGTCATTAATAAATATGTTAAAAAGAAGCAGGCCCAAAACTGACCCCTGTGGTACCCCACTGCTAACTGTGACCCAGTCCGAGTGTGCTCCATTAATAACCACCCTTTGTTTCCTATCCCTGAGCCAGCTCTTAACCCACCTACACATATTTTCCCCTATCCCCATTGTTCTCATTTTATGTATCAACCTTTTGTGTGGCACCGTATCAAAAGCTTTTGAAAAGTCCATGTACACCACGTCCACTGCATTCCCTTAGTCCAGTCCGGAACTTACCTCTTCATAAAAGCTTATCAGATTAGTCTGACAGGAACGGTCTCTTGTAAACCCATGTTGATATTGGGTCATAAGGTTATTCTTCTCCAGATACTCCAGTATAGTATCTCTTAGAAAACCCTCCAGGATTTTACCCACAGTTGAGGTTAAACTTACTGGCCTATAATTTCCAAGTTCAGTTTTTGTCCCATTTTTGAATATTGGCACCACATTTGCTATACGCCAGTCCTGTGGTACAGACCCTGTTATTATGGAATCTTTAAAGATTAAAAATAATGGTCTATCTATGACTGTGCTTAATTCCTGCAGTACTCGGGGGTGTATCCCATCCGGGACCGGGGATGTGTCAATTTTAGTGATTTTTAGATGCCGCCGTACTTCCTGCTGGGTTAAGCCGGTGACATTTAATGGACAATTTTTATCCCTGATCATGTTATCCGTCATGGGATTTTCTTGTGTAAACACTGTCGAAAAAAAGTCATTTAGCATATTGGCTTTTTCCTCATGCTCCTTCACCATTTCACCCAGACTATTTTTAAGGGGGCCAACATTATCATTTTTTAGCTTCTTACTATTTATGTAGTTAAAGAATATTTTGGGATTATTTTTACTTTCTCTGGCAATGAGTCTCTCTGTCTCAATCTTTGATGTTTTGATTTGCTTTTTACAGAATTTATTTAATCTTCTGTATTTAGTTAATGCCTCATCACTACCTACTTGCTTTAATTCTTTAAATGCTTTATTTTTATCTGTTATTGCACCCCTTACAGCTCTATTTAGCCATAGTGGTTTCCTCCTATTTCTATCATGTTTATTCCCATACGGTATATATTGTGCACAGGTCCTATTCAGAATGCTAATAAACGTCTCCAATTTTCTTTGTGTATTTTTATGTCTCAGGATATCGTCCCAGTTAATTGCACGAAGATCATCTCTCATCCGTTGGAAATTTGCTTTCCTGAAGTTTAGTGTCCTTGTAACCCCTCTACTACACATCTTATTAAAGGATACATGAAAACTTATTAATTTGTGATCACTATTACCCAAGTGACCCCCAACCCTTACATTTGATATGCGGTCTGGCCTGTTGGATAATATTAGGTCTAGCAGTGCCCCCCCTCTTGTTGGGTCCTGAACCAGTTGTGAAAGGTAATTGTCTCTCATAGTGGTCAAAAACCTATTACCTTTGCTGGAACTGCAGGTTTCGGTTCCCCAATGTATTTCAGGGTAGTTGAAGTCCCCCTTAATAATGACTTCTCCTTGAGTCGCAGCTTCATCTATTTGCTTTATAAGGATATTCTCTGTTGCTTCCATTATTTTGGGAGACTTATAACAAACCCCTATCAGTAATTTATTATTTTTCCCCCCTCCCCTTATCTCTACCCACAGGGACTCTACATTTTCATTAGATTCATATATATTATCACGAAGGATGGGTTTTAAGGATGATTTTACATATAAACACACGCCTCCCCCTCGTTTATTAGTACGGTCATTTCTGAACAGACTATAGCCCTGTACATTAACAGCCCAGTCATGGCTTTCGTCCAGCCATGTCTCAGATATCCCCACCATGTCATAATTATGCTCCAACAACATTAACTCCAATTCCTCCATCTTGTTGGCGAGGCTTCTGGCATTAGTATACATGCACTTTATGTATCTCTCTGTACCTCTATTCTTTCTTAAATTATTAACTGTTCTAACCCCACCCCCCATGCCACCCCCACCCCCAATTTCATTATTTGTGCCCAGGTCTCTAGCTGCACTGTCTTCCCCTCCTATAAAAGGAATACCCTCCCCCCCGTCCCTAGTTTAAACACTCCTCCAACCTTCTAGCCACTTTCTCCCCCAGCACAGCTGCACCCTCCCCATTGAGGTGCAACCCGTCCCTAGCGTAGAGCCTGTAGCCAACTGAGAAGTCGGCCCAGTTCTGCAGGAACCCAAACCCCTCCTTCCTACACCAATTCCTGAGCCACTTATTAACCTCCCTAATCTCCCGTTGCCTCTCTGGCGTGGCACGTGGTACAGGAAGTATTTCCGAAAATACCACCTTGGAGGTCCTTGCTTTAAGGACCTTCCACCTACCTCTAACTTTGTCATTTGTGCCAATGTGCACCATGACCGCTGGATCCTCACCAGCCCCTCCCAGTAATCTGTCAACCCGATCAGCGATGTGTCGGACTCGAGCGCCAGGTAGGCAGCACACCGTTCGACGATCCCTGTCTTTGTGACAGATTGCCCTATCTGTTCCCCTAATAATTGAGTCTCCCACTACCAGAACCTGTCTGGCCTGCCCTGCTCTCCTATTTCCCCTCTTGCTGGAGCAGACACTCATCCGGCTTTCAGAGGACATGCCTTGCTGCAGCAGTGCTACTCCTGCACTAACACTCCCCTCATCTGCCAACTTAGCAAACTTATTGGGGTGTGCCAGATCAGGACTAGCCTCCCTGGTGCTCTTCCCTCTACCCCGCCTTCTAACTGTCACCCAGCTAGCTGCTTCATTGTCCTGCAGCTCCAACCTAGCATCCCCCCCTCATCTATCCCATTGAGCGTCTGCTCAGTGAGCAGCAGACTCCTTTCCATATTGTCTATGGATCTCAGTGTTGCCAGCTGCACATTTAGATCCAGAATCTGGGCTTCCAAATACACAACGTGCTCACATCTCGCACAGCAGTATGCAACCTCGACCGGCTGTTCAAGGATTTCATACATGCGGCAAGACGTGCACTGGATGGCATTGGCAATAGTGGAGCACATCCTAATGGGGATTTGCAAAAAACAATACGATAAGCAAAAGTAAATAAAAAGTATTAATAAAATATAACTGCAATTCAGTAATACCTCCCTTGGAAACTCCCTGAATCCAAAGTCACTGAATCTCAAGTCACACACTTACCACAGTTCGCACTTACACTCAGGTCACACACAGCTCATTCACACTCGCTCTGGCAGAAGATTTAAAAGATTTTTTTTTCCCCTTTTACCAGCACACCACCTTGCTGCTCAATGCACTTCCAAAAGGAGTTAAGCCCCAACCAGCTGCCCCTTATAAACCCTTAATTACTGTATGAACTCCCACCCTTAATTAACCCCTTGTGAATATAGTTACACCTCAAGATTAAAATGCAATATAGTTAACCCTTAAAAACACAGATAGTAAAATAAGAGATTAAAGATTAGAGAGAGAAAAAAAAAATAGGTTAAACAAGCCCCCAAGCCCCCCAAAAATTGGACAGGTAGAAAGCACTCAGCAACCTACAATTCAGCAACTCACACAGGTATTTGTTATAGGTTTTCAAAACACCTCTTCACTGAATCACAAGTCACACACTTACCACAGTTCGCACTTACGCTCAGGTCACACTCAGCTCGTTCACACTCGCTCTGGCAGAAGATTTAAAAGATTTTTTTTTTTCCCCTGTTACCAGCACACCACCTTGCTGCTCAATGCGTAACAGCTTGAAAAATTTGATGCAAAATGCACCTTTTTCACAACTCCAAAATGCATGCACACATTAAAAGTTTTTTCTCATCTTTGTAGATGATATTTTCACAGCGTACAAGCAATTTTAAGATTTACTGTTTTTTCAAACAAGCAGTCATTTTTGAGATATTGACAATTTTCTTTTGTTTCGTTGTATCATGTAAGTATGAAGATGGCTGGGATTAAGCAGTAACAGCATACATAAATGCTGAATATACAAGAGCTTGTAAACCCAGTGCATGTTCTGCTATCTAGCAGCAGTGGTCGGTGTCCAAGGCAACAAACTGTAAAGAAAAGTGTTCATATCTGAAGAAAAGTTAGAAACTGCAAAACTGATTGCATTTATAAGTACTATCTGACAATGCAAATAACTTTTCAATGATTCAAGGCTCAGTTTAACAACCTCTTCCCAGTTTACTTGTTCATTGGACATAGTTTGAAGGGACCCTGTCATCACAGATTTCCTTCTCAAACTAACGTGAGGGCAGTATAATGCACTATTACCTTTTCAAACATTAAGCACTAAGACTAGAAGACATTTTTTATCCTAAAAATCCTTTAGTAATTTAATTTGTGTAATTCATTTAGTCATATGTAATTGTTTATTATTATTATTATTATTATTATTATTATTATTTGCTAAAGATTATATCAATTTGTCTACATTTTCTGTTGTCAATTGTATTTTTGTATAGTATACAAGTCTTGCGTTAGATGCTGCAGCCATTGGCTATCTCGCCTATATATGGATATTTATAGGTTGCCTCATGTTTTTTTCCAGCATCAAAGAAATTATATGTAGGAGGTTGGATTTGGGTGAATGCTCTGGTTTTGACTATGTACTTGAGCAAGTGAACTGGTAGTAGGTGGTCTGACCCTTATCTTTATGACATTCTTTCAATACATAAAATAAGTTTTCCCATGAACAAAGTTCATTTTAGTCAAAAGATCTTAAAATAAAAGTAAATTCCACACTTGCATGTGTAATAAAATTTTCCTGTGTGGAGATAATCTTATGAATGTGCCCTTGCTGTGTACTGTGTCATGGCCGTGTCTGACCGTGTAGGAACATGGTCTGATCATACCGCAGTCATAGTCAGCAGCAGAGGTGTCACTAGCATCAAAGATCTGGGGCTCCGGTCATCAATGTTTTCCCTAGAGTCCCGGATCTCCTGCTAGACAGCAGCGGGGATAACAGCGAGTCAGGTAAACGTTACTCTGCACTGACTGCTACCGCCCCACTGCCATGATCCATACCTGTGATTACCTTTCCCTTGCTGTGAAGTAGAGGAGTCCGGCTGCTCTGAAGGCAGGAGGATGTGTTCCGTACATTGCACCCTCCTCCTTAGTGAGCAGAGCTGCCTCTAGTGTCAGCTCAGGATGGGGGGCCAGAAGTCACAGGATATAAGAGAGCAGAGGGAACCCTACAGGATGACACAGGAAGTTGTGATCTGCTCAGTGTGAAACATTTCATTTAGGAAGTCAGAGTGTGTTTGTATGTGCATGTATCTATGAGTGTGTTTTACTGTGTATGAGTGTGTATGTGTGTATATCATTGTGTTTGTATTTGAGTGTCTGTGTGGGTTTTTATGGCTTTTATATGTGAATGTGTGTGTGTTTCTGGGTGTGAGTGTGTGTATTTATTTTAGCATGTAATGGGCATAAAAACATGTAATATGTGTAAACACTATTCCTTAAAGGGGTTTTCCCAGTAGCAAAAGTTCATTTTAATCAATAGATCTTGGAATAATAATAACTTCTTCAATTGGATGTGTTTACATAAAATGTTCCTGTGCTGAGATAATCTTATAATTGCACCCCTTATGTGTATGGTGTAATGGCTTTGACTACCACCAAGACTTGCTGTTGTATATTGAGCCATGAATTCTGCTGTCTGCAAAAAAATCCTGAAGGAGAATGTCCGGACATCTGTTTGTGACCTCAAGCTGAAGCACACTTGGGTTATGCAGCAGGACTAGTGTTGAGCGATACCTTCCGATATCGGGAAATATCAGATCGGATTGGATCGGACCGATACCCAAAAAGTATCGGATATCGCCGATTCCGATACCGGAAACCAATGCAAGTCAATGGGATAGAAATATCGGAATTAAAATAAACCCTTTCTTTCCTTGTAGGTTAATTCTACATGAAGGAAAACAACTAAGAATAATGTAGAATGTATTGGGGGAGGTGGAGGAGACATTAAAGCCATAGAGATTTAGCCCAATCAAATGGAATAGCAGGAATTAATTTTTTTTAAGACGTTCGGAGTTACAAAGATATTGACTATGTTAAAGGGGTTGTGTAGCAATAGAGGGAGATGTTCAGAAAAGGCACATGTTGGCGGAATGTTGGAACGGAGTGCTTGATCTAGCTTGGAGGTTGACTGAGCCCCTGACCCGGAGAACACGGCACGGATGCGGGCACCTGTATGCACAACAGACTGTGAGTAAAGCTTTGGAACTACATGCCCTGGTGTCCTCCAGTTATTCCTGTGCCAACACACTCAGCACTGCTACATCTCCGTGCCTGGCACTGCACCATCTTCGTCTCTTCACTACCTCTCCATCTACACTGCCCTGGGACTACAGCCCTACCTGTGGAGGGCCACAACATCATTGCTGCACCACACCATCTGTCCCAGAGGATCTGTCCGAGGCGTCGGCTTAACATCTTCATTGCCGAACACCACAGGTGGCGTCAAGAATCATTCACCCATAAACTTTAATCATCATCTACACGTTCAACATTTCCCTTTTACAATGGACGCCCAGGGCCATGGACCGGGTCACAGCTACGTGACATCTCCCATTGAAACCAACGGGCCCGGTACCGAGTACCCCACCAGCCCCGGCGGGCGATCCAACTTGGCGGAAATACATAACAAAACAGGTTGTCCAGGCTTTTCACATAATCTCAGTGCATATCTAGGCTGCAGAATGCTGACAATAAGTAATTTACTTTCTGTAGCTAGTCTGCACGGTTTCCAAGATATCATCTCTTGCTTCTAAGATAAACGTCCAGGGGGGGTGTTCTGGCATTGAAATGAGAACTTGTCGTTTCCTCCTCCCTCACTAGTTTCACTTTCCATAGATCACTGTTCAGCGTGTGTCTGGGTGAGAAGCAGCTGGGTGGTCTGCTCGCAGCCAATCACAGCCATGCCATTAGTTAACATGCCTAAATGCCTAACAGGATGTGCCCACACTTCTTAGGATTCCTCATTGGCTGAATCAAATCAAACTGGCTCATAGCATTATGGGAACTTCCGATTCCGGTATTCAATATGCAAATAGTATCGGAACTCAGTATCGGAATTCCGATACCGTGAATATCGGCCGATACCCGATATTTGCAGTATCGGAATGCTCAACACTAAGCAGGACACTATCCAAAACATACCAGAAAATCCACCTCTGAATGGCTTAATAAAAACAAAATTAAGACTTTGGAGTGGCCTAGTTAAAGTCCTGACCTTAATCCGATTGAGATTAATTACAACAATTCTGCAAAGATAAGTGGGCCAAAATTCCTCCAAAGTGTTGCAAAAGACTCATTGCCAGTTATCACAAATGCTTGATTGCAGTTGTTGCTGCTATGGCTGGCCCAACCAGTTACTAAGTTTAGGGGGCAATCACTTTTTCACACATAGCCCAGTAGGTTTTGATTTATTTTTACCTTAATAATAAAGAACTTAATTTAAAACCTGCATTTTGTGCTTACGTGTGTTATCTTTGTCCAATATTTACATTTGTTTGGTGATCTGAAACATTTAAGTGTGACAAACATGCAAAAGAATAGGAAATCAGTAAGGGGGCAAATACTTTTTTACACTACTGTATATAACAAGGATCTAGGTAGATTATTAAATGAATCGGATGCTGCCTTTGTCTGTAGTGATTCAAGTATTTTGTGCCAAGTACTGGTCAAATTTGAGGGTGGTGGCCTACTCTTGCACAGAGGCCCACCCAATGATTCTCTTGTTCTCCTGTTGGCAAGTCTAAGTCTAGGCCCATCTCTCTGGAATAGTTTTAGAAAAACAAAAAAATGGTATGGTATACTCAGGGAATCTGTTGGAATAAAATACAAGCAAAATTTGGCCACTTTCTTAAACAATGTTTTTATTAAAGTTTTCAAGATAACAGAAATCTAAAAAAAAAAAAACATACATTCATATAATGTAAGTCATTTCCATATAGCATTTTGAGTATTGTACAGCAATACAATATAGTATGATGCTATTTTCCATCATGTTTCAAAAATGAGGACACTTGAGATGAATGTAAACAATAATAAACAAAACAACCAATGGGCAAATGTAGAAACACCGGCAGGCATCTGGAAATATGAAGTTTTGAGAATAATATGAGTGAGAAAAGGGAAAAAAAAAAGGGTTCAAGATATAAAAACATTTTCTATTTTAGATTTGAGTTCTAACCATTTATTCCATCTATCTCCAAATAGTTTTATTGATAGATTATTAATATAGTGAATTTTTTCATATGTGTAATGTTTGTCGACCAGCATAATCAATGTTACAGCATCAGGTGATTGCATGTTGTTCCAACCTTTCGCTATAAGATACACAGCAGACATTAGAATATGAGCGACCAGAAATTTTTCTTTTTTAAACCTTTAGATTCCAATAAGTAACAAGGCTAGGGCTGGATGTGGGTGGACGCACCAGTTACATATAATCGAAATTAATTGAAAAACCTTGAGCCAATATACCTTTAGAATAGGGCATCCCCAAAACACTTGAAGCAAGTCAGCTTGTGATCCACATCCGCGCCAGCATAGACCAGACCCCCCCCTCCAAAGTATCTGAGTCTATTCGGAGTGAGATAGTATCTATGGACCAGCTTATAATGAGTCTTAAGAATATTCATACATTTTGTGGCTTTTGCCGCTACTTTAAATGATGTTGTCCATTGGGGAATTTGTATTTGTCTCTGTAGAGTGGTTTCCCACTTTTCAAAACATCCTTTATTGGAAAAGGTGTATTTGTTGGTTAGAATATTGTATAAGGGTTTTAAGAAACTCTTGTGGCTGGAAGGTGTGCTAATTAAAAAATTGTAAATAGTATGATTAATCATGACCACTCCACAGAAATTTTTCTTATACTTACAATACTCCTCTTTGAGCAGGAGATATGTCATGTACTCAGTATTGGGAACTCCAAACTTGGTTTTAACCAGTTCAAAAGGTATAACTCTATTATTAACAAGTAAATCATCAACGAACGTGATGGAGAATTTTGTCCAGCTGTCAAACAGTGGTCTCAAAGAGATTCTGACAGGCGACAAAAAAGGAATTCTTCACCAAAAATTTCCATTTGGTATCTTTATGTTTGAAGCATGATATGTGGGAAAAGGTTGAAAAGTTCCAGTGAGCCGAATACTTTCAAAAGGCACTGTATTCATAGATATATCTATGGCTATATCTATAGATATATTTATGTATTCTATCTATCTATCTATAGATCTGTCTATCTGTTTGTGGGCTTTTTTAAAAACAAATCCGTCAAAAACTGGAACAAACGGATGAAAAAACGGATGAAATCAGCGTCGGACTGGAGCACCTTGGGCTCACCAGAGAAAATCATTCTTGGTGCCCACTATGTAGCTACATAGAAATAAATACAAGACCACCAATTGTGCTGTAAAACGAGCTATTATCAGGGTATAATATAAAGTAGTATACGTCCTAATTAAGTAGCAGGGGTTGGGGTAGCCCTCCTCATAGAATATAAAGTAGCCAACTCATAGAATATAAAGTAGCCCCCTCATAGGGTAAAATGCAGCCCCCTCGTAGTATATAGAGTAGCCCCCTCATATAGTATAATTTGGCCCCCTCACAGAATATAATGCAGACCTCATATAGTATAATGTAGCCCTCCTCATAGAATATAATGTAGCTGCCATAGAATATAATGCAACCAGCATCATAGAGTATAATGCAGTCCCCCATAGGATATAATGTAGCTCCCATAGAGTATAATGCAACCCCCTCATAAGGTATAATGCAGCCCCCCTATAGAATATAATGTAGCCCCCTCATAGAGTATAATGCAGCCCCCCATAGGGTATAAAGTAACCCTCTCATAGGGTATAATGCAGCCCCGTTCATTTGGTATAATACAGCCCCCCCCAAAGAACATTATGTAGCCCCCTCAGAATATAATGCAGCCCCCCTCATAGGGTATCATGCTGCCCCCTCATGGGGTATCATGCTGCCCCCTCATGTGGGGTATCATGCTGCCCCCTCATGTGGGGTATCATGCTGCCACCTTCATATGGGGTTTCATGATGCCCCCCTCATATGGGGTATCATGCAACCAGGACTCACTATAATAAAAAAAAACAATATACTCACCTCCTCTTCCCACGCTGATTCGGGCGACGGCTCTGCTACGATGTCAGGAGCTGTGCTGCAGTCAGCCCAGCACACAGCAGGGATACGATAAAGAGACATCATTGCGCACCCACTGTGTGTCGTAGGAATAGGGGAATGATGGGAGAGGGAGCGTCATGTGATGCTCTCTCTTCCATGATTGTTGCGCGCACTGGGGACCACGCTGACATGGTCTCCCTATCTTTTGGTCCCATAGCGGCCATGTGGGCTGGGGGCCCCTGGGGGGAGTGGGGGCCCAGGTCTGCTAGCCCTTATAGCGAGAAGTGTTAGCCGCAGCCTGCGGCAAACACTGTCCACTTAATATTCACTCCTCTCCATGCCCATGGGGGCATGGGGAAGCATGAATATTCATTTCACTTTAGCATCGAGAACAGGCTTTGGCTTTCTGTCACCTGCTGCTGCTCTGATGACACCGGGGGCCCCCATAGCAGCTGCATGGTGTGCCACTATTAGCGACACACCACTGGCTGGAGGCCACTGTATCAGCAGGAGCCCAAGGCAGCTGGCCCTAAATGCCAGCAGGTGTCAGTGCCTGGGCCCACTGGAGAATCCTCCTGTTCTCCGGTGGCCCAGTCCGACCCTGGATGCAATGGATGGAAAAATGATTATCAGTTCCCTGTTATAACATTGCTTGTGGTTACAGAATTGTCCAGCTTATGGTACTGTTCACCAGAGTTAGAAGTGTCATACAGGTCATCTGAATTTATAGATTATTTACAGAAGACCCATGACAAAAGAAGCCATAAGGGATTAACAAAAATGTCATCTCTAAAAATTAGCAATGGACTACCTCAATTTTTCCTCATGTAAGAGAATTATAAGAGAAATCCAATGCATGCAACACAAAAATAAGATATAAAATACTCCATGAAATTAAGTATAATCATTGTAGTTTGAAAAGTGACACAGAAATGTAGTACAATGAAAACAAGGTCAAAAAGGCAGAACCGGAAAATCAGCTTCTCATTTAGGAATAATATGTAGCAAACACATTTTAAGAAATAACACAGACATACTCTCCTTAGTGGCATTTCAATAATTTTCTAAATATTAAAAACTGAACTAATTAGATAGTAAAATTAATTAGTCAACATTATATGTAGACTTTTAAGTCCTTGCAATCTGTAATGATGTCACAGAGTGAAACTGATTACAATGAGGCACTTTTAAACAGCTTTATCATTTTAATTTACACCTTTAAGAGTGTGCTACTGCCTACAATTAACAGAATGAAAATAAGAGTTGTGCTTCATTTAACAAAAAACGCAAAAGATCTTTTCCTGGCCTGTCTGTTTGTTTGTTTTTATAAAGTTGTTTATTGTGTTACAATTTAACAAATTAACTAAACAACCTTCTTTAAAAAAAAATAAAATAATGGTATATAGTAGTACCATGTCAATAATGAAGGATTAAATTAAAAGGACTGTAAGTCGCTTTGGATAAGTCTATCAGCTTTCCACATCTTCCCACTGGGATTTTTGTCCATTCCTCAAGGAAAAACTGCTCTTGTTATCGTTCTTGTGAACGATATCGTTGCAACGTCACCAGTTTGGTGACGTTGCAGCGATGTCAAAACGACATCGTTGTGTGTGACACATAGCAACGATCAACGATCTGTTGGCTGATCGTTAATCGTTGCCTAATGGTCTGGGCCATAAATCTATCGTTGGTTTCCCACTGGGCAGCACACATCGCTGCATGTGAAAGCGAGAGATAAATGATCAGCGAGCTCCCAGCACAATACAGCATACGCTGGGAGCTGGTATCCAGGGTAAACAGCGGGTTACTAAGTGCCGTGCCGTGCGGCGCTTAGTTACCCGTTGTTTACCCTGGATAACAGCGTGCTCGCTGGTCCTGATCGCTGGTGAGTCTGCCTATGTGACAGCTCACCAGCAATCAGCTAACAATGTCCCAGCGATCCCATCCACGTCAGATCGTAGGTGGGATCGCTGGGACATTGAAGCGTGTAACGGGGCCTTTACTCCTGCAAGTTAAATGGTATCTTCTGTTGAACAGCAATCTTCAAGTCTGACCACAAATTCTCAATTGGATTAAGGTCTGGCCTTTGATTAGGCCACTCCAAAACATTTACACATTTCCCCATAAACAACTCAAGTGTTGCTTTGGCAGTATGCTTTGGGTCATTGTCTTTTCGGAAGTTTAACCTCCGTCCCATTCTCAAATTATTTACAGACTGAAAGAAGTTTTGCTCAAGAATGTTCCTGTATTTTGCACCATTCATCTTCCTCTTGACTCAGACCATTTTCCTTGTCCCTGCTGTCGAAAAACATCCCCACAGCATGTATGAGGATGGTGGTGTGGATGGAGTTTTAAGCGTGATGAGCTGTGTTGATTTAGTTCCAGACATAGCATTTACCTTGGTGGCCAAAAAGTTCAATTCTGGTCTCACCTGACCACAGCAACTTCATCCATGCATTTGAGCCTTACAATTTTTGTGTACAAGTAAAAACTGTTTTCTGTTCACTTTTCCAGATTATTACGGCCATATGGAAAGATTCTCCAGTCTCTGCTTGAGAACTCTGCAGCTCTTTCAGGGTTATGTTTGGTCTCTGGGCTGCCTCTCTGATTAATGCCCTCCTTGATTAAGCTGAGAGTTTTGGTGGATGGCCCTCTCTTGGCAGGTTTGTTGTGGTACCATGTTCTTTCCAATTGATGACAATGGATTTGATGGTGCACCTGGGGATTATCAATGACTGAGCTATTTTTTATAACCCAACCCTGACTTGTACTTGTAAACAACTTTGTCCCTGACTTGTGTGGAAAGCTCTTTGGTCTTCATGGTGTTGTTTGGTTAGTGGTGCCTCTTGCTTAATGGTGTTGTCTGCCTCTGTGGCTTTTCAGAATAGGTGTGTATATACTGACAGATCACGTGATGCTTAGATTGCACACAGGTGGACTTCCTTTTACTAAGCATGTGACATAAGAAAGTAATTGCTTGCGCCAGTTATTTTTAGGGGCTTGAAAGAAAAAGGGGTGAATACATATGCACATGATAATTTTTATTTGATTCTATAAATTTATTTTGTGAAAAAATGAGAAAAGAAAGTCAGCTCACCACGTTCTAGGAATACAGATGAGATGTCCCTCATAGATGGCCAGGAGCAAGGCAAAATCTTCAATAGGAAAAGAATTGGAAATCCAGTGAGGCATTTGATGTATAATTCTGAAAATTACCTTATTATCAAAAATAAATAAAATTCAAGAACAAGAATGAAGTCACCAGCAGCACCCTGACCAACGTGTTGTGGCTAAGGAGCCTTGCTCATAGTAGTGAATGAATAAAGGTCCTAAGCCGAAATACATTGGTCAGTGTGCCGCTGGTAACTCCATCCTTGTTCTTGAGTTCTTGAGTGCCTCCACTGTCACTCATTCTGTCCATGCTGCCTCATTTACTAAAATGAGAGGTCATCATGAGGCAGTGATAAAAGTAGTCTGACTGATAGCAAGTCCTTCTTTTATCCTGAAACAAATCATCATAAGAGAGCATTGCTGCCGTCACTCACCTTGCTTCTGTCACCAGACCATAAAGACATCTTGTTTCAGTGAATGAGGCTGAAGGGACAGAAGCAATGTCCGTGGTGGCAGAGATGGAAAATGTAGGCATTCACGCCTAAAGATGTGGGCATCGGCAACTAAAGATACATGTGATAGAAGCAGAAACTGTGATAACTTCTCTAATACCCCACCCCCAACAAAACAGGACATCATCAGGGAACATTTGTGACAAAAGCTATAATACGACAATATGACAACTTATGATTTTCCTGTTTAAGAGGGATGAAAAAAGCTGTGGAAAAGAGACTGCAGGGACATCGTACTGTGATGTCGTGTTGGAAACTTTCGTCAAATGACATCACAGGAAGTAAAATAAAAAACAGATATAGTGATTTTTGTGATAGGGAAAATGGTATGGAATTTTGAAATAAAGCAAACAAAAGTAGTTCAAAGTTAAAGATATACAGTATATAAAGGGCACTACAGGTATAGAACTATCACTTTAATGCGGACCGTTTTTTCTTGCTAAAGAAAACCCACTAATCAGGTGACAAATCTAGCTGCAGAAATCCGTACATCTGTTGCAACTGATAGGGAAAGTTACTCTCAATTACACAGGAAATGTAATATTTCATTATCAAACGAATGAGCTACCATGTAATGCACACATGGGCTTTGTCCACCAATGTAAGAGATAATTTGTATCGGCAATTTTTTACATAGAGTATTTTGCCTCTTAAGATATTAAAGAAAGTGCAACAGTTCATCATGAAGTAGACACAGAAGAGCTTGAATGCTTCTTGATTGTTAAGCTGCAGAGGTCAATTGCAGAAAGAGCCATGTAAGAAAAAAGTTTATGAATATTTAATTCAATATAGTATTAAGTGTATTATAGCTCTTTAAGTCATTTTATTAATTATACTCTGAGAATATGGTCAATGATGATGGCACTCGAAGAGTTTATAAAATGTTTTCTATAGACTTAACAAATCTACTCTTAAGAATGAAAGTACAACATAACTGTTACATTTCTCAAAATTGAGCGAATATGAATGACCACAATGGCGCTCCTGACTAGCTTCTTAACCGAGCTGCAGGAAATCCGACCAATCCACTTGTCACTAAAATTGAAAGAAAATATTAATTCTACACCTGCGCTTAGGAGGAGGTATTGGAATTATCTAAGTGCTCCCTCTGATAGGGATTCCAGAGTAATATGTATAGACACCACTCAACTTACAGTGATAGTGTGCACAGACTAGGTTAGTAGCCTTATAGTTTCTTCATACAAAAATAAAATTAGGCATGTATATTTATTGAAAATGTATGGCTCTAGGGCACACACATATAGCTAGAGCTCCAGTGTAGGTGGATATATTTTCCTATATGTAAATTCAAGAGGTGCTAAATGGCATATGATATGGATTCAAAATCAGGCTTGAGGTTTAATAGTAATCCACACTAAAAACAATTGGTAGCAGGCAATCTGCAACCAGCATGGGTATATTTGCTCAACAATACCTCTATCGATTACTGTATACATCTGATCAACACGTGGGAGTCCACTTTTTCCTGTAGGTCAATGAAGTTGACAGTAGTGGTATATTTGCTTAGCAGTGTCTCTTTAAAGTGCTGCATAGATGGAATCAACACACGGCTATCCACTATTTCCCTGTAGTGAACAGGTGTGATTATCAAGTAACTGGCAGGATATCTTCTAAGGACAGTAAAAGTGCAATAGTTCATCACCACTATACATGTGGAATGCCTTTTATGTCCATTATATTGTCCTTGACTACTAAAATTGACTGCACTGCACGTGATAGTGATTCACTGAAAGCAAAGGAGACTTTTGGAAGTGCATTGAGCAGCAAGGTGGTGTGCTGGTGAAAGGGGAAAAAAACAAAAAAACAAAACTTTTAAATCTTCTACCTGAGCGAGTGTGAACGAGCTGAGTGTGACCTGAGCGTTTGTGCGAACTGTGGTAAGTGTGTGACTTGAGATTCTGTGAAGAGGTGTTTGTAAAACCTATAACAAATACCTGTGTGAGTTGCTGAATTGTAGGTTGCTGAGTGCTTTCTACCTGTTCAATTTTTGGGGGGCTTGGGGGCTTGTTTAACCTAATTTTTCTCTCTACAGGGTTAATCTCTTATTTTACTATCTATTTTAAGGGTTAACTATATTGCATTTAAATCTTGAGGTGTAACTATATTCACAAGGGGTTAATTAAGGGTGGGAGTTCATACAGTAATTAAGGGTTTATAAGGGGCAGCTGGTTGGGGCTCAACTCCTTTTGGAAGTGCATTGAGCAACAAGGTGGTGTGCTGGTGAAAGGGGAAAAAAAAAAAAAAAAACTTTTAAATCTTCTACCTGAGCGAGTGTGAACGAGCTGAGTGTGACCTGAGCGTAAGTGCGAACTGTGGTAAGTGTGTGACTTGAGATTCTGTGACTTTGGATTCAGGGAGTTTCCAAGGGAGGTCTTACTGAATTGCTGTTATATTATATTAATACTTTTTTTTTTTTTTTTAATTTATTTTTGCTTATCTTATTGTCTGGTGCAATCCCCATTAGGATGTGTTCCACTATTGCCAATGCCATCCAGTGCACGTCTTGCCGCATGTATGAAATCCTTGAGCAGCCGGTCGAGGGTGCATACTGCTGTGCAAGATGTGAGCACGTTGTGCATTTGGAAGCCCAGATACTGGATCTAAATGTGCAGCTGGCAACACTGAGATCCATAGACAATATGGAAAGGAGTCTTCTGCTCACTGAGCAGACGCTCAATGGGATAGATGAGGTGGGGGATGCTAGGTTGGAGCTGCAGGACAATGAAGCAGCTAGCTGGGTGACAGTTAGAAGGCGGGGTAGAGGGAAGAGCACCAGGGAGGCTAGTCCTGATCTGGCACACCCCAATAAGTTTGCTAAGTTGGCAGATGAGGGGAGTGTTAGTGCAGGAGTAGCACTGCTGCAGCAAGGCATGTCCTCTGAAAGCCGGAGGAGTGTCTGCTCCAGTAAGGGGGGAAATAGGAGAGCAGGGCAGGCCAGACAGGTTCTGGTAGTGGGAGACTCAATTATTAGGGGAACAGATAGGGCAATCTGTCACAAAGACAGGGATCGTCGAACGGTGTGCTGCCTACCTGGCGCTCGAGTCCGACACATCGCTGATCGGGTTGACAGATTACTGGGAGGGGCTGGTGAGGATCCAGCGTTCATGGTGCACATTGGCACAAATGACAAAGTTAGAGGTAGGTGGAAGGTCCTTAAAGATGATTTAAGGGAATTAGGCTGTAAGCTTAAAGCAAGGACCTCCAAGGTGGTATTTTCGGAAATACTTCCTGTACCACGTGCCATGCCAGAGAGGCAACGGGAGATTAGGGAGGTTAATAAGTGGCTCAGGAATTGGTGTAGGAAGGAGGGGTTTGGGTTCCTGCAGAACTGGGCCGACTTCTCAGTTGGCTACAGGTTCTACGATAGGGACGGGCTGCACCTCAATGGGGAGGGTGCAGCTGTGCTGGGGGAGAAAATGGCTAGAAGGTTGGAGGAGTGTTTAAACTAGGGACGGGGGAGGGTATTCCTTTTATAGGAGGGTAAGACAGTGCAGCTAGAGACCTGGGCACAAATAATGACATTGGGAGTGGGGGTGGTATGGGGGTGGGGTTAGAACAGTTAATAATTTAAGAAAGAATAGAGGTACAGAGAGATACATAAAGTGCATGTATACTAATGCCAGAAGCCTCGCCAACAAAATGGAGGAATTGGAGTTAATGTTGTTGGAACATAATTATGACATGGTGGGGATATCTGAGACATGGCTGGACGAGAGCCACGACTGGGCGGTTAATTTACAGGGCTATAGTCTGTTCAGAAATGACCGAACAAATAAGCGAGGGGGAGGCGTGTGTTTATATGTAAAATCATCCTTAAAACCCATTCTTCGTGATAATATATATGAATCTAATGAAAATGTAGAGTCCCTGTGGGTAGAGATAAGGGGAGGGGGGAAAAATAATAAATTACTGATAGGGGTTTGTTATAAGTCTCCAAAAATAATGGAAGCAACAGAGAATATCCTCATAAAGCAAATAGATGAAGCTGCGACTCAAGAAGAAGTCATTATTATGGGGGACTTCAACTACCCTAAAATACATTGGGGAACTGAAACCTGCAGTTCCAGCAAAGGTAATAGGTTTTTGACTACTATGAGAGACAATTACCTTTCACAACTGGTTCAGGACCCAACAAGAGGGGGGGCACTGCTAGACCTAATATTAACCAACAGGCCAGACCGCATATCAAATGTAAGGGTTGGGGGTCACTTGGGTAACAGTGATCAAAAATTAAAAAGTTTTCATGTATCCTTTAATAAGATGTGTAGTAGAGGGGTTACAAGGACACTAAACTTCAGGAAAGCAAATTTCCAACGGATGAGAGATGATCTTGGTGCAATTAACTGGGACGATATCCTGAGACATAAAAATACACAAAGAAAATGGGAGACGTTTATTAGCTTCCTGAATAGGACCTGTGCACAATATATACCGTATGGGAATAAACATGCAAGAAATAGGAAGAAACCACTATGGCTAAATAGAGCTGTAAGGGGCGCAATAAGGGACAAAAATAAAGCATTTAGCGAATTAAAGCAAATAGGTAGTGATGAGGCATTAACTAAATACAGAAGATTAAATAAATTCTGTAAAAAGCAAATCAAGACAGCAAAGATTGAGACAGAGAGACTCATTGCCAGAGAAAGTAAAAATAATCCCAAAATATTCTTTAACTACATAAATAGTAAGAAACTAAAAAATGATAGTGTTGGCCCCCTTAAAAATAGTCTGGGTGAAATGGTGGATGAGGATGAGGAAAAAGCCAATATGCTAAATGACTTTTTTTCAACAGTGTTTACACAAGAAAATCCCATGACGGATAACATGATCAGGGATAAAAATTCTCTGTTAAATGTCACCTGCTTAACCCAGCAGGAAGTATGGCGGCGTCTAAAAATCACTAAAATTGACAAATCCCCGGGCCCGGATGGGATACACCCCCGAGTACTGCAGGAATTAAGCACAGTCATAGATAGACCATTATTTTTAATCTTTAAAGATTCCATAATAACAGGGTCTGTACCACAGGACTGGCGTATAGCAAATGTGGTGCCAATATTCAAAAAGGGGACAAAAACTGAACTTGGAAATTATAGGCCAGTAAGTTTAACCTCAACTGTGGGTAAAATCCTGGAGGGTTTTCTAAGAGATACTATACTGGAGTATCTGGAGAAGAATAACCTCATGACCCAATATCAACATGGGTTTACAAGGGACCGGTCCTGTCAGACTAATCTGATAAGCTTTTATGAAGAGGTAAGTTCTGGACTGGACCAAGGGAATGCAGTGGATGTGGTGTACATGGACTTTTCAAAAGCTTTTGATACGGTGCCACACAAAAGGTTGATACATAAAATGAGAACAATGGGGATAGGGGAAAATATGTGTAGGTGGGTTAAGAGCTGGCTCAGGGATAGGAAACAAAGGGTGGTTATTAATGGAGCACACTCAGACTGGGTCACGGTTAGCAGTGGGGTACCACAGGGGTCAGTTTTGGGCCCGCTTCTTTTTAACATATTTATTAATGACCTTGTAGGGGGCATAGAGAGTAGAATTTCAATATTTGCAGATGACACTAAACTCTGCAGGGTAATCAATACAGAGGAGGACAATTTTATATTACAGGAGGATTTATGTAAACTAGAAGCTTGGGCTGATAAATGGCAAATGAGCTTTAATGGGGATAAATGTAAGGTCATGCACTTGGGTAGAACGAACAAGATGTATAATTATGTGCTTAATTGTAAAACACTGGGCAAAACAGTCACTGAAAAAGACCTGGGTGTATGGGTGGACGACAAACTCACATTTAGCGGCCAGTGTCAGGCATCTGCTGCAAAGGCAAATAAAATAATGGGATGCATTAAAAGAGGCATAGATGCTCAGGAGGAGAACATAATTTTACCTCTATATAAGTCACTAGTGCGACCACACTTAGAATACTGTGTACAGTTCTGGTCTCCGGTGTATAAGAAAGACATAGCTGAACTGGAGCGGGTGCAGAGAAGAGCGACAAAGGTTATTAGGGAACTAGGGTGTCTGCAATACCAAGACAGGTTATTACATTTGGGGTTATTTAGTTTGGAGAATCGAAGGCTTAGGGGTGATCTTATTACAATGTATAAATATATGCGGGGACAATACCAAGAGCTTTCTAATGATCTTCTTACTCTTAGACCTGTGACGGGGACAAGGGGGCATCCTCTACGTCTGGAGGAAAGAAGGTTTAAGCATACTCACAGACGCGGATTCTTTACTGTAAGAGCAGTGAGACAATGGAACTCTCTGCCATATGATGTTGTAATGAGTGATTCCCTACTAAAATTTAAGAAGGGACTGGATGCCTTTCTTGAAAAGTATAATATTACAGGGTATATACACTAGTTTCCTTAATATTGCGTTGATCCAGGGAGCAAGTCTGATTGCCATATGTGGAGTCAGGAAGGAATTTTTTTCCCCAATGTGAAGCTTACTTGTTGCCACATGGGTTTTTTTTGCCTTCCTCTGGATCAACATGTTAGGGCAAGTTAGGATAGGATATGGGTTGAACTAGATGGACTTAAAGTCTCCCTTCAACCTTAATAACTATGTTACTATGTTACTATGTTACATCCCAAACATAGGTGTGCAGTGGAGAGACAGTGTCTTGATCCAACAGGTTTTACCTTGTGGAGGCTTGCAGTGGGAGGACAGTGTCCAAATTCAGCATGTTTTACCTTATGGAGGCATGCTTCTGCAGCTACTTCTTTTAGGGCATTACCTTCAATGGTTCACACAGCAGAAATGTCCCGGCTGGTGGCATGTGTGTGAGGGGAAAGCCGTCTGGCAGAGAGAAGGTGAATGTGTACAGCCACCGGAGCTTGGTAACGTCACATTTTCTCTTTTGGAATGTTGGGTGAATAAAATTCAGCAATAATCCCAGTCAGTCCAGCTATCAATGCAAACACTGGTTTTCTTCCTAAGGATTGATCAAGAAAACCCTCACACCACCCCCAGAAGCATCAGCAAAATGGTGTAGGGGTCGGAAGGTGTGGCTGTCTTCATGTTCTCCATAAAGTCCTGGCCACAGTGATTTCTTCAGGTGATTTACTCATTATACACCTTGGTTCTATACATATTCCCATACATTAACCCCTTTCTGACATTGGACGTAATGATCCATTCATGTGTGCTGGGCCAATTTAGCCATGGATGGATCATTACGTCATCGCGATCGGCCGCGCTCACAGGGGATGCGCAGCCGATCACGGCAGATTGTCAGCTGACATCCGGCACTAGGTGCCAGGAGCGGTCACAGATCACTCCCAGCACTTTAACCCCCAAAATACTGCGATAAAACAAGATCACAGCATTCCGGAAGCTGGCAAGGGGCTGACAGCCCCCCTGCCTTTGGATCGGAGACCCCGCGGCGTGACGTGGGGTCCCGATCATTGCCATGGTGAGGGGATGTCATCATGATGACATCCGGATCACTTGAGCAAGGAAACTTGTTGCTCACGCGCAGTGCATGATCAGTAAGTCTCCCTGTCAGTGCATCGCTGACAGCTTCTATGGTATGCAGATGCTGCTTCATTTGCATGCTATAGAAGCGATCAGCCTGCAAAAAATGATTGTCCCATAGTGGGCCAAAGTAAAGAAGTTAGGAAAAAGTAAAAAAAAATTAAATAATTGTAAAAATATAAAAAAAATCAAAAATAATAAAAAAACAATATATATTCTTTCACTAAATACATATTTCAATGAAAGAAAATGTAAACAATTAAAGTACACATATTTTGTATCGCCGCGCCCGCAACGACCTGACCTATAACACTGTCCCACTAGTTAAGCCCTTTAGTGAACACCATTTAAAAAACCAAGGCAAAAAACAATGCTTTATCATCATACTGCTGAACAAAAAGTGGAATAACACACGATCAAAAAGATGGATATGAATAAACATAGTACAGCTGAAAATGTCATCTTGTAGCGCAAAAAATGAGCCATGATACAGCTACATCAGCTGAAAAATAAAAAAGTTATAGCTCTCAGAATAAAGCGAAGCAAAAATAATTATTTTTTTCGGTAAAATAGTTTTTATTATATAAAAGCGCCAAAACATGAAAAAAATATAAATGAGGTATCTCTGTAATTGTACTGACCCAAAGAATAAAACTGCCTTATCAATTTTACCACACATGGAATGGTATAAACCCCCCCAAAAAAAAGAAATTCATGAATTGCTGGTTTTTGCTCATTCTGTCTCTCAAAAATCAGAATAGAAAGCGATAAAAAAAGTGTCCGAAAATTGTACTAATAAAAACAATAACTTGTCCCGCAAAAAACAAGACCTCACATGACTCTGTGGGCCAATATATGGAAAAATTATAGCTCTCAAAAGTGGTGATGCAAAAACAATTTTTTGCAATAAAAAGCGTCTTTAGCATGTGAAGGCAGCCAAAAATAAAAACCCGCTATGAGGCCTCTGTCACAAGTCCTGATATTTCTGGTACCTGAGATGTCATTGTCCATGTGTGTAATACTTGTGGCACAGGTGTGGCATGCATGTGCCGCATCAGTACCACAAGGACGGGCACCAGTGAAGAAGCGGTACAGTAAGCGCTGTTCCCCAGGTGCTGAACATGGCTCTCATCATTCTCCCTTGCTCTCCCGGCGATTGGTATGAGCAGGGGAGAATGATGACAGTTACATTTAAGTAATAAAAGAGACACCAGACAGCGGCTGATGGGACTATTACTCCCATCAGCCTACCCCTGCTACTGCTAATAACAGTGACAGCAGGAGCAGCGGTTAGGAGTATTCATCTGCCACTCCTGCACTAAAAATAAATGCAGTAATTTTAAAAAAATGGCGTGGGTTCCCCCTATTTTTGATAACCAGCCATTCAAAACTCACACCTGGGGGCTGCAACCCTCAGATGTCAGCTTCAGCAAGGCTGGTTATCAAGAACAGAGGGGTCCCCACATTTTTTTTTTAATTATATAAATAAATAAATAAATAAAATGGTGTGGTCCCCTCATTTTTGAAAACCATCCTTGCTAAAGCTCACATTTAGGGGCTGGTATTCTCAAGCTGGTAAGGGGTCATGGATATTGACCCCCCAGCCTAAAAATAGAAGCCCGCAGCTGCCCATAAAAGGCACATCAATTAGATGCGCCAATTCTGGCACTTTGCCTGGCTCTTTCCACTTGCCCTGTAGCGGTGGCAAGTGGGGTAATATTTGTGGGGTTGATGTCACCTTTCAAGTTACAGCAAGCCCACGGCTTAGTAATGACGAGGTGTCTATAAGACACCCATCCATTACTAATCCAATTGTTGTTTTGTAAATAAAGACATAGCCAGAATAAAATCCTTTATTTGAAAAAATGACACAGATGCCTTTATTAATCTCAATTAAACCATACTTGCAACCAAGCCTTATCCAAGTGAAGCCCTTGATCTCCTGTAATAAAAATAAAATAAAAAAGCAAAAATATACCATACCTGTCCGTCGTTGTGTCCCATGTCATAATCCATGTCTGGGGTATATACAGTTTTTAACCTGGATGGTGCCAAGATGCAACCGTCCTGGCTGAAAACTACTGGTGAATGAGCTGCTTAGAATGCAGCGTCAGTGACCCGGGGTGACGTCATGGAGGTTACCTTCAGTCACTGAGCTCTGCTCCCAGCCGGGCAGAACTGCAATCACATCATCGCTAGCACAGTGAGTGCTCACGGCTCACGGTGTTGGCGGGGATCTCACCGAAGTCACCGCAGCTCAGTTCGGCTGGGAACGGAGCCCAGTGACCGGAGGTTACCTCTATGACGTCACCCTCTGTTACTGACGCTGGTGTATTTTCTTTCATATTGACCCCTCAAAGTGACTTCAAATGTGATGTGGTCCCTAAAAAAATGGTGTTGTAAAAATGAGAAATCGCTGTTTAACTTTTAACCCTTACAACTTCCTAACAAAAAACCTTTTGGTTCCAAAATTGTGCTAATGTAAAGTAAACATGTGGGAAATGTTACTTATTAAGTATTTTATGTAACATATCTCTGTGATTTAAGGGCATGAAAATTCAAATGTGGAAAATTGCAAAATTTTATACATTTTCACCAAATTTCGATTTTTTTTTCACAAATAAGCACAATCATATCAAAGAAACTTAACCACTATCATGAAGTACAATATGTCATGAGAAAACAAAGTCAGAATCACCAGGATCCATGGAAGCATTCCAGAGTTATTACCTCATAAAGAGACAGTGGTCAGAATTGAAAAATTGGCCTGGTCATTAACATGCAAACCACCCTTGGGGTAAAGGGGTTAAATGCCATACCTTTTAGGTGCATATTGTGCCTACATATGTGATTTTTGAATTTGTATCACTAACTACATTTTAATAAGAGACTATATGCTTTATTGTGATCTTATTTGTATTTTCTATACCATAATTGGTGCAGTAATACTGGCAAGGACTGCTTTACAATGGAGGCACTATGCACTTTATTTTTCATAACAGTTTGTTACTGCCATGAATATTGTCCACATGTTGTTAGGGCTAGCGGAACACACCAAGTAATAAGATGGTGGTATAAATGTGCATTCGCAACCCGGGGTCCACCGTGCAGAGATGTTAACTGCTGCTCGGTAATGACGGACACAAATGGCGGTATAGCAAACACATGGGGTTAACTTCACCCGGTATGTAGGAGGAGAACCCTGTTGCGTCACAGGGCCGCAATACCACAGAGTGAACACTAGTGTTTTGGTCACAGGACCCTGCCCCAAGGACACGGGGTTAGAGTTCCTCTAGAGCCACTAGCATTCAGTGCCGCAACTGCGGTGCCAGAGAAAAACTAATAGAAGATTCACCACACTATGTGCGTGCAGTGCCGGTCTGGCGGACGCCACTAACCACCCTAAGCTAGGGCAAGGAAAGTGCACTATTGCGCATGATGCCGCTCTGAAGGACGCTGCTGTATACGCAGTGCTGTAGTGTCTTGTGCGGACAGAGAGCACAGTGGCGCATGGGCAATGCCACTACTTGGCGCTGTCGCTAGAACTGACTCTGTTCCCTACCTGCACTATCAGCCTCAGCACTATCTGGCAGGGCTGAACAACACATGCATACCAAGGGAAGGGGTTTCATAAGGAGTCATTCACCAGAGACAATCATACATGCTTACAAGACTTACACCTCATCGTCTACACTAGCCCATGGCCGGGAGGCCATGCGAACCTTTTATAGTTGCAGTCTTACGGGACCTTCCTAGTGGTCCAATTGGAGCAGCAAAAGGACCTGAGCATGTGACCTCCGACTTCCAATGAGAGGTTGTCCCATGGGCATGCTCAGTAGGCTGAAAGAAGGATTTAGTCCCAGGAGCTGCTTGCTGCTGGCTAGTACGGATTGCTATAGCTGGACCAGAGGTGGCAGCAGCAACCAAACTGACAGCACTAGCCTGAGCAAGACGCCAGGATCGACGTCTCTGCTGAGCAACCTCCTCTGCAGTCGAAACTGAATGGGAGACCGCAGAAGGCAAGGCTCAGGATTCCTTCTGTGCAGGGGAAGAAACCCAACGCCTAACACATGTATTATCAAATACCACCTATTTATTCTCCTGGACAATCAGTTTACATATATAGTAGCCTTTATCATGGGAACATTGAATTAAGTCAGCCCATAATCTGCACCTCCTCTCATTGGAGGTCATTAACCCCCAATTGTTTTTATAATTGTTATATTAATAACATTATAGTCTTTATCATCTAGCTGGAGTCACTTTTGTGCCATCTGACATTTTTCTATTGTTGTCAGGGACAGTGTGTGTTTATAGGTACTAACAATGCAGAGTGCCCAAACTTTTGCATTGGCTCATTTTCATTTTTGTAATTTTCAAAATTTAAAAAATGAAAATATATATTTTTTTGCCAAAAAACAGAGGAAATGTGTCTTCTTTAACTTTAGAAGACCTTTGAGAGATCATTTAATCTTCAACTTGCTTAATTGCTCACAGTAATAATAATTTTTACCAGGAGTTGCCCACATTTTTACATGCCACTGTAAAAAACATAGGGTACTTATTTAGTAAACATTGTTTCTTATCAAAAAAGAATAACAGCCATTACATCAACGTCAAGGTTTACCCTGTCAAGACTGTTCTAACCGCTAGTATTAAAACCTTACCATGTGCCAAAAATAACCTCAATGTGAAGCAGGACCGGGGTGTAACTGTGGACACCCAGCAATGGGAAGCTGTATAAATGCCCAGCTCCAAAAAGGGACGCCACATACTTGAATGCTCCCAAATATGATTGGCTCTTGGAAAATGGTCCCAAATCTGATTGGATCCTGGGAACTAGGGAAAACTATATCTATGGTGTTGTAAAACAATATCTTTGAAAGGTTATAGAGCTAGTGGCAGAGACGGAAGGAGTAATAGCGAATATTAACAGCATCGGTGTGGATTTTGATTTTCAATGCAATCGTTTGGCAATTATTGCTCTGCAGAGGGAGAAAACAAGACTACGAATCCTGCGTCGGAGAAGGAAGAGACGGCAGTGGATTCATCCTATAATTGCACAGAGGTTTACCCTTGGCGTTTTTTCAACACTTTATCTGGAATTGAGGGATAACCCGGACAAGTTCTTTAATTATGTGCGCATGAGACAGGACTTGTTTGAAATTTTGGTGGAGCGTGTCGGAGCGCAAATCCAGAGAAGGGACATCTACATGCGCTTGTTTATATCACCGGCGGAGCGTTTGATAGTGACTCTTCGGTAAGTTATCTTTTTTTAAAAGTTTTCAGATTCTGCAGACTTTTATTGTCATGTTATTGCTTGTAGTTTGTATTAATTTTACTTTTTACCCTTTGTTTAACAGATTCCTGGCAACTGGAGAATCCTTCACCTCCCTCCATTACCAGTTCTGGCTTGGGATATGGACAGTCTCTGGAATAGTCCAACAGACCTGCCGGGCATTGTGGGATTGTCTACACGAGGAGTACATCCCACAGCCAACACAGGAAAGGTAGCTGGAGATTGCTGACAACTTTCAAGAAATCTGCCAGTTTCCGAATTGTGTTGGTGCAGTGGATGGGAAGCACATAAGGATTGTGAAACCCATTTAATCTGGATCAGAATATTTCAACTACAAGAAATTCTTCTCCATTGTATTGATGGCCATTGCAGACTCAAAATGCAAATTTATTGGGGTCGACATTGGTGCGTATGGTCGATCCAATGATTCGCAGGTATTCAATATGTCCGCAATGGGCCGTCGTTTGTATGGAGACAATTTTGATTTCCCACCTCCAAGACCACTCCCTGGAACAACAAGCCCACCAATGCCATTTGTATGTGTTGGAGACGATGCATTTCAGCTCTCTAAACATCTTCTCAAGACATATGGAAGTCATGGATTGACATACACAAAAAAATCTTTAACTATCGATTGACAAGAGCGCGAAG
Source organism: Dendrobates tinctorius (assembly GCF_039654945.1). Classification (NCBI taxonomy): domain Eukaryota; kingdom Metazoa; phylum Chordata; class Amphibia; order Anura; family Dendrobatidae; genus Dendrobates; species Dendrobates tinctorius. The sequence continues at coordinate 30,538,097 of NW_027361747.1, read as the reverse complement.
AGTGGTGGAGTGCGCTTTTGGGATTTTAACATCAAAATGGAGAATGCTGTTAACTGCCATTAAAATGAAAACTGAGACTGTGGATGAGGTGGTGAAGGCAAGTGTCATCCTGCACAATTTTGTAATTTCAAAGGAACCTGTTTCCATGGAAGAAAATGTTTGTGAAACCACCTTGTGGGATTATCCCCAGATAAGTGTTCGGAGTACTGTGTCAGTGACAAGAATGAGAGACACATTTGCTGATTATTTTGTGCCACCAGAAGGAACAGTCGACTGGCAAGATGACAAGGTATAATTTTTTTTTATTTTATACCAAGGTTCCTCTTTTGTATAAGAAAAACTTTTGTAATTTTTCCTTTTTTCTTTCATAGTTTTGATACCTTTACACCAATTGTGGGTCATAAAAGTGTTGTGTATTTTTACCTGTACACCACCGGTGTACCTTTAACCTTTACCAAGTGTTGTGTATTGTTACCTGTACACCACCGGTGTACCTTTAACTTTTACCTAGTGTTGTGTATTTTTACCTGTACACCACCGGTGTACCTTTAACCTTTACCAAGTGTTGTGTATTGTTACCTGTACACCACCGGCGTACCTTTAACCTTTACCAAGTGTTGTGTATTTTTACCTGTACACCACTGGTGTACCTTTAACTTTTACCAAGTGTTGTGTATTTTTACCTGTACACCACCGGTGTACCTTTAAAATTTACCAAGTGTTGTGTATTGTTACCTGTACACCACCGGCGTACCTTTAACCTTTACCAAGTGTTGTGTATTTTTACCTGTACACCACTGGTGTACCTTTAACTTTTACCAAGTGTTGTGTATTTTTACCTGTACACCACCGGTGTTTTTTTTTCATTTTACTTTAAACACTAAAGAAAAAAATTAAACAACGCACTAAAATTCTATGGAAACAAAAAAATATTTATTTTAGTAATTTTTTTAAATAAAATTTTTTAAATTTGTTTTAACAAAATTACATATGCTGGTATTGTTGGGTGCTTATATCATCGGAGGTGTTAACAGGGTTGAACACATCGAGGGGGGGTGGAGGACTGTGAACGGAGTTGGTTAGGATCAGAACTCGAAGGGGGTTGAAAACATGAGGTTGGGATGGGAGTTGAACAGAGGATGTTTGTGGGACATTGAAGGTGTGTGTGGGGGTGGTTATGGTGAGGGCATTGGGGTATAATGCAATGGGGAAGGAAGGTACTGGGAAAAATGGAATGGGGAACTAGAGAAAGGAGAAGGAGTGGTAGGAGGATGGACGGTGGTAGGAGCATGGACGGTGGAAGGATGGACGGAGGATGGACGGAGGGAGGATGGACGGTGGAATGAGGTGATGGAATAGGTGCATGGGTAGATTGGGAGGCTTCGGATACTGCAGTCACTAGAGCATTGTGACAGGCTTGCATCACATGCATCTGCAGGTGAGGATTTAATCCTTCCATTTGCCGGACAACTGATTGAAAAAAAATATGTCTCGGCGTCTGGTTTGACTCTGCATTCATCCGTTCCATGTAACTTCTGAGTTCCATGATACTTTGAATTATCATGATCAACCCAGAAGTTAAATGTTGCACCACAATTCGGAATGCATTCTGAACGGTTGAAGTCAGATTCAAATAGTCAGACAAGGTCATCCTTTCCTGACCTCTCAGACGCTGCCGTCCAGAACCAAAAGTTGGTAGAGATGTGGCGGCAGTGTCAGAAGGGTGGGGTAAAGGGAACTGTAAATCGTCACCTGCAGCATCATGTGATGAAGACTGCCCTTCTGCTCCAGTGCTGGTGGAGGAGACAGAGGGATGAGACAAGAGGGAAGGTACAGAGGGGTCGGATACCTCGATGTGGTCTCCGGTGGCGGTCTCCGAAGGGATCCCTCCAGAGGGAGGCAACTCAGAAGCAGGCTCCCGAGTGCTGCAGATGGTGCTAGAAAAGAGAAAAAAAATACATTAATATATTGATATTTCATTTAGCATTGCTGAAAAAAAAAATTAGGTTAAACATGTCAACATTTGTACTACAGAAATGGTGTGTGGAATATTTACCTTTTGCTCACCATCGTCGACCGGAGGAGCGACAGGGCTCTGTAGTGTTTATACTGGGTGCTCCTGTGTCCTCTCGATCCACTTGGGGCCTGCATCTCCTTGTTGAAGTCTCTCTTGAAGCGATCCCTGAGCGACCGCCACCGTATGATAACCCTGTCACCTGTGAAGGAAAAAAAAAAGTGGTTAGTATTAAAAACTTCACATGCTGTAATATTAACCCCTTACCTACAAAGGACATAATATTCCGTCCATGTGACCCTGGACCTAACTACCATGGACGGAATATTACGTACCAGCGATCAGCGGCGCCCACGTGGTGAGCCCCGCTGATCGCGGCCGGGTGTCAGCTAATTATCATAGCTGACACCCGGCACAATGTGTCAGGGGCGGTAACGGACCGCCCCCGACACGTTAACCCCTTGTACACCGCGATCAAACGCGATCGCGGTGTACCGGGGGTTAAAGGGAAGCATCGGCAGGGAGGGGGCTCCCTCCGTGCTTCCCTGAGCCCCCCACGGCAGCGCAATGTGCAGCGCTGCTGCGGGGGGCTCTTTCCCTACAGGCCCCCGGATCCAAGATGGCGACGGGGGCCTTCGGGGGCCTGTAGAGAGCTGACTTCCTCACTGCCTGCAAAGCGCAGGCATGAGGAAGTCTGCAGCAGTGCCTGTGACAGATCGCTGATCTGTCACAGTGATCTGTGATGTGACAGATCAGCGATCTGTCACAGGACAGTGATGTCCCACCTGGGACAAGGTAATAAAGTAAAAAAAAAAAAAAAAAGTGTTAAAAATAATTTTAAAAAAAATCGCTAAATAAATTAGTAAAAAAAAAAAAAATATTCCCCAATAAATCCATTTTTTCAAAATAAAAAAAAACAAAAACAATAAAAGTACACATTTTTAATATCGCCGTGTCCGTAATGACCTGCCCTATAAAACTGTCCCATTAGTTAACCCCTTTAGCGAACCCCTTAAAAAATAAAAATAAAAAACGAAGCAAAAAATAATGATTTATTATCATACCACCGAACAAAAAGTGCAATAACGCGCGATCAAAAAGACGCATATAAATATCCATGGTACCGCTGAAAACGTCATCTTGTCCCGCAAAAAACGAGCCATGATACAGCATCATCTGCAAAAAAATAAAAAAGTTATAGCTCGCAGAATAAAGCGATACAAAAATTATTATTTTTTATATAAAATTGTTTTCATTGCAAAAAACCGACAAAACATAAAAAAACGACCTAAATGAGGTATCGCTGTAACCGTACTGACCCAAAGAATAAAAACGCTTTATCAATTTTACCGCACGCGGAACGGTGTAAACGCACCCCCCAAAAGAAATTCATGAAACGCTGATTTTTGTTCATTCTGCGTCCCAAAAATTGGAATAAAAAGCGATCAAAAAATGTCACGTGCCCGAAAATGGTACCAATAAAAACGTCAACTCGTCCCGCAAAAAATAAGACCTCACATGACTCAGTGGGTCAAAATACGGAAAAATTATAGCTCTCAATATGTGGTGATGCAAAACTATTTTTACAATAAAAAGCGTCTTTTAGTGTGCGACAGCCGCCAAACATAAAAACTGCCATAAATAGTAAATCAAACCCCCTGTTATCACCCCCTTAGTTAGGGAAAAATAATAAAACTAAAAGAAAATGTATTTATTTCCATTTTCCCGCTAGGGTTAGGGTAGGGTTAGGGTTAGGGTTAGGGCTCAGATTAGGGTTAGGGGTGTGTTGAGGTTAGGGTTGGAGTTATAATTGGGGGGTTTCCACTGTTTGGGCACATCAGGTGCTCTCCAAAGGCAACATGGCGTCTGATCTCAATTCCAGCCAATTCTGCGTTGAAAAAGTCAAATGGTGCTCCTTCCCTTCCAAGCTCTGCCATGCGCCCAAACAGTGTTTTACCCCCACATGTAGGGTATCAGCCTACTCAGGACAAATTACAAAACAACTTTTGGGGTCCAATTTCTCCTGTTACCCTTAGGAAAATAAAAAATTGGGGGCAAAATTATAATTTTGGGGAAAAATTTTTTTTTCATTTTCACGCCCAGGCGTTATAAACTTCTGTGAAGCACTTGGGGGTTCAAAGTGCTCTCCACACATCTAGATAAGCTCCGTGGGGGGTCTAGTTTCCAAAATGGGGTCACTTGTGGGGAGTTTCAATACTTTAGGTCCATCAAGGGCTCTCCAAACGCACATGACACCCGCAGACCAATCCATCAAAGTCTGCATTCCAAAACGTCACTACTTCCCTTCCGAGCCCTGACGTGTGCCCATACAGTAGTTTTCTCCCACATATGAGGTATCAGCGTACTCAGGACAAATTGGACAACAACTTTTGGGGTCCAATTTCTCCTGTTACCCTTGGGAAAATAAAAAAATTGGAGACTAATTGATCATGTTTGTGGAAAAAATACGATTTTTTTATTTTCATGCCTGGGCATTATAAACTTCTGTGAAGCCCTTGGGGGTTCAAAGTGCTCACCACACATCTAGATAAGTTCCTCAGGGGGTCTAGTTTCCAAAATGGGATCATTTGTGGGGGGTTTCCACTGTTTAGGTACATTAGGGGCTCTCCAAAGGCAACATGACACCCACAGACCATTCCATCAAAGTCTGCATTCCAAAACGTCACTACTTCCCTTCCGAGCCCCGACGTGTCCCCATACAGTAGTTTTCTCCCACATATGGGGTGTCAGTGTACTCAGGACAAATTGGACAACAACTTTTGGGGTCCAATTTCTCCTGTTACCCTTGGGAAAATAAAAAAATGGGGACTAAAAGATGATGTTTGTGGAAAAAATATGATTTTTTTATTTTCACGCCCGGACGTTATAAACTTCAGTGAAGCACTGGGGGGTTCAAAGTGCCCACCACACATCTAGATAAGTTCCTTGGGGGGTCTAGTTTCCAAAATGGTGTCATTTGTGGGGGGTTTCTACTGTTTTGGTACATCAGGGGCTTTCCTAACGCGACATGGTGTCCGATCTCAATTCCAGCCAAAAACGTCAAATGGCGCTGCTTCCCTTCCGAGCTCTGCCATGCGCCCAAATAGTGGTTTACACCCACATGTGGGGTATCAGCATACTCAGGATAATTTGCACAATATCTTTTAGGGTCCTGTTACTTTTGGAAAAATAAGAATTGAGGGTGAAAAGATCATTTTTGTGGAAAAAATATGATTTTTTAATTGTACTGCTGTACGTTATAAACTTCTGTGAAGCCCTTGGGGGTTCAAAGTTCTCACCACACATCTAGATAAGTTCCTTGGGGGGTCTAGATTCCAAATTGGTGTCATTTGTGGGGGGTTTCCACTGTTTTGGTACATCAGGGGTTTTCCAATCGCGACATGGTGTCAGATCTCAATTCTAGCCAAAAACGTCAAATGGCGCTGCTTCCCTTCCGAGCTCTGCTATGCGCCCAAATAGTCATTTACACCCACATATGGGGTATCAGCGTACTCAGGACAAATTGCACAATAACTTTTAGGGTCCTGTTACCCTTGGAAAAATAAAAATTGGGGGTGAAAAGATCATTTTTGTGGAAAAAATATGATTTTTTAATTGTACCGCTGTACGTTATAAACTTCTGTGAAGCCCTTGTGGGTTCAAAGTTCTCACCACATATCTAGATAAGTTCCTTCGGGGGTCTAGTTTCCAAAATGGGGTCACTTGGGGGGGTTTCCACTGTTTAGGTACATCAGGGGCTCTCCAAACGCGACATGGCGTCCGATCTGAATTCCAGCCAATTTTGCATTGAAAAAGTCAAACGGCGCTCCTTCCCTACTGAGGTCTGCCATGCGCCGAAACAGTGGTTCCCCCCACATATCAGGTATCAGCGTACTCAGGACAAATTGCACAATAACTTTTGCAGTCCAATTTCTCCTGTTACCCTTGGTAAAATAAAGAAAATTGAACCTGAAGTATTTTTTTTGTGAAAAAAAGTTAAATGTTCATTTTTTTTTAATATTCAAAAAATTCCTGTGACGCACCTAAAGGGTTAATAAACTTCTTGAATGTGGTTTTAAGCACCTTAAGGGGTGCAGTTTTTAGAATGGTGTCACTTTTGGGTATTTTCTATCATATAGACCCCTCAAAGTGGCTTCAAATGTGATGTGGTCCCTAAAAATAAAATGGTGTTGCAAAAATGAGAAATCGCTGGTCAATTTTAACCCTTATAACTTCCTAACAAAAAAAATTTTGGTTCCAAAATTGTGCTGATGTAAAGTAAACATGTGGGAAATGTTATGTATTAAGTTTTTTGTGTGCCGTATCGCTGTGATTTAAGGGCATAAAAATTCAAAGTTGGAAAATTGCGAAATTTTCAAAATTTTCGCCAAATTTCCGTTTTTTTCACAAATAAACGCAAGTTATTTGAATGCAATTTTACCACTAACATGAAGTACAATATGTCACGAGAAAACAGTGTCAGAATCACCGGGATCCATGGAAGCGTTCAAGAGTTATGACCTCATAAAGGTACAGTGGTCAGAATTGTAAAAATTGGCCCGGGAGTTAACGTGCAAACCACCCTTGGTAGTGAAGGGGTTAAGTTACTGAAATAGGAATAATTACGCACCAAATCCCTGGCCCTCGCATCGAGCTCCTCCCAGTTGTCTACAACCTCCGAGCACACCTCATCCCATAGCCGTCGGGTGGTTGGTTGGTCGGCATGGTAGTGGTTTGCCATGTTCCACAGCGGCTCCCGTGGTTGCACAACCTCGATGAGGGCGTCCACATCTATTATGATCCCCTCTTCCACTGGTCTTTGGGGAGCACGCTGTGAAACCTGTGAAAAAAAAAAAAAGAATATTAAATTCAAACACATGAGCTTCATTAATCAATCACCCAAATAAAGGGTTACTTACTGTTCGCCGACCACCAGAGGCATCACCTCGACGACGCTGGGATGTCCTTGGAGTCGCTGTAGTGCTGGCATCGGATTGTGAAGACTGTAAAAAAAAAAAAAAAAAAAGGTATGTGGTTGGATGGATGTGGAGTTATGTGTGTGCTGTGATGAATGTTTGTGTTGGGTGTAGCATTATGTATGAATGTGAGTTTTTGTATGTGCTAAACTTACACACTGCACACCCCCTCCTTGCATTTCTCCACCCTGCAGGTCTCCTTCTGGAAGCTCCTCAGATTCAGCTTCCTTTAAAAACATAATACATGCATATATTATTAAAAAAAAAAAATTATTTATATTACCTCAGTTCGCTGATGCTGTGAGGGGGAGCTCCCAGAAGAAGACATATTAAACTGCTGCGGTCTGGCTTTTGGTTCTGCAGCGGTCTTGCTGGCGGGTCTGCTGTGGCCTTGCTGGCGGTTCTCCTGCGACCTTGCTGGCTGGATCTGTAAGTATAAAGACACTTGTTTAGCTACTATACAAAGGATTAAATAAAGCTTTCAGGTCATTATACTTACTGGGAAAACTGAAGTGTTTTCCTAGGCGGGTCTGCTGCGGCCTTGCTGGCAGTTCTCCTGCGACCTTGCTGGCTGGATCTGTAAGTATAAAGACTCTTGTTTAGCTACTATACAAAGGATTAAATAAAGCTTTCAGGTCTTTATACTTACTGGGAAAACTGAAGTGTTTTCCTAGTACCTCTGCTGCGGTGTTCCTTGCTGGATCTGCTGCGGTATTCCTGGACGATCTGAAATTATAACCATACTTTTAATAGGATAAAAAAAAAATTGTGAGCTTGTTTTGGTATTGCATGTCTGTAATTCCCTAATGCAGACTTAACTGATAATCTCTCATTGAGAGTATACCCACACTTTAAAGTGAACTTGTTTTGGTGTATTGCATGTGTAATTCCCTGAAGCAGAGTTAACTGAGAATCTCTCAGTGATACCCAATACCAACACTTAATGTGAGATTTTTGCACATATACCCACACTTATTTTTAAAATGATACAAAGAACAGTTTTTGGAAAACAGTTTATTTATTATATATTTTTTTGTTTTACTTTTTTTTTTTAACAGGTACGAGCTACTCTGCTCTTTATTTTAAATACCACGGTACATGAAAAATAAAAAAAAATTCTGAACACATAATACAGTTACACCACATACAATACCACAGTTACACCACATACAATACACACAGAACACAATCACAGCATACTTGCAAATATTCAAATAAAATTACAGTAGTTTGAAAATAAAATGCAGTACACATGCAACAGAAAAAAAATTAAAGTATGAAAAAAACCCATAATAAAAATACACACACACACAGACATGCAACACTGGAAGGCTACACACAAGCAGGCAGGCTACACACAAGCAGGCCATACATACACACAAACACACGTAGTACACACACACAGAAATGCCACACACAAATAGGTTATACTCACACTTGCAGGTGTCTTTGCTGTTGGTGCTGGTGCTGGCACTGGCAGACCTCTCGGTCCTGGCTCTGTGGTGGCAGGCCTCTTGGTCCTGACTTGCTGTTGGCAGGTGCTGGCTTCTGGTGGCAGGCCTCTTGGTCCTGACTTGCTGTTGGCAGGTGCTGGCTTCTGGTGGCAGGCCTCTTGATGCTGGCAGATGCTGACTGGCTGGTAGGCTGTGTCTAGTCTGGTCTGTTCTCTTCTCTTCTGTCTTCGTGCTGGTACTGCATGTCTGGGCCCAATTAGCCCACCTTATACAGTTTTTCGACTGTCTGGAAAAGTATCTTTTTTTCTGAGCATGTTCAGTTTGAAAAAGCGGATTCCACCGGCGGATTCCGCGAACTAGCAGATCCCGGCGGATCCGCCGCCCACAGGCGACCATTCAATCAAATGGTGGACGACGGTGGATCCGCTGTCTCCCGCCATTTTGACGGCGCCAAAAACCGTATCAAAGTCCGTTCACCTCAGACAGAATCCGCCAGAAATCTGGCGGATCCGCCGAATAGCGGACGTAACGGACAACCATCCGCCAAAATCCGCCACTAATGTATTTCAATGGAAAAAAAATGGCGGATCCGCCACAAGAAAAGCAGATCCGCCATTTTCAAATTTTGGCGGATTTTGACTGATTTGAAAAAACTGATGTGTGAAACAGGCCTAAGATAGAAACAAAATGAGCATAGCTTTAGTGTGTAGTAAAAAATATTACAAAATGTACCAACAGTAAAACTTATGAAGAACTTCATATTTTCCACCATGTTGATAGGATCTATTTCCTTTTTATATTATTGCATGGGCAAACATTCTGTAACAAATTTTGTTAAAACTGTAGAAAACATAATTTATCGACTCCTAAAAATAAGCTCTAAATATATATTTAAAAGACAAAGTGATCATTTAATTAGCTTGGATTTAGCTCTTATTACACAGCACAAGAAAAGGAGTTTATATGTCTGATATTTTTCTTTCGGCAACATGTCACAATATGTCACAGAGGATGAGAAGCAGTTGTGCCACCATCTTCTATCACTGACTAAGAAGCTTGTGGAAAGAATCACCTTCATATTATCATCAAACCCATATAATCTTTAATGCGTTAAAAAGCGTGCCTATTGCTTATGTTCATTGTGGTGTCACGTCTACATGAGTATACATGTTTATACATGTTTATGTAGCCGAGCGGCAAGTAGGAGTGACAAGTGATGGGAACACCAGCTAATTTTCTTGCGAAATACATTTATAAATAAGTAAAAGCTTGCCAATCACTTCTGCAATTATACATTTTTATAGCAGCAATGGTGCACTGGGTTAAAGGGATAAATCAAGATCCATCAGGAGTTTCCAGCAAGATTCTTCAGATACCCAAGTCCTGCTAATGTTTACGAGATTCAGCATAATAAAAGATAGGTTGGGATTCCATTCACAGCACCATTTGCTTTTTTAATCATGCGGTCATCTTGAAACCCATATGGGTTCTATACTATCTTGCCAGCTTTATCATGTGGCCACTCTTTTGAATTTTTTGTTGTATATATCCAATGGATTTCTCCATGGCATTATGCCATTTACCCTAAATCCATTTGTAATGGCTTTTGAAATTATTGGACTGCGTTGACCTTTATTGGTTTGACTATGTGCTCAGAGAATTGACCAAAAAATTGTGGTACTCTTCTATAGCTTTGATGCCATCGGTATCATAGTAACATCAATAAAATATAAGAATACGAATATGTACTTTTATCTTGGATAATTCTCTTTACTAGTCTACTCTTATTCGATGGCTCATTATAAGTGGCCAGAACGAGCCAACCATAGAATTAACATAATTGCTCTTCTGCTTGATTGTATGCCAAATATTTGCTGTACATCCTTTTGCAGGCCACTATGGCTGTATTAAAGCTGTTTGTGGTTTCTATTCCGCAGCTTGTAAATGCATGTATGTGTTATCCAGTATCTGTGTTTTCTCTATATGTCTTTTTATACGTGCTACCTTTTGAGTGCACAAACTTAAATTCTTGCCTATCGTCTCAATTACTCCCTGGCAACTCACATATGAGTCTACTATTGAATGACACTGGGGGTCTCAGTTCAGATCAAACCAGGCTATTGGTGCCTGCTGTGTAAGCGCAGCTTGTTTAATTATTAATTCGTTAATAAAGACGTTCTTTATCATTTTTTTCATGTATGCGCCGTCTTCTTTCTTTTCTACACAATTCAATCCTAAGTGTCTCCTTGTGTAGGTTCGTGTATTTATGTATTTATTAATTACGTCTTTTTACACCTTATGCATGCGTTGTCCATTTCTCAATGCTTCATGTTATTTAGTCATGGGTAGAGTTGAGCGACTTTTGGTTTTTTAGGGTCGAGTTTCGTTTCGTGAAACCCGACTTTTCCAAAAGTCGGGTCGAGCAAGATCGTCCGATTATAGGGAAAAGTCGGGGTCGTCCCGAAACCCAATGTAAGTCAATGGGGAATAAAAGTCGGCAGTGAGAGGAGGACAGGAAACACACCTACAGTGCCCATTTGAATGCCAAAAGCATCAATTCTTCTTACTTAAGCTTGTCAACCTTAATTAACTTCATAATACAAGTTACGCACTGAAAAATGTGGGTTATTTGGCTAAAGTTGTGAGGGGGGAGGGCTGGCTCCTGGTTTTCATGTGCCCTGGGCGAAAGAGCGCCCCTTTAACACATACCACAACTCATCATGCTCCGATACGGCAGAGAAATAGCGGTATAGTACAATGAAAAATACCTCACTTTTTACATCTCATGACGAGGCCCATCTATTTCTCCATACAGAATCATTGGTCCCATATAATGTTTGAAACAGTATATGATGAGCTCCACATAATGCTACAGTATATGTTGGTCCCCATGGATGAAGCTCCACTGTCTTATGGGCCCAAATAATGCTCCAAACAGAATGGGCCCCATTTCTAATGCTCTAGTGTATAATGGGCCCTGAAAATGCTGCTCCAGTGTCTGATGTCCACCTTTGGAATGTTCCAGTGTATGGTGGGCCCCATCTATCATTCTCCAGAGTATAGTGCTCCCCAAAAATTGCTGTCCCAACATTGAAAACAATCAAATAAGTCTCCTCGCTAGGGAATCCCTGTACTAGTCTGGACTCCTCGTCGTCCCCATCTTCCATCTCACTGCACAGTATTTCAACCTTGCAAGTGCTGTGATCCTGAGCAAGCAGGGGAGGCCCACTCGTTGGCGACGGCACTGGCACAGGGCCCCTGATAGTACGGTGGTGTGTCTGATGGCGGGTGGGCCGAACCTGCACTTTCATCTGCAGCTTCCTCTTTGTCACCGTGTAAGATGGAACTGTATATGGGAAGGGTAACCTGAGTTTCATCAGGGTCAGATTCAGGCTGTGTAGAGTGCGAGGGGAATGTAGTGGTCTGGGTCAATGTACCAGCAGATTCATCAAACAGTGGCTGGGCATCAGTGCACTTGTGTCGCCCCCAGGAGTACGGTCGCCACAGTGGCATTACCTTCCTCCTAGGGAGTGTGATGTCATGCTTGGGAGCAACGAACGATCTCTCTAGCAGGTTAACTGATTGGGCGGCGTTATTCCCACGAGTCATGACCCTCCAAACAGCGTTCATGAAGGCAAAGTGTTTGTTTTACGTGGGCAGTATGGTTGCAAAGCTGAACCTTAAAGAAATGTCCAGAAGGGCACCACCAGGAGTGGAGCCTATGGTTTAATTCGACTCCACCTGGGAAACCTCAACCATGCAAGCTACAGAAAAGATGCACAGATTGCAAGCTTAATTCCGTTAACGAACGAGACTCCGCCATGCCCCGCGGTCCGAGTCCGGCTTACTAGAGGGACACGTGAGGCTCTGGCACATGAGATTGGCCAATAACTGGTGTGTCATGCCCTTACATGTCCGTGGCTGCATGTGCGCTACACTGAAAAGGCCAGCGTTTGTCGCTTACAGGTGAAGATAACCCGCTGAACAACGTTAGTGATGGGGATCTGTGATTACAATTATTACCCGCGAACTATGATTTACCAGTAAGTGCAGGTCAACCGCAGTTCCGGAATTAGGCCTAACCATCACTCCTGAAAAAATGAAAAACTTACGTGTGCAAACCACAGGTGCTGTAGCTTGCTTAACAGCTCGCCAGCCGTTCTCAGGCCCAGTATGGATTACACGTGATTGCACAAAGGTGAGAAAGGGTGCCGTATCCCCGGATAACATGTATGGATAGCGTACACATTCAAAATATATGTCTATACATGAGGAGGCAGGCTCAGACGGTGTTAGGCCCAGTATGACTTGCAGGTGATTGCACAAAGGTGAGAAAGGGTACCGTATCCCCGGATAACATGTATGGATAGCGTACACATTCAAAATATATGTCTATACATCAGGAGGCAGGCTCAGACGGTGTTAGGCCCAGTATGGCTTGCAGGTGATTGCACAAAGGTGAGAAAGGGTACCGTATCCCCGGATAACATGTATGGATAGCGTACACATTCAAAATATATGTCTATACATCAGGAGGCAGGCTCAGACGGTGTTAGGCCCAGTATGGCTTGCAGGTGATTGCACAAAGGTGAGAAAGGGTACCGTATCCCCGGATAACATGTATGGATAGCGTACACCTTCAAAATATATGTCTATACATCAGGAGGCAGGCTCAGACGGTGTTAGGCCCAGTATGGCTTGCAGGTGATTGCACAAAGGTGAGAAAGGGTACCGTATCCCCGGATAACATGTATGGATAGCGTACACATTCAAAATATATGTCTATACATCAGGAGGCAGGCTCAGACGGTGTTAGGCCCAGTATGGCTTGCAGGTGATTGCACAAAGGTGAGAAAATGTACCGTATCCACGGATAACATGTATGGATAGCGTAGACATTCAAAATATAAGTCTATACATCAGGAGGCAGGCTCAGACGGTGTCAGGCACAGTATGGATTTGATGGCCCAGATTACACAGCGGAGGAGCAGGGAGAGGTAAAGATTGCAAATGCTGGGGTCCTGCCCAAGCAAGGGGGGCCCACTCGTGGGCGTTGGTACTGGCTCTGGGCCCCTCATAGTAAAGCGGTGTATCTGACGGCGGGTGTGCACCACCACCGTCAGAGACACTTGATTGCACTATGAGGGACCCTGTGCCAGTGCCCGCACCGAAGAGTTGGCCTACCCACCTGTCCAGGGCAACGGCACTCGCACGGTGTCGTGCACTAGGTGGTGACCCCGGCCATGGGGGGGGAGGTAGCACAGTTAGGGAGTTTTAGAAAGTGGCATATGTTGATGTTGGACATTCAGCTGATGCAAAAGGCGAAATAGGTGAAGTCCCAGGAAGAGGTGGACCAAAGCAAGCCATTTTTCTGTCACCCTATGTGTCATCAGGGGAAGGTGGGACAAAATCCTTGGAAACCCATGCATGGTTCATTTTAATGAAGGTTAGATCATCCACATTTTGGGTTGACAGACGGGTCCTTTTTTCTGTCAGGATTGATCCAGCTGCACTGAAGACTCTTTCCGATAGCACACTTGCAGCTGGGCAAGCGAGCTCCTGTAATGCATATTGGGCCAATTCAGGCCAGGTGTCCAGTTTAGCGGCCCAATAGTCAAAGGGGAATGACCTGTGTGGGAGAACATCGATATGGGAGGAAAAGTAGTTTGTAACCATAGTTGACAACTGCTGTCTCCTGTCACTTTCCATCGATGCAGTATTACCAGTTGTGTGAGCGGTATTTGAAAAATCAGTCCACAACATTGTCATGAAACCCCTGTCTCCAACGCCACTTCTGCAGTGTGCACCACGAACACCTCTGCCAAGCTGCCCCCGGCCCGTACGGCTCGTGTGAGAACCATCACCGCTGCTGTGTGCTGGGAATGCCTCAAGCAACCGATTTACCAGAGTTGCTTGTTTATTAGCCAATATTAGGTCAAGGTTCTCCTGTGGCATGATGTTTTGTAATTTGCCTTTATAGCGTGGATCCAGGATGCTGGCCAACCAGTAGTCGTCATCGTTCATCATTTTGGCAATGCGTGGGTCCCTTTTTAGGATCTGCAAGGCATAATCTGACATGTGGGCCAATGTTCCCGGTGTCAATGATGCACTGCGAGTGCTGGTTGGAGGAGCACTTTCTGGCAAATCCACATCCCTCCAGTCACGCACAAACCCTGTACCAGACCTTGCCACGCCAACATTTTCACTTGCCCCACGAGATGCATCCTCCTCCCCTAAGTAATCATCCCCATCATCCTCCTCTTCTTCCTCCACCTCATCCAGGAGAGGTCCCTGAGCAGACAATGGCTGAATGTCATCAAGGATTCCCTCCTCCTCTTCCTCCTCATCAAGATTGGCTGCAGATGCCTGCTCCTTAAGGTGCGTCAAAGTTTGCATGAGCAGACGCATAAGTGGGATGCTCATGCTTAGGATGGCGTCGTCTGCGCTTACCAGCCGTGTGCATTCCTCAAAACACTGAAGGACTTTACAGAGGTCTTTCAGCTTCGACCACTGCACACCTGTCAACTCCATGTCTGCTCTCAAAGTGCCTGGCCGTGTATCCTCCCACAAATGCATTATGGCCTGCCTGTGCTCGCACAGCCGCTCCACAATGTGCAGGGTGGAGTTCCACCTTGTTGCAATGTCGATAATGAGGCGGTGGTTGGGAAGGTGGAGCAATCGCTGCAGCTTCTGCATACGAACGGAGTGTACAGGCGACCGGTGGATGTGCGCGTACAGTCTTCGCACCTTCTGTAGCAGGGCTGTTAACTCCGGATAATTTTTGAGGAAGCACTGCACCACCAGGTTCAAGGTGTGAGCCAAGCAAGGTATATGGCTGAGTTTTGAAAGGGCTATGGCTGCCACAAAATTACGGCCGTTATCACTAACTACCTTGCCTGCCTCAAGATGTACACTGCCCAGCCATGACTCAGTTTGTCGCTTCAAGTACTCGGCCAGCACCTCGGCGGTGTGTCTGTTGCCCAAACACATCATCTGCAACACAGCCTGCTGACGCTTTCCACTAGCTGCTCGATAGGGGGACACATCGTGTGCAACAGTGGCAGCTGCAGATGGAGTGCTCGTATGACTGCGCTCTGTGGACGAGCTTTCGCTTCTGGAGGAGGAGGAGGAGGAGGGTCGAACGCCTACAGCCAACTGTTTCCTATACCGTGGACTAGGCAGCACTGTCCCACCACCGCTGTCCCCTGTGGACCCTGCATCCACCACATTAACCCAGTGCGCAGTGATGGACACATAACGGCCCTGGCCATGCCGACTGGACCATGCATCAGTTGTGAGGTGCACCTTTCCGCTCACTGACTGCTTGAGTGCATGGACAATGCGGTCTTTCACATGATGGTGGAGGGCTGGGATGGCTTTGCGAGAGAAGAAGTGGCGACTGGGTAGGTCATAGCGTGGTACTGCATAGGCCATGAGTTCGCGGAAAGCTGTGCTTTCCACCAACCGAAAGGGCATCATCTCAAACGAGATTAGTTTGGCAATGTGGGCGTTCAAACCCAGTGTACGCGGATGAGAGACTGAGTACTTTCTTGACCTACTCATAGTGTCTGGGAGGGTGAGCTGGACTTGAGAGCTGCATATGGTGGAAGTAGCGGTGGACAGGGCGGACTGAGAGAGGGTTGATGATGGTGATGGAGTTGTTGTTCTTTCTGATGGCCTAGAATCAGTCTTTCGTTGATATAACAGTGGGATTCCCTGACTGCTGTGGCCTTGCAACGACACCTCAACATTTGCTGCTGTGCTAACCGGTGGGCTTACAGTGGGGGAAACAATGTAGCGTTGCTGACTACCTTCGTTGTGATCAGTTGCACATGTGGCACTTGAGGTTTGGTGTTGTGTCCACGCTTGCAAGTGCATGCTGGTTAAATGTCTAAGCATGCAACTGGTATTCAAATTTTTCAGATTTTTCCCTCGGCTAAAGGTCTTTGCGCACTTCTTACAGATAACCTTGGCCTGATCATGAGGATTTTGTTCAAAAAAGTGCCACACTGCACTCTTCCTACTTTGGCAGACATTTTACAGCCTAGCACGCTGTGATCTTTTGACCCTCTGGACAAGCTGTCCATCAACTATTTTGATGTTTGGAACCTGTCTTTGGAGTGCTCCGGGCCTGCCAGATAACAGCTGTTGCGATGTCGATGTCTGCTGTGGATGCTCCTCATATGAGCTATTGGAAGCAGCACCCTCTTCCCCCAATGGATGCCAATCTGGGTCAACAACTGGGTCATCCATCACCTCCTCTTCTATGTCATGTGCACCTTCCTCTGTGTCACCGTGTATGGTGGTATAGTGTGCGGGAAGGGGCACCTGAGTCTCATCAGGGTCAGACTCTGGCTCTGTACACTGCGAGGACAATGTAGTGCTCTGAGTGAATGTACCAGAAGAATCATCCATCAGCGGCTGTGCATCAGTGCACTCCATGTCAGATTCATCTTGGCCTGGGTAATTCACCATTTCACTTGATAATCCAGGCATGGTATGTGAAAACAGCTCCATGGAGTAATCAGTAGTATGGCCTGCGTCAGCCTTCAATCTTGGTTGGGGTGAAGGACACAAGGAAAGGTGTGGTTCATGAACATGAGCCTCCAATGACGACTCAGTGCTTTTACTTTTTACAACTGAAGAAGAGGAGGCGATAGAGCTGGAGGCTGAGTCAGCAATGTAAGACAAAACTTTTTCCTGATGCTCTGGCTTTAAAAGCGGTTTGCCAACTCCTAGAAAACTAAGCGTTCGAGGCCTGATGTAGCCAGACGATGACGCAGGCTCAACACCTCCTGCATTCGGTCCTATTTTGCTCTTACCATCATTACCAGCTGCCAACCCCCGCCCAATTCCACGGCCTCTTCCACCAGCCTTCCTCATTTTTGGTAGAAATGTAGACAAAATCGAACAAACTATATAGTAATGTAAAACAAGGTACAAGGTGTCTATAGGACAGGGGAGATTTTGAATTTCTGCAGACACTTGTGGACACTGGACACTTTTGGATTGTGTGAGGCCCACTGAATATCTGAGCGCTCTGTCACAGGCTCGATGGCACAGCTGTGACCAAAGTGACTAGAGGATAAGGGAGATTTTGAATTTCTGCACACACTTGTGGACACTGGACACTTTTGGATTGTGTGAGGCCCACTGAATATCTGAGCGCTCTGTCACAGGCTCGATGGCACAGCTGTGACCAAAGTGACTAGAGGATAAGGGAGATTTTGAATTTCTGCACACACTTGTGGACACTGGACACTTTTGGATTGTGTGAGGCCCACTGAATATCTGAGCGCTCTGTCACA
Source organism: Dendrobates tinctorius (assembly GCF_039654945.1). Lineage (NCBI taxonomy): Eukaryota > Metazoa > Chordata > Amphibia > Anura > Dendrobatidae > Dendrobates > Dendrobates tinctorius. The sequence continues at coordinate 30,520,345 of NW_027361747.1, read as the reverse complement.
GGCTCGATGGCACAGCTGTGACCAAAGTGACTAGAGGATAAGGGAGATTTTGAATTTCTGCACACATTTGTGGACACAGGACACTTTTGGATTGTGTGAGGCCCACTGAATATCTGAGCGCTCTGTCACAGGCTCGATGGCACAGTTGTGACCAAAATGACTAGAGGATAAGGGAGATTTTGAATTTCTGCACACACTTGTGGACACTAGACACTTTTGGATTGTGTGAGGCCCACTGAATATCTGAGCGCTCTGTCACAGGCTCGATGGCACAGCTGTGACCAAAGTGACTAGAGGATAAGGGAGATTTTGAATTTCTGCACACACTTGTGGACACTGGACACTTTTGGATTGTGTGAGGCCCACTGAATATCTGAGCGCTCTGTCACAGGCTCGATGGCACAGCTGTGACCAAAGTGACTAGAGGATAAGGGAGATTTTGAATTTCTGCACACACTTGTGGACACTGGACACTTTTGAATTGTGTGAGGCCCACTGAATATCTGAGTGCTCTGTCACAGGCTCGATGGCACAGCTGTGACCAAAGTGACTAGAGGATAAGGGAGATTTTGAATTTCTGCACACACTTGTGGACACTGGACACTTTTGGATTGTGTGAGGCCCACTGAATATCTGAGCGCTCTGTCACAGGCTCGATGGCACAGCTGTGACCAAAATGACTAGAGGATAAGGGAGATTTTGAATTTCTGCACACACTTGTGGACACTGGACACTTTTGGATTGTGTGAGGCCCACTGAATATCTGAGCGCTCTGTCACAGGCTCGATGGCACAGCTGTGACCAAAGTGACTAGAGGATAAGGGAGATTTTGAATTTCTGCACACACTTGTGGACACTGGACACTTTTGGATTGTGTGAGGCCCACTGAATATCTGAGCGCTCTGTCACAGGCTCGATGGCACAGCTGTGACCAAAGTGACTAGAGGATAAGGGAGATTTTGAATTTCTGCACACACTTGTGGACACTGGACACTTATGGATTGTGTGAGGCCCACTGAATATCTGAGCGCTCTGTCACAGGCTCGATGGCACAGCTGTGACCAAAGTGACTAGAGGATAAGGGAGCTTTTGAATTTCTGCACACACTTGTGGACACTGGCCACTTTTGGATTGTGTGAGGCCCACTGAATATCTGAGCGCTCTGTCACAGGCTCGGTGGCACAGCTGTGACCAAAGTGACTAGAGGATAAGGGAGATTTTGAATTTCTGCACACACTTGTGGACACTGGACACTTTTGGATTGTGTGAGGCCCACTGAATATCTGAGCGCTCTGTCACAGGCTCAATGGCACAGCTGTGACCAAAGTGACTAGAGAATAAGGGAGAATTTGAATTTCTGCACACACTTGTGGACACTGGACACTTTTGGATTGTGTGAGGCCCACTGAATATCTGAGCGCTCTGTCACAGGCTCGATGGCACAGCTGTGACCAAAGTGACTAGAGGATAAGGGAGATTTTGAATTTCTGCACACACTTGTGGACACTGGACACTTTTGGATTGTGTGAGGCCCACTGAATATCTGAGCGCTCTGTCACAGGCTCGATGGCACAGCTGTGACCAAAGTGACTAGAGGATAAGGGAGATTTTGAATTTCTGCACACACTTGTGGACACTGGACACTTTTGGATTGTGTGAGGCCCACTGAATATCTGAGCGCTCTGTCACAGGCTCGATGGCACAGCTGTGACCAAAATGACTAGAGGATAAGGGAGATTTTGAATTTCTGCACACACTTGTGGACACTGGACACTTTTGGATTGTGTGAGGCCCACTGAATATCTGAGCGCTCTGTCACAGGCTCGATGGCACAGCTGTGACCAAAGTGACTAGAGGATAAGGGAGATTTTGAATTTCTGCACACACTTGTGGACACTGGACACTTTTGGATTGTGTGAGGCCCACTGAATATCTGAGCGCTCTGTCATAGGCTCGATGGCACAGCTGTGACCAAAGTGACTAGAGGATAAGAGAGATTTTGAATTTCTGCACACACTTGTGGACACTGGACACTTTTGGATTGTGTGAGGCCCACTGAATATCTGAGCGCTCTGTCACAGGCTCGATGGCACAGCTGTGACCAAAATGACTAGAGGATAAGGGAGATTTTGAATTTCTGCACACACTTGTGGACACTGGACACTTTTGGATTGTGTGAGGCCCACTGAATATCTGAGCTCTCTGTCACAGGCTCGATGGCACAGCTGTGACCAAAGTGACTAGAGGATAAGGGAGATTTTGAATTTCTGCACACACTTGTGGACACTGGACAATTTTGGATTGTGTGGGGCCCACTGAATATCTGAGCGCTCTGTCACAGGCTCGATGGCACAGCTGTGACCAAAGTGACTAGAGGATAAGGGAGATTTTGAATTTCTGCACACACTTGTGGACACTGGACACTTATGGATTGTGTGAGGCCCACTGAATATCTGAGCGCTCTGTCACAGGCTCGATGGCACAGCTGTGACCAAAGTGACTAGAGGATAAGGGAGATTTTGAATTTCTGCACACACTTGTGGACACTGGCCACTTTTGGATTGTGTGAGGCCCACTGAATATCTGAGCGCTCTGTCACAGGCTCGATGGCACAGCTGTGACCAAAGTGACTAGAGGATAAGGGAGATTTTGAATTTCTGCACACACTTGTGGACACTGGACACTTTTGGATTGTGTGAGGCCCACTGAATATCTGAGCGCTCTTTCACAGGCTCAATGGCACAGCTGTGACCAAAGTGACTAGAGAATAAGGGAGATTTTGAATTTCTGCACACACTTGTGGACACTGGACACTTTTGGATTGTGTGAGGCCCACTGAATATCTGAGCGCTCTGTCACAGGCTCGATGGCACAGCTGTGACCAAAGTGACTAGAGGATAAGGGAGATTTTGAATTTCTGCACACACTTGTGGACACTGGACACTTTTGGATTGTGTGAGGCCCACTGAATATCTGAGCGCTCTGTCACAGGCTCGATGGCACAGCTGTGACCAAAGTGACTAGAGGATAAGGGAGATTTTAAATTTCTGCACACACTTGTGGACACTGGCCACTTTTGGATTGTGTGAGGCCCACTGAATATCTGAGCGCTCTGTCACAGGCTCGATGGCACAGCTGTGACCAAAGTGACTAGAGGATAAGGGAGATTTTGAATTTCTGCACACACTTGTGGACACTGGACACTTTTGGATTGTGTGAGGCCCACTGAATATCTGAGCGCTCTGTCACAGGCTCAATGGCACAGCTGTGACCAAAGTGACTAGAGAATAAGGGAGATTTTGAATTTCTGCACACACTTGTGGACACTGGACACTTTTGGATTGTGTGAGGCCCACTGAATATCTGAGCGCTCTGTCACAGGCTCGATGGCACAGCTGTGACCAAAGTGACTAGAGGATAAGGGAGATTTTGAATTTCTGCACACACTTGTGGACACTGGACACTTTTGGATTGTGTGAGGCCCACTGAATATCTGAGCGCTCTGTCACAGGCTCGATGGCACAGCTGTGACCAAAGTGACTAGAGGATAAGGGAGATTTTGAATTTCTGCACACACTTGTGGACACTGGACACTTTTGGATTGTGTGAGGCCCACTGAATATCTGAGCGCTCTGTCACAGGCTCGATGGCACAGCTGTGACCAAAGTGACTAGAGGATAAGGGAGATTTTGAATTTCTGCACACACTTGTGGACACTGGACACTTTTGGATTGTGTGAGGCCCACTGAATATCTGAGCGCTCTGTCATAGGCTCGATGGCACAGCTGTGACCAAAATGACTAGAGGATAAGGGAGATTTTGAATTTCTGCACACACTTGTGGACACTGGACACTTTTGGATTGTGTGAGGCCCACTGAATATCTGAGCGCTCTGTCACAGGCTCGATGGCACAGCTGTGACCAAAGTGACTAGAGGATAAGGGAGATTTTGAATTTCTGCACACACTTGTGGACACTGGACACTTTTGGATTGTGTGAGGCCCACTGAATATCTGAGCGCTCTGTCACAGGCTCGATGGCACAGCTGTGACCAAAATGACTAGAGGATAAGGGAGATTTTGAATTTCTGCACACACTTGTGGACACTGGACACTTTTGGATTGTGTGAGGCCCACTGAATATCTGAGCGCTCTGTCACAGGCTCGATGGCACAGCTGTGACCAAAATGACTAGAGGATAAGGGAGATTTTGAATTTCTGCACACACTTGTGGACACTGGACACTTTTGGATTGTGTGAGGCCCACTGAATATCTGAGCGCTCTGTCACAGGCTCGATGGCACAGCTGTGACCAAAGTGACTAGAGGATAAGGGAGATTTTGAATTTCTGCACACACTTGTGGACACTGGACACTTTTGGATTGTGTGAGGCCCACTGAATATCTGAGCGCTCTGTCACAGGCTCGATGGCACAGCTGTGACCAAAGTGACTAGAGGATAAGGGAGATTTTGAATTTCTGCACACACTTGTGGACACTGGACACTTTTGGATTGTGTGAGGCCCACTGAATATCTGAGCGCTCTGTCACAGGCTCGATGGCACAGCTGTGACCAAAATGACTAGAGGATAAGGGAGATTTTGAATTTCTGCACACACTTGTGGACACTGGACACTTTTGGATTGTGTGAGGCCCACTGAATATCTGAGCGCTCTGTCACAGGCTCGATGGCACAGCTGTGACCAAAGTGACTAGAGGATAAGGGAGATTTTGAATCTCTGCACACACTTGTGGACACTGGACACTTTTGGATTGTGTGAGGCCCACTGAATATCTGAGCGCTCTGTCACAGGCTCGATGGCACAGCTGTGACCAAAATGACTAGAGGATAAGGGAGATTTTGAATTTCTGCACACACTTGTGGACACTGGACACTTTTGGATTGTGTGAGGCCCACTGAATATCTGAGCGCTCTGTCACAGGCTCGATGGCACAGCTGTGACCAAAATGACTAGAGGATAAGGGAGATTTTGAATTTCTGCACACACTTGTGGACACTGGACACTTTTGGATTGTGTGAGGCCCACTGAATATCTGAGCGCTCTGTCACAGGCTCGATGGCACAGCTGTGACCAAAGTGACTAGAGGATAAGGGAGATTTTGAATTTCTGCACACACTTGTGGACACTGGACACTTTTGGATTGTGTGAGGCCCACTGAATATCTGAGCGCTCTGTCACAGGCTCGATGGCACAGCTGTGACCAAAGTGACTAGAGGATAAGGGAGATTTTGAATTTCTGCACACACTTGTGGACACTGGACACTTTTGGATTGTGTGAGGCCCACTGAATATCTGAGTGCTCTGTCACAGGCTCGATGGCACAGCTGTGACCAAAGTGACTAGAGGATAAGGGAGATTTTAAATTTCTGCACACACTTGTGGACACTGGACACTTTTGGATTGTGTGAGGCCCACTGAATATCTGAGCGCTCTGTCATAGGCTCGATGGCACAGCTGTGACCAAAGTGACTAGAGGATAAGGGAGATTTTGAATTTCTGCACACACTTGTGGACACTGGACACTTTTGGATTGTGTGAGGCCCACTGAATATCTGAGCTCTCTGTCACAGGCTCGATGGCACAGCTGTGACCAAAGTGACTAGAGGATAAGGGAGATTTTGAATTTCTGCACACACTTGTGGACACTGGACACTTATGGATTGTGTGAGGCCCACTGAATATCAAAGCGCTATGTCACAGGCAGAAATTGGCTAGTGTATCACAAACTACAAGGTGTATGTAGAATTGAGCAGAATAGGAATCTCCCTAGAGTGCAGGTCTGTAAGAACGGAACATGTCCTCGTTTTATTCTCACAGAGTGACACACTGATAGCTTCACTGTGGCTGTGATAACAGCCGTTACACGGTACTGTGTGAGGAGCGTACACCGCTGTATGGTGTGAAAAAATGCACGCTCAGTACCTCAGCAGGACAAAAAAAAAAAATTGGGATTGCTTTTAAAAAAGCAGTTTGCGGAGCAGTGGGTAAACAGCAATGCAGGAATGTCAGGAAGCCTTAGAAGGCAGCCCAACAACCAACACCACTGATACACCACAATATAGCCTCCCCTTGCACTGCACACACAGTGACTGGTGTGTTGTACAGGCAAAATCGCTAGCAGCAGAAGCAGTTTTTTTTTCTTCTCTGCAGGACAAAAAAAAAAATTGGGATTGCTTTTAAAAAAGCAGTTTGCGGAGCAGTGGGTAAACAGCAATGCAGGAATGTCAGGAAGCCTTAGAAGGCAGCCAAACAACCAACACCACTGATACACCACTATATAGCCTCCCCTTGCACTGCACACACAGTGACTGGTGTGTTGTACAGGCAAAATCGCTAGCAGCAGAAGCAGTTTTTTTTTCTTCTCTGCAGGACAAAAAAAAAAAAATTGGGATTGCTTTTAAAAAAGCAGTTTGCGGAGCAGTGGGTAAACAGCAATGCAGGAATGTCAGGAAGCCTTAGAAGGCAGCCCAACAACCAACACCACTGATACACCACTATATAGCCTCCCCTTGCACTGGACACACAGTGACTGGTGTGTTGTACAGGCAAAATCGCTAGCAGCAGAAGCAGTTTTTTTTTCTTCTCAGCAGGACAAAAAAAAAAAATTGGGATTGCTTTTAAAAAAGCAGTTTGCGGAGCAGTGGGTAAACAGCAATGCAGGAATGTCAGGAAGCCTTAGAAGGCAGCCCAACAACCAACACCACTGATACACCACTATATAGCCTCCCCTTGCACTGCACACACAGTGACTGGTGTGTTGTACAGGCAAAATCGCTAGCAGCAGAAGCAGTTTTTGGTGTCTTCTTCCCTGCCTAACGCTCTTCCTACAAAATCATCATCAGCAGCAGCTCTCTCTATTCTGAGATCAGCATGAGTAACATGGCGGTCGGCGTGCACGCCCTTTTATACCCCCTGTGATGCCCCCCAAAGCAAGCCAATCACTTGCATGCCCTTCTGAAAGATGGTGGTGACCCGTGCCTATGTCATCACGTTGCCCACAGTGTCCGTGGATCCTGATTGGCTGAAAAAGAGCGCAAAACAAACTTTTGAAGCGCGACTTTGGCGCGTAAGTCGCCGACCTCGTGGCCGACCACATCCTAGGGTCGGGTTTCGTTTCATGAAACCCGACTTTGCCAAAAGTCGGCGACTTTTGAAATTTTTCGACCCGTTTCGCTCAACTCTAGTCATGGGTACTCTTTGTGCAGGCGCAGTTCGTTCGATTATCCATTTATTTGTCTTCACACATGTGTTGTCTATCCTTTTTTTTTGCGCAGGTGGAATTTGTTCCAACATCTTTAGCAATTGTGTTTTCCACATTGGTATACGCACGCGCCGTTTACCCTCTATTTAGTTCAGGATGGTTCTTGCTGAGCGCACGTGCATAATGTCTCTAGCAATTGCATCTGCTATGGGCATTCTTTACGCAGGCGCATTCTGTTAAATTGTCTCCAGCAATTGCGCTTTGTACGCCTGCGGCATTTACTCTTTGCTGAGCTTAGGATGGGCTTTGCTTAGCGCCCGCGCATACTGCTTTTGCCATTGACGCATGCACTGTTTATTTTTGTGCTCCTGCGCTATAGCTATTTGAAGAAACTTTATCTACAAGGAACTTTTCATGACATTAATAAAGATGGCCGCAACCATGCATCTTCCATGCTGTCTCTCGCAGTCAGTATACGCCATGTGGTTACTAATTAACTAATTGAACTATGAGCATATATACCTTGTGCATGTGGAGGTATAGTACACTATTTCCCCCGAGGAAGCCACATTTGGTGTGACGATATGCGTGAGGTGTCTTCCCCACCTCTCTCTTCCCTCTCCGCAGCTTCCATCGCTCTCAACAACATGCATTGACTGCTTTTTCTCCAAGGGTTTGAGCGTTTTGGCTTCTTTCTTTGATATTCTCTAGGAGCTGGCTAAACCTTTATGCACTTTAAGGAACTATTATTGTCTTCTCATACTGTATGTGTTATGCAGTCTATCCTTTAGCTGTTTTTGACCAATATAATTCTATACATATGGTGCTGTGAATAATTGGGTATTTGTTCCCTTGATTTTTGGTTGTATATATTTATATATTTTTTTCTTTACTGGTACACCATTGGTTGCCTTGCTACAGCCTTGATAACTGTTATATTTGTTATGATTTATTATATGCTGTGTAGAAGCAATTGAGAGGTGGCTTTGCCATTATTTCATGGCATTTTTGGATTACACTATATATATGTGGTTTTTTAAGTGTTTTTATTCTTCATTGTGCTTTCTGTCTACGCATGTCAGGTTTTGCTGAATAAAGTTATTACTTTTTATATGATATGGGTGTTCCCGATTTTTGTAGGCATGTTCTTGTCCTTTTTGTTCACAATTGGATTTAGCTCTTATTACACAGCACAAGAAAAGGTGTTTATATGTGTGAAATTTTTCTTTCGGCAACATGTCACAATATGTCACAGAGGATGAGAAGCAGTTGTGCCACCATCTTCTAACACTGACTAAGAAGCTTGTGGAAAGAATCACCTTCAAGTTATCATCAAACCCAAATAATCTTTAATGCGTTAAAAAACGTGCCTATTGCTTATGTTCATTGTGGTGTCACGTCTACATGAGTATACATGTTTATACATGTTTATGTAGCCGAGTGGCAAGTAGGAGTGACAAGTGATGGGAACACCAGCTAATTTACTTGCGAAATACATATATAAATAAGTAAAAGCTTGTCAATCACTTCTGCAATTACACATTTTTTTAGCAGCAATTGTGCACTGGGTTAAAGGGATAAATCAAGATCCATCAGGAGTTTCCACCAAGATTCTTCAGATACCAAAGTCCTGCTAATGTTTACGAGATTCAGTGTAATAAAAGATAGAGAAGAGTATAGTGAGAATTTATTTAGATTCTAGATAAAGGAAATATTAATGGTAACATATAATAGGTTTAAGTGTAAAGTTACATGCAGAAGTCAATGAATGAACACAGCAGGGCATTGATGTGGCCCAAAGCTGCTCCACCTAGAAAGGCTAAATATAAGCAAATCTGTTACACCCGGTCCCTGTCCTGGCGCGGCGCCCAGGTCTTCCACTGTTGCACCTGGTCCCCATCCTGGCGCTGCATCCAGGTCTGCCACTGCCTCCTGATCTGGGCATTCACCTCGAGCCTCACACGCTGTCCTTAGGCAGCAGCCGGCCTCCTCTGTATCTCATGCTGCTGCTCAGCATTCAGGTCTCTCCCCTGCCTCCACCTCCTGGCATCCTATTGGCAGATCTGTAACTAAAGCTATTAGGGCACGCCCGCCGGCTCTCCTGCCTTCTTAAAGGGACAGCGTGCATTTTTCAAAAAGACCAATTAACCAATGGCAGCACACTGGCTGCTATTTCTGGCCTCTCCTCCATAGGGAGAGCGCCGGAGCAACGAATATCGATCATTGCTACATCCGGTTCTCTTGCTAACCTGTCTGCGCTGCGTCTGCAGTCTCTGTGCATTCTCTAATGCTATCTGTCTCCACAGAGTATCAGTATCCTGATCTTCCTGGTTATATCTGCAACCATCTGGGCGAAAGCCATCCCATTCTGCCAACAGCCATCCGAGTGACTGTGTCAATGTCACTGGAACCAGCTACTTACCAACTATCCGGATCCAGGACTCTTCTCATTACGGACTCTGCTGTAACTTCTGTTATTTCTTTTGGTCCCGCTGGGACAGCTGCCATGTGTCCGGGGTCTAACTGGAGGTAGCACTTGTGTCCTCCGGGTATTCCATTCTGGTCCTGTCTGGCTTTACTACGGGTACCCGGGGCTCACTAGTCACGCCCCCTTCGGAGCCCCCCGGACCGTGGTCCCGAGGTACCACTTTAAAAATAAAAAACGAATGTGAACTTCACCATCTCTGCCTCCGCTTCCATTCGTTACAAAATCTTTTGAATTTGAATCCTATTTGTCAGCTTGGCTAAATTTTTCCAGGGAAATGTGATTTACTGCAAATCGAAAGTATTCCAAATCCTTAATGTGCCCTGAGAAGTTGTGTATAACACTTTGACTCTACTGTTTCTTTCCCCCTAACTGTAATGTTATCTTTGCACACACACTAATATTATCCATTACTGGGCTGTCACACACAGTGAGTATAGTTACTTCATTATTTTATAGCCTTCGGCCCCTATCTCTATGAATTTAAGCTGTGAGGTCCTCTCGCTAACCTGCATCAGCTTTTATACTGGCTATAGTCCATGCTGATTGGCTATGCTATACCGTGTGATATGATAACTGTAATGTATTACGGGGAAGCATGAATGGCTGGTTATGATCAGTACTCAGCTGATTCAATCTACTGCAATGTGTAAAATGGCAACAGCCATTTTAGTTACTTTATATAAAGCACATTACATATAGTTCAAATTCACTGGGATGAGTGAATTCTTAAAAATGTGACATTTGTTTCACAATCAAATCGCTCATCTTTATTAAATACTAGCTGAAGAGCCCGGCATTGCTCGGGCATAGTAGCTATCTGTGGTTAGTTATAACAAATTATAATGATTATATTGCACATAAAAACATTTCACATCATATATTCAACACTACAGATTTGCAACACAAATTAACTAAACGATTACCTAAGTATTTATAGTATTTTATTTTCAACTCATTCAAGAGCCTTTTCATAAATAACATTTTTAGTTTTTCCTTTCGGTGCAAACAGAAATGAACAGATTTTTGGCAGTTCCAACTCTTGAACAGGCCATGCAAATTTGATCATGAGAAAAGCACAGAAATTGCAAATCGATCCCTACTACTTTCAAGGACTGTCCCTGAACCTTGTTAATGGACATTGCAAATGACAGTCAAAGTGGAAACTGGAGGCTTTTAAAATCAAAGAGCAAATCAAATAGAATGAGTGGAATTCTTGGAATGAAAATGTCCTCTCCTTTGGCACATCCTGTTGCTGACCTGTGTATCTAACCCTGTGTGTGTTACTGTCTGCTGAGCTATGTATCTAATCCTATCCTGTATGATACTGACTGCTGACCTGTGTATCCAATCCAATCCTGTGGGATACTGCCTGCTGAGCTGTGTATCTAATCCTATCCTGTGTGATACTGTCTGCTGAGCCATGTATCTAATCCTATCTTGTGTGTTACTGTCTGCTGAGCCGTGTATCTTATCCTATCCTGTTTGATACTGTCTGCTGAGCTGTGTATCTAATCCTATCCTGTTTGATACTGTCTGTTGAGCCATGAATCTAATCCTATCCTGTGTGACACTGCCTGATGAGCTGTGCATCTAATCCTATTCTGTGTGATGCTGTTTGCTGAGCCGTGTATCTAATCCTATCCTGTGTGACACTGCCTGATAAGCTGTGTATCTAATCCTATCATGTGTTACTCACTGCTGAGCTATGTATCTAATCCTATCCTGTGTGATACTGGGCTGTGTATCTAGTCCTATCTGTGTGATAGTCTGCTGAGCCGTGTATCTAATCCTATCCTGTGTGATACTTGGCTCCCCCTGCAGTCTGTGTCAGAGGGTGGTCTGTGTTGGCACGGTAATAAATTGTGTTATTTCCAGCTTTACAGAAGGACGATAACACCATAGAAATGATAAGAATAATAGGCCTCAGTTATCACAACTGTCTCCAAGGAAAACTGTTGCTCATATCAACCAATCACAGATCAGCATCTTTTAAACTGCTCTGCTGAAATTAACGATGCTTAGTGATTGGTTGCTATGTGGAGTGGGCATGGCTGATACACACACACATACATACACTCATTTTTATATATATAGATACATTAATTTTTAGAAACTGAGAATAAATTGTTTGCTGGTTAATGTTTATCAATGACATCATTTTTTCTTTTTTTTTTAAGGAGACCCTACCTTTATACAACAGTCCATCATCTCTCTAAGACATGAAGATCAAGTAATCTGAAAGATTGCTAGAAACTTGCTTCTCAGACTGACTAACTTCTTAGCTCATGTGCAATACTACTACTGTAGCATCAGATACTGTTCATACAGTTTATATGCTTGGGAGGAGGAGCAGCATCTTTACTACTGACCAATGATAGGTGGAAAAGGACATTTATTCATATAACATTTGTCAAATGCAGTCGCAAAATTATGCGTAGATACATAAGGGACCTGTATTGATCCATGATTGCCTGATATTTTAACAATGCACAAACAATCAACATTGTGAAATAATGTATGTAAAAGCTGTTGGAAAGAATTAGTAAATATAGTAAAAAATGATGTGCTTGTTGTTTTAACAAAAAATAGTATACAAACATATATAGATTTGCATGAAAAATTTATTATTTTAAATGCTTCAAATATTGATGAGCAACTAGTAACTGACAACACTATTCCGTGCGAGATGGGACCACAATTAGTATAGTCCAGAAGGGCAGCACGGTGACTCAGTGGTCAGCACTGCATCCTTTCAGTGTTGGAGTCCTGGGTTCAAATCTCACCAAGGACAACATCTGCAAGGAGTTTGTATGTTCTCCCCATGTTTGTGTGGGTTTACTCTGGGTTCTTCAGTGCCAATAACGTCTGTAAAGCGCTGTGGAATTTAGGCTACTTCCACACTTGCGTTTTTTGCGCACACAAACGCATGAAAAAAAACACATCATGCGTTTGTGTGCGTTTTTTTGCTGGTTTTGGTGCATTTTTTTGCGCATACGTGTGCATTACAATGCGCACATATGCGCACAAATAGACTTTAATGGGTGTTTTGCTGTAAAAAAAAGCATTGTGTGCGCATGTGTTTTTTGGGGGCAAGTCAGACGCACAAAAAATGCTACAGGATGCATTTTGTGCGCCCGAGCGCACACTGCAAAAAAATGCATGCGCATACAAACGCGTACGTGCGCATATGTATGCGCACATATGCGCCCCCATGTTAAAGTATAGGGGAAAAACGCATGCGTTTTTTTGCGCTAAAAAGCAGCGCAAAAAAACACAAGTGTGAAACCAGCCTCATGGTGCTATATAAATGAGTAAAATAAACAAAATACATAAAAATAAAATGTTTGACCAAGTTAAAAGAGGGTTCACACAATGTCATGCTGCTATTTTGTCATGATTTTCAGTAATCACTATAGGACAGCAATTTTTGGAAACTTGTGGCAAAAAAATATCCACACCACAACCTCATTGTCAGAACCCATTACCAAGCAAAAGTGCACGTTTGTAAACTTATTTAATGCATAATAAAACGTCACAATATGAATAAAATGTGTTTTAAAATTTAAAACATTTTGCAATGCGCATCTGGTTTGACTTGGCTTGTCAACTCTTTAAGTGGCTTTAAAAATTTGGAACATGGTTGAAACAAATTAAAACATGTAACTAAAGTAAACTTGTTTGTGATCTAAAATTATTGCTAAGGTTTCAACATATAACATGTCTTTTTTAAGCATGTCAAATACATAAGAGCTACGTTTCGATATAATGAATTTTTGACAAGTATTCTTTTAGCATGTAGAATGTCACAAAAAAGATCTAAGTGTTGACATGTACCAATTATTTCTTTGTTGGAATAAAAGCTTGGGATATTTTTTCACAACCTGATTGGACATGTCAAGCTGGATTCCTTGGTTTACTGATATTGTATTCAACCTAGTGGTTGGATAAAGTGCTGCAGGCTGCCATATCTATACTGATGCTGACTGATGTCAGGACTAGGAGTGCGGGAACCTAAAGACAAGAGCATAAAGGAAAGAGGAAAGTTAAATAACTATGCCCCCTTTGTGTGGCCTGATTTGGGGTCTGATTTAGTAGTTTGGTATCTGAATTGATGAGCCTATAATTGGGATGACTTATTTAAAGATTCATGCACTGTCAGCGCACTAAAGATATGACCCTGCCAAAAAGGTGCCAACAAGAAACTCTGCCTTGTCCATGGTATACAGAAAAAATATAGAGTTTAGGCAGCAAATCATATCAGATGTCAGTGTGTCCAGTACATGTGGTGACAGCTTTCACACATACCGGAGACACTTACACATGTAGACCCATTCTACGTGTGTCTATGATGAGAGTTATATTCAAGTGATAACAGTGACAGCAGGTGGAAGCTGATGGGACTATTACTCCATCAGTCTAAACCTGTTGCTGCTAATAACAGTGAGAGCAGACCATGGCTGATTCATCACCTGCTGCTTGTGCTATGAATAAATAAATTAAAAAACAAAACTGACAGCGGGGGGCTGCAACCCTCAGCTGTCAGCTTCAGCAAGGCTGGTTATCATGAATAGAGAACTCCCAACTTTGTTTTTTTAAATTTAGTTAAAAAAATTTTTTTTAAAAACAGCATTGGGTTTCCCCATTTTTGACAGCCAGCCTTGCTAAAGCAGAAAGCTGGGGGCTAGTATTTGCAGGCTGGTAAGAAGTCATGAATATTGGCCTCTCCCAGCCTAAAATTAGCAGCCCACAGCTACCCAGAAAAGTGATCTTTTCTCATGGTACTGTGGTCAGTTCAGCCTGGCTGAAAACGCTGCCTCGGTGACTGGTGGTAACCTCAATGAGGTCACCGCTAGTCACTGACTGCGCTACAGCAGCTCATTCACTGGTGGTTCTCAGCCTGGACAGTCACATCTTGGCACCGCCCAGGTTGAAAACTATTAATCCCTAGACGTGGATTACGGCGTGAGACAGAACGTTGGACAGGTGAGGGATACTGTTGCTATTCTATTTTTGGTCTATTACAGGAGACAAGGGTGGAATGGGCACTAGGTGAGTATAACTGTTGTGAAGCAGTAAGGGGGATCATATACGAGGGCCAGTATGTGTCCCCCAGGATGCATACGGAGTCATATTAAACCCGCTGGAGCGCATTGTGCTTACAGCAAAACGCTTGTGAATCACAAGGCAAGATTAAAATAAGCATGGATTGGGTCAAAGCACAAGCCTGAGTGAGAATATCAGCCCCCACTTGTCTGCTTTAACAAGGCTGATTTTCAAAAATGGGGGTGACCCTACACTTTTTTTAAAATTATTTAATTAAAGAGTAAAAAAATAGCTTGAGGAACCATTTGTTCTTGATAATCAGCCTTGCTGAAGCTGGCTGGTTATCAAGAATACAGGGGAACCCAACCTTTTTAAAAATGTATTTATTAATAGTGCAGGCGCCAGCTGTTGAATACTCCTATCAGCCGCCTGCTCTCACTGTTATTAGCGGCAGGAGCAGTAGACTGATATGAGTAATAGTTCCATCAGCTGCCTCCTGTTATCAGTTGAATATAAGGCCGGGGTCACACTGGCGAGGAATACAGCCGAGTGAGAGGCGCTAAAAGCACGCATTAGACACGGACCAATGATTCTCTATGGGGTCCCTCGCACCAGCCGTATATTTCTCATCCGTATTCTAGGCTCAGTGCCAATCGCAGCATGCTGCGATTGTCAGCGTACTACGGCCGTAATATGCCAATGCAAGTCTATGGGTGCGCAAAAAATACAGATTACACACGGACCACACATGTGACTTGCGAGAAATACGCACCCGGTGTCTTTTAGCAAAGTCGGCAATTCAGTGCGCTATACAGTAAACTCACACTGACAGTTTTAATAAAGGAACGAATGAATAGATATATACACATAGAATGCATACATATATATATATATATATATATATATATGCATTCTATGTGTATATATCTATTCTTTGGCTTGTGTTATAAAACCTGTCATAGGGCTCCATTATATGTCCATTTTGCAAGGTGACGAGAAAATCTCGCCATACGGATGCCATACGGATTGCATACGGATGCTTACATGCGCAAAATACGCGACCACACCTTGATTACGGATGACATACAGAGCACTATTTAGGGGCCATCGATCCGTATTACGCATGTAAAATACAGACCGTATTTTGCGTTGGTTAGTGTGACCCCGGCCTAACTCTCATCATTCACACCTGCTCACGCTGATCGCCGGCAGGGCAGAGGAGAATGATCTTTAGCACCCAGCACCTGGGAACAGCACTTAATGGTATGAAAGAAAAGGCTAACTATAAGGCTGGAGTCACACTAACCTGCGCAAAATACGCTCCGTATTTTACATGCGTAATACGGATGAATGACCCCTAAACAGTGCTCCGTAGGTCATCCGTAAGCAGGGTGAGGTCGCATATTTTGCGCATGTGTGCATCTGTATGTAATCCGTGTGGCATCCGTATGCAACCCGTATGGCGAGATTTTCTCGCAGTCTTGCAAAATGGACATTTAACGGTTTTCAGGCCTGCAAACAATTTAAATCATTAGCCTGCACCCTATTTAGACACTCAGAAACAGGTGGATGCCTACATTCTGTACATTTGTCACCTTGCTTTCACGAGGTGTGTTGGTGTTCTTTGTGCAGCATGGCAGAGGGTCTGACATTCAATACAACTGAGCAGGTTCAATTTACCTGGCTTTTGTCACGGCGCTTTGGCCAACCATATCCTGTGATAGTGGATCCGCGGAGGAGGAGACGCATGTGGGTACATCCACTTTTGAGGCAACGACTCACAAGAGGTCATTTTCACCGCCTCTATTCGTCTCTGCGGGAGCATCCGGAGAAATTTTTACCAGTACTGTCGAATGAGCATTTCCACATTTGATCGCCTCTTGGAGACAGTGCGCCCTGGGATCACCTTTCAGGACACTATGATGTGCAAAGCCATATCTGCAGAGGAGCGACTTCTACTCACAATACGGTATGTACTACACAACCACATTCTCTATGTTCATAATGTGTGTGTTAATTTATGTTTTTTGGCCTTCTTGGACAAAGTTTAATACCCTCATCTTACTCAAAATATGTTTCACCTGACACAGCAGAATGTTACATATAATATGTCCTGCATATCACTTAGTCATTGTGCCACCAAATATGTGTGTGTTGTTCTCTCTCATTTCCTACCAAGTTTGGTCGGCATGTAACTGATTTTTTTTTACTTTAGCCATTCTAAACTGTACTATTTCTGTTGTTCTACAGCTTCCTGTCCACCGGCCTGTCTTATGCCGCCCTCCACCATGAGTTTCTCATTGGGAAGTCAACCATTTCAGGCATAGTGAGGTCTACATGTGCACAAATCTGGACAAGACTCCATCAGGTGGTCCTACCCGAGCCCAGGATGGAAGACTGGTTAAGGATTTCAAGGGACTTTGAGGAGGACTGCCAGTTTCCAAATTGTATTGGGGCCCTGGATGGCAAACATATCAGGGTGCGTAAGCCGCCGAACTCAGGCTCCCAATTCTTCAATTATAAACAATACTTTTCTGTTGTATTGTTGGCTCTGGTAGACCCTCAATACAAGTTTATTATTGTTGACATTGGGGCCTATGGAAGGACGGGAGACTCTAGAGTCTTCAATACTTCCATAATGGGTCGGCGGCTACGCACCAACCAGTTGGATCTACCACCACCACGCCAGCTACCAGGCTCCCCCGAACAATCAGTCCCTTATGTCCTTGTGGCAGATGAGGCCTTTCAGTTATCACGCAATGTCATGAGGCCATATCCCCGGCGCAACCTTGACCACAGGCGCAGAATTTTTAACTTGCGCCTATCACGTGCTAGGCGACTGGTGGAGTGTTCCTTTGGGATTCTTTGTGCCAAATGGCAGGTACTCCAGTCTGCCATTCAGTTGAGTGAGCAAAATGTGAATGAAGTTGTCAAAGCCTGTGTTGTTCTGCATAACTTCACCAGGATACATGATTGTTCCTCCTCTGATGGTGTTGTGCGTAGGCCGGACAATGTGCGCAGGGTGAGACCACCTATCATCCCTCAACGTAGACCGCTCTCTGGCCTCAAAGTGCGTGATATATTCACGAATTACTTTATCTCACCTGAGGGGGCAACTTCTTGGCAAGAGAATGCTGTGTCTATGTTATAATTTGTTTCTTTAAAAGTGTGTCTAAATATATATTACTCAAGCCTTTATGATTCTATGACTGTTTCATTGCATTGGTTGGTGTCTGTTAGTATGTTGTGAGGGATTGTGAAAAATCACACAGAGACGTTAACTAGAGTAGACAAATTTTTAGATTTGCCTTTTTTTTTTTTGTTTTGCTTAAAGGCAAACATAATTTTGCCATAACACAAATTTGGCAATGGCCAAAATGACCCTTTGTGCCTTCTTTAACTTGGTGTAACATTAACATTACAGAAAAAAACTGCAACAAACATTATGCAATAACAACATTGCTGCATGCCTACATTACCCTTGATTAGGCAACAAAGGGTGAGCTCCATCACCTAAATAAAGTCAATAAGATAACACTCACATTTCCTCATAATGTTTTCCAATCATAGAAAGATTCCACCATGACAGGCAAGGCTACCTCACATCTTTCACACAGATATTACCTGTCTGTAGAACAGACAATATTTAAGCATGCTATACTGGAAAGGATGAAAATACAAAAATCACTTGTTAAGACATAGAGAGAGCGTGATATTCTGAATGCTGGTTGCCTCAAATTGTTTTACTAGAGACTGTTAACAACAAAGTTGACTACTTAACTAAAGGCAAGCACGCCTTTCCTATGCGTTAGCAAGTGACTAGTGTATTTTCATCCTTTCATGTAACAGTATAGCGCATTTAAATATTCTCTTTTATACACACATGTAATATCTGTGTGAAAGGCGTGAGGTAGCGTTGCCTGTCATGATGGATTGTTTCATATGTTTGGAAAACATTGTTTAAAAATGTGAGTGTTAAATTATGTTCTAAATGTTGGTGAAGGAGAACACCTGTTTTTTTGTCTAGATTAGAAGCACCAGTTACCTGTCACTGGACATCTCCAAACTTTTGATTCATAAATCCTCATATGTAGGGGAAGGGGAACGTGGAGGACCAGCCTGTGGGTGCTGCTGGACATTGTGGGCAACATCGCCCTGTGTGGGGCCATACTGTTGCCCATGATGCTGTAGTTGTCCAGCCTCCTGGGCCTGTTGGGGATACTGGCCAGAGTAATGATGATGGTGAGGGGCTTCTTGTTGGCTCTGGTAGGCCCGTGGCTCATACCCACCAAGATAGCCAGATCGTCCCCAACCAGGTTGGGACCAGCCTCCATCACTGGGTGGGTACAAGTGGCCATATTGGTGGGGTTGGCTTGAGGAAGACATTTGGGGCCGCGGAATAGAAGGATGGGTAGGGGGAGGAAGGGGTTGAGGTGTTGGCCCACGTATTAGGGGCTGTTCAGACCCTGCTTGACCAAGCATCTGTGTGGATGGTCTCATGCGCATTAAATTTCTTGGTGAGAGCTGCCACCTCTCCAGAAATTCAAACACCTCATATGGGGTATTGGGGGGGGTGCTTGCATCAAGCAGGATCTGAATACATCCCCTAATACGGAGCCTGACCTCACGGGTAAGGGCACGGAGATAAAGGGTGAGGCTACATGCATAGGCCTCCTCACCATCATCTGTAGTGACTCTGGACAAGTAATTCAGCACCCCTGTGTCCACATTGGTCCTGCTCTCTTGAATGGTGATCTGGCGCCTTCTTCTTATTCGCCGTGATGCTAGAGCAGCCTGTGGGGAGGGCCTGATCTGGGCAGTTGGGCTGCTGCTCAAGTTGCCCGGCTCTTCCAGGATGGGTGAGTTTGCAGCAGCAGACCGTCCTGGTGGTGTGTTGTGTAGGGCAGCCATTGTGTGTTCTGGTGATGCCTCCTCTTCAGCCATCCTTCTTGTAGGGGGAGAAGATGGGCCAGCCACCTCATCCCCTACAGGATCTATAATGGGCTCTGCCTCTGAGGCCGTTCCTCGATCCGTAAGGTTGGATTGAGTTCTGTTATGAAATAGAACAGAGGCAAAAATACATCAATATTTTTGTCCCTGTAAAGTATTTGTGTAATGTTTTTGTGTCATGTGGTGTGAGGTATGTACTTACGGTCTCAGAGCCAGAATTGGGGCGAGGAAGTTCAGCCGGTCATAGTATATATATTTGCGCTTTACATGGCCAGCATCCCCGCTCCTGGACCGCTGCTGGCGTTCCCGGCGGTACTGGTCCCGGATGCTTCTCCACCGTTTCATCACATCTTCCACTGCAATGTGACAGGAAATAATGTCAAAATCACATATTTGAGAGGTCACATTTTCTACCAGTAGTCTAGGCATGGGGTCTTCTGGGGTGTGCGTTCTACCCATGGTGGCATATGTAATTGGGCCTATACCCAGGGTCTCATTAGCTCCACTGAAACTAATTTTATTGGCTAGGAGGATGAGGAGCTTGTGGCCTAACCCCTAATTATGGCTGTGTGAAGCCACATGTCACATACTAATGTAACGGCCTCATGAGGCTAATAAAAGTACATGTACAGGAAGGGGGGGTGCTGATTGTAGATTCATTTTATAGCGCGCGCTAAGGTTAATGATATTTTTATGGTTGCACTTACGAATTTTCTGCTGGTCATCACGTGGTCTGTCACCAAAGTCATGGTACATCTGGCGACAGATGCGCCTCCATGACGCCTCCTTTCTTGTGCGGTTCGCATAGTTTGCGTCGCGTGGGTCCCATATTTCTGGACGCTCCTGCACCAGCACAATGAGCATCTCTACATTAATATATGTGGACGCCATGCTGCTGCTGTACTCCGTGGAGGCGTACTTCCTGGATGTCTGGAGCGGTTTTTTAGCTCATTTGCATGTCTACGCTTCCTGATGATGGATTGGCCCATTTCCTTTTCACCAGCCAAAAGACCTGCGTATTGCTCGCAGGTCGCACGTGTGTTCCATGTGTAATCCGTATTTTTTGCACACCCATAGACTTGCATTGGCGTACTACGGGCGTAGTACGCTGACAATCGCAGCATGCTGCGAGTGGCACAGAGCGTAGGATACTGAGGAGAAATATACGCCTGGTGCGAGTGACCCCATAGAAAATCATTTGTCCGTGTGTAATGCGTGCTTTTTGCGCCTCTCACTCTCCCGTATTCCTCGCCATTGTGACTCCAGCCTAAGTCTACATTCACGTGTTCAGTATTTGGTCAGTATTTTACATCAGTACTTTTAAGCCAAAACCAGGAGTGGAGGAAAAGTACAATAGAAACATGTCAACACTTCGGCATTTTTCAACCACTCCTGGTTTAGGCTTACAAATAGTGATGTAAAATACTAATAAAATACTAATAAAATACTGAATGTGTGAACATGGCCTAATTTTGGATGTAGAAACGCTGCAACCTACAGATTACAAATGCTTGAGTCATCTTCTTTATAAAAATAAAATGCATCACTTTCATTCACCGTGCGGCACATTTCCTAGTGTTCTTTTTTCCTAGTCACTGGAAGTTTAAGGCTGTGTGCACACGCTGCGGATTAGGTGCGGATTCATCCTCGCGGATTTTGTAAAATCCGCAGGTCAAAATACCTGCGGTTTTACCTGCGGTTTTGCCCTGCGGTTTTTCATCTCCTCAATGGAGGAGATGGCAAACCGCAGCAGAATCCGCAGAAAGAATTGACATGTCAATTCTTTCTGCGGATTGAAAACCGCAGATAATCAGCGCGGAAAATTCCGCACCGTCTGCACTGCGGTTTTTGATTCCCATAGGGAATCATGCTACTGTACACCGCAGCAAAAACTGCTGCGGGTCCGCAGCGGCCAAAACCTCTTAATATTATTACCTTATTCTTGACTTTTCTGCATCACTGCAAGTTCAATCGATTTCTGTGAGGATTAGGACTTTTGCAGATGGAAATGTGTCATAAAAATGCCAATCCGCTGTTATGGTGACTATGGTTTAATTAAGAAGCCACAGAACACTTCTCTGTATCTAGTGCAAGCAATCCATGGTGCCCCAGTTACTGAGTTTTAATAAATTCATTATATTTAGCCGTGCACCAGTTAGTATGTGATAAAATATTCTGTCGTGCATCACAGTTTATTGCTTTTTTTTCCTACATGTAGATTATTTCAAGCTAGTCAGCTTTGTAGCAGAAAATAGACCAGCTGAGACAGTAATTTATTTTCTAGGCATTTTGCACCTCTGTAACTAGCGTAACTATTGATAAAGGGATTTGTTTTTGCACATTTTATGTCATTCAGTAGTGCTGTTTGGATTGCTATGAACTGTAAAATCAGTTTTTTTTATTTTTAATTAATATTTGGGATTTGTAAATAATTAACCAACTCCTGAAATGTGGCAAAATGAGTGAACATAATAGCGCAATAAAATAAAAGAACTTATTATTTCTAGATTATTTTTCTCTGTTTCTTGTTAAAGGAAATCTGACAGCAGATTTGTGCTGTGTAATTTGAGAAGCATTATGAAGAGGCAGAGACGCCGATTCCAGTGATGTGGACTTACTGAGCTGTGTTTTGTTGTTTCTATACAATCAGTGTTTTATCAGCAGGAGATTATGACTAGGAGATAACTAGTCCAACGACCCCCCAGCACTGAGGAGCTGCTCTCTCTCACTACACAATGTGCACAGAAAGCTGTGGTGTGCGCAGGGTTACACTTAATATCTGAGCTCTGCTAGTTCTGCAGCAGAGAAAACTGTGATTGTATCTCACAGTAAGTGACACATCGCTTGATTTAGGGTATCTGTCCGTACATAATGTGGATGTCAGATTTTGTAGCAGGAAGCCTACTGTCAGATTTCTTTTACGGAAACGGGCATGACTCTGCAAAGAAATATCTTCAACTCCTATAATTAGGGGAGTGGTTCATGTGTAGAAATAATTCTTATTGATACATTAGATACCCAGTAAGGCATCAAATTCACCTTATACGGTTCTGCTGGAGGCACGGAACTCTTTGAGGAGTATCATGGGGTATCATCCATGTGCATCACTTGGCATTGCCAGAGAGAAGATAAAGAATAGAAGGATGGAGGAAAGGTTTTCACAGGCAATGGAGGTGCTAACCCACTGATGATGGAACGTCTGAGGGTATATAGATCTATAAATAACGTTAATTCTGTATAAATTAACCCCTTCACAACTTTGGGATTTTCCTCTTTTGCATTTTAATTTTTTGCTTTCCTTCATCCCAGAGCTATACATTTTTTATTTTTCCATCAATATGGCTCATTTTTTTTCCCCCTGAGACAAGTTGTATTTTTTAACAACATCATTGATTTTACCATATCATGTACTGGAAAATGGGAAAAAAATTCCAAGTGAGGTGAAGTTGCAAAAAAAAAAGTGCAATTCCATATTTTTTTTTTCTTAACATGTTCACTAAATTCGAAGGCTGACCTGCCCATATGATTCTCCTGGACATTACAAGTTTGCAGACATCAAACATGTAAAGGTTCTTTATTATACTGAAAATGTCTTCATTTCCTAGAGACCCGTAACATCTCCATTTTTTGGGATCTGGGGATGGATTGGGGCTTATATTTTACGCACCAAGCCCCCCGTTTTTATTGATACCATTTTGGGGTAGATATGATGTTTTGATATCCTGTTGCTGCATTTTATTGCAATGTAGGGATGTCCAAAATAATGTTATTTTGGCGTTTTGATTTTTTTTTCTCGATACGCAGATGACCGATCAGATTAATTTTTCTTATATTTTGATAGATCGGTGTTTCTGAATGCAGATATATCGAATATGTGTATTTTTGACTTTTTTTTAATTAATATTGTTTTATTTCGAATGGGGCAGAAGGGGGTGATTGAACGTTTATATTTGGTAACATTTTTTTAAACATTTTTATTTCACTTTTACTTGCTTCAATCATCCCCTTAGGAGACTTGAAGCTGCGATCTTCTGATCTCTTGTGCTACACATAGCAGGGCTACTTACAAATAGATGAAAGCTGCATTGACGCTGATCTCTACTTCAAACCACATATCCAAGCCCTTTCCACTTCCTGCCGACTTCAACTCAAAAATATTTCACGAATCCGTTCATTCCTCAACCAAAAATCTGCAAAAACCCTAGTCCATGCCCTCATTTTCTCCTGCCTTGACTACTGCAACCTCCTGCTCTGTGGCCTCCCCTTGAACACTCTCGCACCCCTCCAATCTATTCTAAACTCTGCTGCCCGACTAATCCACCTGTCCCCCCGCTATTCCCCAGCTTCTCCCCTCTGTCATTCCCTTCACTGGCTCCCCATTGCCCAGAGACTCCAGTACAAAACCCTAACCATGACATACAAAGCCATCCACAACCTGTCTCCTCCATGCATCTGTGACCTCGTCTCCCGGTACTTACCTGCATGGAACCTCCGATCATCACAAGATCTCCTTCTTTACTCCCCTCTTATCTCCTCTTCCCATAATCGCATACAAGATTTCTCTCGCGCATCATCCCTACTCTGGAACTCTCTACCACAACATATCAGACTCTCACCTACCATCGAAACCTTCAAAAAGAGCCTGAAGACCCACCTCTTCCGACAAGCCTATAACCTGCAGTAACCACCGATCGACCAAACTGCTGCATGACCAGCTCTATCCTCGCCTACTGTATTCTCACCCATCCCTTTAGATTGTGAGCCTTTGCGGGCAGGGTCCTCTCTCCTCCTGTACCAGTTATGACTTGTATTGTTTAACATTATTGTACTTGTTTTTATAATGTATACCCCTCCTCACATGTAAAGCGCCATGGAATAAATGGCGCTATAACAATAAATAATAATAATTGCTCAGATCCATTGCCTGCCATTTTCACCAACAGTCACATGACTATGTTAGAGCCTCTGGTTCTTTAGTAGTCAGCGATAATCACCCCCTATGTCACCGTGCGAAACACGCCCCAAGTGGTTGGCACATCACATGGCTGAAATACACACCCCGTCCTTGCCTGTTTTCCTTACTTTTTTGCCCTTCTATGAAATATACTGTAAACAAGATTTTAATGTATGAAGAAAAATATATAAATATTTCCGGTAAAAAAAATATTATTCTTCTAAAGCCACAATTTTGAAGAGAATACTGTTGAGGTTTTCGACCTATAACAGAAAATTGACGCAACAAGATGTTCATGTCACAAGACATAGACATTCAAAAAAGGTTACCATGCAGCAAGATATATGAAACTTAGGAAAAAATACATTTTTTTTATGATTCTACAGTCCAAAATGTTGTATAAGTAGAATATTAATGTTAGATTTTGAATAAAATGTATTCAGCGCATTATTTTACCTAGCCTTTATATCTGCGCCATCAATACAGTGCACTTTAGTATGGCAATTCCAGTGGAAGCACAGGTAATGCTGTTAAAAAATAAGACAAATTGTTGAAAGTTATTTACAGTCAGACAAGACAAGAACTGATGGCATTTATTCTGAATCAAGGACGACATAATGTACACAAGAATAATACATTCACTTAGATCTGTAAGGCATCAATGCTCATGTCAGCTGGATATGTCTACAAATCCTTTTCATTAACTCACATTTCGAAAACCTTGCAGCAGCTAACACATGTTTGCAGGCAAAACACTTTAGAGGTGACTGAACACAATAAATATGAATTTCCTTGCCTGTTACTTAGATTGTAACACCATCCAAAACTAAACTTATGAAATGTTTTATTTGAGGCTTAAGGGTTTCTATGGATTTATGAAGTTTAAATTAATAAATTAATTACTTTAGGTTTTTTTTTACGTCTGCACTTTTGATGGAATAATGTGAAAACAGATAGGATGGTGGAGAAATATTTTAGTGCTGTGTTCACCTTTACGATGAACTTTTTTTTTTTCTTCACTGTATCTTATAGAATCTTTGTAAAAGCTTTAAAGAGGTTGTCCGCTATTTAAAGGGAATCCGTCACCCCACTTTTGCCTTATGAGTTGCTGCCACCGCCATCAGGGGCTTATCTACAGCATTCTGTAATGCTGTAGATAAGCCCCAGATGTAACCTGAAAGATAAGAAAAAAGTTAGATTATACTCACCCCGACGTCCAGTCCGATGAATGTAACGGTCCAGTCCGGCACCTCCCATGTTCTAGCAATGGCATTCTCCTTCTTACTTCTGCCTCGTCTCCTGCGCAGGCGTACTTTATCTGCCCTGTTGAGGCAGAGTAAAGTACTGACCTTTCCCGGCGCCTGCGCACAGTATTACTTTACTCTGCCCTCAATAGGGCAGATAAAGTATGCCTGCACAGGAGCCAAGGCAGAAGTAAGAAGGAGGACATCATCACTAGAAGATGGGAGGAGCCGGACCGCGACCCGGGTGAGTATAATCTAACATGCTTTTCTTATCTTTCAGGTGACATCGGGGGCTTATCTACAGCATTACAGAATGCTGTAGATAAGCCCCTGATGGCAGTGGCCGCAGCCCATAGACCAAAAATGGGGTGACAGATTCCCTTTAATGAATGCCGACCTATTCTTAGGCTACGTCATCAATGTCTAATTGGTCAGGATCGACGCCCACTACCCCCAGCTGCTCTCTGCGCCGGCAGCCAGAAATACTCAATTGTGGAGCTGCTCCATCTTTACACAGTGGCTACAGCTGGGTACTGCACATCCGCCTCCTATTCAAATCAATAGGACAGAGTATCATCAGTGATTTTCATCAATGTCAGCCGAGTTTCATCACAGATTGGTTCTATTTTCAGCAGTGGCTCAGATAAGATGCTATGTAGATGGCAGGGAGGAGCTGTAAGCAGAGCTCCTCTCCATCTTCCCCCTCCTATCTAGATAGCAGATGACAGTTGCTATTGATAATATTCTAACTCAAAATGGAAGAAAATGACCAGCATATCTAAACTAGTGTGAACAGGGGAAAACTAAAAAAACAAAAATATCTATAGAAAAAGATTAAGTTGAACCCTGAATTGCTTAAGAAAGATAACTCTATAACATTTGAACTGCATTACTGTCATAGAGAATAAGAAAAAGCTACATTATGTACATCAAGGCATTCATCATTGTTAGGTCCATGTCCTGATGTGACACCTCTCCTGGGCAAATAGCCTACAATTTATGGGGCAGGAAGGAAATAGCTAACTAAGTAAACTACTTTTGTAGCAAACCATTTTGGACATGTGCACTCCTACTCCCCATCAGCCTCAAGTGATTTTAAGTAGTTAGCTGGTCCCTTTCATCCCTATAAATTGTAGGCTTCTTGCCAAGGAGAGCTGTCATATGAGGACAGGGACCCAACAATGAAGAATGCCTTGATGTTGGCTGTTGGGCTCACATACATTGGCCAATCTATACGCTAAGTACCTTCTTTTTTACTGTAATTTTTCATAGCAATAATAAGGTTTCATTTTTCTAACATTTAACATGTGGATAATGTAGCATTTTCCTATTTTCTATGGCAGTAATGCAGTTCCAATGCTTTAGAGTTATCATTTTTAAGCAATTCAGGGTGCAATATAATATTTTATCTCAGTAATGGGAAAGTATGTATTTAATAAATACAGATTTTACCTCAGGATTGAGAATTTTGCTAATGAATGATCAATTTAGGCAAAGAAAGAAGCAAATATAAATGACAAGATGCAGTGTTATGAGCACCACATAGTCCTCCATACAGTATAATGAGGCACATATATTGTTTCATACAGAATAATAGGCCCCATACTGTACATTGCATCATACAAAATAATGGGCCTCATATAATACTTTATACATAATAGTAGGCATCATATAATGCTCCATACAGAATAACGGGCCACATATAATGCTCCATACAGAATAATAGACCCCAAATAGTGCTCAATGCAGAATAGTAGACCCCACATGATGTTCCATTCAGAATAATGAACCCCATATAATGCACTATACAGTATAATGGACCTCAGATAATGATCCATACAGAATAATGAACCCCATATAATGCTCCATACAGAATGGCCCCAAAAATGCTCCATACAGAATGGCTCTATATAATGCTTCATAGAACATAATGGGCCCACATAATGCTCCATACAGAATAATGGACACCGTCTAATGCTCCATACAGAATGATGGTTACCATATGATGCTCCATACAGAATGCTGGAATAAAAGAATGCACACTATCTATAAACAGAGAGATGGTGAGGGAACACTTAGCTAATTTAAATGAATTTAAATCTCCTATTCCAAATGAATTACATCCTAGAATACTGAAAGAGTTAGCAGAGTAGCAGGGGAAATTGTAGATCCACAAGCCAGAATCTTTGAAAAATTCTGGAGAACAAGAGAAGTCCCAAAAGATTGGAGAAGGGCAAATGTTGTCCCTAGCTTTAAAAAAAGAAAAAAGTTGGAGCCAGGAAATTGCAGGCTAGTGAGCCTTACTTCTATATCAGGAAAGATGTTTGAACAAATTTAAACAGCATGAAAGTACTTGGATAAGAATACAGTAATTAACCAGGGCCAGCATGGGTTTGTAGCATACAAGTCCTACCAGACTAATCTAATTTCCTTCTATGATAGAATCACTGACTGGGTGGATCAAGGAAATGTGGTAGATATAGTATATCTTGACTTCAGCAAAGCATTTGATAAAGTATATCATGCTATCCTTATTGAAAAAATGACTAAGTATGTGATTGACAAGCCTACCGTTAAGTGGATTAATAACTGGATCAGTGATCATACTCAAAGAGTGGTAATAAATGGTTGCACATCTAATTGGAAGAGTTTTTCAAGCGGGTACAACAAGGCTCTATCCTGGCCCCAGTGTAGTTCAACATTTTTGTAAATGATCTAGATAAGGGAACTGAAGGTAAATTAATAAAATCTACAGACAATGCAAAGCTAGGAGGGATAGCTAACATTAGAGAACACAGAGAAAGGATTCAGAAGGATCTAGAAAAGCTTGAACAATAGGCAGCAATTAATAGAATGGTATTTGACAGAAAAATGCAAGATTCTACATCTGGGAAAGAAAACGAAAATTATATCTACAGAATGGGATCAACAGAACTAAGCCATGGCATGTGTCAAAAAGACTTGAGTATATTAATAGATCACAGACTCCACATAAGTCAACAGTGTGATGCAACAACAAAAAGGAAATCTCAGTTCTAGGATACATTAAGAGAAGCATAGAGTCTAGATCACATAAAGTAATTATCCCCCTCTACTCCTCCTTGGTCAAACCTCATTTTAGATACTGTGTCAAAATCTGGGCGCCTCATTTTAAAAAAGACATTGAAAACAGGAGCAAGTTCACAGATGAGCTACCAGGATGGTAAGCAGACTTCAAAGTATGTCCTGTGAGGAAAGGTTAAAGGATCTGGGAATGTTTAGCTTGCAAAAAAAGAAGGCTAAGAGGAGATTTAATAGCTATCTACAAATACCTGAAGGGATGTCACAGTGTAGAGGGATCATCCTTATTCTCACTTGCACATGGAAATATGAGAAGCAATGGAATGAATTGAAATGGAGAAGATACAGATTAGATATTAGAAAAAACTTTTTAACAGTGAGGGTGCTCAATGAGTGGAATGGGCTGCCAAGAGAGGGGGTGAGTTCTCTATCAATGGAAGTCTATAAACAGAGGCTGGATAGACATCTGGACACGATGACCCTTGAGGTCCCTTCCTACCCTAACATTCTATGATTCTATTATTCTATGATTCTATGAGTGATGGGAAGTGTCAAAGAGCCCTGAAAAGTGACTGGAACATTTATAGGAACTGGAGGGAGTTTCACAGCGGGGCAGGAAGAGATGAGTTTTATACTAGTTTTTTTTAACTCTACATTTATTATCATCATGAATCTGATGAGAGCGCAATGCATAATAAACATCTTTAACCCCTTCACCCCCAAGGGTGGTTTGCACGTTCATGACCGGGCCAATTTTTACAATTCTGACCACTGTACCTTTATGAGGTCATAACTCTGGAACGCTTCCATGGATCCCGGTGATTCTGACAATGTTTTCTCGTGACATATTGTACTTCATGGTAGTGGTAAAATTTCATTCAAATAACTTGCGTTTATTTGTGAGAAAAATGGAAATTTGGCGACAATTTTGAAAATTTCGCAATTTTCCAACTTTGAATTTTTATGCCCTTAAATCACAGAGATACGGCACACAAAAAACTTGATAACTAACATTTCCCACATGTTTACTTTACATCAGCACAATTTTGGAACCAAAATTTTTTTTTGTTAGGAAGTTATAAGGGTTAAAAGTTGACCAGTGATTTCTCATTTTTACAACACCATTTTATTTTTAGGACCACATCACATTTGAAGCCACTTTGAGGGGTCTATATGATAGAAAATACCCAAAAGTGACACCATTCTAAAAACTGCACCCCTTAAAGTGCTCAAAACCACATTCAAGAAGTTTATTAACCCTTTAGGTGCGTCACAGGAATTTTTTTGAATATTTAAAAAAAAATGAACATCTAACTTTTTTTCATAAAAAAAAAATTCAGGTTCAATTTTTTTTATTTTACCAAGGGTAACAGGAGAAATTGGACTGCAAAAGTTATTGTGCAATTTGTCCTGAGTACGCAGATACCTGATATGTGGGGGGGAACCACTATTTGGGCGCATGGCAGAGCTCGGAAGGGAAGCAGCGCCATTTGACGTTTTTGGCTGGAATTGAGATCGGACACCATGTCGCGTTTGGAAAACCCCTGATGTACCAAAACAGTGGAAACCCCCCACAAATGACACCATTTTGGAAACTAGACCCCCTAAGGAACTTATCTAAATGTGTGGTGAGAACTTTTAACCCCCATGGGCTTCACAGAAGTTTATAACATAAAGCCATACAATTAAAAAATCATATTTTTTCCACAAAAATGATCTTTTCACCCTCAATTCTTATTTTTCCAAGGGTAACAGGACCCTAAAAGTTATTGTGCAATTTGTCCTGAGTACGCTGATACCCCACATGTGGGGGTAAACCACTATTTGGGCGCATGGCAGAGCTCGGAAGGGAAGCAGCGCCATTTGACGTTTTTGGCTGGAATTGAGATCGGACACCATGTCGCGTTTGGAAAACTCCTGATGTACCAAAACAGTGGAAACCCCCCACAAATGACACCATTTTGGAAACTAGACCCCCTACGGAACTTATCTAGATGTGTGGTGAGCACTTTGACCCCCCCAGTGCTTCACAGAAGTTTATAATGCCCGGGCGTGAAAATAAAAAATTCGTATTTTTTCCACAAACATGATCTTTTAGTCACCATTTTTTTTATTTTCCCAAGGGTACCAGGAGAAATTGGACCCCAAAAGTTGTTGTCCAATTTGTCCTGAGTATGCTGATACCCCATATGTGGGAGAAAACTACTGTATGGGCACATGTCGGGGCTCGGAAGGGAAGTAGTGACGTTTTGGAATGCAGACTTTGATGGAATGGTCTGCGGGTGTCATGTTGCCTTTGGAGAGCCCCTAATGTACCTAAACAGTGGAAACCCCCCACAAATGACACCATTTTGTAAACTAGACCCCCCAAGGAACTTATCTAGATGTGTGGTGAGCACTTTGAACCCCCCAGTGCTTCACAGAAGTTTATAACGCCCGGGCGTGAAAATAAAAAATTCGTATTTTTTCCACAAACATGATCTTTTAGTCACCATTTTTTTATTTTCCCAAGGGTACCAGGAGAAATTGGACCCCAAAAGTTGTTGTCCAATTTGTCCTGAGTATGCTGATACCCCATATGTGGGAGAAAACTACTGTATGGGCACACGTCGGGGCTCGGAAGGGAAGTAGTGACGTTTTGGAATGCAGACTTTGATGGAATGGTCTGCGGGTGTCATGTTGCCTTTGGAGAGCCCCTAATGTAACTAAACAGTGGAAACCCCCCACAAATGACCCCATTTTGAAAACTAGACCCACTAAGGAACTTATCTAGATGTGAGGTGAGCACTTTGAACCCCCAAGAGCTTCACAGAAGTTTATAATGCCAGGGCATGAAAATAAAAAAATCGTATTTTTTCCAGAAACATGATCAATTAGTCCCCAATTTTTTTATTTTCCCAAGGGTAACAGGAGAAATTGGACCCCCAAAAGTTGTTGTCCAATTTGGCCTGAGTACGCTGACACCCCATATGTGGGAGAAAACTACTGTATGGACACACGTCGGGGCTCGGAAGGGAAGCAGTGACGTTTTGGAATGCAGACTTTGATGGAATGGTCTGCGGGTGTCATGTGCGTTTGGAGAGCCCCTGATGTACCTAAACTATTGAAACTCCCCACAAGTGAACCCATTTTGGACACTAGACCCCCCACGGAACTTATCTAGATGTGTGGTGAGCACTTTGAACCCCCAAGTGCTTCACAGAAGTTTATAACACTCCGACGTGAAAATAAAAAAATCATTTTTTTCCACAAAAATGATATTTTTGCCCCCAATTTTTTATTTTCCTAAGGGTAACAGGAGAAATTGGACCCCAAAAATTGTTTTGCAATTTGTCCTGAGTAGGTTGATACCCTACATGTGGGGTAAAACACTGTTTGGGCACATGGCAGAGCTTGGAAGGGAAGGAGCAACATTTGACTTTTTCAACTCAGAATTGGCTGGAATTGAGATCAGACGCCATGTTGCATTTGGAGAGCCCCTGATGTGCCCAAACAGTGGAAACCCCCCAATTATAACTCCAACCCGAACCCCAACACACCCCTAACCCTAATCTGAGCCCTAACCCTAGCCCTAACCCTAGCCCTAACCCTAGCCCTAGCCCTAGCCCTAGCCCTAGCCCTAACCCTAACCCTAGCCCTAACCCTAACCCTAGCCCTAACCCTAGCCCTAACGGGAAAATGGAGATAAATACTTTTTTTTTTTATTTTATTATTTTTCCCTAACTAAGGGGGTGATAACGGGGGGGTTTGATTTACTATTTATGGCGGTTTTTATATTTGGCAGCTGTCGCACGCTAAAAGACGCTTTTTATTGTAAAAATAGTTTTTGCATCACCACATATTGAGAGCTATAATTTTTCCGTATTTTGACCCACCGAGTCATGTGAGGTCTTATTTTTTGCGGGACGAGTTGACGTTTTTATTGGTACCATTTTCGGGCATGTGACATTTTTTGATCGCTTTTTATTCCTATTTTTGGGACACAGAATGAACAAAAACCAGCGTTTCATGAATTTCTTTTGGGGGGGTGCGTTTACACCGTTCCTCGTGCGGTAAAATTGATAAAGCGGTTTTATTCTTCGGGTAAGTACGGTTACAGCGATACCTCATTTATGTCATTTTTTTATGTTTTTGTCGGTTTTATGCAATGAAAACTATTTTATATAAAAAATAATTATTTTTGCATCGCTTTATTCTGTGAGCTATAACTTTTTTTATTTTTTCGCTGATGATGCTGTGTGGCAGCTCGTCTTTTGCGGGACAAGATGACGTTTTCAGCGGTACCATGGATATTTATATGCGTCTTTTTGATCGCGCGTTATTACACTTTTTGTTTGGCGGTATGATAATAAATCATTATTTTTTGCTTCGTTTTTTATTTTGATTTTTTAAGGGGTTCGCTAAAAGGGTTAACTAATGGGACAGTTTTATAGGGCGGGTCATTACGGACGCGGCGATACCTAATATGTGTACTTTTATTGTTTTTTTTTTATTATTTCCAAAAAATGGATTTATTGGGGGAATATTTTTTTTTTTTTTCTAATTTATTTGGCGATTTTTTTTTTAATTATTTTAACACTTTTTTTTATTTTTTTTTTTACTTTATTAAATATTCCCAGGTGGGACATCACTGTCCTGTGACAGATCGCTGATCTGTCACATCACAGATCACTGTGACAAATCAGCGATCTGACACAGGCACTGCAGAAGGCTTCCTCATGCCTGCGCTTTGCAGGCACTGAGGAAGCCAGCTTCCTCAGGCCCCCGAAGGCCCCCGTCGCCATCTTGGATCCGGGGGCCTGGAGGAAAGGAGTCCCCCGCAGCAGCGCTGCACATTGCGCTGCCGTGGGGGGCTCAGGGAAGCACGGAGGGAGCCCCCTCCCTGCCGATGCTTCCCTTTAACCCCCGGTACACCGCGATCATGTTTGATCGCGGTGTGCAAGGGGTTAACGTGTCGGGGGCGGTCCGTGACCGCCCCTGACACATTGTGCCGGGTGTCAGCTGTGATAATCAGCTGACACCCGGCCGTGATCAGCGGCGCTCACCACGTGGGCGCCGCTGATCGCGCTAGATGTACTATCCCGTCCATGGGCATAGGGGCCCAGGGCACATGGACGGGATAGTACGTCTCATGTCAGGAAGGGGTTAAAGGGAACCTGTCACCTCATTTTTCTGCTATAATATGCGGCCACTACCTTTCTGGGCTTATCTACAGCATTCTATAATGCTGTAGATAAGCCCCTGATCCAACCTGCAAAATAAGAAATAAAGTTTTATTATACGGACCCGGGGGCGGTCCGGTGCGGTCCGGTCCGAAAGGTTTTGCAGGTCCGGGTCTGGTGCCTCCCATCTTCATGCAATGTCATCATCCTGCTTGCTTCATGTCACACTTCTGCGCAGGCGTACTTCTCTGTCTCTCTGACCTTTCCCAGCACTTGCGCACTGCAGTACTTTGCTCTGCCCCCAACAGGGCAAATCAGTACGCCTGTGCAGGAGCGCAACATGAAGCAAGCAGGAGGACAACATCGCATAAAGATGGGAGGCATTGGACCCGGACCTGCGACACCCATTGGACTGGACTGCACCGGACTGCCCCCCCTGGGTGAGTATAATAAAACTTATTTTTCTTATCTTGCAGGTCAGACCGGGGGCTTATCTACAGCATTAGAGAATGCTGTAGATAAGCCCCAAGAGGTGGTGGCCGCATCTTATAGTGGCAAAACGAGGTGACAGGTTACCCTTTAAATGGCAAACTTGACTAGCAAAGAACAAATTCCATGCAAATCAAATTCCTCTCTGAAATCTGTATTCCTCCCCTCAAATTAAATTTCAGCAAATTCACTCATTTTTAGCAGGAAAATGCAAGAAAAAGTATTGTGTTCGGGTTCATATGATTTGTTCATATGGGATTAAATAACTTTAAAATCCAAATATTATCTGTATGTTTCTTAATCTGTTCAAGCCTTGCTCACTTTTCCACGTTCATGATTATGCACATTTCTGTTTATTAATTTTTGTACATGTAGTTTAACTTTTTTATTTCTCTATCCATATAACAGTATGAGAGCTTGGTTTTTTAAGAACAATTTCTAATATTAAATGACACGATTCATTTTAACATATCATGGACTAGAAATAAAGAAACAAAATTACAAGTGCGTTAATATTGCTAAAAAGTCCAATCCCACAAGTGATTTTTGATTTTTTTTATTTACCATGTTCACTATATGAAATATAAATATACTGTATATAAATATAATATAAAACTGACCTGTCAATATGATTCTCCAGGTCAGTACGAGAATGCAGATACCAAACATGTATGTATGTATGTATGTATTGTGGTGCAGTGACCGCTGTGTCCGCTAGGGGGCGCTGTGTGGGTGTCCCAGGACAGCCGTATAAGCATTTCCATTGCCCTGATAGGTGTAGGATACTGAAAGATCATAATGATCAGCAGAGGTACTGCTGAGTAGTACGTTCTGTTACAATGTGTCAGGGAAGCCTGTGTGTGGTTGTGTGCAATAGGACCTTGGGTGAGGTCATAGTCATGTGATCACCTGTGGGTGTGGTTATGGACCATATAAGGTACCTGAGGTCTGGTCACATGGGGGTGAATGCTGGGACCTGATTGGTCCAGTTTGGAAGGTCCCGTGAGGAGAAGGATCTCCTCACTAACAGCATGTGTGGACGCTGTGACTAATGGCGATGTGTGCCTGACCGTTCCCAGGGGGAGGGAAGGAACGTTTGCAGTGTAAAGCAGCATGCAAGGTAACCCGGAGACGGGACTGCTACTGGGAGACTGTATAGCCTGCTGGCTAGTTGAAGCACAGCCTGTGTGACTAGGAGGGCTATAGGGGAGCAGAGCTCCAGTGTGAAGATACCCTGCTGTCTGCTATAAGACTGTTGCATATTACTGCTGGAGGTTTATGAAGGATGAATAAACCTCATGGACTATGATTTGTTGGAAAATCCTGTGCCGGATGTGTTTTTTGATCGCTGCAAGCGAGAACCCCTACTTACATGACAGCGCTACCTCACAAATGGTGGAGAATTGCTAAGGGCAATATAGTAGCCTTGTTGCTGGGGGCAACGGAAAAGGACTGCCAAAAAAAAAGAAAAAAACTTTGTTGCTAAGGGCTGCGGTTCCAACAGCACATGTTGCAGTGCTGGCAACGCTGAGCCAGGAGGGCTGACTGTTGTGAAAGCCGTATACTGACAGCAGCTCAGTGAAAGAGACTGGTGATTGCTAGGGTGCCTCTGCGGATAAGAGGTACCCGAGGACCTGTGTGCCGACACAGGTAACGGACAGGTGTTCGTTGTTGTACTGACCTGGGTCAGTGAGCAAGGTCCTGGAGGGTCAGTGTTGGGAGGTTCTGGGAGAGGAATCGGATCCCTGGAACACGTGATATGACCTTGGACCTGGTGAGGCCGGTGTGTTGGGAGACCCTGGGAGGAGGGTTGGCTACCTGAATAGCACCCTGTGTGCCCTGTGTGTTGGACGGTCTCAGGCGGAGACGGTACGTCCTGAATAGCGCACAGACAGGATACGTGAGTTTTTGGAGTTTTTTCGTGTATGTGTTTTTTCTTTTTCCTCTGCAAAACCTGAAGGTGCTTGCTGTGGCTCAGTGGGGTCACGAAGGTCTCGCAGCACAGGGACCTGGTGTTTTCCTTTTTTGGGATCTCCTCTTTGAGCATTGGTAGCAGACGCTGTCTGTCTACACCATCCGGCTGCAGCTTTATTGCATGTGACTAAGCGGATACAGTAGTTGTGGCTTTACACAACTATTAAGGGTGAGTACCCTGTATTATTTCTTTATACCCATTATACCTGCACTGGTAAGGCCCTATGGGCGCGCTTTTGTGGTTTCTTTTATCTTCGAGGGTGACAAGCGGCTTCCGGTAACCCGGCGGGGTTACGAAGGGGACAAGCGGCTTCCGGTGGATCGGCGGGTCCACGAAGACAGCGCAGCAGGAGCTGCAGTGACACCAGCAGCTGTGTGTGAACAGCAGCTGGTGATCGGTGACAGCAGGAGCTGTGGTGGTGCCAACAAAGACTTGTGTGGTATCGTAAGAGACACAAACTGTGTGGTGTGAACTGTGGTCTGAGAAGACCGGTATAACAGACATGGGGAGATCTCGAAAGGGGGTGGAGTTTCAAAAGGGGCGGTGACCCAAATCGGGGTAGTAGCACAAAAGGGGGTGGAGTCCCAAATTGGAGCGGTAACCCAAAAAGGGGTGGAGTCCCAGGAGGGGGCGGCAACCCAAAGTGGGGTGGTGGTCCAGAAAAGGGCCAAGTTTGAAGAAATGACAGCACTGGATGGCTCAGTGGGTATGTCTGGAGTACAGCAGTGTGTGTGTATGACTTGGTCAGAATGTGGGATATCCTTTCCAGATAGTGACGATGGGCCGCAGGTGTGTACCGTGATGCTGCATTGGGAAGGAGTCCCTGGTAGGCTGGACTCAAGGAGTCAGGTGACTCTGACAGGAACTCCGCTCGTTTTATCTCTTACCGAGAAAAACGTCAGAGTTCGCTGCGTCCACGGGGTCCTTGTGAATTATAAAGTGGACAGAGTCCTGTTTGAGATGACAAAGGGGGAGTGCCAAGGTGGTAGTATGCCACCAAACTTAGTGCATACCTTTGAGAGGCGTCGGGACTTTGTCATATTTAAAGATGTAGGGCAGGACGATAGAGACGTTTCTATGGTAGTGCTAGCAGACACTGAGACGCTGACACCTCCTAACGTGCACAGGCCAGACATAAGGGCGACCGGAGAAAGAATTGCGTCAGACGAAATTACTGACCTGACGTCACCTGAAGGGTACCACAGTGTGAATGAGAATGGTGTGGTAAACGAAAAGAGTGGAGTTGACACACGGATAGAGAGTGTCTTGGGGGTTCACCGTACGATGTGGTGTGACTGTGACGTGTTGTTGCCAGTAGCCACCACTAGGACAGAATCTAATGCTGTGCTGACTGAAACTCGTGACAGGACTGGTGGTAACCTGATCGAGAGGATAACGGGAATAGAAACACAGTCAGAGGGTAACCGGGGGGTTCACTCGACTGATAGGACTGACTCAGTTGTACCCTTTGACGATATAGTTAAAGAATTAGTGGTGCGACATGTGCTGGCCAAAAGAGAGCAAGATCAGGAGATACAACTAATAAAAAAGACAGTGGAAGAACATGTCAAACAAGAAAGAATCTTGAGACAATTGGCCAAGCACAAGGTGGAGGGGCTCGAGAAAGAAGTCTTGGAGCTCAGAGGTCACCTGTCCACCTGGCAAAGTGTGAACAAGAGCCTTAAGGAAGAGATGGAGGAACTCAGAGGAGCAGTAGAAGGTCTTCTGCGGGAGAAGAGCTAGGACGGAGATGTGCAGCAGCTGGGTCCGAGTGATAACAAGACGGAACTGCTGGTACCTATCTTGGCAAAGGCTCGCGAAGAGATAAAATCTCCTGAAGTTGGTGAGCAAAGAGCCGAAGACCCGGTCGGGTCAACTGTAGTGAGAGAAGTGTTCGTGGTAAAGCCAAAGTCTTCTGTCCAGGAAGAGAGCAAGACCACGACCTTCAAATCTGTGATCGAGGTACCCGAAGACATGCAAGAAGCCTGTGCGGAGGAAGGGGTACATGAGGCTTTCAAAGAGGCGGTAAAAGCGTGTGAGGTGCACTGGGCACCTGAGACTCGGCAGTTGGTGATAGTATCAGCCAGGGAAGATACATCAAACCGAGTAGCTGTCCTGAAAGAGATGCATTTGCATTGTCTACGTGTCAAACAATTGGTTATGCAGAGTAATATGAAGGCTGCTCGACGCCTAGAGATAGCAAGAGAGGCTATGGATCGGTTGGGTTTGAGGAAAGATGTGGTTCCGGTACCCAAAGCTCTGAGTGGGAGAATCATTGGAAGGTCCGGGAAGGTAATGCAAGACCTTGTGAATATCTCCGGTGTGGTGAGGATCCCTCCGGATGATGACCAGGTATCCAGGGAAGTGGATAGGATTTCCATCATGGTGGTTGGCTCCGTGGAAAGCCTGAGAGACTTTTGGATGCTCCTGGAGTATCGAGTGGAGTACCTGCAAGAAATTGAGCAGTTGAGGCTGGACCGTCGGCGAATTAATAAAGAAATACAGAATACCAGGTGGCAGCCGCCTCCAACCCAAGATGTAAGGACCCAAACGGTTCCTCCAAGAAGTGACAGGGCAGATGGCAGAAGAGTGTCAGCAAGGGGTAGTTCGACTGGCAGGATGACGTTGAAAGACCATAGTTCCTGTGAGACGCTGACTGAGTCAGACTCAGACCAGACAGCAGGCTCTACTAAGACTTATGACCACACCAACCGAGAGAGACGGTCAGTGAGAGAAAGATCAGGTGACGAAGCGTACTGCAGACAGGTGGAGACTAGAGAGTGTCTGATGACGCAGACAAACCGTGACTGGGGGGTCAAAGACAATGACCGGTATTATGACCGCTGGGAGCGGGGGAGGCCTAACGTAGAGATGAGGCCGTATGACAAATGGAGACGGTTCTCTCGACCTGGTGGGCAAGGTATAGTGAGTGCCCAGTCTCGAGAGCCGGGGGTTATGCTGTGTGTTCAGCCCCACAGGTTTGAACATAGGGGGGAGGTATGTGGTGCAGTGACCGCTGTGTCCGCTAGGGGGCGCTGTGTGGGTGTCCCAGGACAGCCGTATAAGCATTTCCATTGCCCTAATAGGTGTAGGATACTGAAAGATCATAATGATCAGCAGAGGTACTGCTGAGTAGTACGTTCTGTTACAATGTGTCAGGGAAGCCTGTGTGTGGTTGTGTGCAATAGGACCTTGGGTGAGGTCATAGTCATGTGATCACCTGTCGGTGTGGTTATGGACCATATAAGGTACCTGAGGTCTGGTCACATGGGGGTGAATGCTGGGACCTGATTGGTCCAGTTTGGAAGGTCCCGTGAGGAGAAGGATCTCCTCACTAACAGCACGTGTGGATGCTGTGACTAATGGCGATGTGTGCCTGACCGTTCCCAGGGAGAGGGAAGGAACCTCTGCAGTGTAAAGCAGCATGCAAGGTAACCCGGAGACGGGACTGCTACTGAGAGACTGTATAGCCTGCTGGCTAGATGAAGCACAGCCTGTGTGACAAGGAGGGCTATAGGGGAGCAGAGCTCCAGTGTGAAGATACCCTGCTGTCTGCTATAAGACTGTTGCATATTACTGCTGGAGGTTTATGAAGGATGAATAAACCTCATGGACTATGATTTGTTGGAAAATCCTGTGCCGGATGTGTTTTTTGATCGCTGCAAGTGAGAACCCCTACTTACATGACAGCGCTACCTCACAGTATATACACTCACTGGCCACTTTATTAGGTACACCTGTCCAACTGTGTGTTAAGACTTAATTTCTAATCAGCCAATCACATGGCGGCAACTCAGTGCATTTAGGCATGTAGACATGGTCAAGACAATCTCCTGCAGTTCAAACCGAGCATCAGTATGGGGAAGAAAGGTGATTTGAGTGCCTTTGAACGTGGCATGATTGTTGGTGCCAGAAGGGCTGGTCTGAGAATTTCAGAAACTGCTGATCTACTGGGATTTTCACGCACAACCATCTCTAGGGTTTACAGAGAATGGTCCGAAAAAGAAAAAAAATCCAGTGAGCGGCAGTTCTGTGGCCGGAAATGCCATGTTGATGCCAGAGGTCAGAGGAGAATGGGCAGACTGGTTCGAGCTGATAGAAAGGCAACAGTGACTCAAATTGCCACCCGTTACAACCAAGGTAGGCAGAAGAGCATCTCTGAACGCACAGTGCGTCGAACTTTGAGGCAGATGGGCTACAGCAGCAGAAGACCACACTGGGTACCACTCCTCTCAGCTAAGAACAGGAAACTGAGGCTACAATTTGCACAAGCTCATCGAAATTGGACAGTAGAAGATTGGAAAAACGTTGCCTGGTCTGATGAGTCTCGATTTCTGCTGCGACATTCGGATGGTAGGGTCAGAATTTGGCGTAAACAACATGAAAGCATGGATCCATCCTGCCTTGTATCAACGGTTCAGGCTGGTGGTGGTGGTGTCATGGTGTGGGGAATTTTTTCTGGGCACTCTTTGGGCCCCTTGGTACCAATTGAGCATCGTTGCAACGCCACAGCCTACCTGAGTATTGTTGCTGACCATGTCCATCCCTTTATGACCACAATGTACCCAACATCTGATGGCTACTTTCAGCAGGATAATGCGCCATGTCATAAAGCTCGAATCATCTCAGATTGGTTTCTTGAACATGACAATGAGTTTACTGTACTCAAATGGCCTCCTCAGTCACCAGATCTCAATCCAATAGAGCATCTTTGGGATGTGGTGGAACGGGAGATTCGCATCAGGGATGTGCAGTCGACAAATCTGCGCCAACTGTGTGATGCCATCATGTCAATATGGTCCAAAATCTCTGAGGAATGCTTCCAGCACCTTGTTGAATCTCTGCCACGAAGAATTGAGGCAGTTCTGAAGGCAAAAGGGGGTCCAACCCCTTACTAGCATGGTGTACCTAATAAAGTGGCCAGTGAGTGTATATATATATATATATATATATATATATATATATATATATATACACTGCTCAAATAAATAAGGGGAACACTAAGATACCACATGGTAGATGTGTGAATGAAATATCGCAGCTTCAAATCTTTATTCATTACATAGTGGCATGCGTTGAGAACAATAAAAAATATAAATGATCAATGTAAATCAAAAATAATATCCCATGGAGGACTGGATTTGGAAGGATACTCAAAAAAGTGTAAAATCAAATTACAGGCTGATTAAACTTCAATGGAAATGCCTCAAGACAAGGAAATGATGTTCAGTAGTGTGCGTGGCCTCCATGTGCCTGTATGACCTCCCTACAATGCCTGGGCATGCTCCTGATGAGGCAGCGGATGTTGTCATGAGGGATCTCCTCCCAGACCTGGACTAAAGCATCCGCCAACTCCTGCACAGTCTGTAGTGCAACATGATGTTGGTGGATGGAGGGTGACATGATGTCCCAGATGTGCTCAATCGGATTTAGGTCTGGGGAATGGGCGGGCCAGTCCATAGCTTCAATGCCTTCATCTTGCAGGAACTGCTGACACACTCCAGCCACATGAGGTCTGGCATTGTCCTGCATTAGGAGGAACCCAGGGCCAACCGCACCAGCATATGGTCTCACAAGGGGTCTGAGGATCTCATCTCAGTACCTAATGGCAGTTAGGCTACCTCTGGAGAGCACATAGAGGGCTGTGCTGCCCTCCAAAGAAATGCCACCCCACACAATTACTGACCCACTGCCAAACTGGTCATGCTGAAGGATGTTGCAGGCAGCAGATCGCTCTCCACGGCATCTTCAGACTCTATCACATCTGTCACATGTGCTCAGTGTGAACCTTCTTTCATCTGTGAAGAGTACAGGGCGCCAGTGGCGAATTTGTTTATCCTGGTGTTCTGTGGCAAATGCCAAGCATCCTGCACGGTGTTGGGCTGTGAGCACAACCCCCATCTGTGGACATCGGGCACTCGGATCATCCTCATGGAGTCGGTTTCTAACCATTTTTGCAGACACATGCACATTTGTGGCCTGCTGGAGGTCATTTTGCAGGGCTCTGGCAGTGTTCCTCCTGTTCCTCCTTGCACAAAGGCTGAGGTAGTGGTCCTGATGCTGGGTTGTTGCCCTCCTATGGCCCCCTCCACGTCTTCTGGTGTACTGGCCTGTCTCCTGGTAGCGCCTCCAGCCTTTGAACACTTTGCTGATAGACACAGCAAACCTTCTTGCCACAGATCGCATTGATGTGCCATCCTGGATGAGCTGCACTACCTGAGCCACTTGTGTGGGTTGTAGAGTCCATCTCATGCTACCACGAGTGTGAAAGCACAACCAACATTCAAAAGTGACCAAAACATCAGCCAGAACGCATTGATACTGAGATGTGGTCTGTGGTCCCCACCTGCAGAACCATTCCTTTATTGAGGGTGTCTTGATAATTGCCAATAATTTCCATCTGTTGTCTATTCCATTTGCCCAACAGCATGTGAAATTGATTGTCAATCAGTGTTGCTTCCTAAGTGGACAGGTTGATTTAATTGGAGTTATATTCTATTGTTTAAGTGTTCCCTTTATCTTTTTGAGCAGTGTATATATATATATATATATAGTGGGGTGACTGGTAGTCACGTGGTTAATGGGAGGTATATGTCACAGGGATGGATGCTCCCTGTGATGCAACCCGAAGTATTTTGTCGTTAGTGCACATGAGCACTAATATGGAGTTTACTGCACCTTTGTCCGGGTTGCGG
Organism: Dendrobates tinctorius; assembly: GCF_039654945.1. Classification (NCBI taxonomy): domain Eukaryota; kingdom Metazoa; phylum Chordata; class Amphibia; order Anura; family Dendrobatidae; genus Dendrobates; species Dendrobates tinctorius. The sequence goes on along the minus strand of NW_027361747.1, from coordinate 30,477,063 downwards.
GTAGCTATGAGAGATGAGAGGGTCTGACTACCCATATTACCTCACCTCTGGGTGAGGGTGCTAACTGTACCCCTTTTTCCTGTGTGTATGGTCATGAGGTTCAGGACCTGCAGTGAGGTCATGACCATGTAACCAGCCCATCTGATCCATACCTCACACGTGGGTGTGGTTACAGGCTATGTAATCGAGGTGTGTTTAGCACATGGGAGCGAATGCTTGGGAGTCTAGCAGTGCACACAGACTTCCATGTGTCCAGGTGGGACACTACAGAGTGGTCTGTGTGCAGAGAAGGAGAAGCCTTCCTGTGTCTGTGCTCCAGATAGAGCTCTGCTATGGACATTGATGCCGTGTCTGCCTGATGTAAAGACTGCTTACCTCTTTTGTTTGGATTTGATGGTTTATGGAGCAAATAAACTCACATGGACGTCAAAGAAAATGTGCCTCCTGTTTCCTCCTACGCAGCTGAATGAGTACAATCGTATATATATATATATACACAGTACAGACCAAAAGTTTGGCCACACCTTCTCATTCAAAGAGTTTTCTTTATTTTCATGACTATGAAAATTGTAGATTCACTCTGAAGGCATCAAAACTATTAATTAACGCATGTGGAATTATATAATTAACAAAAAAATGTGAAACAACTGAAAATATGTCTTATATTCTAGGTTCTTTAAAGTAGCCTCCTTTTGCTTTGATTACTGCCTTGCACACTCTTGGCATTCTATTGATGAGCTTCAAGAGGTAATCACTGGAAATGGTCTTCCAACAGTCTTGAAGGAGTTCCCAGAGATGCTTAGCACTTCTTGGCCCTTTTGCCTTCACTCTGCAGTCCAGCTCACCCCAAACCATCTCGATTGGGTTCAGGTCTGGTGACTGTGGAGACCAGGTCATCTGGCGTAGCACCCCATCACTCTCCTTCTGGGTCAAATAGTCCTTACACAGCCTGGAGGTGTGTTTGGGGTCATTGTCCTGTTGAAAAATAAATGATGGTCCAACTAAACGCAAGCCGGATGGAATAGCATGCCGCTGCAAGATGCTGTGGTAGCCATGCTGGTTCAGTATGCCTTCAATTTTGAATAAATCCCCAACAGTGTCACCAGCAAAGCACCCCCACACCATCACACCTCCTCCTCCATGCTTCACGGTGGGAGCCAGGCATGTAGAGTCCATCCGTTCACCTTTTCTGCGTCGCACAAAGACACGGTGGTTGGAACCAAAGGTCTCAAATTTGGACTCATCAGACCAAAGCACAGATTTTCACTGGTCTAATGTCCATTCCTTGTGTTCTTTGATGGCCACTCGTTTTTCTTTACTTAGCTGCTTTTTTCTTGCCATAATACAAATTCTAACAGTCTATTCAGTAGGACTATCAGCTGTGTATCCACCAGACTACTGCACAACACAACTGATGGTCCCAACCCCATTTATAAGGCAAGAAATCCCACTTATTAAACCTGACAGGGCACACCTGTGAAGTGAAAACCATTTCCTGTGACTACCTCTTGAAGCTCATCAAGAGAATGCCAAGAGTGTGCAAAGCAGTAATCAAAGCAAAAGGTGGCTACTTTGAAGAACCTAGAATATAAGACATATTTTCAGTTGTTTCACATTTTTTCATTAATTACATAATTCCACATGTGTAAATTCATGGTTTTGATGCCTTCAGAGTGAATCTACAATAAAGAAAACTCTTTGAATGAGAAGGTGTGTCCAAACTTTTGGTCTGTACTGTATATACATATATATATTATATACTGGTATTATATAATGGTAGTTTGTGTTTGCTAACTATGTAAGAAGGCTAATGGATGGTTAGAATACCCTTGAAAACCCTTGTGCAAGTATGTTAGCACAGCTGAAAACAGTTTGGCTGATTAGAGAAGCTATAAACCTGACCTTCCTTTTGAGCTAGTTGAGAATCTGGAGAATTACATTTGTTGGTTCCATTAAGCTCTCAAAATGGCCAGAAAAAAAGAACTTTCATGTGAAACTCAACAGTCTATTCTTGTTCTTAGAAATGAAGGCTATTTCATAAAAGAAATTGCCAAGAAACTGAAGATTTCCTACAGTGATGTGTACTACTCCCTTCAGAGAAGAGCACAAACAGGCTCAAACCAGAGTAGAAAGAAAAGTGGGAGGCTCCGCTGAACAACTGAGTAACTAGTACAATAGAGTCTGTAGTTTGAGAAATTGACACCTCATAGGTCCTCAACTGGCAGCTTCATTAAATAGTACACACAAAATGCTGGCCTTCAGGGCTGAGTGGCAAAGAAAAAGCCATATCTGAGACTGGCTAATAAAAGGAAAAGATTAATATGGGCAAAAGAACACAGACATTGGACAGACAAATCCAAGTTTGAGGTGTTTGGATTGCACAGAACAACATTTGTGGGACGCAGAACATCTGAAAAGATGTTGGAAGAGTGCTTGATGCCATCTGTCAAGCATGGTGGAGGTAATGTGATGGTCTGGGGTTGCTTTGGTGCTGCTAAAGTGGAAGATTTGTACAAGGTAAAAGGGATTTTGAATAAGGAAGGCTATCACTCCATTTTGCAACGCCATGCCATACCCTGTGGACAGCGCTTGATTGGAGCCAATTTCATCCTACAAGAGGACAATGACCCAAGCACACCTCCAAATTATGCAAGAACTATTTAGGGAAGAAGCAGGCAGCTGGTATTTTATCTGTAATGGAGTGGCCAGTGCAGCCACCAGATCTCAACTCCATTGAGCTGTTGTGGGAGCAGCTTGACCGTATGGTACGCAAAAAGTGCCCATCAAGCCAAACCAACTTGTGGGAGGGGCTTCTGGAAGCATGGGGTGAAATTTCTCCAGATTACCTCAGCAAATTAACTGCTAGAATGCCAAAGGTCTGCAATGCTGTAATTGCTGCAAAGTAAGCATTCTTTGACGAAAGCAAAGTTTGAAGGAGAAAGTTATAATTTCAAATAAAAAAATTTTTTTGAACCTTGTCAATGTCTGGACTAGATTTTAAATTCATTTGTTGATTCATTTGATTAATAAAAGTATGAGTTTTCATGGAAAACACAAAATTGTCTGGGTGACCCCAAACTTTTGAATGGCAGTGTATATATATTTTTTATTATTTAAGTGGTAAAAAAAAATCAGAAATTTGTTAAAAAAAAAAATAGAAATTTTGCTTCTGTCACCATCTTTTGAAACCCATAACATTTTCAGTTTCAGGATATGGGGCTGTATGAGAGCTTATTTTTTTGTGGCCTGAGAAGATGCTTTTACTGATACTATTTTGGGATGTATACGATGTTTCGATCGTCTCTTATTGTATTTTATTGCAATGTTGTGGCAGCCAAAACAATTACAGTAATTCAAGTGTTTCACTTTTTTTATCACTGTTATTTAGGAATAAGATTAATTTATTTTATATTTTTATAAATGGAAATTTTACAAACACAGCATTACCAAATAAGTGTAATTATTATTGCTTTATTTTTAATGGTGCAAAAGGGATGTGATTTGAACTTGTGCTTTTTTTATTGTTTTCATATTTTTAAAAACATTATTTTTTTACTGTATTTAATAGTCAACTTAGGGGACTTGAAGCTGCGATCATCTATTAGCTTTTGCTATACAAAGCAGTGCTTTCACAGGAGAATTGTCATGATAGCAATGGAGGTCTTCAGCAGACCCCCGGCTGTTATGTCGACCTATCAGAGCACGGCGATCATATCACGGGTGCGCCAATGGGCATATGAACTGACGCACCCCATGGATGCTTCATACTAATTGCCACTGTCAGAGATTGATAGCAGCAGTTAACAGATTAACAGCCAAGGATGGAGCTCCGCTTCACCTGCAGCTGTGAAAGGAACATAATGGCCCTCATCTGCGGGCAAGTCAGAAGCATGGCATATGACGTATAAAAATGCTTTCTTGTTAGACAATTACTTTTTTATTCAAATTTTTTGCTAATATCATGGAAGAGTTTAAAGAAAAGAAATTAAATATGTCTGTTTTTCACATTGTTTTCTCATTTATTTATGCACACAGTGATAGGTTTTCCCCTATTACAATTATTTTATAAATATAATATATGGGAAAGGTAAAAACTGTGGTTCTTACTATTGTTAGTTTTTCTTCTTTTTATTTTGTTGTATTTATTATTTTTTACTTTCTGATTATTTAAATGTATTAATTTCATTCATTTAGACTCCCATAAAGTCATCAAAGAACTTTTGGGGCTTTTCAAAATTAACCCCTCCTGCAAAACCATGCTGAATTCACATCTTGGTAAGATGCTGGCTACTAGGGCTCGCTCACACTACCGTATAAATCAAACAAGTGCAATCTGCAAAAAATCAGACTGCTCGCCGCCGACCAGTGTTATTCAGTGAGGCAGTGCAGATCAGTGTATTTTTTCTCAGCATGAGAAAAAAAAAATCTCATTATGCTGAAATTTCAATCCCAAATCGGACTGTGCGAGAAAAAAATCGGATGCCGGACCATCAGTATGGCATCCAATATTTGCAGATACATTACAACTGTGTAGCATAGGAAACTTTAAATGGTCCTGTAAAAAATTAGCAGCTGCTGAGTTAAAAAAAACAGATTGCATACGGATGAAAAGTGAGAAAAAAATCGTCTCGCTCTCCTGAATGAGAATGGGACTGACTGGTGACAGTGCATGAGCAGGCATCCTGTTGGACGGCTTACCGAGACACCAGCTGCTGACACACCACGCAAGCGCACTGAGACAGTATGTAAAGTGACATTGTGCAAAAAACAGAAAATGAAGGAAGGTGCTGCTGTATAACGTCTAAGTCCACTGCGGACATGCATAAACTTGAAGAGACAAAAACAGCAAGTATGATTACTATTTATATGTTAAAAATAATTACAATATGATGTGTACTAAATATATGAAAATAAAGACTGGTGCATATTGAAATAAATGGTGTGGTGATGAAATTACTGATCCCATAATGGATCAAAGCATATGTTTGATATGTGGAAATGAGAATATAATGTTGATAAGTGAATTAGTGACCTATGAGAAAAAAATTATTATAATTATTAATATTTATTTATATAGCTCCATTGATTCCATGGTGCTGTACATGAGAAGGGGATACATACAAATTACAGATATCACTTACAGTAAACAAACTAACAATCACAGACTAATATAGAGGGGAGAGAGGACCCTGCCCTTTAGGGCTTACATTCTACAGGATGGTGGGGAGGGAGACAGTAGGGGGTTGCAGCAGCTCCAGTGATGGTGAGGCGGTGGCTCCAGTAGTGGTGAGGAGGCAGTGGGGATCATTGCAGGCTGTAGGCTTTACTGAAGAGATGGGTTTTCAGGTTCCATCTGAAGGATCTGAGTGTGGTTGATAGCCGGACGTGTTGGGGCAAAGAATTCCAGAGGATGGGGGCTATTCGGGAGAAGTCTTGGAGGCGGTTGGGTGAGGAGAGAATAAGTGTGGAGGAGAGAAGGAGGTCTTGGGAGGATCGGAGATTACGTGAGGGGAGATATTGGGAGATTAATTCAGAGATGTATGGAGGAGACAGGTTATAGATGGCCTTGTAGGTCAGTATTAGTAATTTGAATTGGATACGCTGAGGGAGTGGGAGCCAGTGAAGAGATTTGCAGAGGGGAGAAGCGGAGGAGTAGCGAGGAGAGAGATGAATTAGTCGGGCAGCAGAGTTAAGGATATACTGGAGAGGTGCGAGAGTGTTAGCAGGGAGACCACAGAAAAAGATGTTGCAGTAGTCGAGGCGGGAGATGATGAGGTGTTATGATGAGTCACCGAAGGAGGAAAAAACAAAATACTAGCTAAGTCCAGAAAAACCAGAGAGGTTGGCAGCTATTGGATTGTAGACCCCTGAACCTATCCACAACAACTAGCAGAAGCCGTGGGGGGTTCCTACGGTGCCCTAGACCCCTCGATCACAGCTGGAGAACTACATAGCCTAAAGACAGAAAGGGGAGAAACTAAACTGCCCCAGAGCAGACCCCAAAGCAATAGGCAGCCCCCAACATATAATGACTGTGAAGCAAGATGAAAACACTAACACAGAGAGAAAGATAGGTTGAGCAAATGATGGGGCCCAAGCTAACTAAATAGGACAGGATAGGAAAGCCGCTCTCTGCCATCCGCAAAAACCCTATCCAAAATGTGCCAACCGACTGATAGGAAAAACAGGCCCTGAAGTCGCTAGGCTTCAAAAGACTATATCAGCACTCAGGTATATTCTGAAGACAGAGCCAAAGATCAACAGATCAGAGACAAAAATGGAATTCAGCTCACCCCTGGCCGGGGATGGCAGAACTCCCAAAAAACAAGGCAAAACAAAAACAAAACTGAAGTGTACAAAGCAGAGCAGAAAAACTTAGCTTTGAGACGCAGGAATCAGACTGGTCTCCAAGAATCCAGCAGGATCACCAGCAAGGCAGAAGGGCGTCGGCTGCCTTATATCCAGTCCTCAATTCCAGCCACCCAGTCATCATCTAGCTGCCCAGGTGTTTGGTAATCAGCCTCACTACCTTCCTTCACCTGAGGAGGGAGTTCATCAGACCTCAAAGGTGAAGGGAAAAATGAACTCACAACATTGAGGGCATGCACAAGCATTTTAGTAAAGTGAGGGTTGAGGAAGGGACAGATTCTGGAAATATTTTTGAGCTGGAGGCGGCAGGAAGTGGAGAGAGCTTGGATGTGCAGTTTGAAGGACAGGGCAGAGTCAAGGGTTACTCCAAGGCAGCGGACCTCTGGTACGGGGGAAAGCATGATGTCGTCAATTGTTATAGATGGGTCAGTTAAGGAAGATCTGTGAAATGGGGGAAAGATGATCATGAGAAGAAAATTGGGAAATAGTAAGTGATAGAACCTGGACAGAATGATGAATAATAAAATAATGAAATAATTAATTGAGTGAATAAGAAAAATAGAATAAAAAGATAAGATAATCCTTTAATCGTCCCACCATGGGGAAATTCAGAGCATTACAGCAGCAAGGCAGGAACAAGCACAGATACAGATGCATAATAGGCATTACATTGACAGTAGGTAGGTACATATACGAAAAAAAAAAAAAAATGTAACCGGACTGTCACAACTTTGGATCTATCAGTTCTCTGTTTGGGTCGTTCTCCGTTTTGGACAGTGCTGGTTATACAGCCTAACTGCAGCAGGAAGGAAGGACTTTCGATAGCGCTCCCTCTCACATTTAGGATGAAGTAACCGGTCACTGACAGTACTGCACATCTTTGTCACGGTCTCATGCATGGGATGGGAATCATTCTGCACCATGTAGCTCACCTTGGCCAGTATCCTCCTGTCGCCTACTTCCTGAACTGGGTCAAGTGGGCATCCCAGGACAGAGGTGGCCCTTCTAATCAGTTTGTCCAGCCTATTCCTGTCCCTGGCTGATATGCCACTACCCCAGCACGCCACACCAAAGAAGATGACTGATGCCACAACAGAGTTGAAGAAGGATGCAAGGAGTGCCCCTCTAACTCCGAAGGCTCTCAGCCTTCTGAGCAGATAAAGCCTGCTTTGGCCCTTCCTGTACACTGCATCCAAGTGATGGGCCCAGTCAAGCTTATTATTGAGGATCACACCAAGGTACTTATAGGTGTCGACTATCTCAATGTCATTTCCCTGAATCTTCACCACTACTGGTGGATTTTTGCCCTTGCGAAAGTCCACCACCAATTCCTTGGTCTTCCCGGAATTAATCCTAAGGTGGTTCCTCTGACACCACTCCACAAAAGCTTGGTTAGTATCTCTGTACTCTCTTTCATCTCCTCCTGTGATGAGGCCTACTATTGCAGAGTCATCAGAATACTTCTGCAAGTAGCAGCTAGATGAGTTGCACCTAAAATCCGCAGTGTACAGTGTGAAGAGAAAAGGGGTAAAAACTGTACCTTGAGGTGCCCCTGTATTGCAGATCACTGTGTCTGACACACTCTCCCAAACCTTTACAAACTGAGGTCGGTTCGTGAGGTAGTTAAGGATCCAGGTGGAGAGTTGGAGGTCCACACCAACAAGGCCCAGCTTGTCTCTCAGTAGACCTGGCTGTATGGTGTTAAAAGCACTAGAGAAATCGAAGAACATTATTCTCACAGTGTTCCCAGGTTTCTCCAGGTGAGAGAGAGTCCTATCTAGAAGGTGGATAATGGCATCATCCACACCAATGCCCGGCCTGTAGGCAAACTGGAGAGGGTCCATATCCGAGCTCACTAGAGGACGGAGACGTGTGAGAACCAATCTCTCTAGTACCTTCATCAGGTGTGATGTCAATGCTACAGGTCTATAGTCATTAAGGTCTTTCGGAAAAGGTTTTTTCGGAACTGGTACCACACACGATAATTTCCACAGTTGTGGTACTATACCCATTCTCAGGCTCATATTGAACAGATATGTAATGATCTCACTCAGCTGGTGCCCGCAGGTTTTGATTAGCCTTGCACTGATGCCGTCAGGACCTGCAGCCTTCATAACTTTGATCTTATTCAGTTCTTTTGCAACCTGGGTACTTGTGAAGAACAGACCCTGGCTCAGTTGACAAGTTGCAGCAGGGGGTGAGGTTATTGTAGCAGAGAGGTGTGAATGGTATGCAGGGGCAGGAGCAGCCAGTGTGTGATTAAATCTGTTAAAGAATAGATTAAGTTCATTAAGCCCCTCTTTATCTACAACCATCCTGGAGACAGTCTGTCTATGCCCAGATATAGACCTTAGACCCTCCCAGACTTCATGGATCCTTTTCTGTGACAATTTCAGTTCAATCCTTCTCTTATAATTAGCCTTTCCCTGCCTGATTAGATACTTCAGATCCTTCTGCACCTCTCTCAGCCTGCCCTTGTCACCTGATCTGAAGGCCACCTTCTTCTCTTTGAGAAGAGCCTTTATTCCGGGGCTGATCCATGGTCTGTTGTTAGAGAAGCACCTCACTACTTTTGTGGGTACCGTGTTGTCTACACAGAAATTAATGTAGTCTGTTATACAGTGTGTGAGATCATCCATGTCATCACCATAGGAATCTTGCAGCACTTCCCAAGTGGTTGTTTCAAAGCAGTCTCTCAGAGCATCATCACTGTCCTCAGTCCATATCCTCACTGTGCGAGTGACAGCAGGTTCTCTCTGTACAAGTGGCTTGTACACGGGGTGGAGGTGCACTAGGTTGTGATCCGATCTTCCAAGGGGCGGTAGGGCTGATGAGGCATATGCCCCTCTCACATTGGCAAAGAACAAGTCCAATGTTTTGTTGTCTCTAGTGAGGCAGGTAACATACTGTGTGCAACTGGGTAGTATGGATGCTGGAGACACATGATTGAAGTCTCCCAAAACCAGAAGGAGTGCTTGGGGGTGAAGGGACTGCATCATGCTCACTGTGGATTGTAGGACCTCAGTGGCAGCATCAGCTCTCGCAGAAGGGGGGACATATGCAGCTATCATGATTACATGCGATAGTTCCCTCGGTAAATAAAAAGGTCTCATGCCCACAGCTAATAGCTCAATGTCCTTACAGCATGTTTGCTCTTTGACCACGATGTGCCTAGAGTCACACCATCTATCATTCACAAATATCGCCAGCCCTCCGCCTTTCCTCTTACCGCTCTCCCTTGTCCTGTCCGCGTGAATGAGTTTAAAGCCATCCAACGAGACAACAGTCTCCGGAGTACCTTCGGTGAGCCAGGTCTCTGTAAACAGCAACACGCTGCTCTCCCTTAATTCCCGATGATGTCTGGTCAGCGCCGACAGTTCGTCCATCTTATTCCCGAGTGATCTCACATTGCCCATAATGACGGAGGGAAGAGCAGGTCTATAGCGCCTTCTTCTAGCTTTCCTGAGGGCTCCAGCTCTGCAACCTCTTCTCTTAGTCTTCCTGGTGGAATGTCCTCTGGTCTATTAGCAGCATGCTGCCTTGCTGTATCCCTAAGCAGCAGTATAGCTTCTCTGGAGTAGACAATAGGGTCTTGTTCAGTTCCTGGATTTCCCAACACAATAGATCCAAGTAAAAACAAGGTAAAAAGTCCATCAAAGGTCCAGATCCTCTTATGGTTTTCCATAGTGCAATGTCCCTTTGGAGTAACAATAAAAAAAAAGAGAAAGGAAAAATAGAAAATAGAAAAAAAAGAGAGCAAAGAAGGAGCTACTGTAACAGGCTGCCACTCCAGCGGTGCCAGGAAGTTATGTCTTCCTTATGTTATAAGTGGATTAATGTGAAGTATTTATACAAAAGTGAATAAGTTGAAATATGATCCAAAATAGTATAAAATATAAAAAATGAAAAAATAACAAATTCCTTAGCCAAAGTAAATGTCTCATCTTTTTAGTCCAATAATTTTGCATCTAAATAAAGGGACAAAAAAGTTCCTATAGATGTCAATCCCAATAGGAACATCTTCATCCCATGAATCCCAAAGCACCAAACTGATCCAGACATTGGTCCAAGATGGGCGCATAGGAATATCTATTCTGAAGGGAAACATCACAACCCAATTTATAACCTAGCAAAAAAAAAGCTGTTACTATCACAATTATAACCATAAATCCTTGAGATGGAAATAAATAAATAATCCAATAGAGAAAAAGAAATACGTTTCCAAAACACAACTATATATATTAAGATAAAAATTTAAAACCCCACCCTCCTCTAAGTATGAAATTAAAAACAAGTGATTACCTGTTATGTTACAAATTAGCTTACTAAATAAATGAACCAAAACTGAAACCCTAATTGAGGTCCGGTGGACTCACGGTGTTGAACCTGTAAATCCACCGACTCTCAATTCTGGAGAGGCTCTGGAACAAATCACCCCACCTCTGACCCAAGGATACCTGATCAATGGCTCTAAAAAGAAGCTTGGTCGCATCACACTGCTGAAATAGTAGAAAATGTTTGGGTGAGCTCTTGAGTTGTTCATCCTCCTTTGCTGTCTTAGCCTTTTCCACATCTCTAATGTGTTCCCTCACCCGAAGTTTAAATTCTCTTGTAGTCATACCTATATATCAGTCCACCGGAAACATCACCGTTCCGGTTCTCGCACTGCCCTCTGTGTGAGCTGGCAGGTGTGAATTGTGGTAACCTTACTTACTCATTTAATAACATTGGTCAAACTGCAATGCGACGTTTTCTCACATTGCAATCCTCCGTATTATATGCCAGTGTGAACGGGCCCTTAGGAGAAGAGTGGGAAGCATTATCATTGCTTATTGAAACGTAGCACTGATTTCACAGAAAGCAGTAAGACACAGAGGAAACCCCCTACTAAAAAGTACCTTTCTACACTAGCGCCTGGGAGACATCTCAGAACTTAACCATACATAAATTCAGTAAATACAGAAATATCGTGAAGAATACAGTGAGCTGATCTACTTTGTTAAGTTTTTCTTTACTGTATCAACTGAGAAATCAAATACGGCTGTGTTCACACTAAACATTTTGAGAAAAAAGTATTCAAATTGCTTTGAAACCATAACTTGTGACTACAACCATGAGTAAAAGTAAGAGAGACATTTACTGAGGGGAAATAGAATATATTAAAACTAAAAATGATAGTCTAAAGTTGAATTTTGAGGAGTGTTCTGCCTTCCTCCACGTATGATGCTGTGTGGATTCCAGCATACGGCTAAACCCTTCATCCAGTTCCCAGTAAAAAGACTGTATGGATGCTTAAGTCTATATTTATTGAGATGATGATGTGAACTTGGTAACAGTGAACAACAATGGTGGATGATAATGGGTAAAAACTACAAAGAAATAGACAGTATATCAGTACTGGCAGATAACAAAACAAAAGCAATAATACAGGGTGCTATTACATCAGTAACAGGAGTATTACAGAGGTTGCACAATACAACACATAAATGCAGTTAAGAGGGATATCTAAAGCAAACTTAGGCCAGGTTCATATTGCGTTAACCCAGCCTGCATTGACGGGCTGCGTTAACGGTATAGCATAACGCGATCTCATTAACGGTATAGCATAACGTGATCGCATTATGCTATACCCGCTAGCGTAGATTATTCATCTGTGCTAGCGGTGACGAAGCCTCAGATGCTGCAGCCCTTGTCTGAGGCTCCATCACTGAATGATGGCACATCGCAAGCGCATGCCGCTTTACAGCATGCGTCGAGATGCGCCTGATAATGGGGGTCAATGGCAGCATTAACGGACTGCGTTACACCGCGTTATGCCATGGTGTAACGCAGTCCATCTAACGGACTGCCATAACGCAATGTGACCCCGGCCTTAGGCTGCCAGCAGTGCACTAACCTAAACAGAAATGCATCTATCTACATGCAGTTCAAAGAGCATTACAACTAGCTGGAAGATACATTGCACCATATACCTCACTCATAAGACACTGCACGGAGGCTGCATAATGGCTAGCCAGTACAGATACATTGCACAAACACATAACTGTACTAGCTCTCTCCGGAATCTGTTGTGAATTCTCTTTCTGGCCTCCCTCTGGTTATTAATGAAGGTAGTGGAGATGGTCAGATTGACAGAGGGGTTGCGAGTTCTCTTTCTGGGCTCCCTCTGGTGACATTCATCCACTCAATGCCGACTTTTATTTCCCATTGACTTGCATTGGGGTCGGGTTTCGGACGAAACTCCGACTTTTTTTGCCCTAGTCGGACCAGTTTCATCTGAAACAAATTTTGCTTCATTAAACCCGATCCGACCAAAGTCGCTCAACTCTAATCCATAGGTGAAAATCACAAATGAAATGCAGATGCTAAAAACAGACACCCTGGCAATACATTAATGAAACTTGGATTTAAAACATTATTACATTTAACCAGTTTTCTGCGCACATGAACACACTCATCTGAATGAGGTCTTAAATGTACAAGATGGCAATACCCCTTTGACTCTAATGAGTTTAATGTTCTGGCATTCCTCTTTCATGCCATCTAGTGTTAACATTAGCATTATTTCCACTGAACATTAACCTTTGACATTTTAAACTATCTCTAGAGAATTCTAAATGTATCTAAGTGATCTCCATTGTTTTTATACTTCACAAATAACATTCATATTGTGCTTCACTTTCAAGAAAATGTGTCATGAATCATTGTGTACTGCAGCGACCTGCAGAATTTTAGACACCATTGTATGGCAAGTTATACATAGAAAGAGAAGAAATAATAGCATTCTGTCTAAAAATTGTCTGCATTTTATATTGTAATTCATCCAAAGTTTTGTAGCTAGAAATGTATTTTATACTGTAAATATCATTTTCCATTATTATTTTGAATGATATCTTTTATGTTTAACCATTCACTATCACAGATTTTCCTTTTCACATCATAATGTAAATGCCAGTTGCCAATAGGCCATGAAAAGGCAGTCCATCTGCCTCCCAGCGCTCCCTCTTTCTAACATCGCTTAATCCCAGTTGCAAGCAGGACACGGCAGCGGATGTGAGTTTTGTCAACGTTTTGCACTGACAAAATGACAATCAGCAGGTTTTTATTATTTATTCTGAGAGAAGCATAATGTAAAGGCAAAGAGCCTGATTCCAGTAAGGTGTCACTTACTAGGCTGTGTATTGTAGTTTAAATACAATCAGTGTTTTGTCAGCAGGAGATTATCCCTGCAGGACTACGTTTCACATGCAAGCTAGCACAGTTAATCTGTCTAACCCCGCACCCACCACTGCTTACCAGCTTGTCCGAAATTCACATTCACAGGGGGATGGTCAGGATTATGCACAGTATAACATTTTGACCATTGCCACACCTACAGCAAAGAACCCAGGGATTTTATCAAAGCTGAGCTAATGAAAACAGTAAGTGATAAATCGATGGAATCAGGCTGTCTGTCCCTACATCATGCTGCTTTGATAGAAAAAAAACTGCTGACAGATTGCCTTAAGAAGGACCTTTCATCAAATTTTTCAAGTGGAGCTGGACACATGATGTAATAGTGGCTGCAGAGAGGAATATAACTTTTTTTTTAACACCCACTTGAACTTAAAAGTTAACTCATTAGGTGCCAAATACTGTGATTGCTAGTATCTGTGCATTGGAGAAGTAAAATTTAAAAATAACAGAGTCATTGGAGTGCACTATCTCTGTCACCCTACTGGTCCCTCACAACAAAATCCAGTTAATATTTCACAATTGGTTCACATTTCCATTAGAATCTTTTTCAAGCCTGTACCATCACTTCTGCTGGTGCTGCTGCTGCTAAAGGAGACATTCCTAATCTATAATCTTTCCTAACCCACCCCAATGCCCCTCACAATCTTTCCCCTTTCTTTCCCCCATTTTACCCTCTCCCCCTCCACCACCCCTTCTGCCGCCAAGTGCTGACCAGTACTTGATCACTGAACAATACTTGATTGCTTGTTTTTTGGCAGTTTTTCTTTTTTCGGGCATCCTGCAGCTGCCAATCACTGATCAGTGAAAAATGAGGATGAATGAACTCATGGAGATCAACATCCAACACTGCGGAGACACCATCACGTATTTCTCAACACAGTGATTCTAGAGCACTGCCCCCATCCCTTATGGGAAATATGCAAAACAGAAGCCGCGGAGACACCATCACATGTTTCTCAACGCAAGCAATGACCAGCCAGGTCTTTCCCCGGGAAGGAACAACCACGGGAAGGGCAGTCTCCAATGAAGGAAACCACCTTCCCGTGGTTGTTCCTTCCCGGGGAAAGACCTGGCTGGTCATTGCTTGCGTTGGGAAACATGTGATGGTGTCTCCGCGGCTTCTGTTTTGCATGTTTTGCATATTTCCCATAAGGGATGGGGGCAGTGCTCTAGAATCACTGCGTTGAGAAACACGTGATGGTGTCTCCGCAGTGTTGGATGTTGATCTCCATGAGTTCATTCATCCTCATTTTTCACAGTCTTTTACTAGGCATTGCTCCTACCAGCCAGTTTCCTACTCCACACTGATGAGGGGCAATACCCCGAAACAGCTGTCTGTGGATGGATACCATGTTTTGGCATAGGTGGTTTCCTTCATTGGAGACTTCCCTTCCCGTTGTTTTTCCTTCCCGGGGAAAGACCTGGCTGGTCATTGCTTGCGTCGAGAAACATGTGATGGTGTCTCCGCGGCTTCTGTTTTGCATATTTCCCATAAGGGATGGGGCAGTGCTCTAGAATCACTGCGTTGAGAAACACGTGATGGTGTCTCCGCAGTGTTGGATGTTGATCTCCATGAGTTCATTCATCCTCATTTTTCACAGTCTTTTACTAGGCATTGCTCCTACCAGCCAGTTTCCTACTCCACACTGATGAGGGGCAATACCCCCGAAACAGCTGTCTGTGGATGGATACCATGTTTTGGCATAGGTGGTTTCTTTCATTGGAGACTGCCCTTCCCGTGGTTGTTCCTTCCCGGGGAAAGACCTGGCTGGTCATTGCTTGCGTCGAGAAACATGTGATGGTGTCTCCGCGGCTTCTGTTTTGCAATCACTGATCAGTGACACGGATCACTGATCTGCACGCATGCTCATTGTTTTCCAGAACAGTTATGGCCCGGTTTACCCCACCCCCTTTTACACCCCTCCATGTGTGCATCCTACAGCCACCTAGCCGCCAATCAAACACACATCAATGATTACCGCCCGTGCTCGCTTTTGGCAAGAACTTATTTTCCAGTTTTTTTAACAAATTTTTGCACTACATCCATGTGTGCATCCTACAGCCATTGAACACTGATTACTGACACACATCAGTGATCGGCCTCCGTTTGCTGCATATTTATGTGAAAAAAGAATAAAACTTGTTTTAGATCATTTGATAGGACTAGAATAGAGACATTAAAAATACACTGTAGTAATTGGCATCTACTACACTACTTTTACCGGATATAGTTAACATAGTAACTTAGTTATTAAGGTTGAAGGAAGACTTTAAGTCCATCTAGTTCAACCCATATCTTGTCCTAACCTGCCCTAACATGTTGATCCAGAGAAAGGCAAAAAAACCCATGTGGCAAACAGTAAGCTTCACATTGGGGAAAAAAATTCCTTCCCGACTCCACATACGGCAATCAGACTAGCTCCCTGGATCAACGCAATATAAGGAAACTAGTGTATACACCCTGTAATATTATACTTTTCAAGAAAGGCATCCCGTCCCTTCTTAAATTTTAGTAGGGAATCACTCATTACAACATCATATGGCAGAGAGTTCCATAGTCTCACTGCTCTTACAGTAAAGAATCTGCGTCTGTGAGTATGCTTAAACCTTCTTTCCTCCAGACGTAGAGGATGCCCCCCTTGTCCCTGTCACAGGTCTAAGAGTAAAAAGATCATTAGAAAGGTCTTTGTACTGTCCCTGCATATATTTATACATTGTAATAAGATCACCCCTAAGCCTTCGATTTTCCAAACTAAATAACCCCAAGTGTAATAACCTGTCTTGGTATTGCAGACCCCCTAGTTCCCTAATAACCTTGGTCGCTCTTCTCTGTACCAGCTCCAGTTCAGCTATGTCTTTCTTATACACCGGAGACCAGAACTGTACACAGTATTCTAAGTGTGGTCGCACTAGTGACTTATATAGAGGTAAAATTATGTTCTCCTCATGAGCATCTATGCCTCTTTTAATGCATCCCATTATTTTATTTGCTTTTGCAGCAGCTGCCTGACACTGGCCACTAAATGTGAGTTTGTCGTCCTAGTTAAGGTTAGTGTCAGATAGTTGCATACACTTAGTATTATTTTTTCTTTACTGATGTCTGTTCATTAAGTTTGTTTTTTAATTTACCAAATTTTTATATTCTTGTTTTTACATTTATTTTTAGCTATTTCTTTTTAGATTATTTTCTTTTTTTCTCTTTTAAATTAAAAAGTTTACACCAAGTGCTCACACAAACACAGATGAATAAAATTTGGTACATTCACAGACCATATACTGTACATGAAAAAATGTCCCACTCGTCCCAGTCACTGTATTCAGCAGAGGAGGTATACACCTTCATTACCTGCTACACTGATAGTGAGGGAGAGGATACCACCTTTCTTTATTTTTCCTCTTCCTCCTCCTCATCTTCCTCAAGTAATTTTGAATCTCCACACAGACGCTCAAGGACAGGTTAGTGCACCTGGAATATTCCAGTTTCCATTGCTATCCTGCTCTGCACCATAATATCCATTGAGAGTGGTGGCATGAAGTTAATGTAACACCAAGGATGTATGTCTATCTCATTGCCCAATGTCATGCAAATGCCATTTGATGAATGGACAGGCATTGTTTGACTCCTTTGGTTAGATATGTGATGTCCAATTTGACTTAAGGGCCTGTCACACTAAGCGATATCGCTAGCAATATCGCTATAACGTCACTGGTTTTTGTGACGCAGCAGCGATATTGCTAGCGATATCGCTATGTCTGATACTTACCTCCGACCGCTCCCCCGCTGGTTATCGCTGATCGCGCGAGAACGTCCTGAGCCGTTTCTCGTCGTCAGCTTCCTGCTGGGCTTCCTGCTGTGACGACAAGCGACACGTGGATGCGGGCAGGAGGACGTCAGGATCGCCTCGTCTGACAGGTAAGTAGCGACCCCCGACCCCTGCGATGTCGCTGGTGAGATCTGCCTGTGTGGCAGCTCACTAGCGACCACTTAGCGATGTACCAGCGATCCTGACCGCGTCATATCGCTGGTCGGGATTGCTGGTACATCGCTAAGTGTGACAGTACCTTTACAGTACAGAATTGATTACATCAGGCCATTCTTTTAATCTAGTGCTCCGAGTGCAATTGTTCTCCTCTGTGCACCTCTTACTGTAATTCCAGTTTGTCATTTTCCCATCAACCATTGAGATATAGAGCAGTTCTGATAACTTGGCCTACAATTGTTGTGATCTGTCGGAGTGAGAAACCAAGATCAAGTCTAAGGCCTCTTTCACACTTCAGTTTTTTGCCATCAGTCAAAATCCGCCAAAATTTGAAATTGGCGGATCCGCTTTTTCTTGTTGCGGATCCGCCATTTTCCCCATTGGGATACATTAGTGGCGGATTTTGACGGATGGTCGTCCGTTGCGTCCGATATTCGGCGGATCCGCAAAATTCTTTGCGGATTCTGTCTGAGGGGGACGGAGCTTGTAACGTTTTTTTTCGCCGTCAAAATGGCGGATGATCCGCGATTTTGTGGAATCCGCCGGCAGGATCCGCAAAATCGTACTGGGCATGCCCAGAAAAAAAGATACTTTTCCAGACAGTCCCAAAACTATATAAGGTGGGCTAATTGGGCCCAGACATGCAGTAGCAGCCAGCAAGCAAGCCATCCAGCCACCAAGCCTGCCACCAAGCCTGCCAGACAAGCCACCAAGCCTGCAGACAGCCACACAGCTATCAAGAGGCCTGCCAGTACCAGCTCACCAACAAGTGTGAGTATACCTATTTATCACATTTCTGTGTGTGTGTGTGTGTGTGTGTGTGTGTGTGTGTGTATATATATGTGTATGGCCTGCTAATGTGTAGCCTGCCTGTGTGTGTGTGTGTGGTCTGCCAGCGCACCCCATACTAAACATAGGGTGCGCAGATCCCAAGCGTCCATGTGTGCTAGTAGGCGGCGATGACCGGATGGGACGGGGATTAGTGCAAATGTGAAACTGACCTAACTGGTATATGTGGTGTAATTGGGCCCTGACATCTGGCAACAGCCACACTGAAGACACCGAACCAGACATCAAACTCAGCTGCAAATCTTCCACCTGCAAGAGTGTGTGTGTGTGTGTGTGTGTGGTCTGGCTGTGTGTGGGTTTTTTTTATTTTATTTTCAGATTTGCAATTGTGGTGTTATTAATGTATCTGTTGTAAATTGATGTTTTTTTATTTTTCATTTATTGTGGTATTTAAAATAAAGAGCAGAGGAGCTCCTATTTGTTGGAAAAAAAAAACTATAAAAATAATAAACTGTTTTGAAAAAATCTCCTTTTGTATCATTTAAAAAAAAAGGTAAAATTAAGTTACCATAAAGGTACATAAGTGTGGTTAAAAGTGAGATTGCAACATGAAAATAATCTGGGTATACACAGCTGAGTTTTTAAGGGAATTCAAAAACATCCAAACACAGTGTGGGTATACACAAAATAAACACCTTCAATCACTGGTGAGAGTTTGAGGGAATGCAAACACTGGTTTACACACCTTAATCACTGGTTACACCTTCAATCACTGGTTACATTCTACACTGGTTTACACACCTTCAATCACTGGTTACACTTAGTTACACTTTTTCAGGGAATTCACATGCAAAAAAAAGTGGGTTTACACAAAATATTACACACCTTCAATCACTAGTTACACTCGGTGAGAGATAAGGAAATGTAAACATGAAAACACTTAATCATTTTCTTAATACTTACAGATCACTTCATAATGAAGAACCAAAAAAGCAGCAGAGATGGCCAGCCAGACGGCAGAAGGGATCTTCAAAGACAGCGCAGCAGCGAGGAAAGGCGAGAGCGCAGCAGAGAGGAATGGCGAGAGCGCAGCAGAGAGGAACGGCGAGTGCGCAGCAGACACGAACACCCAGGCCGCGGCAGAGTACACGCAAGTTTCCCTGTAAGTATAAAGACCTGAAAGCTTATTATGATCATTTGTATAGTAGCTTAACAATTATCTTTATACTTCCAGATAACTTCAGCAAGCATCACCAACCAGACCGCAGCGGAGACGGTGAGGAATGCAGCAGCGAACACGGTCGGACAGGCCGCAGCGGAAACAGTCGGACAGGCCGCAGCGGAAACAGTCGGACAGGCCGCAGCGGAAACAGTCGGACAGGCCGCAGCGGAAACAGTCGGACAGGCCGCAGCGGAAACAGTCGGACAGACCGCAGCGGAAACAGTCGGACAGACCGCAGCGGAAACAGTCGGACAGACCGCAGCGGAAACAGTCGGACAGACCGCAGCGGAAACAGTCGGACAGACCGCAGCGGAGATGGTCGAACAGACCGCAGCAGAGACGGCCAGCCAACCTTTATTTTCCCTGTAAGTATAAAGGCCTGAAAGCTTATTATGATCCTTTGTATAGTAGCTTAACAAGTGTCTTTATACTTGCAGATCACTTCAGGAAGCACCGCAGCTGCTAACGCAGCAGCCACAAACCATAATGTCTTCTCCTGAAAGCTCCCCCTCACATCATCAGCGAGCTGAGGTAAAAAATTTTTTTTTTTTTAATTTAAACTAATTTTTTTTTTTTGGGTTAAAAACACTATCCTATTATGTTTTAACAGGAAGCTGATTCAGAGGAGACGTGCAGGGTGGAGAGACGCAAGGAGGGGGTGCGCAGAGTGTAAGTTTAGCACATACACAGATACATAATGCTACACCCAACACAAACATTCATCACAGTGCACACACCATAACTACGCATCCATCAAAACAAATTTTTTTTTTTTTTTTCCCCCACAGTCTTCAGAATCCGGTGCCCGTACTAGAGTGACTCCCAGGACATCCCAGGGTCGTCAAGGCGATGCATCTGGTGGTCGGCAAACGTAAGTAACCCTATTTGGATAATTGTTTAAATGAACATCATGTGTTTGAATAGAATGTAATTTTTTGTTTTTTCTTTTGTTTTTTATCTTCACAGTTTTCACAGCGTGCTCCCCGCAGACATCTGGAGGAGGGTGTGGTCATCGATACTGATGACCTCATCCGTGAGGTGGAAAACCGGGAGCCGCTGTGGAACATGGCAAACCGTCTACACGCCGACCAACCAACCACCCGACGGCTCTGGGATGAGGTGTGTTCCGAGGTTATTGACAACTGGGAGGAACTCAATGCGAGGGCCAGGGATTTTGTGCGTAAGTATTACAACTTCAGTAACTTATATTTCCAGCATGTGAAGTGTTGAATACTAAACTTTTTTTTTTTTTTTTTTTTGCTTCACAGGTGACAGGGTTATCACACGGTGGCGGTCGCTCCGGGATCGCTTCAAGAGGGACTACAACAAAGAGATTCAGACCCCGAGTGGATCGTCGGGAGGACGCAGGGGACCCCAGTACAAAAACTACAGAGCCCTGGCGTTCCTGCGATCTACAATGGTGTGCAGAAGGTAAATATTCCCCAAACAGTTCCTGTAGTAGAAATGTTTAACCAAATTTTTTTTCAGCAGACTTAAATTAAATATCAATATTTTTAATATACTTCTTTTCTCCTTTTTTTTTAGCACCATCTGCAGCACTCGGGAGTCTGCATCAGAGTTGCGTCCCTCTGGAGTGATCCCTAGTAAGACCGCCCCCGGGGACCACATCGAGGTATCCGACCCCTCTGTACCTACCCTCTTGTCTCATCCCTCTATCCCCTCCACCAGCACTGGAGCAGCAGGGCAGACTTCATCACATAAAGCTGCTGGTGACAACTTGTTCCCTGTTCCCTACCCCTCAGACACTGCCGCAACATCTCGACCAACTTTTGGTTCTGGCCGGCAGCGTCTGAGGAGTCAGGAAAGGATGACCTTGTCTGACTGTTTGAGTTTAAACTCATCTGTTCAACACGGTTTCCACACTTATGGACAACGGTTATCTTCTGGGTTGACCATGATCAAAGTATCATGGAACTCAGAAGATATATGGAACAGATGAATTTAGAATCAAACCAGACACCGAGACATACCTTTTTTCAATCTGTTGTCCGGCAAATGGAAGGTTTAAGTACTCACCAGCAGATGCGTGTGATGCAAGCCTGTCAGAATGCTCTAGTGGAAGTGCTTGCTGAAGCATCTCATCCTCCCCCTGTCCATCCTCCCCCTGTCTATCCTTCCACAGTCCATCCTTCCCCCGTCCATCCTTCCACCACCATCCATCACACAGCCGTCCCTCCTCCTACCACTCCCTCTCCTTTCTCTAGTTCCCCATTCCATTCTTCCCAGTACCTACCTTCCCCATTGCATTATAGCCCAATGCCCTCACCATACCCACCCCCACATACACCTTCAATGTACCCACAAACCTCGTCTGTCCATCCACTCCCGTCCCAACCACATGTGTTAAACCCCCCTTCCACTTCTGGTCCTCAACAATTGGTAACACTGGTAAAGTGTAAAACTTGAAGAAAAAAAAAAAAAGGTAAACCAAATCACATGGTAACAATGCTTGGGAAAGCCAAACACTTGGTAACATTTCAGTTAAAAAAAAAAAAAAAAAAAAAAAAGTTACTCACAATTAGAGTTGAGCGATACCGTCCGATACTTCAAAATATCAGATCGGAATGGATCGGCCGATCTTTAAAAAAAGTATCGGTATCGCCGATGCCGGAAGTCCCATTCAAGTCTATGAGACTTCCGGTATCGGAATTGGAAAAACCCTTTCCTGCCCTTGTACAGCCTCTCGGGGGTCTGTACGGGCCTTCCAGGGGTCTCTGCCGGCCTGCCGGGGGTCTGTGCCGGCCTGCCGGTGGGCTGTGCGGACTGCTCGGGGTCTGTACCGGCCTGCCGGTGGTCTGTGCAGGCTCCGGGGGGCTGTGCCGGCCTGCCGGGGGGCTGTACCGGCCTGCCGGGGGGTTTGTGCAGGCTCCGGTAGTCTGTGCAGGCATCGTCCGATGGGACTACAAGTCCCATCGGGCGATGCCTGCTACCATGACAGTGATTGACACATTAGCCAATGATGGGACAGTAGTAGTCCCATCATCCGGCTAATGTGTTAAATGTAAAAAAAAAAAAAAAAAAAAACTACATACATACATACTACATGCATGCTACATACATAGTACATATATACTACATGCATGCTACATACATACTACATGCATGCTACATACAATACATTCATAGACATACAGTACATATAACATAGAGTAACATACTTACCAATACTTGTCACATTGTTCCCCGAAGCCATTGTCTTTTACGGAATAAATATTAACACAACAAACCACAAAAATACTCACCCATGATCCGAAGCAGTCCACGAGTGTGTCCCACGACGATCTTGGGTAGAGAACTGCTGCTGATGCTGCCGCTCTCTACGGGCTGCAGGAATCCAATGACGGAAGGTAGATATCCTTCCGCACTGTATTCCTCCGCCACTTAAAAAAAAAAAGTCCCTAGTCTCACTTTATGGTAAAAGCTGTGTGGGAATTTCCCTGTGGGGGTACAGACCCCCACTGGGTGCACAGCCCCCCGGCAGGCCGGCACAGCCCCCCGGCAGGCTGGTACAGACCCCCACAGGGTGCACAGCCCCCCGGCAGGCCGGCACAGCCCCCCGGCAGGCCGGTACAGACCCCCACAGGGTGCACAGCCCACCGGCAGGCCGGCACAGCCCCCCGGCAGGCCGGTACAGACCCCGGGCAGTCCACACAGCCCCCCGGCAGGCCGGCACAGCCCCCCGGCAGGCCGGCAGAGACCCCCGGCAGGCCCGAAATGACGGCGCATCATGATGCGCACACACCGCGCATCATGATGACGTCATTTCGGCTGTCAATCAACTTTGAACTTCCGATTCCCGATACCGATATTGAAAAAAATATCGGATGTCGGTATCGGAATTCCGATACTTGCGGTATCAGAATGCTCAACTCTACTCACAATTGGTATAGAAAATTATATCATGTCATCTTGCCAGTCCACTTGTCCCTCTGGTGTCACAAAATAGTCTGCAAAGGTGTCCCTGATTCTTGCCACTGATCCAGTACTCCGAAAAGTTTGTTGCTCATAATCCCACAAGGTGGTTCCAGACAGATCATCATCGATGGAAACTGGTTCCTTTGAAAGGACAAAATTGTGCAGGATTACACAGGCCTTCACCACCTCATCCACAGTCTGTTTTCATTTTCATGGCTGTTAACAGGACTCTCCATTTGGCAGTTAAAATTCCAAACGCGCACTCCACCACTCTGCGCGCTCTAGTTAACCAATAGTTATAGATTCTTTTCCGGTGTGTTAATCCACGACTACCATATGGTTTGAGTAGGTGTTTAGAAAGCTGAAAAGCATCGTCGCCAACGCACACAAAAGGCAATGGTGGGCCTGTTGTTCCAGGGAGTGGTCTTGGAGGTGGGAAGTTAAAATTGTCTCCATACAAGCGACGGCCCATGGTGGAAATCTTGAACACCTGAGAGTCATTAGAATGACCGTATGTACCAATGTCCACGGCAATGAATTTGCAGTTTGCATCCGAAATGGCCATCAGCACAATAGAAAAGTATTTCTTATAGTTAAAAAACTGTGAACCAGATCCCATAGGTTTCACAATCCTGATATGCTTGCCATCCACGGCACCGATGCAGTTTGGAAACTGGCAGATTTCTTGAAACTTCTCTGCAATCTCCAGCCACCTCTCCTGTGTTGGCTCTGGGATGTATTCCTTCTGTAGAGAATCCCATAATGCCAGGCAGGTCTGTTGTACAATTCCAGCAATAGTGGAAATCCCAATCCGGAACTGGAAATGGAGGGAGGTGAAGGATTCTCCAGTTGCCAGGAATCTGTTAAAAAAATTGAAACAGTAAAATTAATACAAACTACAAGCCATAACATAACAATAAAATCCTGCAGAATCTGAAACATTTTAAAAGGTAGATAACTTACCGAAGGGTCACCATCAAGCGCTCCGCCGGTAATATAGAAAACCACATTTGTGTGTCCCTTCTCCGGATTTGTTCTCCAACACGATCCACCAATATCTCAAAGAATTCCAGCCTCATGCGCACGTAGTTGAAGAACTTGTGCGGATTATCCCTCAATTCCAGGTACAATGTGGAAAAAACACCACGAGTGAACCTCTGCGCATTAATGGGATGAATCCACTGGCGCCGTCTCCTCATACGCAGGATTCGCAATCTTCTTTTCTCCGTCTCGAGAGCAATAATTGCCAACTGATTCAAGTGAAGATCCAATTCCACACTGAAGCTGTCAATACTCGCAATAACTCCTTCCAGACTCGCACTAACTCCTTCCATCGCTGCCACTAGCTCTAAAACCTTTCAAAGAAATTGTACCACAACACCCTAGATATATTTCTCCCTAGTTTCCAGCATCCAATCACATTTGAGAGCATTTTCCAAGAGCGAATCATATTTGGGAGCATCCCATTTTGGAGGTGTGGAAAAATGGATCCGCAAGAAAACGGATCCAACGGATGTACAAAACGGATGCCAATGGATGGAACGGATCCGTTTTGTTGAGGATCCGCAGTAAAATCGGTATGGCGGATCCTTAAAAAAACGGATCCGTCCCATCAGCTTGCATCCATTTTATACATTTTTTTGCGGATCTGCCATTTTCAAATTTTGGCGGATTTTGACTGATGGCAAAAAACTGAAGTGTGAAAGAGGCCTAAGGATAGTGTCCTGGTCAGTTTGCGATAAGTGGTGATAACTGACTTGTCGATGAACAGGTATGGCCCAATCATGCGATAAGACTGGATCTGATTCTTTTTTGTTTCATTTGGCTAAAGAAAATGTTATTTCAAAATTAATTTTATGCCCCTCCCACATGTCAAAGATTGGAGCTAGGTGCTTTAAAATTTGGTCATTTGCAGATCATAGCAACACCTGTAACTTCCTCACTGTAAATGACGTTATGGATTTTCTTTCTTGGTGTTGCAATCTCAGTGTTGAAGAGTGAATAATATAAATCTAGTAGGATTGTACATTTCACTTCAAATTAAAAGACAAAAGTATTATTCCACTTCACTGCAGAACAAACTGATCAAGAAGTAAATTCTTTCCAGTCATTTGGGGATTATAAAAGAAACTCATGAATTTGTTAAAACAAGAAAAAGAATTATCACAGCTAAGGATTCACAAATATAAGGATAATGAGTAAAGCTGTGTGATTAGTATAACAGGCAAAAACTTTGAAGGCACAAAGCAAATATTTCTATTGGTTGCTCCAGTTGGAGAAATATTAAGGTTCTTTTGTCTTTGGTCTTTTTGCTTCTAATCTTTGTGTACTGTTTTACTTCTTGCTTTTAAGCTTAACAATTCTTTATCTGATATTTTTCTGTTACAGATTGAAATAGAACTCAGTAAATAGAGTTTGTGCCAAATACCATTTTTGAAAAGAAAGATTGTGCACAAACATTTTTAATAGGTTTCTACTATAGTAATGCCCTGGTGGACCTGTTCTATGTTGTCTGATGTTAAGCCTAGTTAGGTTTTCATGACACCTAAAATAATTTTGTTCTCAACAACTTGACCAGACAGCAATGATTTTATGTTCTTTATTATTTCAATACCCAAAATGACAAATGGTCCATTCATTAAAAATTCATTATATTTCAATTCACAGATAATTTCAAGTTTTCAACTACAATGCAGGCTAAATTAACTGATTTAATGTGTCCATTCAAAGTTTCTCTGTAGCTTCTGTTTGTAAGAGGTAGTGGTGGGAGACTTTACGCTTCTGGAGCTGGAATCAGCACTTCTGAACTGTTCAGTGCTTTGTGTCCATCCATTTGTAGGTGCTTCTTGTAGTTTGCTTGGGGTCATTATCCTGCTGGAAGACCCATGACTTAGGATGCAATCCCAGCTTTCTTACTCTTGGCACTATATTGTGACCAAAAATCCTTTGGGAATCTTCACATTTCAGAATGCCTCGCACACAGACAGTCAAGGCACCCAGTGCCAGAGGTAGCAAAACAGCCCCAAAATATCTTTAAACCTCCACCATATTTCACTGTAACTACTGTGTTCTTTTATTTGTGGGCCTCATTAGATTTACAATAAACAGTAGAATGATGTGTTTTACCAAAAAGCCTTATCTTGGTCTCATCTGTCCACAAGACACCTGTTGGCCCTCTAAGGGTCCCGTTTCACTTAGCGATGCACCAGCGAGCCCAGCAACTATATGCCTGGTAAGTATCGCTGGTGCATCGCTAAATGGTCACTAGTAAGCTGCCAAACAGGCAGATCTCACCAGCGACACAGCAACAATCCGGCGATCCATATAATGACCTCGGCGGTCGTTGGTACCTTGTCACACAGCAGCTTTTCTGACGATTCCCACCTGCGTCCCTGAGTTCTGCGTCGCCAACGAGATCGCTCATCGGGGTCAAACAGCGATGCAGGCTGGCCAGCGGGACACCAACAATGAAAAAATGGCCCAGGACATTCGAGCACGATCAGCGATACCCAGCAGGGGGGGCCGGTCACCACTGCGTGTCACATGTAGCGACGTCGCTGGCGAGGTCGCTGTTGCATCACTAAATCGGTGACGCTTCAGCGATCTCGCTAGTGATCTCGCTATGTGAGATGGGGGCTTAACAATAGTGAGGGCTGACTGCTGGCTTGCTAACAATAGTAAGTGCTGCCTGATAGCCCTCTACAAATAGTGAAGGCCGCCTAATGGCCCTGAAAAAAATACTTTGTGACATTCAGATTCCCTCCTTCATAAATTAAACAGGATGTGTCTAATTATACCTCATCACCTGATGAAGGTAGTGTGCTGAAACGTGCATTGGGGTCGACGCCATCCAGGAGCCAGAGATTTACACTATCATTGTGAGTTACCTTCCACTTTGGATTAATTCGCTTACACATGATCTTTTGTCTCTGCTTTGACACCTATATGGTATAAACTTTTCTCCATTGATTATGACTTTATGGTAACACTTACTCCTTTTAAACCGCACTAGCACTTTACTTGCTAGTAAAAATTCTGCACAACTCTTCCTATTGTCTTTTACAAATGAATATGATATTTTTCATACTGTGCATACCATTTTGACACAATTTTCACCCAGCTTCTTTATTATCATTTTTGTTCTGGGTGGGTGACCTTTTTGTCAAATTTTATATTTTACCTCATTCATTGAGGTTTGTCCTGTTATTTTAACCTTTTTAACTTCATAAATTGATTTCTCTCTTTACAATATTTTGGGCTGTATGGTCAGTTTTTGGCTCCCTTTCTCTTCATGCCAGATGGCCAGATTAGGTAGTAAAATGTTCAAACTAAATTTCCTGGTGAATGTTTTTTTAACCATTGAAAGCAATGCAAATGTGCAAAACCTCAGCAAAAACAAGTGTGAACATAGCCCGAGGTTTTTCTCTTATTTATTTTGCCTTTTGTACAAGTCATCATCCTGAAAAGAATGTTTCTTAACATTTTTTCCAATAAAGACCATTTTATCTTCAGTTTTGTATATTTTAGGGGTCAGTCTCTAAAAGTGGCGTAATACTCTGACAACATTGTTCCCAGCAGCAATGTAGGATTCAAAGTTTCTTCCAGGGGCCTTCCCCATGCTGTTCCCATGAATTTCAGCACTGAAAAAATGATCGATTTTCCATGTTTCCATTGACTTACACTATACTCGTCACTCGGGTCGAGCACCCAAGCATTACGATTTGCTCGACTTGAGTAAAGAGCACCCAAGCATTTTATCATTTTAGTGCTCGTTCATCACTAATATTTATTTATCAGCCATGTACATTGGTGGACATAATGATTTCTCTATTTACTGTGGAATATACTTACGAGGTGTAAAGGTCTATTCATTCAGCTGCGAATATTATGAGAAGGTTCAGTCCAGTTCAAATAGGTTGCTTTTGGCGGTTCTTTTCCTGGAATATGATTGATTACCTGTAAAAAAAAAAAAAAAAAAAAAAAAAAAAAAAAAAAAGGAAGAAGAAGAAACAGTATATAAGAAGGGAGTCTGTGGATCAGTTGCCAGATAAAACCTGAAGCAAAAGAACGAAGCATGGAAGATTTACTCCAACAGCTTGTCCAAAGAGCTAAGGAAGAAGGTGGTGCAGAGTGGCTCAGAGGCTGCCTCTCCACAAGACCCCCTGCAAAGGCGGAGAATTAAGAAGATTCATCTGAGAAGCGACAACAGTGTAAACAGAGGTGGCATCCACTCCAGTGTCAAGATCAAGCAGGAGCCGGGGTAGAAAAAGGAAGAATTTCTGCTGCTGCCCGCCAGCTGGAATAAAAGAAACTGCTGGAAGTCGGTCCCGCCTTCCTGCAAGTACCCATGTCCAGTGCGAGAACTTCAAAGTCACCGCTAGGCGAAAGTCGCCATGACAATAGCTGGCACTTCTGGTGATGTGTCTAGTCATCGCTGCAGTACAAGCACAGCGGTAGCCCAGGGGTCACAAGGTACAGTAGGCTGGTGGGCTCGGTTGGCTCAAAAAGAAGAACCCCTTCAGCACTAGCAGCAGCAAGTATAATTTGGCAGGATGTACGTGAGTCTGAAGATGAGGAAGATCTGCACCATCCCACAGATCGACTTTGTTCTCCCCCTAGTGTGTGCTTGAGCACTGGCAATGCTGACAACATTTATCTGGGCTTGGGAATCAATGGAAGGGGGGAGATTGTCAATGTGCCCCTGTCTGTCCCTCAATTATTACATTTTAGGACCTTGATTAATCATGCGTTAACTTAGGTCATAAATAATGCTGATAATGCCTTAATTAATTATAGCAAGCTGTCCCACTTGGATTCTGACAACACAGAAAAAATTAAAAGATTTTTACTGCTCAGTGTCTCTGCTAGATGACATGCTGTATGGTCGCATCATGGAACCATGCACCCTGCCATGTAGATGAAGCAGAGTTAGACCCATCATGGGACAAATGGATTATCATCATCTCTGCATAAAGGTGAGGAATATTGCTGTTTTTTAAACTCTTTTGCATAAGACAATGTTGTTGGGGGAATGGGCAAGGTCGTAAGCATTGTTTAATTATGATTTATTAAAGGAGTCTGTGTCATTCTTTCAATTAAAGGACTTTATTCTGGGTGTCATTGTTTTTATGCAATATGACTATGGCGTTAGTAATGGGGCATCTTATTGACGCCTCTCCATTACTGATCTCGGTGCTTGATGTCAACTGACAATGCAAAGGTGACATCAACCCCCCCCCCCCCCCAACTGTCACCCCACTTGCCATCGCTACAGGGCAAGTGGGAAGAGCGAGGCTAAGTGCCAGAATTGCATATCCTATGTGTTTAGCCTGGGAGGAGCCAGTATACCTGGCCCCTTCTTAGTCTATTAATATCAGCCCTCACCTGTCTGCATACCCTTTGCTGGTTATTAATTATAGGGGATCCTATGTCATTTTTTTGGGGACCCCATTTTAATAGCCAGTAATAGCTGATATTAATAGCCTGGGAAGCTCCATGGGTAGTACCCCTTCCCAGGCTATAAATATCTGCTCCCAGCCATTGGCTTTCCCTCTGCTGCTTAAGAAAATTATGCAGGAACCCATGCCATGTTTTTCAGAAAAATAATCTTTTATTAAATACATGTACAGTAAGCTGTACACACTGTACTAATTGTACATGTCACTGACATCTATATACCTACCTATTCTAATTGTATTTACTGTATGTAATCCATCTCTTCTATCCTGTGAGCTCCTGCTGTGATTTTACACTATACTAAATATAGGGAGCTTCCACATTACTAGAACCACAAAGGCACTGGAAACGTGCTATGGCTGTGAGTCCTCACCCCCCAAAAAGAAATTAAGAAAATTCTTGCTCTCAAAGCCAAATGCCCCTCTCCCTTCTGAACCCCAGTGTGTCTAATCCAGATTTAGCATCCACATGTTTGGCATTTCTGTAGCGATGAGAGCACATCAAATTTACAGCTGCATGTCTTCAGAAGCACAAGTTTGGCACTACAACCTACTGAGCACTACAATGTATGGGCACAACAATAGCGATTTGCAATTTTTCACTCACTGCTGCTTGTTTATGAAACACACCCATGGCATCAAATCATCACTACACCTATAGTTAACCCCTTAACGACCAGGGGTATTTTTAGTTTTGCATTTTCATTTTTCCCTCCCCTTCTTTCCAGAGCCATAACTTTTTTATTTTTCCGTCAATATGCCCATGAGAGGGCTTATTTTTTGCGGGACGAGTTGTACTTTTAAATGACACCATTGGTTTTACCATTTCATGTACTCGAAAACGGGAAAAAAAATTCCAAATGCAGTGAAATTGCCAAAAAAGTGCAATCCCACACTTGTTTTTTGCTTGGCTTTTTTGCTAGGTTCACTAGATGCTAAATATGACCTGCCATTATGATTCTCCAGGTCATTACAAGTTCATAGACACCAAATATGTCTATGTCCTCTTTATCTAAGTGGTGAAAAAAAATTCCAAAATTTGCTAAAAAAAAAAAAAAAAAATCATTTGCTCAATTTTCTGCCGAGACCCATAGCGTCTCCATTTTTCATGATCTGGGGTCGGGTGATGGCTTATTTTTTCCATGCTGGGCTGACATTTTTAATGATACCACATTTGTGCAGATACATTCTTTTGATCGCCCGTTATTGCATTTTAATGCAATGTCTTGGCGACCAAAAAAACGTAATTCTGGTGTTTTGAATGTTTTTCTCGCTACGTCGTTTAGCGATCGGGTTAATGCTTTTTTTATTGATAGATTGGGCGATTCTGAATGCGGCGATACCTAATATGTGCATGTGGGATTTTTTTTTACTGTTTTACTTTGATTGGGGCGAAAGGGGGGTGATTTGAACTTTTAGATTTCTAAATTTTTTTAATTTTTAAACATTTTTTTTTTTACTTTTGGCATGCTTCAATAGCCTCCACAGGAGGCTAGAAGCATGCACAACCTGATCGGCTCTGCTACATATGGGCGATGAGCAGATCGCCCATATGTAGCAGATTTACTGCTGCGCTTTCAGCACCGACCACCGGGTGGCGCTGAAAGCCATATGCCTGGAACAACCATAGAGGTCTCATAGAGACCTCTGGTTGTCCAGGCAACATGACGCCGACCCCCGATCACGTGACGGGGGTCGGCGATGACGTCATTTCCGGCCCGGCGGCCGGAAATGCTATTTAAATGCCCGCTGTCAGCTTTGACAGCGGGATTTAACAAGTTAATAGGCGCAGGTGGACGGCGATTCCACTCGCGCCTATTGCGGGCACATGTCAGATGTTCATAACAGCTGACATGTCCCGGCTTTGATGCGGGCTCAGCGCCGGAGCCCTCATCAAAGCAGGGGAGATGTCTGATGACGGACTGTGTCCGTCATTGGACATTAGGGGGTTAAAATCACATTTCTAAAATTGGGTCACTTGAGCAGAAGTTCTGCTCTTATAGCACTTAAGGGCTCTGCATGTGCAACAAATTTTGGTACTATTTTGATCCATTTCTCATTATGAAAATGCAAAATCAGGGGTTAAAACAAATTTTTTGTGATAAAATGTAATTATTTTTTCTTTACAGCACAATGGTATAAAATTCAGGTGACAAACACTGCAGACCTAGAAGAATTCATTGAGAGGTGTAGTATGTAAGATGGGGTCACTTATCCCAGAGTTCTGCTGTTCTGGCACCTTAGGGGCTCTCCCAGAGGTTCATGGCACCCGCATACAGTACATATCAGTAAAATCTGAATTATAATATTGCGCTCCTGCCCTTCTGAGTTTTGCGCTGTTCCTGAAAGGCCATGAGCAGGGGATCACCCTGAATAGGACATAGCATATATAATACAAATTATATTAAACACAGCAAACAGAAAAAAATTCTTAAAAACATTAAAAATGGTCACAAATGTGACACATACACAAATAATACAATGCTCATAATAGAGCAACCCACCTGCCACCAACTATCACCCTCACCGAGAATGATGCCTATATCCCTAGGTCCATGTAAACAGGATTCTCAATAGGAGAATTAGTAAGCCCACACATAGGTAATATAGAGCATATGGGTCAGAAACACCAATAACATACAAATACAATGAAAAAATGATGCAAATCCAACCCAATAATTACAAAAGACAGTACAAGGGATAATGTAAACCCAAGAAGATGCTGATCACTATGAGGAGTACAAAAACGATAGAAATGCACACTAAATAGACCTCATATATGCGTAGAGGTACTTCAGCCCAAGATCAGGCATAGGGAACATCAATGACCAGATCAGCCAGACCACTAGGGGCTAGAGAGGGTCTAAGTGGACAGAGAAAATCTCCATAACCACCCCAAATGATAACCACACATACAAATTAGCACAATACAAAACCCATGAGAAGTGAAGTGGGGCAGGTAGAGCCAGAGACCCGATGCGTGTCGCCACTCTAGGTGGCTTCGTCAGGGGTACAGATTGCCAGTCAGCTGTGTCAATATATATGGTTGCATAATTAGTAGATAGGGAGCAGCTGCGCCGCTGCTTACCATGACAGGGTTAACATCCAATATACCTGAGAGTCAGCGGTTAGTCACTGATCCATAGCTATGGCTGACAGCTCAAAGCAGCGGCATGTGACATCACAGAATGCCAACTGCGCATGCGTCGGTGTCCGGGAGGCAAGGCACACATCCTGAATACAGGAAGTGAGAGAGAGCTCAATATTGCTACTGCGCAGGCGCCTGCAGTAGCCTACTGCGCAGGCGTCGGCGTATAGTAGACAAAGCGCGCTTCACGAATAAATGAGAAAGACCAATCAAGGGGACGCTTGTGGTCATGTGACCGATTAACCCTCAAAGATATACAGCTCACTTGCTGTGATGATTATCTGCGCAAGTGTCGGCGTATCATAAACCAAGCGCGCGTCACAAATAGGTGAAGAGACACAATTTAGGGGACATTCTAAAGATATGCACCACATTCACTGTAGTAATTATCTGAGTAGGCGATGACCAAAAATACTCCCCCATAGGCGCTCCCGGCCAGAGCGAGACGTAGATAACCACTGTATTACTAGTCATGCAGCTGCCATAGTCACCAATAGACGCACATCGCTGGAGAAAACAATGATAAGGCACAATACCTGTGATCTAAAGCGCCTGTACTTATACATAGACCGTGCTGGTTCGGGGCTCAGTTGCCATGATGATCAGTTAAATAAACAGGACACTTTCTGCTCAGCCAACTGGGCGGCGCTAACACGGGACACTGTTTAAACTCAGCCAACTGGGTGGAGCTAAGGCTGGTTTCACATTTGCGCTTTTGTGCGTAGCGCATCGTGCGCACCAGTGCGCATGCGCACTGCGCACCTATATTTAACATGATGTGCGCATGGTCTTGCGCATACTTGCGCTTTCGTGCGCATGCGTTTTTTTGTCTTTCGCGCCAGGCGCGTCAGACGCAACATGTTGCATTTTTGGTTCCGCCCTGTCTCGTTAAAAAAACGCATGCGCACGCTTGCGCACGGAATGCGCAAAAACACCACATTGGAGCCTATGGGAGCGCATACGTGCGCATGGTCTTGCGCACGCTTGCGTTTTTATGCGCATGCGTTTTTAAAATAAACACGACTGAAATGTGGTCTAGACAGTAAAAAAAAAAAATTAAACCAAGGTGATAAAATGGTGTGGGCACTGGGATTCCACAATACTTTAAGGATTGCTCACGAGTGGACACACAGCACAAGCTGCACCAATGTAAGTATGAAAAGCCTAATGTCTGGCTGAAATTTCAATACATTTCTATGTACTTATGTCTCTTTTTTTTTTTATTGCAGCATGTCTTCATCTGGTGAGGAATATGTCCCCGGGACAGGGCAAGAGGCAGAAGAAGTGAGTACCATGCTTCCGTATGGATTGGAAAAAATAAACACATGTGGTTAATTTTTTTGGTTTAATTTTCAGACCTCATCCTCCATCACGCCACCACCACCGGAGGAACGGCAGGAGCAGCAAGGCCAAGTGCGGGCGGGAAGACGTGATGTAAGTACAGACGGACTGTTTTTTTTTTTTTACTTATTTTCTAGTCTGGTTTATTTTTTTTATTTTTTTTTTGGTATTTTTTTAATTTTTTTTTTAAAATTTTCATGGTTGCTTTTTTCGATGTTTGTTGCTTTTTTTTGCATTTATTTTCATTTAAAACAAAAATTTTTTTCATGGCTTGTGTATCAATATCTAAAGCTCAAAGTGTGTATGTGTGTGTGTGTGTGTGTGTGTGTATGTTTGTTTGTTTGGGTATATGGGCACGGGACTATGGGATGGCGGATATGTATGATGGTATATGGGCACGGGACTATGGGATGGAGGATATATATGATGGGTATATGGGCATGGGACTATGGGATGGAGGATATGTATGATGGTATATGGGCACGGGACTATGGGATGGAGGATATGTATGACGGGTATATGGGCACAGGACTATGGGGTGGCGAATATGTATGATGGGTATATGGGCACAGGACTATGGGATGGCGAATATGTATGATGGGTATATGGGCACAGGACTATGGGATGACGAATATGTATGATGGGTATATGGGCACAGGCATATGGGATGGCGAATATGTATGATGGGTATATGGGCACAGGACTATGGGATGGAGGATATGTATGATGGTATATGGGCACGGGACTATGGGATGGAGGATAATTATAATTTTCTATAACTAACCACAGTTAGTTACTATGCCCGGGCAGCGCCGGGCTCTTCAGCTAGTTTTCGAGATTTTTTATTTTAAAATCTTTCAAAGATTAATGTTTGTCTTTCTTTTCTAAGCTCCACAGCGGGAGGAGGACCTCGCCCTGGACAACGACGAGCTCATCCGTCTAGTCCAGGAGCGAGTCCCGTTGTGGGACACCCGTCACCAACTGCACTCGGACAACGTGGTGATCCGGCGGCTCTGGAACGAGGTGGCCGCATCGCTGATGGATGGCTGGGACAACGCCTCTCCCCGGGTCCGCAAGGATTTTCGTAAGTATTTAAATGCAGTGTGATGCAGCAGTGATCTTGGCCGGGATCACCCAACTGTGTGTGATGCTATTAACTCCATGGAGTTTCTATCATCACACACAGTTGGATGATCACAGCCTCCAGTGCATAGTCTTACTTTTTTCTTTTTTTTTTTTTTTTCCACCACAGTGAACAAAGTCAGAACCCGTTGGCGCTCGATGAAGGACCGCTTCAACAGGGATATCCGTCAGGAGAATCAGGTTCGCAGTGGTGCTGTGGCAAGGACCGGCACGAAGTACAGATACCATCGTGCCTTGGCATTTTTAAGACCGGTCCTTGCCTCCCGAACGTAAGTATTTTCTAGTTGTATTGTGTTTTATTCTGTGCTTTTCTATTCCACAGGAGTTGGCGATTGTTAATTTATGGTAGTAATTTCTTTCTTTTCTTTTCACAGCACCTGGAGCAGCACCCTGCAACCTGGGCCCGAAGCGGTCCTTCATCAAGCTGCCCCGGACCCCTCCCAGCCATCCATCAGCGAGGAAGCACCTTGCAGGTCTAACACCACAGTCATCTGGAGACCAGGAAGCTGGTCGCTCAGGTGTTCCCCTGTCCCAGGTCTCTGCCACTGGTTTTGCGGGCACTTCCCGCCAGCAGCGGCAGAGGACCTCGGACAGGCCTCTCATGCCCGAGTTCGTTGAATTGAGCTCGGTCTTTCAGAGTAGCCTCAAGGCACTCTCCGATAGACTTGAGAGTGGTTTCCTCCTTTTGGACCAACGCTACAAGTCTATCGAGGGTCGCCTTGAGCGCCTGGAAGTCGACCTCGCCAGACCAGCGCATCATTTTTATACCCAAATAGCTCGGGACACGGCGGAACACCTTACCCCTGACCTCCAGTTGACTGTCATGCAGGCCTGCAACAATGCTTTTATGCAGGCTATGCAGCAGAGTAGGATTATGCAGCAGTCAGCGGTGGCATTTCCACCGGTGCCACCCCTGACTCGTTTTACAGCATTACCTACTTCTGCTGCATATCACTGCACAGCCACCACACTTCCAAGCCTCGCCGGACACCAATATACCACCCCAAGTCCGAGTGCAGCTGGACACTTACCCGCCAACACCATGCCAAGCGCTGCTCCTGCCTGGCCCACCACTGCTGCCGCCACCACCACTGGATGGCCCGTCGTCACCACCCCTGCCTGTAGCGCCACCACCACCACCACCAGCGGGAGGACCACCCCGGTATGGACCGCCACAGCCACCACGCCTGCATGGACCGCCACCACCACCAGCACCACCACCTCGGAGCAGCATCAGCTGAGGGACCCGCATTCAATATTTACGGCCCCTGCCAGGACATCCACCACCACCAGCATGCCACAGCAGGTACAAGATCCTGGCAGGCGGTCCACAAGCGCCAGGCGGTCCCCCAGCTCCAGCCAGTCCACAGCCTCCAGGCGTTCCAGAGGCTCAAGGCGGTCCAGAGGCTCAAGGCGGTCCCCGGGGTCTAGCCAGTCCTCAGGCTCTAGCAAGGACAGCAGCAAGACGACGGGCCACCGTCATGAAAAAACAAAGAGGAGGACTCTTACCCTCCCTCACCTCCCACTTCACAACTTTCCTTGCCTCGGCTTCCTTCCCCCACTTCTTTGGTTCCTCCTTCCCCTAGAACCCCTTACTCCACCCAAAGCCGTTCCTCATCCCTCCACACCCCCCAGTTTCCACCAACTAAAAAATAAATGTTATATTTTTATTTCAAAATAATGTTTGGTTATTGTGTCTTTCGCCGCCTGCACACACTGCGCCGTACACTATGGTTTGTTTTTCTTTACTTTATACCGGATGGTCAGCCATCCAACTCTGAAAGGGATACTATATTTCATTTTTTTTTTTATTTATATATATATATATAAATATATTTTTTTTTATTTATATATATATATAAATATATATATATATATATATATATAAAAAAAAAAAATGA
Organism: Dendrobates tinctorius; assembly: GCF_039654945.1. NCBI lineage: Eukaryota > Metazoa > Chordata > Amphibia > Anura > Dendrobatidae > Dendrobates > Dendrobates tinctorius. The sequence continues at coordinate 30,439,543 of NW_027361747.1, read as the reverse complement.
AATATAGTATCCCTTTCAGAGTTGGATGGCTGACCATCCGGTATAAAGTAAAGAAAGGGAAAACACCAAAAAAAAATAATAAATAATATATATATATATATATATATATATATATATATACATATATAAATATAAATATATATATATATAAATATATAAATATATATATTTTTTTTTATGGTGGTTTCCCTTTCTTCACTTTAACCTGGGCAGGTGAGTAGTGGAGTTTATTAAGACACAGTACACTGGGTACAGGTATAAAAAAACATGTATTTTATTTTTAACAAGCAACAAAACTATTAAACCATTTGATCCTGCCATGCTACACGACCAACATCAGATAAAAAGAAGTCCGCAAATTGGTCCCTCATTTGGGCAACTTCGACTGAGGACCGAAGAGGATGCTGAGTAAAATCTGGCAAAGGGTTGGCAGCAGGCTCATCCATGTCAAAGTTCGGCCGCTCCTTTGCCATAACAAAATTGTGCAGAACCACGCATGCCTTCACCACCTCATCCACTGTTTCCATTTTGAGATTGATGGCGGTGCTGAGAATTCGCCATCTGGACACTAGAATGCCAAAGGCGCACTCTACAGTCCTGCGAGCCCTCGTAAGCCTGTAGTTGAAAATTTTCTTGCGGTGGTCCAAGTCACGGCTGGAGTACGGCTTCAGCAGGTTTGGGCACATCTGAAATGCCTCATCCCCAACCACTACAAATGGCAGTGGTGGAGTTTGGGTTTGGGGAAGAGGCCGTGCCAGTGGAAAATTGAAATGGTTGCCGTACAACCTCCAGCCCATATCAGAGTTCTTAAAAGTCTGTGAATCGTTGCCCCGTCCGAATGCCCCTATGTCCTCCGCCACAAACCGGCAGTCTGCATTAGCAATGGCCATTAGGACTGTGGAAAAGTACTTCTTGTAGTTGTAGTACTCGGAGCCACTTCTTGCGGGTTTTGTGATGCGGATGTGCTTCTCGTCCACCGCTCCTAGGCAGTTCGGGAAATTGCAGACTGCCCAGAATTTCTCCGATATTTGAAGCCACTTTTCGGCAGTGGGCAATGGCAGAAACTCCGGACACAGAACATCCCACAGAGCCCTGCAAGTGTCGGCAACAATCCCGGATAAAGTAGAGATTCCCAGCCGGTACTGGAAATGCAGGGATGAAAGACTCTCTCCAGTTGCCAGGAACCTGCCAAACATAAAAAGAAAAAATAATTATATTTCTGTCTTGGGTATTACTAAAAACACTGAAAATAAAAAAGTACATGGCCTAACTATTTTGCATGTTTTTTTAATACAACATAGCAAAAAAACATTTTATAAAGGCTTGGGATTAGTACAATGCAGAAGAAAAACCATTATGCAAAAAAGCAATTTCCCAAAAATAATGTTAAAATTCAATAGCCAAAAAAAAACTTAATTTTTTGGACCAAAAAAAAAAAAAAAAAAAAATGGAAAAAGCCAAAAAAATTATGCAAACATAACAACATACATACCGTAAGGTGACAAGGAGCCTTTCTTCGGGAGGAATGGCACGCCGGAGCTGAGTGTCCCGTCTCCGGATGTTTCCTTCAACCATACCCAGCAAGTCAAGGAAGCTTTCCTGGGACATCCGTGTATAGTCAGCAAATTTCTCCGGGTTTTCCTGTAGCTCGCTGTACAGCGTGTGATATGCTCCACGGCTTGCCCGGAGTTCGATGATTGGATGCCTCCAAAACCGACGCCGCTGCCGTCTCTGCTGTCTCTCCCTCTCCCTTTCTTGCTGGCAACAAAAGGCATACGCCTGAGACAGCGCGATGTCAAGATCCAGCTTGAAGCGGAAATTATCCAGACGCAGGTCCATCTTGACACCAGAAACAGCAGCAAAATCTGATGAATTCAGCAGTACAGGGTCTATAAAACATTCCAATGACACACGCCCACTGGTGACCCATTGGTGGTCAAGGATTTTTCTATTGTGAAATGTCACACCTAAAAACGCATGCGCATAAAAAACGCAACCGCATGCAAAAACGCATGTAAAACGCAAGTAACACTGCGTTATTTTGACGCATCAGCTTGCGCATGAAGAAAAAAAAACGCACGTTTGTTTTGCGTTTTTCTTTGCGTTTTTTATGCGCACGATGCGCTGCGCAAAAAAACGCTAATGTGAAACTAGCCTAACACACTCTTATACAGATCTTATAAAAGAAGGACCAGAAGGTAACTATGGACCTTTTTGTCTATCCCAGTGCTATAATCTGTAGTCATAGGAACGACGACCACAAATAAAAGGATGAAAGAGCTCCTCATCACTGGTGCGCAGGCGCTAAGATAATAGATATGCTAGACTAAAATTAGTCACAAGCACATTTCTAACAGTAGTCAGTTCTAGAAATAGAGACAAGGCGCTACTGCGCAAATACCAGTATACATAGTCTCACTCATAGCTAGGTTGGTAAAATAAATAGCCAGCTAGGCAGTGGCTGGATAAACCGACCAGATACAAAGTAAGCCGCCCATCCCCAGACACACAAATACCCAGTGAGCAAGTGTGGACAAAAAGTTACGGTATGTAAATGATAAAGATCTTTATACTCAGCCAAATGGGCGGAGCTAACACACTCTAATACACATCTTATACAAAAGAGACCAGAAGGTAACTGTTGACCTTTTTGTTAGTCCCAGTGCTACAATCAGTAATTATAGTAACGGCGACCACAAATAAAGGGGTAAAAGTACTCCTTATCAATGGTGTGCAGGCGCTCAGATATTATTATATGTGCTGGACTAAAAATAGTCACAAGCACAAAAAAAAAAGTATACATAATATCACTCATAACGTTGGTGAAATAAATAACCAACTAGGCAGTGGCTCAATAAGCCGATCGAACACAGAGTAAACGGCTGATCCCCAAACGCACAATTGCACGGTGCGCAAGTATGGACAACAAGTAACGACATATAAATGATAGAGATCGCGACATTAGATTGAGCGCAGCCATACCCAACTTGTACCAGAGCGTCCCGCCAGTCCCAATCAGGATAAAGGGACCAAACAAAAGTAAAACAGATTTAGTCATAATTAGTTCACGTTTTATTATTATTCTCACGCACACCCAAAAGATCGAGACAGCGTGGAAGAATGAAAGTTCCACACCCAGGGCCCCAAAAAAAGAGTAAAAACGCCTGTAAGGAATACTAAGCGAGTAATCACCTTGACAAAGCAGAGGCCCCACATAGTAAGTCAAGAACTAAACATCTTAAGGGTGGACGGAAAAAGGATAGATATGGGTAATCACGCCCCACTGTCATGTAGCCACCACAGGAAACCTGTAAAGAAAAGTAGTCAAAAAGTAGATGTTATTTAGAAATGGGCCATACTATTGATGCTTACATGGACCAGGGTGAAAAACAAGACATCTGGACCGCGCATGATCAGATCTGTTTATAAAAGCCAGTGAATAATAAGTCCTCATTTAAGCCTGAAGGAGTCAGACTTCCGAGATTGAAGATCCACTTTGATTCTCATCTCAAAAGTTCAAGAGTAATATCTCCTCCCCTTATGTCCATTTTAAAAGTCTCAAGTCCTAGAATTTTGGTACCATTCCACCGAGAATTATGCAGATCCAGATAGTGCGATGCTACCGAAGTGAGTGTTTTGCCCTTCTCCAAATCCTTTTTGGCTGTTGTAATACCCGAGAAATAGTGTTGTATCCTCCTCCTCAATTCCTGCATCGTTTGCCCAACATAAATCCTCGGGCACGGGCACACCAGAGCATATACTACATTACGAGATTTACAATTAAAATAGCTCCGTGTAGTGACCTGGAATGGAAAAACAGGTAGGGTAAGAACATTAGAGCCAATGGTAAATGGGCAAATGTTGCAGTTGCCACAGGGGTACGTGCCAGTCAAGCGTACCCCCCATTCAATCTAGTAACCGGTCATCTAAAGTGACTATGGCACAGACGGTCTTTAGGATTAGTGGCCCTTCTTGCAACCAAACTTGGTTGTGCTGAGATATGGGGTTTTAGTCTCGGCTCGCTTCAGAGGATCCCCCAATGTTTAGTAAGAATTCTTCCAATATCTCGCCACTGGTTATTATATGTGGTAATGACCCCAAGTGGTTTAGGGGGTGCCTTCACCCGAGGTACAAGCAAATCATCCCTATCAGCATCCCTTGCTACCATAAAGGCCCGTGATAGTACCTTTTTGGGGTAGCCTCTGTTCTTGAATCTCGTTGTTAGGTCCCGTGCATGGGCCAAAAAATCCTCTTGCGTGCTACAGTTCCTTTTGACCCTATAAAACTGCCCCTTAGCGATGCCATTCCTAAGGTGTTGTGTATGGAAACTGGTAAAATGCAATAAACTGTTAGTAGCCATCGGTTTATGGTATAGGGTAGACAAAATGCGGAAACTGTTATGAATGGGTCACCAAGGAGAAAAAAAACAGAACAAGCTAAGTCACAGAAAACCAGAGAGGTTGGTAACTATGCAGATTGCAGATCCCTGATCCTAACCACACAACTAGCAGCAGCAGTGGAGCGTACCTACGATGGTCCTAGACGCTTCGTCACAGCCGGAGGACTAAATAAGCCTGAAGCAAGAAAAGGGGAAAACTAACTGCCCCAGAGCAGACCCCAAAGGAAAGACAGCCCCCACACATGTATTGACAGTGAAACAAGATGAAAGCACAAACACAGGCAGGAAAATAGGCTGAGCAAACGATGGGGCCCAAACTAACTAGAAAGGATAGGAAAGGAAAGACACTGTCTGCAATCTGCAAAAAAACCCTACAAAAATAAAGTCCAACACTTCTGATAGCAAAATTAACCCTGAAGTCACTAGACTTCTCCCACTATATCAGCACTCTGAAATATTCTGAGACAGAGCAAAAAGAGGCCAATCTAATAAGGGACAAAAAGCAAATTGGCAAATACAGATAAATAAGAGTGGAAATTTAGCGCAGCCCCAGCCGGGGCTGGCTGACCACACATAAAAACTGAATAGACCAACAAAATCAAGTGTGAACATTAGCAGGAAAACTTAGCTTTAGATGACTGGAACAGAGCTGAAAACAAAGACCTGACAAGACAGAAGGAATCACCAGCACCAGACTAGGGTGTCGGCTGTCTTAAATCCAGTCTGAGATTCCTGAGGTCCAATCGTCATCCTCATTATCAGGTGGCAGATGTCTACTGATTAAATCAGCCTCACTACCTCCAGTTACCACCAGAGGGAGCCTGGATGATAGTTTTAAGTTGGATCTGAAAAGGCTCGACTAAGGTTTTTTTATCAAATTTTTTGGTTACCATTAAGGATAAGATCAAAACCATTGAGGGTGATTTGGGTAAATTTGATTAAAAAAACCTTAGTCGAGCCTTTTCAGATCCAACTTAAAACTATCATTGATAACTTTGAAAAAGAGGTGATTGGGGGCAAAAAACAAAAATTTAAAAGGGATCAGAATGATTTTAAGAGTGGACGGGCATACAGATGGGTGCATAGAGGTAACAAAAGGACCACGGGCCCAACTATGGCACCAGAGAAAAATATAGCCTCTTTACATGAACTGCCATCTAGCGATTTTTTATCGTCCGAGCAAAGCGACGCCAAAGGCGCAACAAGAGGGGCCGACAGAAAGGACACTTCACAAAAGAAACGCACTTGGAATTTCAGGACGTGGTCTCCCAGGTACATACGGGAGACGCGGCAGAACAGGAAGCGTTAAATCTGACAGCTTCGGCCCATTCTGACGTTTCCCCTGGTGTTGGTAAGCTACAAATTATTAATTTGTCATCTTATGTGCTCTCTAATTTGGAGGTTAAAGTCCTAGAGAAGGGTCTTTCTTTTTGTCCAACCAGTTGCCTTGACAAGTTTATGCTATCTAAAGATGTCTATCTCTTTTGTAGACAGCTCACATTCAGTCTACTATATCACCAGCCATCCGCTATTGATGACCTCACCTTAATCAAAAGACAGGCTTTTAGAGATCTATTGGATCTGTTAGATGAGAATGAAGAAGGGTTTAAATGGAGGAAGAGATTCTCCGGTAGGTTACCATCCCAGGCCACACCCTCCTTCTCACTATTTCCAGCAGTGCAGTCCTTCTTCAATACAGTGTGCAGTGAAATAAAAGCTTTATGGTTAGATTCTAACAGAGACAGGAGTCTAAGTAAGCTTGAACAGGCTACTATTGCTAGGTTGGGGTCAAATCAGGAATTTGTCATCCGTGAGGCTGATAAAGGGGGGAATCTGGTTATTTGGCCTATCAAATTATATCTTAATGAAGCTAAAAGACAATTATCAAACTCTAACTGTTACCAGGTTCTCCCCTCGGACCCCTCTTGTGCCTTTAAAGCTAAACTGGACCGCCTATTGGACTCGGCATTCACCTGCAACATTATCAACAAGAGGGAAAATGAGTTTATGACAAACTACCATCCCAGGACACCGACCATCTATATGTTACCCAAGGTACATAAATCTTTACAGGTGACGCCTGGGCGGCCTATCGTGTCCGGGATGCGTGGTTTATTGCAACGACCGTGCATCTATGTTGACTTTTTTCTTCAGCCACTTGAGTCCTCCCTCAATTCTTCTGTAAGGGACTCCACTTTTCTCATCCAACAGCTATGGGATCTTGATGTCCCTCCGAACACCTGGCTTGTAACGCTTGATGTTGAGTCATTGTATACGTGTATACGGTATGACTTGGGGATCCAGGCGGTCTCTTTCTTTTTGGACCAAAATACATCGGGCGATCGAAAACATGACTCATTCTTGCTGTACTTGTTACATTTTATACTCGATAAAAATCATTTTGTCTTCAATCGGGTCCACTACAGGCAAGTGACTGGCCCCGCGATGGGCGCACTTTGTGCGCCCGCGTGTGCAAATCTGTTTTTGGGGTGGTGGGAGCTCACCAGGGTGTACTGTCTTGAGTCCTTCTCCACCCATGTCAATAAATGGTATCGTTACATTGATGACATTTTGTTTCTCTGGACAGGCACCCTGGATGAATGTCAGCAATTTGTTGAGACATTAAACAACAATGTACTGAATATACGACTTACCTCCCACTTCTCCAAAACAGAAGTGGAATTTCTGGATCTGAAGCTTCGTTTGGATGATTCCCGCATTTTGTCTACCCTATACCGTAAACCAACGGCTACTTAACAGTTTATTGCATTTTACCAGTTTCCATCCACAACACCTTAGGAATGGCATCCCTAAGGGGCAGTTTTATCGGGTCAAAAGGAACTGTAGCATGCAAGAGGATTTTTTGGCCCATGCACGGGACCTAACAACGAGATTCAAGAACAGAGGCTACCCCAAAAACGTACTATCACGGGTCTTTATGGCAGCAAGGGATGCTGATAGGGATGATTTGCTTGTACCTCGGGTGAAGGGACTCCCTAAACCACTTGGAGTCATTACCACATATACAGTTCTGGCCAAAAGTATTGACAGCCCTGCAATTCTGTCAGATAATACTCAGTTTCTTCCTGAAAATGATTGCAAACACAAATTCTTTGGTATTATTATCTTCTTTTAATTTGTCTTAAATGAAAAAACACAAAAAGAATTGTCCTAAAGTCAAATTGGATATAATTCCACACCAAACATAAAAAAGAGGGTGGACAAAAGTATTGGCACTGTTCGAAAAATCATGCAATGCTTCTCTAATTTGTGTAATTAACAGCACCTGTAACTTACCTGTGGCACCTAACAGGTGTTGGCAATAACTAAATCACACTTGCAGCCAGTTGACAAGGATTAAAGTTGACTCAACCTCTGTCCTGTGTCCTTGTGTGTACCACATTGAGCATGGAGAAAAGAAAGAAGACCAAAGAACTGTCTGAGGACTTGAGAAACCAAATTGTGAGGAAGCATGAGCAATCTCAAGGCTACAAGTCCATCTCCAAAGACCTGAATGTTCCTGTGTCTACCGTGCGCAGTGTCATCAAGAAGTTTAAAGCCCATGGCACTGTGGCTAACCTCCCTAGATGTGGATGGAAAAGAAAAATTGATAAGCAATTTCAACGCAGGATTGTGCGGATGTTGGATAAAGAACCTCGACTAACATCCAAACAAGTTCAAGCTGCCCTGCAGTCCAAGGGTACAACAGTGTCAACCCGTACTATCTGTCAGGGTCTGAATGAAAAGGGATTGTATGGTAGGAGACCCAGGAAGACCCCACTTCTTACCCCGAGACATAAAAAAGCCAGGCTGGAGTTTGCCAAAACTTACCTGAAAAAGCCTAAAATGTTTTGGAAGAATGTTCTCTGGTCAGATGAGACATAAGTAGAGCTTTTTGGGCAAAGGCATCAACATAGAGTTTACAGGAGAAAAAAAGAGGCATTCAAAGAAAAGAACACGGTCCCTACAGTCAAACATGGCAGAGGTTCCCTGATGTTTTGGGGTTGCTTTGGTGCCTCTGGCACTGGACTGCTTGACCATGTGCATGGCATTATGAAGGCTGAAGACTACCAACAAATTTTGCAGCATAATGTAGGGCCCAGTGTGAGAAAGCTGGGTCTCCCTCAGAGGTCATGGGTCTTCCAGCAGGACAATGACCCAAAACACACTTCAAAAAGCACTAGAAAATGGTTTGAGAGAAAGCACTGGAGACTTCTAAGGTGGCCAGCAATGAGTCCAGACCTGAATCCCATAGAACACCTGTGGAGAGATCTAAAAATGGCAGTTTGGAGAAGGCACCCTTCAAATATCAGGGACCTGGAGCAGTTTGCCAAAGAAGAATGGTCTAAAATTCCAGCAGAGCATTGTAAGAAACTCATTGATGGTTACCGGAAGCAGTTGGTCGCAGTTATTTTGGCTAAAGGTTGTGCAACCAAGTATTAGGCTGAGGGTGCCAATACTTTTGTCTGGCCCATTTTTGGAGTTTTGTGTGAAATGATCAATGTTTTGCTTTTTGCTTCCTTCTCTTTTGTGTTTTTTCATTTAAGACAAATTAAATGAAGATAATAATACCAAAGAATTTGTGTTTGCAATCATTTTCAGGAAGAAACTGAGTATTATCTGACAGAATTGCAGGGGTGTCAATACTTTTGGCCACAACTGTAAGAACCAGTGGCGGGATATTGGAAGAATTCTTACTAAACATTGGAGGATCCTCCGAAGCGAGCCGAGACTAAAACCCATATCTCAGCACAACCAAGTTTGGTTGAAGAAGGGCCACTAATCTTAAAGACCGTCTGTGCCATAGTCACTTTAGACGACCGGTTACTAGATTGAATAGGGGGGAACGCTTGACTGGCACGTACCCCTGTGGCAACTGCAACATTTGCCCATTTACCATTGGCTCTAATGTTCTTACCCTACCTGTTTTTCCATTCCAGGTCACTACACGGAGCTATTTTAATTGTAAATCTCGTAATGTAGTATATGCTCTGGTGTGCCCATGCCCGAGGATTTATGTTGGGCAAACGATGCAGGAATTGAGGAGGAGGATACAACACCATTTCTCGGGTATTACAACAGCCAAAAAGGATTTGGAGAAGGGCAAAACACTCACTTCGGTAGCATCGCACTATCTGGATCTGCATAATTCTTGGTGGAATGGTACCAAAATTCTAGGACTTGAGACTTTTAAAATGGACATAAGGGGAGGAGATATTACTCTTGAACTTTTGAGATGAGAATCAAAGTGGATCTTCAATCTCGGAAGTCTGACTCCTTCAGGCTTAAATGAGGACTTATTATTCACTGGATTTTGTAAACAGATCTGATCATGCTCGGTCCAGAAGTCTTGTTTTTCACCCTGGTCCATGTAAACATCAATAGTATGGCCCATGTCTAAATAACATCTACTTTTTGACTACTTTTCTTTACAGGTTCCTGTGGTGGCTACCTGACAGTGGGGCGTGATTACCCATATCTATCCTTTTTCCGTCCACCCTTAAGATGTTTAGTTCTTGACTTACTATGTGGGGCCTCTGCTTTGTCAAGGTGATTACTCGCTTAGTATTCCTTACAGGCGTTTTTACTCTTTTTTTGGGGCCCTGGGTGTGGAACTTTCATTCTTCCACGCTGTCTCGATCTTTTGGGTGTGCGTGAGAATAATAATAAAACGTGAACTGATTATGACTAAATCTGTTTTACTTTTGTTTGGTCCCTTTATCCTGATTGGGACTGGCGGGACGCTCTGGTACAAGTTGGGTATGGCTGCGCTCATTCTAATGTCGCGTTCTCTATCATTTATATGTCGTTACTTGTTGTCCATACTTGTGCACCGTGCAATTGTGCGTTTGGGGATCGGCCGTTTACTCTGTGTTCGATCGGCTTATTGAGCCACTGCCTAGTTGGTTATTTATTTCACCAACGGAGTTATGAGTGATATTATGTATACTTTTTTTTTGTGCTTGTGACTATTTTTAGTCCAGCACATATAATAATATCTGAGCGCCTGCGCACCATTGATAAGGAGTTCTTTTACCCCTCTATTTGTGGTCGCCGTTACTATAATTACTGATTGTAGCACTGGGACTAACAAAAAGGTCAACAGTTACCTTCTGGTCTCTTTTGTATAAGATGTGTATTAGAGTGTGTTAGCTCCGCCCATTTGGCTGAGTATAAAGATCTTTATCATTTACATACCGTATCTTTTTGTCCACACTTGCTCACTGGGTATTTGTGTGTCTGGGGATGGGCCGCTTACTTTGTATCTGGTCGGTTTATCCAGCCACTGCCTAGCTGGCTATTTATTTTACCAACCTAGCTATGAGTGAGACTTTGTATGCTTTTATTTGCGCAGTAGCGCCTTGTCTCTATTTCTAGAACTGACTACTGTTAGAAATGTGCTTGTGACTAATTTTAGTCTAGCATGTCTATTATCTTAGCGCCTGCGCACCAGTGATGAGGAGCTCTTTCATCCTTTTATTTGTGGTCGTCATTCCTACAACTATTGATTATAGCACTGGGATAGACAAAAAGGTCAATAGTTACCTTCTGGTCCTTCTTTTATAAGATCTGTATGAGTGTGTTAGCTCCGCCCAGTTGGCTGAGTTTAAACAGTGTCCCGGGTTAGCTCTGCCCAGTTGCCTTTATTTGTGGTCGCCGTTCCTATAATTACTGATTGTAGCACTGGGACTAACAAAAAGGTCAACAGTTACCTTCTGGTCTCTTTTTTACAAGATCTGTATTAGAGTGTGTTAGCTCCGCCCATTTGGCTGAGCATAAAGATCTTTATCATTTACATACCGTAACTTTTTGTCCACACTTGCTCACTGGGTATTTGTGTGTCTGGGGATGGGCCGTTTACTTTGCATCTGGTCGGTTTATCCAGCCACTGCCTAGCTGGCTATTTATTTTACCAACCCAGCTATGAGTGAGACTATGTATACTGCTATTTGCACAGTAGCGCCTTGTCTCTATTTCTAGAACTGACTACTGTTAGAAATGTGCTTGTGACTAATTTTTGTCTAGCATATCTATTATCTTAGCGCCTGCGCACCAGTGATGAGGAGCTCTGTCATCCTTTTATTTGTGGTCGTCATTCCTATAACTACAGATTATAGCACTGGGATAGACAAAAAGGTCAATAGTTACCTTCTGGTCCTTCTTTTATAAGATCTGTATAAGAGTGTGTTAGCTCCACCCAGTTGGCTGAGTATAAACAGTGTCCCGTGTTAGCTCCGCCCAGTTGGCTGAGCATAAAGTGTCCTGTTTATTTAACTGATCATCATGGCAACTGAGCCCCGAACCAGCAAAGTCTTTGTATAAGTACAGGCACTTTAGGTCACAGGTATTGCGCCTTATCATTGTTTTCTCCAGCGATGTGCGTCTATTGGTGACTATGGCAGCTGCATGACTAGTAATACAGTGGTTATCTACGTCTCGCTCTGGCCGGGAGCGCCTATGGGGGAGTATTTTTGGTCATCGCCTACTCAGATAATTACTACAGTGAATGTGCTGCATATCTTTAGAATGTCCCCTTAATTGTGTCTCTTCACCTATTTGTGACGCGCGCTTTGTTTATTATACGCCGACGCTTGCGCAGATAATCATCAAAGCAAGTGAGCTGTATATCTTTGAGGGTTAATCGGTCACATGACCTCAAGCGTCCCCTTGATTGGTCTTTCTCATTTATTCGTGACGCGCGCTTTGTCTACTATACGCCGACGCCTGCGCAGTAGGCTACTGCAGGCACCTGCGCAGTAGCAATATTGAGCTCTCTCTCACTTCCTGTATTCAGGATGTGTGCCTTGTCTCCCGGACACCGACGCATGCGCAGTTGGCATTCTGTGACGTCACATGCCGCTGCTGTGAGCTGTCAGCCATAGCTATGGATCAGTGACTAACCGCTGACTCTCAGGTATATTGGATGTTAACCCTGTCATGGTAAGCAGCGGCGCAGCTGCTCCCTATCTACTAATTATGCAACCATATATATTAACACAGCTGACTGGCAATCTGTACCCCTGACAAAGCCACCTAGAGTGGTGACACGCGGCGGGTCTCTGGCGCTACCTGCCCCACTTCACTTCTCATGGGTTTTGTATTGTGCTGATTTGTATGTGTGGTTATCATTTGGGGTGGTTATGGAGATTTTCTCTGTCCACTTAGACCCTCTCTAGCCCCTAGTGGTCTGGCTGATCTGGTCCTTGATGTTCCCTATGCCTGATCTTGGGCTGAAGTACCTCTACGCATATATGAGGTCTATTTAGTGTGCATTTCTATCGTTTTTGTACACCTCATAGTGATCAGCATCTTCTTGGGTTTACATTATCCCTTGAACTGTTTTTGTAATTATTGGGTTGGAATTGCATCATTTTTTCATTGTATTTGTATGTTATTGGTGTTTCTGACCCATATGCTCTATATTACCTATGTGTGGGCTTACTAATTCTCCTATTGAGAATCCTGTTTACATGGACCTAGGGATATAGGCATGATTCTCGGTGAGGGTGATAGTTGGTAGCAGGTGGGTTGCTCTATTATGAGCATTGTATTAGTTGTGTATGTGTCACATTTGTGACCATTTTTAACCCCTTCACTACCAAGGGTGGTTTGCACGTTAACTCCCGGGCCAATTTTTACAATTCTCACCACTGTCCCTTTATGAGGTAATAACTCTGTAACGCTTCCATGGATCCCGGTGATTCTGACACTGTTTTCTCGTGACATATTGTACTTCATGTTAGTGGTAAAATTTCATCCAAATAACTTGCGTTTATTTGTGAAAAAAATGGAAATTTGGCGAAAATTTTGAAAATTTCGCAATTTTCCAACTTTGAATTTTTATGCCCTTAAATCACAGCGATACAGCACACAAAAAACTTAAAAAATAACATTTCCCACATGTTTACTTTACATCAGCACAATTTTGGAACCAAAATTTTTTTTTGTTAGGAAGTTATAAGGGTTAAAAATTGACCAGCGAATTCTCATTTTTGCATCACCATTTTATTTTTAGGGACCACATCACATTTGAAGCCACTTTGAGGGGTCTATATGATAGAAAATACCCAAAAGTGACACCATTCTAAAAACTGCACCCCTTAAGGTGCTTAAAACCACATTCAAGAAGTTTATTAACCCTTTAGGTGCGTAACAGGAATTTTTTGAATATTTAAAAAAAAAAAATGAACATTTAACTTTTTTTCACAAAAAAAATACTTCAGGTAAAATTTTCTTTATTTTACCAAGGGTAACAGGAGAAATTGGACTGCAAAAGTTAATGTGCAATTTGTCCTGAGTACGCTACCTGATATGTGGGGGGGAACCACTGTTTCGGCGCATGGGAGACCTCAGTAGGGAAGGAGCACCGTTTGACTTTTTCAATGCAAAATTGGCTGGCATTCAGATCGGACGCCATGTCGTGTTTGGAGAGCCCCTGATGTACCTAAACAGTGGAAACCCCCCCAAGTGACCCCATTTTGGAAACTAGACCCCCCAAGGAACTTATCTTGATATGTGGTGAGAACTTTGAACCCACAAGGGCTTCACCGAAGTTTATAACGTACAGCGGTACAATTAAAAAATCATATTTTTTTCCACAAAAATGATCTTTTCACCCCCAATTTTTATTTTTCCAAGGGTAACAGGACACTAAAAGTTATTGTGCAATTTGTCCTGAGTACGCTGATACCCCATATGTGGGTGTAAAAGACTATTTGGGCCCATAGCAGAGCTCGGAAGGGAAGCAGCGCCATTTGCCGTTTTTGGCTAGAATTGAGATCGGACACCATGTCGCGATTGGAAAACCCCTGATGTACCAAAACAGTGGAAACCCCCCACAAATGACACCATTTTGGAATCTAGACCCCCCAAGGAACTTATCTAGATGTGTGGTGAGCACTTTGAAGCCCCAAGGGCTTCACAGAAGTTTATAACATACAGCCGTACAATTAAAAAATCATATTTTTTCCACAAAAATGATCTTTTCACCCTCAATTCTTATTTTTCCAAGAGTAACTGGACCCTAAAAGATATTGTGCAATTTATCCTGAGTGCGCTGATACCCCACATGTGGGGGTAAACCACTATTTGGGCGCATGGCAGAGCTCGGAAGGGAAGCAGCACCATTTGACGTTTTTGGCTGGAATTGAGATCGGACACCATGTCGCGTTTGGAAAGCCCCTGATGTACCAAAACAGTAGAAACCCCCCACTAGTGACCCCATTTTGGAAACTAGACCCCTCACGGAACTTATCTAGATGTGTGATGAGCACTTTGAACCCCCAAGTGCTTCACAGAAGTTTATAACGCCTGGGCGTGAAAATATAAAAATCATTTTTTTCCGCAAAAATGATCTTTTTGTCCCCAATTTTTTATTTTCCTAAGGGTAACAGGAGAAATTGGACCCCAAAAGTTGTTTTGTAATTTGTCCTGAGTAGGCTGATACCCCATATGTGGGGGTAAAACACTGTTTGGGCGCATGGCAGAGCTTGGAAGGGAAGGAGCACCATTTGACTTTTTCCACGCAGAATTGGCTGGAATTGAGATCAGACACCATGTTGCATTTGGAGAGCACCTGATGTGCCCAAACAGTGGAACCCCACAATTATAACTCCAACCCTAACCCCAACACACCCCTAACCCTAATCTGAGCCCTAGCCCTAGCCCTAGCCCTAGCCCTAGCCCTAGCCCTAACCCTAGCCCTAGCCCTAGCCCTAACGGGAAAATGGAAATAAATACATTTTCTTTTAGTTTTATTATTTTTCCCTAACTAAGGGGGTGATAACGGGGGGTTTGATTTACTATTTATGTCGGTTTTTATGTTTGGCGGCTGTCACAAACTAAAAGACGCTTTTTATTGTAAAAATAGTTTTTGCATCACCACATATTGTGAGCTATAATTTTTCCGTACTTTGACCCACCGAGTCATGTGAGGTCTTATTTTTTGCGGGACGAGTTGACGATTTCATTGGTACCATTTTCGGGCACGTGACATTTTTTGATCGCTTTTTATTCCGATTTTTGGGACGCAGAATGAACAAAAACCAGCGTTTCATGAATTTCTTTTGGGGGGGTGCGTTTACACCGTTCCGCGTGCGGTAAAATTGATAAAGCGGTTTTATTCTTCGGGTCAGTACGGTTACAGCAATACCTCATTTAGGTCTTTTTTTATGTTTTGTTGGTTTTTTGCAATGAAAACAATTTTATATAAAACATAATTATTTTTGTATCGCTTTATTCTGCGAGCTATAACTTTTTTATTTTTTGCGGATGACGCTGTATGGTGGCTCGTTTTTTGCGGGACAAGATGACGTTTTCAGCGGTACCATGGATATTTATATGCGTCTTTTTGATCGCGCGTTATTGCACTTTTTGTTCGGTGGTATGATAATAAATCATTATTTTTTGCTTCGTTTTTTATTTTTTAAGGGGTTCGCTAAAGGGGTTAACTAATGGGACAGTTTTATAGGGCGGGTCGCTATGGACGCGGCGATACCAAATATGTGTACTTTTATTGTTTTTTTTTTATTTTGAAAAAACGGATTTATTGGGGAATATTTTTTTTTTTTTTACTAATTTATTTAGCGATTTTTTTTTGATTTTTAACACTTTTTTTTTTTTTTTTTTTACTTTATTACCTTGTCCTAGGTGGGACATCACTGTCCTCTGACAGATCGCTGATCTGTCACATCACAGATCACTGTGACAGATCAGCAATCTGTCACAGGCAGTTCTGCATACTTCCTCATGCCTACGCTTTGCAGGCAGTGAGGAAGTCAGCTCCCTACAGGCCCCCGAAGGCCCCCGTCGCCATCTTGGATCCGGGGGCCTGTAGGGAAAGAGACTCCTGCAGCAGCGCTGCACATTGCGCTGCCGTGGGGGGCTCAGGGAAGCGCGGAGGGAGCCCCCTCCTGCCGATGCTTCCCTTTAACCCCCGGTACACCGCGATCGCATTTGATCGCGGTGTACAAGGGGTTAACGTGTCGGGGGCGGTCCGTGACCGCCCCTGACACATTGTGCCGGGTGTCAGCTGTGATAATCAGCTGACACCCGGCCGCGATCAGCGGCGCTCACCACGTGGGCGCCGCTGATCGCTGGGACGTAATATTCCGTCCATGGTAATTAGGTCCAGGGTCACATGGACGGAATATTACGTCCATTGTAGGTAAGGGGTTAATGTTTTTAAGATTTTTTTCTGTTTGCTGTGTTTAATAAAATTTGTATTATATATGCTATGTCCTATTCACAGTGATCCCCTGCTTATGGCCTATTTCTTTCTCTCCTTTTTGTCAAACATATGTACTATTTAGGTCTAGGTTGGATCCCCTTAATTATCCTTTCGGTGGTGCCCCCATTTCTTTGTTTCTCGTTCCTGAAAGGCATTTCACGTTTGCATGTAGGGTATTGAAGCACTCAGGAGAAATTGTGGAACAAACTGAGAGGTCCATTTTTTTCAATTAGCCCTTAGAAAAATTCAAAACTTGGGGCCAAAACAACATTGTAGTGGTAAAATTCTAATTATTCTTTCTTAATCACTCAATGGTATAAATTTATGTGAGTCATATGTGATGTCAACATGCTCACTGCACCCTTAGATTAAGTCATTGAGAGATGCAGTTTGCAAAATGAGGCCACTTATGAGGAGATTATGTTTTTCTGGCACCTCAGGGGCAAACCATTACAGCAACATTTGAATGGCTTTTATTCCCTTCTGAGCTTTGCACTGTGCCTCAAAAGTAGTTTTTGAAAACATGGGATATCGTTGTACTCAGAAGAAACTGCACAACAAATTTTGCGGTCCACTTTCTCCTAGTAGTTTTGTGAACATGAAAAAATTTGGGCTAAAGGAATACTTTTTGTCTGAAAAATGTGATTTAGTTTATTTTCACATCTCAATATTAAAAACTCCTGAGGAGTTTAGTTTCCAAAATGCAGCCAATTTTGAGGAGTTTCCATTGTTTAGGCACATCAGGGGCTCTCCAAACGGGGCATGGCGTCCGCTTTCGATTACAACCATTTTTTAGTTGGAAAAGTAAAGTGCGCCTTCCTTTCCGAGCACTGCTGTGCGCCAAAACAGTAGTTTTACCCCATATATGGGGTATCTGTGTACTCAGGAGAAATTGCACAAGTTTTGCAGTCGATTTCCTCCTGTTACCCTTGTGGAACAAAAAAAATTGGGGACTAAATTTAATTTTTGGTGGAAAAAATTAAAACTTATTTTTTTCCTTTTACGTTACATACATTCTTTTGAAGCATCTTAAAGGTTACCGTATTTTTCTGACTATAAAATGCACTGGACCATAAGATGCACCTAGGATTTAGAGGAGGTAATTAGAAAAAAAATTAAAGCAAAATATGTAAATAATTCTGTATTAATATCCCATATCTTGGTATATATATATGTATATATACACACAGTGGGTATGGAAAGTATTCAGACCCCTTTACATTTTTCACTCTTTGCTTTATTGCATTCATTTGGTAAATTCAAAAAAGTTCATTTTTTCCTCATTAATGTACACTCTGCACCCCATCTTGACTGAAAAAAACAGAAATGTAGAAATTTTTGCAAATTTATTCAAAAAGAAAAACTGAAATACCCACTGTAGTTCCAGGTATGCATGGCCCACTATCTATATCCTGGTGTGCATGGTTCACTCATCCCCTGCCTGGTATGCATGGCCCCCTCATCCCTAAACTGGTATGCATGCCCCCCATCCTGGTATGCATGACCCCCTCAGCTCCATCCTGGTATGCACAGCCTCCTCATCTCCATCCTGGTATGCAAGGCCACCTCAACCTTATCTTGGTATGCACAGCTCCCCTCAACCCTATCCTGGTAGGGTTGGCCCCCTCAGCCCTATCCTGGTATGCATGGCCTCCTCATCCCTATCCTGGCAGGCATGTGCCACTTATCCCTAGCCTGGTATGCATGGTCCCACTAATACCTATCGTGGTATACATGGTTCCCCTCATCTCTATCCTGGTATGCAGGTCCTCCATCTCCAACCTGGTATGCATGGCCCCATCTTTATCCTGGTATGCATGGCCCCCATCCCCAACCAGCTATGCATGACTCCCATCAGAAAAATCATTAAAAAAGCAAACCATTCTACTTACCTTACTGCACTCCTTTGCATCATCTTGTTCCAATGCCAGCAGCCACTTTATGCTTGTAAGCAGCACATGACAGTGACATTATGCGCTGCTTACAAACTGAGGACAGCTGCCAGAATACTCACCGCTCTCTACACCAGGACTGTGTATGGAGAGAAGTGGGTATTCATTGTTCTTTAATAGCAAGCACAGTCTTAGCTGCAGCTGCTGGCTTCCTGCAGCTGTTGGACTTTCACATGTCCCCGCTACTAAAGGTAGTGAATTTTCATTGCTTTACATGCCTATGGAAGTGAAACAAAGAGAATATTCATTGCCCTAAGTAGCGGGGGCACACAAAAGCCAGGCAACTGCATAAAGCCAGCGGCTGTGGCTGACAGCATCTCCCGTATTAAACAGAAATGAATATTCAATGCAGTGAATATTCATTTCTGTTTAGCAGCGGGCACATGAGTTAGCCGCAGCCACTGGCTCCTGCCTCCGGATCCTGTCTCCTGTGACCCGCTGCTCCACCACTGCCACTCACCCACCAAAAGTTTAAAGTGGGGCCTCAAATGCATATTGCACCATCACACAGAAACATTTCAGTTGTATTTACCTGCGTTGTGTTCAGACCATTAAAAGAGCGCGATCAACAATATTGAAGTTGTTTGACGCGTGTTCCCATATTTCTTTACACCGGCTGTGAAAGAATGATGGGGACAGATTGTCCTCGATAGAGTATAATACAAGTATCATACAGTATGATGCACTCCCCATGGTCCTTGAAAGAGTATAATGCAGTCCCCCTCACAGTATACTGCAGCCTCCCTCATAGACTATTCTGCAGCCCCCCCCACCCACAGTATAATGTAGCCCTCCACACATACAGTATAATGCAGTCCCCCACACAAAGCATAATGCAGCCCCCCACACACATTATAATGCAGACCCACACACACATTGTATAATGCAGCTTCCTCATGGGTACAATGCAGCCCCCCTCAGGGTATAATGCAGCCCCCTCAGGGTATAATGCAGCCCCCTCACACACACACACACTATAATGCAGACACACACAGTATATTTCAGACACACAGTATAGTGCAGCCCCCAACATACAGTATAATGCAGCCCCCACACATAAACACACAGTATAAAGCAGGCCCACACATACACACAGTACAATGCAGCCCCCCACTCACAGTATAATGCAGCTCCTCCACTCACAGCATAATGCAGTCCCCTCACAGAGTATAATGGAGCTCCTCCCACACAGTATAGTGCAGTCCCCCACACATAGTATAGTGCAGCCCCCATTCACAGTATAATGCAGCCCTCACACACAATATACTGCAGCCCCACACACAATGTAGTGCAGCCCCCTCATAGAGTATACTGCAGCCCCACATATACCCAGTATTATGCAGCCATACGCACACAGTATAATGCAGCCCCATCAGGGTATAATGCAATCCCACTCACATACACACTATAATGCAGACACACACAGTATAGTGCAAACACACAGTATAGTGCAGCCCCCCCACACACAGTATAATGCAGCCCCCATATATACACAGACAGATTAATGCAGGCCCCCCACTATAACATTTGCTTGCATCCTCATCTTTCCCTTGCTTGTTGTCACTTCTGTGCAGTACGCGCCCAGACCGGACCGTACTAGACTGCTTCCCAGTTCCTTCCTGGCCTGACCTCATAATAATGACATTTCCTTCAGCCTGTTTTGCCCCAGACATGAATTCATCAATCACTACGTTTGGTGGCCCCTGGTGAAGCATCCGGCCTGTCTGTACCGATCTTGTTGAAGCTCCAACTTCTTTCATTTCCTTAGTCCAGCCAACTTCTACCCTAAAAGCATTGGCCCAGGAGATAAGACGCCACATCTTCATTTTCCTGTTCTGACCCACTGCTAAGGCATGCAGTGGCCATGTGTAACGTGGGCTATAACGACTTAACATTACGTGACTGCCAAGCTGTCCGGGCCTATAGCCCATGTGGACACTTGGGTGCCCTGGTCCCATCTCACTAAACCATTCTTCATCACTAACCTTAACTCTCAGCAGCCCCTCCTACAATTAACCCTCTATGAACATCCTATCAGGCTCCACTAGTATGTCCCCATCTAGTGGCCCGCAACAGAACTACACTTACCCGTATCTATGGGAACTATATACTAAAAGTGCCCTCCTCTAATGTCCCCAAAGTTTGCACTAACTTACCCTAAGCTGTACATAAAAATGTATAACATTATACAACACAATATATTACAATATTTGCAGCATGGTAACACATGTATAATGGGGCAGTACCATAAGTAGTAGTGGTAAGACATGTTTTCCATATAGCAGTACCACAGGCAATTATCATAAAACACATCTGTAAACATCAAGAACCGGAAGACAATCAGAGGGAAGGGAGACATGAAAGACATTATATCTTACCCCCTTACATGACTTCCATAACTGCAATCTTCTTTACAAAAATTATCATTTTTTTCAAAAATAGTTGAGAAATTGGCATATTAGTAGGAAAATCTGTGTTCCTTAATCAGTAAAGATTTTGCACAGTGGAGGATTGCTAACAGCATGTGACCACAGGGTGCCCCCTGCACAGTGAACCCTTCTCTGAATGTGCGGCCTGTGCACATCGAAAGTCAGAAAGAGAAAAATTGTTTAAAACTTTCAAAAATAAATTATTTTTATTCCATAAGTACAATTTTCTTTAACAAAATTAATAATATCTATAACAAAGCAGCAGCACCAATTACAATATATATCTTATGATGGATCAGATTTGTTTTCTGTCAATGAAGACTGATGCACATTAGCAGAGTCGCACCACCTGAATAGCCAGGTTCAGATGTACCTACTGTAGACTGCCTCTTGCCAGTATAATAACCCCATTTATAAAAATGTGGCATTAATTATGAAACTACTATTGATTCCATAGGGTAAAAAAGTCCCTTTTAATAAAAAATGGGTTTGTGCCAACTATACAAAAACAGCCAAATTCTTTCAGTTTTTAAATGCTAACATGTTCACTGTCTAATTTATAACATTTTGCCTGCTCCTTTATCTTCACTAAATTTAGTAACAAACCTCTATGTGAGACACAGCAGTAAAAGTACATGGCAAATAAAACATATACGGTTTTCAAAGAAAGTAACAAGAAGTGCATTACAAACACTAAAGAACAGTTCTTAAAATATATAGCCAGACAAAGAAAAGATAAATAGGGTATGCAAGCCAAGGAAAAGTCCATGCCAAGTCAATGCCTAAGGGAAATTGCCTAGCTGGTAAAGACAGCGAATAAATCTGTTTAAGAAAAACATTAAAACTTCACAAAGGATAGAAGCAAGAGACAAGTAAAGCAAAAAGGAAAGTGCAAGAAGGAGCTGTGTATTAATGTATGTATACATATATATATATATATATATATATATATATATTATATATACTGTATATCCAGTCATGACCAAAAGTGTTGGCACACTTGAAATTTTTATAGAGTGTTAGACACATGTTTATTTACTTTGAGTGTACTGAAACAAATAAAAAAAAAACAGAGAAAAAAGGCAAATTGGACATCATTGTACACAAAACCCCAAAAATGGACTGGACAAAATTGTTTGCACCTTTCAAAGATTGTGGGTAAATATTACTCGTTCAAACTCACTTGCGGCAAGTTACAGATGTGGACAATTTAAAAATCACACCTGAAATTATAGAAAAGGGAATAAGTTGACTTGAGCTTTGCAATGTGTGTCTGTGAGTGCCACACTAAACAAGAAGAACAGAAAGAGGAGAAGAGAACTGTCTGAGGAATTGAGAACCAACATCGTTGAAAAATATCAGCAATCTCAAGGTTACAAATTCATCTCCAGAGATCTTGATGCTCCATTGTCAAAAATGCACCACATAATCAAGACATTTCCCACCCATGGCACTGTAAATAATCTCCCGGGGCGTGGATAACAGAGAAAAATTGATGAAAGGTTGCAATGCAGGATAGTCCAGATGGTGGATAAGCAGACCCAGTCAAGTTCCAAAGAAATTTAAGCTGTCCTGCAGGCTCAGGATGGAACAGTGTCAGTGTGAACTATCCATCGAAATTTGAATGAAATGAAACACTATGGCAGGAGAATCAGGAGCACCCCACTGATGACACAGACATAAAAAGATAGACTGCGTTTCGCCAAAATGTACGTGAGTAAGCCAAAATCCTTTTGGGATGGTGTCTTGTGGACAAATGAGACCATAATAGACCTGAGCTTTTTTGTAACACCTTTACGATCTACACCATATTAGTACTGCGGAGGTCGCTTCCCTCCCTTTGATGTCTCCTGTGCTGAGCCCACATCTTTCCTGGTACATGTCAACTGTCCCAGGACACCGATTCATTGGTATGACAACCAGACGTCTCCTGGAGACCTCTATGGTTGTCAGTGCCAGATTGCTATGAGCGCCGCCCAGTGGTCAGTGCTCATACCAAGTGAGCAATTCTACTACATAGAGGCGATCTGATCATCGCACATCTTTCCTGGGACATGTCAGGTGTCCCAGGTCACCGGTTCATTGGCATGGCAACCAGAGGTCTCCTGGAGACCTCTACGGTTGTCAGTGCCAGATTGCTATGAGCGCCGCCCAGTGGTCGGTGCTAATACCAAATGAGTAATTCTACTACATAGAGGCGATCTGATCATCGCCTCTATGTAGCAGTGCTGATCGGGTTGTGGCAGCTTCTAGTCTCCCATGGAGACTATTGAAGCATGCCAAAAGTAAAAAAAAGTTTTTAAAAATATTAAAAAAATAAATAAAAGTTCAAATCACCCCCTTTCACCCCATTCAAAATAAAACAATAAAAAAATCAAGCATACACATATTTGGTGTCGCCGAGTTTAGAATCGCCCAATCTATCATTAAAAAAGGATTAACCTGATCGCTATATGACGTAGAGAGAAAAAAGTCAAAACACCAGAATTACGTTTTTTTGGTCACCATGACATTGCATTAAATTGCAATAACGGGCGATCAAAAGATCATATCTCCTCAGCACAGCACCCATAAAAATAAGCCCTCACCCAACGTGAGATCACGAAAAATGGAGACGCTATAGGTCTTGGAAAATGGCGCAATTTTTTTTTTAACAAACTTTGGATTTTTTCCACCACTTAAATAAAAAAGAACCTAGACATATCTGGTGTCTATGAACTCATAATGACCTGGACAATCATAATAGCAGGTGAGTTTTAGCATTTGGTGAACATGGTAAAAGAAAACAACTAAAACACAGTTGTGGAATTGCACTTGGAATTTTTTCCCATTTTTGAGTACATGATATGGTAAAACCAATAGTATCGTTCAAAAATACAACTTGTCAAACAAAAAAACAAACACTCACATGACCATATTGCTGGAGAAATAAAAAAGTTATGGCTCTGGGAAGAAGGAGAGCAAAAACAGAAGCACAAAAATGAAAAAGGGCATGGTCTTGAATACTGCTGACACAGACATTAAAAGCTAGACTGCAGTTCGCCAAAATGTACATGAGTATGCCAAAATCCTTCTGGGATAGTGTCTTGTGGACAAATGAGACCAAAGCAGAGCTTTTTTGTAAAGTACATAAGTGTACTGTTTTTGGTACTGTCTACCGAAAATGGAATAAGGCCTATAATGAAAAGAACACAATACCTACAGTCAATTATGGTGGAGGTTCAAAGATTTCTTGAGGTTGTTTTGCTGCCTCTGGCACTGGATGCTGGGTTTGCATCCTAGGTCATGGGTATTCAAGCAGGATAATGACCCCAAACATATTTCAAGAAGCACCCAAAAATGGATGGAAACAAAGTGCTGGAGAGTTCTGAAGCACACCCGAGCAAGTGCCGCGGCACTGAGCAGGTGAGGGGTCCACTAGCCATAGACGACATTGGCGCACTATGGAGGTCTGGTGCCTGCTCCAGTACTGAAGCCCTCGAGTGAGCCCCCTTACTCCAGGCCCCAGCACTTATGACACTCGCCTCTCCCTGCTCCACCACTGCTTCATCTTCCGTGTGATGTCTCAGGTCAGAGGGCATGATGACGTCACATCTGTGCATCTTCTTCCTGAACAGACATATTGCAGAGAGTCGGAAGGAGACAACATTGAGGAGTCCAAAGCAGGGCAGCAGCCACCAAGGAGAGATTAGTATTTTTTAATGTTTGGAGCATCTTATGGGGCAAATTCCATGTTGAGCAGTATATGCAACCCATTATATATAAGGAACATCTTATGGGGTCAATTATATATGGAGCATCTTATGGGGCCAATTATATATTGAGCATCTTATGGGGCCAATTACATATGGAGCATCTTATGGGGCCAATTTCATATGGAGCATCTTATGTGCCAATTATATGTGGAGCATTATATGGGGTCCATTCTGTTTGGAGCAATATATAGGGTCCATCATATACTGGAGCATTATATGGTGCCCATCATATACTGTATGGAGCATTAAATGTGGTCTATTCTGTATGGAGAATTATATGGGGAGTCTGGGGATCATTATATACTGCATGGAGCATTATATGAGGCTCATTATATTGTATAGAAGATTATATAGGGTCCATTTTTCTGTATGGAGCAATATATGGGGCTCATTATTCTGCATATTCTGTATGGAGCATATGGGGTCTATTATGTATGGAACATTATATGTGGCTCATTATACTGTATGAAGAATTATATGGAGTCCATTATTCTATATGGAACATTATATGGGGTCCATATTCTATATGGAGCAATATATGGGGCTCATTATTCTGTATTAAACATTATATGGGGTCCATTATTCTTTAAGGAGAAGTATGTGGTGCCCATAATACTGTATGGAGGACTACACTTTCCGGTTTCTGAGCTATTGATATCGTTCATGTAATGTAAGAAATAAGTGAAATCTTTGGCATTGTACTATACCTATATTTCTCTGCTTTATCTGTGCATCATGAATTGTGATATGTGTTAAAGGGGCCCACTGAGACTCTTTGGCCCAGGGCCCACAAAAACATGGAGCCGTCCCTGCTAGTAATTTGCCCGGATCTAAATCCCATTGAACAACTGTAGAGAGATATTAATTTGCTGGTGGGATAAGGCACCCTTAAAATATGAGAGACCTGCAGCAGTTTTCAAAAGAAGAGAGGTCCAAAATTCCAGTTGAGAGGTGTAAGAAGCTTGAGATGGTTATGGGAAGCGATTGATTGCAATTATTTATTCCAAAGGGTGTGCTACGAAATATTAGGTTGAGAATGCCAACAATATTGTCTGTCCCATTTTTGGGGCTGTGTGTGACATTATGTAAATTTGCCTTTTTTTCACTTTCTGTGTTGTTCCAATACACCCAAAAGAAATGAACATGTGTATAACATGATGTGTGTAATTGCAATAATTTTCCACGAGAAATACTTATTTTCTTGGAACAATTTTAAGGGTGCCAACATTTTTGGCCAAGACTATAATATATATATATTTATGCATAAATATATATATATAGTGAGGTAACGCTGTCATTCAGATAGGGGATTCTCGCTAGGCAGCAAACAAAACACATCTGGCACCATGTTTTCCATAAAACAAGCATAGTCCGTGAGGTTTATTCATCATCATAAACCAAAGCAATATGCAACAGCACATAAACAGCAGAGCGTCCATTATAGCTTCTCTCTGTAAACCCTGTGTTCACACAGGTTGTACAATGTCCAGCATACAGGCTCTCTTAGCCTCATTTATCTCACCCACATCCGCGTCTCCTCATGGCTGCTTCAGCTTACTGCAGACGTTCATTCCCTCCCCTGGGAACTCTCAGACACGTGCAGCCATTCACCACAGCCACTCCACAGGCTGTTAGCCAGGAAGCTCCATCTCAGTGGGACCTTCCACACTGGACCAACCAGGTCCCAGCATTCACCCCCATGTGACCTACCCTGGACACATTATATGGTCCATAGCCACGCCCACCGGGTCACATGACTCTGACCTCATCACAGGTCCTTCAAGCCTTTACACACTCTTTACAATAGTGCTTTAAACACATCCCCTGGGTGGGTTTGAAGGTAGCTAGGCCACCCATCTCTCTAGTTACCTGGAGACTTCTCCCTTACACATTGAAACAACACCTCAGCAGTATCACTGCTGATCAACACATAAGTCTCCATCCCAAAGCCACCCACTTTGAGATACATAACGGCCATTCAGTATTCGGCCATTCATCCTTTCTCCTGGGACATCCACACAGCGCCCCCAGTGGACTCAGTGGATACTACACCACTATATATATATATATATATATATATATTTATATACTCTATATATACTGCTCAAAAAAAGGGAACACTATTCCATTTGCAACAGGCTATTCGTGTTCCCTTTATTTCTTTGAGCAGCATATATACACATTGAAGAGTAGAGTTGAGCGACTTTTGGTTTTTTAGGGTCGCGTTTCGTTTCGTGAAACCCGACTTTTCCAAAAGTCGGGTCGAGCAAGATCGTCCGATTATAGGGAAAAGTCGGGGTCGTCCCGAAACACGAAACCCAATGTAAGTCAATGGGGAATAAAAGTCGGCAGTGAGAGGAGGACAGGAAACACACCTACAGTGCCCATTTGAATGCCAAAAGCATCAATTCTTCTTACTTAAGCTTGTCAACCTTAATTAACTTCATAATACAAGTTACGCACTGAAAAATGGGGGTTATTTGGCTAAAGTTGTGGGGGGGGAGGGCTGGCTGCAGGTTTTCATGTGCCCTGGGCGAAAGAGCGCCCCTTTAACACATACCACAACTCATCATGCTCCGATACGGCAGAGAAATAGCGGTATAGTACAATGAAAAATACCTCACTTTTTACATCTCATGACGAGGCCCATCTATTTCTCCATACAGAATCATTGGTCCCATATAATGTTTGAAACAGTATATGATGAGCTCCACATAATGCTACAGTATATGTTGGTCCCCATGGATGAAGCTCCACTGTCTTATGGGCCCAAATAATGCTCCAAACATAATGGGCCCCATTTCTAATGCTCTAGTGTATAATGGGCCCTGTAAATGCTGCTCCAGTGTCTGATGTCCACCTTTGGAATGTTCCAGTGTATGGTGGGCCCCATCTATCATTCTCCAGAGTATAGTGCTCCCCAAAAATTGCTGTCCCAACATTGAAAACAATCAAATAAGTCTCCTCGCTAGGGAATCCCTGGACTAGTCTGGACTCCTCGTCGTCCCCATCTTCCATCTCACTGCACAGTATTTCAACCTTGCAAGTGCTGTGATCCTGAGCAAGCAGGGGGGGCCCACTCGTTGGCGACGGCACTGGCACAGGGCCCCTGATAGTACGGTGGTGTGTCTGATGGCGGGTGGGCCGAACCTGCACTTTCATCTGCAGCTTCCTCTTTGTCACCGTGTAAGATGGAACTGTATATGGGAAGGGTAACCTGAGTTTCATCAGGGTCAGATTCAGGCCGTGTAGCGTGAGAGGGGAATGTAGTGGTCTGGGTCAATGTACCAGCAGATTCATCGAGCAGTCGCTGGGCATCAGTGCACTTGTGTCGCCCCCAGGAGTACGGTCACCACAGTGGCATTACTTTCCTCCTAGGGAGTGTGATGTCATGCTTGGGAGCAACGAAGGATCTCTCTAGCAGGTTAACTGATTGGGCGGCGTTATTCCCACGAGTCATGACCCTCCAAACAGCGTTCATGAAGGCAAAATGTTTGTTTTACGTGGGCAGTATGGTTGCAAAGCTGAACCTTAAAGGAATGTCCAGAAGGGCACCACCAGGAGTGGAGCTTACGGTTAAATTCGACTCCACCTGGGAAACCTCAACCATGCCAGCTACAGAACAGATGCACACATTGCAAGCTTAATTCCGTTAACGAACGAGACTCCGTCATGCCCCGCGGTCCGAGTCCGGCTTACTAGAGGGAAACGTGAGGCTCTGGAACATGAGATTGGCCAATAACTGGTGTGTCATGCCCTTACATGTCCGTGGCTGCATGTGCGCTACACTGAAAAGGCCAGCGTTTGTCGCTTACAGGTGCAGATAACCCGCTGAACAACGTTAGTGATGGGGATCACTGAGTGATTACAATTATTACCCGCGAACAATGATTTCCCAGTAAGTGCAGGTCAACTGCAGTTCCGGAATTAGGCCTAACCGTCATTCCTGAAAAAATGAAAAACTTACGTGTGCAAACCACAGGTGCTGTAGCTTGCCAGCCGTTCTCACGCCCAGTATGGATTACACGTGATTGCACAAAGGTTAGAAAGGGTACCGTATCCCCAGATAACATGTATGGATAGCGTACACATTCAAAATATATGTCTCAGGAGGCAGGCTCAGACGGTGTTAGGCCCAGTATGGATTGCACGTGATTGCACAAAGGTTAGAAAGGGTACCGTATCCCCGGATAACATGTATGGATAGCGTACACATTCAAAATATATGTCTCAGGAGGCAGGCTCAGACGGTGTCAGGCCCAGTATGGATTGCACGTGATTGCACAAAGGTTAGAAAGGGTACCGTATCCCCGGATAACATGTATGGATAGTGTACACATTCAAAATATATGTCTCAGGAGGCAGGCTCAGACGGTGTCAGGCCCAGTATGGATTGCACGTGATTGCACAAAGGTTAGAAAGGGTACCGTATCCCCGGATAACATGTATGGATAGCGTACACATTCAAAATATATGTCTCAGGAGGCAGGCTCAGACGGTGGCAGGCCCAGTATGGATTGCACGTGATTGCACAAAGGTTAGAAAGGGTACCGTATCCCCGGATAACATGTATGGATAGCGTACACATTCAAAATATATGTCTCAGGAGGCAGGCTCAGACGGTGTCAGGCCCAGTATGGATTGCACGTGATTGCACAAAGGTTAGAAAGGGTACCGTATCCCCGGATAACATGTATGGATAGCGTACACATTCAAAATATATGTCTCAGGAGGCAGGCTCAGACGGTGTCAGGCACAGTATGGATTTGACGGCCCAGATTACACAGCGGAGGAGCAGGGAGAAGAAAAGATTGCAAATGCTGGGGCCCTGCCCAAGCAAGGGGGGCCCACTCGTGGGCGTCGGTACTGGCACTGGGCCCCTCATAGTACAGCGGTGTGTCTGACGGCCGGTGTGCACCACCACCGTCAGAGACACTTGATTGCACTATGAGGGACCCTGTGCCAGTGCCCGCGCCCAAGAGTCGGCCTACCCACCTGTCCAGGGCAACGGCACTCCCACGGTGTTGTGCGCTAGGTGGTGACCCCGGCCATGGGGGGGGAGGCAGCACAGTTAGGGAGTTTTAGAAAGTGGCATATGTTGATGTTGGACATTCAGCTGATGCAAAAGGCGAAATAGGTGAAGTCCCAGGAAGAGGTGGACCAAAGCAAGCCATTTTTCTGTCACCCTATGTGTCATCAGGGGAAGGTGGGACAAAATCCTTGGAAACCCATGCATGGTTCATTTTAATGAAGGTTAGATCATCCACATTTTGGGTTGACAGACGGGTCCTTTTTTCTGTCAGCATTGATCCAGCTGCACTGAAGACTCTTTCCGATAGCACACTTGCAGCTGGGCAAGCAAGCTCCTGTAAGGCATATTGTGCCAATTCAGGCCAGGTGTCCAGTTTAGCGGCCCAATAGTCAAAGGGGAATGACCTGTGTGGGAGAACATCGATATGGGAGGAAAAGTAGTTTGTAACCATAGTTGACAACTGCTGTCTCCTGTCACTTTCCATCGATGCAGTATTACCAGTTGTGTGAGCGGTATTTGAAAAATCAGTCCACAACATTGTCATGAAACCCCTGTCTCCAACGCCACTTCTGCTGTGTGCACCACGAACACCTCTGCCAAGCTGCCCCCGGCCCGTACGGCTCGTGTGAGAACCATCACCGCTGCTGTGTGCTGGGAATGCCTCAAGCAACCGATTTACCAGAGTTGCTTGTTTATTAGCCAATATTAGGTCAAGGTTCTCCTGTGGCATGATGTTTTGTAATTTGCCTTTAGAGCGTGGATCCAGGATGCTGGCCAACCAGTAGTCATCATCGTTCATCATTTTGGCAATGCGGGGGTCCCTTTTTAGGATCCGCAAGGCATAATCTGACATGTGGGCCAATGTTCCCGGTGTCAATGATGCACTGCGAGTGCTGGT
The DNA here is from genome assembly GCF_039654945.1 of Dendrobates tinctorius. Classification (NCBI taxonomy): domain Eukaryota; kingdom Metazoa; phylum Chordata; class Amphibia; order Anura; family Dendrobatidae; genus Dendrobates; species Dendrobates tinctorius. The sequence continues at coordinate 30,408,849 of NW_027361747.1, read as the reverse complement.
TGGAGGAGCACTTTCTGGCAAATCCACATCCCTCCAGTCACGCACAAACCCTGTACCAGACCTTGCCACGCCAACATTTTCACTTGCCCCACGAGATGCATCCTCCTCCCCTAAGTAATCATCCCCATCATCATCCTCCTCCTCCTCTTCTTCCTCCACCTCGTCCAGGAGAGGTCCCTGAGCAGACAATGGCTGAATGTCATCAAGGATTCCCTCCTCCTCTTCCTCCTCATCAACATTGGCTGCAGACGCCTGCTCCTTAAGGTGCGTCAAAGTTTGCATGAGCAGACGCATAAGTGGGATGCTCATGCTTAGGATGGCGTCGTCTGAGCTTACCAGCCGTGTGCATTCCTCAAAACACTGAAGGACTTTACAGAGGTCTTTCAGCTTCGACCACTGCACACCTGTCAACTCCATGTCTGCTCTCAAAGTGCCTGGCCGTGTATCCTCCCACAAATGCATTATGGCTTGCCTCTGCTCGCACAGCCGCTCCACCATGTGCAGGGTGGAGTTCCACCTTGTTGCAATGTCGATAATGAGGCGGTGGTTGGGAAGGTGGAGCAATCGCTGCAGCTTCTGCATACGAACGGAGTGTACAGGCGACCGGCGGATGTGCGCGCACAGTCTTCGCACCTTCTGGAGCAGGGCTGTTAACTCCGGATAATTTTTGAGGAAGCACTGCACCACCAGGTTCAAGGTGTGAGCCAAGCAAGGTATGTGGCTGAGTTTTGAAAGGGCTATGGCTGCCACAAAATTACGGCCGTTATCACTAACTACCTTGCCTGCCTCAAGATGTACACTGCCCAGCCATGACTCAGTTTGTCGCTTCAAGTACTCGGCCAGCACCTCGGCGGTATGTCTGTCGCCCAAACACATCATCTGCAACACAGCCTGCTGACGCTTTCCACTAGCTGCTCGATAGGGGGACACATCGTGTGCAACAGTGGCAGCTGCAGATGGAGTGCTCGTACGACTGCGCTCTGTGGACGAGCTTTCGCTTCTGGAGGAGGAGGAGGAGGAGGAGGGTGGAACGCCTACAGCCAACTGTTTCCTATACCATGGGCTAGGCAGCACTGTCCCACCACCGCTGTCCCCTGTGGACCCTGCATCCACCACATTAACCCAGTGCGCAGTGATGGACACGTAACGGCCCTGGCCATGCCGACTGGACCATGCATCAGTTGTGAGGTGCACCTTTCCGCTCACTGACTGCTTGAGTGCATGGACAATGCGGTCTTTCACACGATGGTGGAGGGCTGGGATGGCTTTGCGAGAGAAGAAGTGGCGACTGGGTAGGTCATAGCGTGGTACTGCATAGGCCATGAGTTCGCGGAAAGCTGTGCTTTCCACCAACCGAAAGGGCATCATCTCAAACGAGATTAGTTTGGCAATGTGGGCGTTCAAACCCAGTGTACGCGGATGAGAGACTGAGTACTTTCTTGACCTACTCATAGTGTCTGGGAGGGTGAGCTGGACTTGAGAGCTGCATATGGTGGAAGTAGCGGTGGAGAGGGCGGACTGAGAGAGGGTTGATGATGGTGATGGAGTTGGTGTTCTTTCTGATGGCCTAGAATCAGTCTTTCGTTGATATAACAGTGGGATTCCCTGACTGCTGTGGCCTTGTAACGACACCTCAACATTTGCTGCTGTGCTAACCGGTGGGCTTACAGTGGGGGAAACAATGTAGCGTTGCTGATTACCTTCGTTGTGATCAGTTGCACATGTGGCACTTGAGGTTTGGTGTTGTGTCCACGCTTGCAAGTGCATGCTGGTTAAATGTCTAAGCATGCAACTGGTATTCAAATGTTTCAGATTTTTCCCTCGGCTAAAGGTCTTTGTGCACTTCTTACAGATAACCTTGGCCTGATCATGAGGATTTTGTTCAAAAAAGTGCCACACTGCACTCTTCCTACTTTGGCAGACATTTTGCGGCCTAGCACGCTGTGATCTTTTGACCCTCTGGACAAGCTGTCCAGCAACTATTTTGATGTTTGGAACCTGTCTTTGGAGTGCTCCGGGCCTGCCAGATAACAGCTGTTGCGATGTCGATGTCTGCTGTGGATGCTCCTCATCTGAGCTATTGGAAGCAGCACCCTCTTCCCCCAATGGATGCCAATCTGGGTCAACAACTGGGTCATCCATCACCTCCTCTTCTATGTCATGTGCACCTTCCTCTGTGTCACCATGTATGGTGGTATAGTGTGCGGGAAGGGGCACCTGAGTCTCATCAGGGTCAGAATGTGGCTCTGTACACTGCGAGGATAATGTAGTGCTCTGAGTGAATGTACCAGCAGAATCATCCATCAGCGGCTGTGCATCAGTGCACTCCATGTCAGATTCATCTTGGCCTGGGTAATTCACCATTTCACTTGATAATCCAGGCATGGTATGTGAAAACAGCTCCATGGAGTAATCAGTAGTATGGCCTGCGTCATCCTTCAATCTTGGTTGGGGTGAAAGACACAAGGAAAGGTGTGGTTCATGAACATGAGCCTCCAATGACGACTCAGTGCTTTTACTTTTTACAACTGAAGAAGAGGAGGCGATAGAGCTGGAGGCTGAGTCAGCAATGTAAGACAAAACTTTTTCCTGATGCTCTGGCTTTAAAAGCGGTTTGCCAACTCCTAGAAAACTAAGCGTTCGAGGCCTTATGTAGCCAGACGATGACGCAGGCTCAACACCTCCTGCATTCGGTCCTATTTTGCTCTTGCCACTACCATCAGATCCACCACCAACACCATCATTACCAGCTGCCAACCCCCGCCCAATTCCACGGCCTCTTCCACCAGCCTTCCTCATTTTTGGTAGAAATGTAGACAAAATCCAACAAACTATATAGTATGTAAAACAAGGTGTCTATAGGACAGGGGAGATTTTGAATTTCTGCACACACTTTTGGACACTGGACACTTTTGGATTGTGTGAGGCCCACTGATATCTGAGCGCTATGTGACAGGCTCGATGGCACAGCTGTGACCTAAGTGACTAGAGAATAAGTGACATTTTGAATCTCTTCACACACTTTTGGACACTGGACACTTTTGGATTGTGTGAGGCCCAATGAATATCTGAGCGCTATGTGACAGGCTCGATGGCACAGCTGTGACCTAAGTGAGTAGAGGATAAGTGAGAGTTTGAATCTCTGCACACACTTTTGGACACTGGACACTTTTGGATTGTGTGAGGCCCAATGAATATCTGAGCGCTATGTGACAAGCTCGATGGCACAGCTGTGACCTAAGTGACTAGAGAATAAGTGAGATTTTGAATCTCTGCACACACTTTTGGACACTGGACACTTTTGGATTGTGTGAGGCCCACTGATATCTGAGCGCTATGTGACAGGCTCGATGGCACAGCTGTGACCTAAGTGACTAGAGAATAAGTGACATTTTGAATCTCTTCACACACTTTTGGACACTGGACACTTTTGGATTGTGTGAGGCCCAATGAATATCTGAGCGCTATGTGACAGGCTCGATGGCACAGCTGTGACCTAAGTGAGTAGAGGATAAGTGAGAGTTTGAATCTCTGCACACACTTTTGGACACTGGACACTTTTGGATTGTGTGAGGCCCAATTAATATCTGAGCGCTATGTGACAAGCTCGATGGCACAGCTGTGACCTAAGTGACTAGAGAATAAGTGAGAGTTTGAATCTCTGCACACACTTTTGGACACTGGACACTTTTGGATTGTGTGAGGCCCACTGATATCTGAGCGCTATGTGACAGGCTCGATGGCACAGCTGTGACCTAAGTGACTAGAGAATAAGTGAGATTTTGAATCTCTGCACACACTTTTGGACACTGGACACTTTTGGATTGTGTGAGGCCCACTGATATCTGAGCGCTATGTGACAAGCTCGATGGCACAGCTGTGACCTAAGTGACTAGAGGATAAGTGAGAGTTTGAATCTCTGCACACTTTTGGACACTGGACACTTTTGGATTGTGTGAGGCCCAATGAATATCTGAGCGCTATGTGACAAGCTCGATGGCACAGCTGTGACCTAAGTGACTAGAGGATAAGTGAGAGTTTGAATCTCTGCACACACTTTTGGACACTGGACACTTTTGGATTGTGTGAGGCCCAATGAATATCTGAGCGCTATGTGACAGGCTCGATGGCACAGCTGTGACCTAAGTGACTAGAGGATATGTGAGAGTTTGAATCTCTGCACACACTTTTGGACACTGGACACTTGTGGATTGTGTGAGGCCCAATGAATATCTGAGCGCTATGTGACAAGCTCGATGGCACAGCTGTGACCTAAGTGACTAGAGGATAAGTGAGAGTTTGAATCTCTGCACACACTTTTGGACACTGGACACTTTTGGATTGTGTGAGGCCCAATGAATATCTGAGCGCTGTGTGACAAGCTCGATGGCACAGCTGTGACCTAAGTGACTAGAGGATAAGTGAGAGTTTGAATCTCTGCACACACTTTTGGACACTGGACACTTTTGGATTGTGTGAGGCCCAATGAATATCAGAGCGCTATGTGACAAGCTCGATGGCACAGCTGTCACCTAAGTGACTAGAGGATAAGTGAGAGTTTGAATCTCTGCACACACTTTTGGACACTGGACACTTTTGGATTGTGTGAGGCCCAATGAATATCTGAGCGCTATGTGACAGGCTCGATGGCACAGCTGTGACCTAAGTGACTAGAGGATAAGTGAGAGTTTGAATCTCTGCACACACTTTTGGACACTGGACACTTTTGGATTGTGTGAGGCCCAATGAATATCTGAGCGCTATGTGACAAGCTCGATGGCACAGCTGTGACCTAAGTGACTAGAGGATAAGTGAGAGTTTGAATCTCTGCACACACTTTTGGACACTGGACACTTTTGGATTGTGTGAGGCCCAATGAATATCTGAGCGCTATGTGACAAGCTCGATGGCACAGCTGTGACCTAAGTGACTAGAGGATAAGTGAGAGTTTGAATCTCTGCACACACTTTTGGACACTGGACACTTTTGGATTGTGTGAGGCCCAATGAATATCTGAGCGCTATGTGACAAGCTCGATGGCACAGCTGTGACCTAAGTGACTAGAGGATAAGTGAGAGTTTGAATCTCTGCACACACTTTTGGACACTGGACACTTTTGGATTGTGTGAGGCCCAATGAATATCTGAGCGCTATGTGACAAGCTCGATGGCACAGCTGTGACCTAAGTGACTAGAGAATAAGTGAGATTTTGAATCTCTGCACACACTTTTGGACACTGGACATTTTTGGATTGTGTGAGGCCCACTGATATCTGAGCGCTATGTGACAGGCTCGATGGCACAGCTGTGACCTAAGTGACTAGAGAATAAGTGAGATTTTGAATCTCTGCACACACTTTTGGACACTGGACACTTTTGGATTGTGTGAGGCCCAATGAATATCTGAGCGCTATGTTACAAGCTCGATGGCACAGCTGTGACCTAAGTGACTAGAGGATAAGTGAGAGTTTGAATCTCTGCACACACTTTTGGACACTGGACACTTTTGGATTGTGTGAGGCCCAATGAATATCTGAGCGCTATGTGACAAGCTCGATGGCACAGCTGTGACCTAAGTGACTAGAGGATAAGTGAGAGTTTGAATCTCTGCACACATTTTTGGACACTGGACACTTTTGGATTGTGTGAGGCCCAATGAATATCTGAGCGCTATGTGACAAGCTCGATGGCACAGCTGTGACCTAAGTGACTAGAGGATAAGTGAGAGTTTGAATCTCTGCACACATTTTTGGACACTGGACACTTTTGGATTGTGTGAGGCCCAATGAATATCTGAGCGCTATGTGACAGGCTTGATGGCACAGCTGTGACCTAAGTGACTAGAGGATAAGTGAGAGTTTGAATCTCTGCACACACTTTTGGACACTGGACACTTTTGGATTGTGTGAGGCCCAATGAATATCTGAGCGCTATGTGACAGGCTCGATGGCACAGCTGTGACCTAAGTGACTAGAGGATAAGTGAGAGTTTGAATCTCTGCACACACTTTTGGACACTGGACACTTTTGGATTGTGTGAGGCCCAATGAATATCTGAGCGCTATGTGACAAGCTCGATGGCACAGCTGTGACCTAAGTGACTAGAGGATAAGTGAGAGTTTGAATCTCTGCACACACTTTTGGACACTGGACACTTTTGGATTGTGTGAGGCCCAATGAATATCTGAGCGCTATGTGACAAGCTCGATGGCACAGCTGTGACCTAATTGACTAAAGGATAAGTGAGATTGGATTGCTTTTAAAAAAGCAGTTTGCGGAGCAGTGGGTAAACAGCAATGCCAGCCTGTCAGGAAGCCTTAGAAGGCAGCCCAACAACCAACACCACTGATACACCACTATATAGCCTCCCCTTGCACTGCACACACAGTGACTGGTGTGTTGTGCAGGGCAAATCGCTAGCAGCAGAAGCAGTTTTTTGGTCTTCTTCCCTGCCTAACGCTCTCCCTACAGAATCAGCAGCAACCTCTCCCTATGCTAAGATCGGCAGAAGTAAGATGGCGGTCGGCGTGCACGCCCTTTTATACCCCCTGTGACGCCCACCAAAGCAAGCCAATCACTTGCATGCCCTTCTGAAAGATGGTGGTGACCCGTGCCTATGTCATCATGTTGCCCACAGTGTCCGTGGATCCTGATTGGCTGAAAAAGAGCGCAAAACAAACTTTTGAAACGCGACTTTGGCGCGCAAGTCGCCGACCTCGTGGCCGACCTCATCCTAGGGTCGGGTTTCATTTCATGAAACCCGACTTTGCCAAAAGTCGGCGACTTTTGAATTTTTTCGACCCGTTTCGCTCAACTCTATTGAAGAGCAAAAGGGTTTCAGTGTTTTGAATTTTTGACTTTCAGGCTCCATCTCAATATTCGCTTCTGCTGAATTTGAGACTTCAATCCTTTTATAAACAATAATTTTGATTTTCTCATACTTAAATTTGACTTGCAACTTTTTAGCATATGATTAGTAATGCAGATTCTTGTCACGTCACTATATTGTTACTGTTTTGCTCCTAAAGATATAAATTTAATTTTTTATTATTTTGTTAGTATTTTGTACTGTATATTTACCTTTGGCGTTCAACACTGCCTGAATCCTTCTGGCCATGCTCTCGGTCAGATTCAAGCATGTGTCGACTGAATTTTTTTCTCAGGTCTCGTCTACATTTTCCCAAAGTTTGTGCGTATTGGTCGACTAACGTGGGTTATGTACACAGTTTTATCTTCAACTCTTACCACAGGTCTTTGATTGGTTTGAGGCCTGGTGACTGTGGGGGCCATTCCAGCACCTTTCCATCATTGTCAGTGAACCATTTCTTCGCCAATCTTGACGTATGCTACGTGTTGTTGTCCTGTTGGAACACGATGTCATCCTTTTCATACCCATACTACTTGAGTGTATGAAGTGGCTCATCCTGTAGGATACTCAAACATAGCTCAGCAACGAGAACACATTGATCCTGGTCAAGTATTCAAAGGATTTAGCTGTGAAACAACCCCATATCATCAGGCTTCATCCCCCGAACTTGACATCTACTTCAATTTCTCAATATGTTAGCCCCTTTTTCCCTTGCTTCTTTCAGTCCTATTTGCACTTATAACAGCCTAGTCTATTGATTTTTGTGTCATCGTTCCAAGTCACCCGTTTCAAATCTTTAAATGTCCACTTTTCATACTTGTTTGCAAACTCGAACCGACACTTCTTATGACAATATTGAAGATGAGGCTTCTTTACCTCTTTTTGGGCCACCATTCCAGACTTGCATAATGTGCATCACACAGTGCATGCATCGATGTCTGTGATCTCACTATTATAAAACAAAGCAACCACCTCCACAGCCGTGTTTGTCGTGCCAGAACTGATAGACCTTGGCATGAGCTGATATTTTGCCTGGTTGTCCACCTTTTGTCTTTAGAATGGATGGCCGGACTTCATTTCATATTTTCCCAACTGTTATGGCAATCAAATGATGCATTTTGACAATTTTCCTGGCCAAGAGACCATTATTGATGAGCTGGGTGATGCTGTTTCTCTTTTCTTACGAAACCCCTCCTCGATTTGAACCAATGACCTTTCACTTGGGAATCAACCCAATAATACACTGAGCTATTGGAATATGAGAACAGGTTGTATTTTGTATTTTGTAGTATTCAGGAAGAAAAATATATTTCCACCACCAGGAGCAAAACAGTAACAATGTAGTGACACGACAATAATCTGCATAACTAATCACATGCTAAACAGTTGCATGTCAAATTTATGTATGAGAAAGCAAAGATGGTTGTCAATAAAATGATGGTAGTCTCACAATCAAAGCAATAGTGGATGGTGAAACATTGAGCCTGAAAGTCAAAAGTTCAAAACATTGCTACCCTTTTACTCTTCACTGTATATACAGTATGTATATACATTGCTAAAAAAAAATAAGGTGAACACTAAAATACCACATCCTAGATAACACTGAATTACATATTCCAGTTGCAAATCTTTATTCATTACATAATGGAATGCGTTGAGAAAAATATAACATAAAAATTAAAGTGGAAAATCAAATTATAGGCTGATCCAACATCAGCAGAAATGCATCAAGACAAGGAAATGATGCTCAGCAGTGTGTGGCCTCCATGTGCCTGTATGACCTCCCTGCAATGCCTTGGCATGCTCCCAAATTTTCTCCTGAATGATTTCCTCAAAGACCTGGATTAAATCATCAGTCAATCCTAGACAGTCTGTGGTGCAATGTGGAGTTAGTGGATAGAATGAGACATGATATTCCAGATGTGCTCAATTGGATTCAGGTCTGGGGAATGGGCAGGCCAATTCATAATATCAATGCCTTCATCATGCAGGAACTTCTTACACACTTCATCCACATGAGGCCTAGCATTGTCATGCATCAGAAGTAACCCAGGGCCCACTGTACCTGCATATGGTCTCACAATGGATCTGAGGATCTCATCCTGGAACCTAATGGCAATCAGGGTACCTCTGGTTAGCACATGGAGGGCTGTGTGGCCCTCCAAAGAAATGCCTTCCCACACCATTACTGACCAACTGACAAACTGGTCATGATGGAGGATGTTTCAGGCAGCAGAACATTCTCCACAGTGTCTCAAGACTGACAATCTTGGTGGTCTCGGGAAAATGCCAGTCATCCTGCACAGTGTTGGGCTGTAAGCACAACACTCACTTTTGGATGTCAGGCCCTCATACCACCCTCATTGAATCTGTTTTTGACAGTTTAAGCATACACATGGATGTTAGTGGCCTGCTGGAAGTCATTTTGCAGTGCTCTGGCACTGGTCCTCCTCTTCCTCCTTGCACAAAGGTGGAGGTAGGGGTCCTGATGCTGGGTTATTGTGCTCCTAAGGCCCCCTCCACCTTTTCTGGTGTACTGGCTGCTTTTCCGGTATCTGCTCCATGACCTGGACACTTTGCTGACAGACTCAGCTACCCTTCTTGTCACAGCTTGCATTGATGTGCCATCCTGCATGAGCTGCACTACCTGAGCAACTTCTATAGGTTGTACTGTAGACACCAACTGTAGACACATGTACCTCACTGGGTAACAGCAATGACAAAATGAAAAAGTGACCAAAACAACAGCCAAAAAGGATGAGTACAGAGAAATGGTCTGCTGTCACCACGTGCAGAATCCCTCCTTCTTAGGGGTTTTCTTGCTAATTGCCTATCATTTCTAACTGTTATCTGTTTTATTTGCACACAAGCAGGAGAAATTGATTCACAATCAGTGTTGCTTCATAACTGGACAGGCTGATTTCACAGAAGTGTGATTGACTTAGAGTTACAGTGTGTTGTTTAGGTGTTCCTTTTTTTAGCAATAAATTTAGTTTTCAGATCTTGAAATCTCGGTCCTGTTCCTCTTAAGTATTTCAAAACTATTTTGTCAGTGTATCAAGATACATTATCCCAATATCAGATGCTACATCCATTAAATAAAACTATTGCTATGGAGGTGTACTTGGTTTGCACCAATTTATAAGTTATTTGTGTCAATATGTCAAGCAAGTATCCATATGAGTGCAAGAACCCCAAGTTTACCTGCACAGCAGTGTCCAAATAATCACACTGCCTCTGCCAGCTTATTTCTGTTCCGAAGCTCCCTGTTCACATGATGTAAAATAAAATGTAATTTGTCAGACTATGACATTTTCTTCAATGCCATTTGGAACTGGATGAAGAATGCCACACAATTCCAGGCACATTTAAGAGAGGTGATAGGCACCAAAATGTCACATCAGACAGTTCCAAACAGTTTATATCAGCAGGTCTGCATGCTAGACAACCTGCAAGGGTACCTAACCACACTATAAGGCACATGCATGGACTAGGGAGCATCTATACTGGACTAGTACTTCAGGTTGATCACCGCTAGTGATGAGTGAGTATACTCGTTGCTCGGGTTTTCCTGAGCATGCTCCAGTGATCTCCAAGTATTTTAGCGTGCTCGGAGATTTAGTGTTTGTCAATGTAGCTGCATAATTTGCGGCTGATAGAAAGGCTAAATACATGTGGGGATTGCCTGTTTGTTAGGAATTCCACAGATGTATTCAGGCTGTCTAGCAGCCACAAATCATGCAGCTACGGTGACAAACACTAAATCTCCGAGCACTCCAAAATTCACGGAGATCACCCGAGCAAGATTGGGAAAACCTGAGCAATGAGTATCCTCGCTCATCACTATTCACCGCCAATCCCTGCAATATCCAAATAAACTATGTGTCACCAAACATTTATACAGGTCAATTTGTCAGTTGTTACTGGTAACATTACTGCTCACAAAGCTTCAGTGGTGCAGTTTACAGAATAAGAGGAACAAAGCTATTATATTTTATATATTTAATCCAACAATAAGGCAGTGCTTATAAAAATGTTCAAAAACTCTTACAAATGGGACAAGACAATGCAGTGCTTTGTGTACATATGGGACATGGCATATACAACTTTATCCATCTGGCAGATATTAATCTTGGGTATTGCGCAGACCACATAACTATGAAAGTGAATGCATTGTGTTTGGCACTGAGCAACAATGCCAAATATACATATCCCATATCCATAGAGCCTACACCTGTCACAAAAAAACCCAATATTCATATCTAATACATGTCAGCATCCCATTATTTTGTGTGGTTCTTTGAAGTTAGGAAGGATCTATTTACAAAGACACAGAAAAGTATTACCGTACCAGCCTGATGTTCACTATTAGGCCGGGGTCACACTGACGAGGAATACGGACGAGTGAGAGGCAGTGCGCTATACAGTAAACTCACACTGACATGTTTAATAAAGAAAGAAAGAATAGATATATACACATATATATATATATATATATATATATATATATACATACATGTCATTGTGAGAAGCATATATATATATATATTTATATTTCACAGAGTTCTTCATAGCAGAATAGCCGCTAATTAAATTGCCGGCTTCTATCAAATCATTCCCCAACCCGACATGAAATGACACATGGTTTACATTCAGTAAAGCGTTTCATTTCATGTTTTTTTATATGTCCCTGACGAATAATTAGATGAGGGTTTGTGTGCAAAATTTGGGAGTTGTAGTTGTTATTTTAAGGGGTTAATTTGTTGTTAAAAAATGCAAGGGCTTCCCATTGCCCTATAGTGGTGGCGAGTGGGTTAATCTAACAAAGGGTTAATGTCACCATTCGATTGTAAGGTGATATTAACCCTTTGTTAGATTAACCCATTCGCCACTGCTACAGGGCAATGGGAAGCCCACGCATTTTTTAGCAACGAATTAACCCCTTAACCCATTCACGACCTTTGACGCCACGTAGGCGTCATGAAAAGTCGTGCCAGAACGACCCATGACGCCTATGTGGCGTCATGACTTTAAAGCCCCCCTGCGGGTCGGGTGACCTAGGTCACTGAAAGGTCACCCGACCCGCAGATACAGGGGGCTTTGTTCTTCACCACAAGGGGTGTGACTTCGCCCCCACGTGGCTACGATCGCTCTGATTTGCTGTTAAAAGTGAAACAGCCAATCAGAGCGATAGTAATATTTCATCAATGAAAATTGATGAAATATTTCAATCCAGCCATGGCCGATGCTCTAGTAGCATTGGACATGGCTGGAGACCGTGATCCGACCCCCACCGGCTCACGGGGCCGATCGGCCCCCGATACCGGCTAACGGCGGCAATGTGCCGCCACCGTCATCATCGGCTCCCCTCCCCCTTCTCTGTGCTCCCCCCACCTTCCGACCCCCCGGTACCTCCGATGTGCCTCTCCGCCTCCCGATGTCCCGCGGTCCCGAACCATGGGCGCCGCCATCTTGAAAATGGCGGGCGCATGCGCAGTCCGCCCGCTGGCTGCAATTTCCCTTCATTCTATTTTGATCACTGTGATAAACTCTCACAGTGATCAAAATAGAATGAAAAGTAAATAAACCCCCCGTTTATCACCCCCATAGGCAGGATCAACTAATAAAATAAAGAAATTATTTTTATGTTTATTTTTCCATTAGGGTTAGGGTTAGGGTTGGAAAGAGGGTTAGGGTTGGAAAGAGGGTTAGGGTTAGGGTTGGAAAGAGGTTTAGGGTTGGAAAGAGGGTTAGGGTTAGGGTTGGAAATAGGGTTAGGATTGGAATTAGGGTTAGGGTTGGAATTAGGGTTAGAGTGGAATTAGGGTTAGGGTTAGAATTAGGGTTAGAACTAGGGTTGGGGTTGGAATTAGGGTTAGGGTTGGAATTGGGGTTAGGATTGGAATTAGGGTTACGGATAGGGTTAGGGGTGTGTTGGGGTTAGGGTTATGGTTAGGGTTGGGATTAGGGTTAGGGATGTGTTGGGGTTAGGATTGTGGTTAGGGGTGTGTTGGGGCAAGGGTTGGAGTTAGAATTGAGGGGTTTCCACTGTTTAGGCACATCAGGGGGTCTCTAAACATGACATGGTGCAACCATTGATACCAGCCAATTTTGCGTTCAAAAAGTCAAACGGTGCTCCCTCCTTTCCAAGCCCGACGTGTACCCAAACAGTGGTTTACCCCAACATATGGGGTATCAGCGTACTCAGGAAAAATTGCACAACAACTTTGGTGGTCTAATTTCTCCTGTTACCCTTGGGAAAATAAAAAATTGGGGGCTAAAAAATTATTTTTTTGGAAAAGAAATGATTTTTTTAATTTCATTTCTCTGAGTTATAAACGTCTGTGAAGGACTTGGGGGTTCCAAGTGCTCACCAGACATCTAGATAAGTTCCTTGGAAGGTCTAGTTTCCAAAATGGGGTCACTCGTGGGGGTTTCTACTGTTTAGGCACATCAGGGGCTCTGCAAACGTAACGACGACCGCAGACCTTTCCATCAAAGTCTGCATTTCAAAATGTCACTACTTCCATTCTCAGCCCTTACGTGCGCCCAAACAATGGTTCCTCCCCACATATGGGGTATCAGCGTACTCAGGACAAACTGGACAACAACTTTTGGGGTCCAATTTCTCCTGTTACCCTTGGGAAAATAAAAATTTGCGAGCTAAAAAATCATTTTTTGAGGAAAAAAATGATTTTTTATTTTCACAGCTTTGCGTTATAAACTTCTTTGAAGCACTTGGGGGTTCAAAGTGCTCACCACACATCTAGATAAGTTCCTTGGGGGGTCTAATTTCCAAAATGGGGTCACTTGTGGGGGAGTTCCACAGTTTAGGCACACCAGGGGCTCTTCAAATGTAACATGACGCCCGCAGACCATTCCATCAAAGTCAGCATTTCATAATGCCACTACTTCCCTTCCGAGCCACGACGTGTGCCCAAACAGTGGTCCCCACCCACATATGGGGTACCAGCGTACTCAGGACAAACTGGACAATAACTTTTGGGGTCCAATTTATCCTGTTACCCTTGTGAAAAAAAAATTGTGAGCTAAAAATCTTTTTTTTTTTTGAGGAAAAAAAATGATTTTTTATTTTCATGGCTCTGCGTTATAAACTTTTGTGAAGCACTTGGGGGTTCAAGGTCCTCGCCATACATCTAGATAAGTTCCTTGGGGGGTCTAATTTCCAAAATGTGGTCACTTGTGGGGGTTTTTCACAGTTTAGGCACACCAGGGGCTCTGCAAATGTAACACGACACCCGCAGACCATTCCATCAAAGTCAGCATTTCATAATGCCACTACTTCCCTTCCGAGCCACGACGTGTGCCCAAACAGTGGCCCCCACCCACATATGGGGTACCAGCGTACTCAGGACAAACTGCACAACAACTTTTGGTGTCCAGTTTCTCCTGGTACCCTTGTGAAAATATAAAATTGTGCACTAAAAAATAATTTTTTGAGTTAAAAAAATATTTTTTATTTTCACAACACTGCGTTATAAACTTTTGTGAAGCACTTGGGGGTTCAAAGTGCTCACTATGCATCTAGAAAAGTTCCTTAGGGGGTCAAGTTTCCAAAATGGAAACACAGAGGCTCTCCAAACACGACATGGTGTCCGCTAACGATTAGAGGTAATTTTAATTTCAAAAAGTCAAATGGCGCTCCTTCCCTTCTGAGCCCTGCCGTGCGCCCAAATAGTGGTTCCCTCCCACATATGGGGTATTGGTGTACTCAGAACACATTGCACAACAACTTTTGTGGTCCAATTTCTCCTGTTACCCTTGCAAAAATAAAAAATAGCGTGCTAAAAAATCATTTTTGAGGAAAAAAAATGATTTTTTATTTTCACTGCTCTGCGTTATAAACATCTGTGAAGCACCTGGAGGTTCAAAGTGCTCACTACACATCTAGGTAAGATCCATAAGGGGTCTAGTTTCCAAAATGAGGTCACTTGTGGGGGTTTTCACTGTTTAGGCACACAGGGGCTCTCCAAACGCGACATGGTGTCCGATAACGATTGGAGCTAATTTTCCATTCAAAAAGTCAAATAGCGCTCCTTCACTTACGGACCCTGTCGTGCGCCCAAACAGTGGTTTATGACGACATATGAGGTATCGATGTATTCAGGAGAAATTGCCCAACAAATTTTAGGGTCCATTTTATCCTGTTGCCCATGAGAAAGTGAAAAAACTGAGGCTAAAAGAAAATTTTTGTGAAAAAAAAGTACTTTTTTTTTTTTACCGATCAATTTGTGATTCACCAGGGGGTTCAAAGTGATCACTATGCATGTAGATAAGTTCCTTGGAGGGTCTAGTTTCCAAAATGGCATCACTTGTAGGGGAGCTCCAATGTTTAGGCACACAGGGGCTCTCCAAACGCGACATGGTGTCCGCTAAATATTCCAGCATGTTTTCCATTCAAAAGTCAAATGGTGCTCCTTCCCTTCTGAGCCCTGCCGTGCGCCCAAACAGTGGTTTATGACCACCTATGAGGTATCGGTGTACTCAGGAGAAATTGCCCAAGAAATTTTAGGATCCATTTTATCCTGTTGCCCATGTAAAAATCAAAAAATTGATGCTAAAAGAAAATTTTTGTTGTAAAACTTAAAATGTCCATTTTTTCTTTCCACGTTGCTTTAGTTCCTGCGAAACACCTGAAGGGTTAAACATCTTCTAAAATGTAGTTTTGAGTAGCTTGGGGGTGCAGTTTTTAAAATGGTGTCACTTTTGGGTATTTTCTGCCATATAGACCCCTCAAAGTGACTTCAAATGTGAGGTGGTCCCTAAAAAAAATGGTTTTGTAAATTTTGTTGTAAAAATGAGAAATCGCTGGTCAACTTTTAACCCTTATAACTTCCTAACAAAAAAAAAATTGTTTCCAAATTGTGCTGATGTAAAGTAGACATGTAGGAAATGTTATTTAGTAACCACTTTATGTCACATAACTCTCTGGTTTAACAGAATAAAAATTCAAAATGTGAAAATTGCGAAATTTTCTAAATTTTTACCAAATTTCTGATTTTTGCACAAATAAATGCAAAAATTATCGACCTAAATTTACCACTAACATGAAGCCCAATATGTCACGAAAAAACAATCTCAGAATCGCTAGGATCCGTTGAAGTGTTCCTGAGTTATTACCTCATAAAGGGACACTGGTCAGAATTGCAAAAAATGGCCAGGTCATTAAGGTCAAAATAGGCTGGGTCGTGAAGGGGTTAAAATAACAACTACAACTCCCAAATTTTGCACACAAACCCTCATCTAATTATTAGACATATAAAAAACATGAAATGAAATGCTTTACTGAATGTAAACCATGTGTCATTTCATGTCGGGTTGGGGAATGATTTCATAGAAGCCGGCAATTTAATTAGCGGCTATTCTGCTATGAAGAACTCTGTGAAATATATATATATATATATATATATATATATATGTGTATATATATATATATATATGTTTGTCACAATGACATGTATGTATATATATATATATATATAAATATATACAGTATATATATATATATGTATTCTATGTGTCTATATCTATTAATTCGTTTCTGTTAGAAACCCTGTCATAGGGCTCCATTATATGTCCATTTTGCAAGGCGGCGAGAAAATCTCGCCATACGGATTGCATACGGATTACATACGAATGCTTACATGCGCAAAATACGCGACCACACCTTGCTTACGGATGACATACGGAGCACTATTTAGGGGTCATTCTTCCGTATTACGCCTGTAAACTACGGACCATATTTTGCGTCGGTTAGTGTGACCCCAGCCTTAAAGTAA
Source organism: Dendrobates tinctorius (assembly GCF_039654945.1). Lineage (NCBI taxonomy): Eukaryota > Metazoa > Chordata > Amphibia > Anura > Dendrobatidae > Dendrobates > Dendrobates tinctorius. Next base: position 30,392,183 of record NW_027361747.1, on the reverse strand, counting down.
TACTGACCATGCCACAGGATGTGGCTGCATCACAGCACTGGTCGTAGTGCAAATGGATGGAAAAGAGAGTCAGCTCTTCTAATTTACAATTCATCATGAAGCCGTTGCCCTATGTTCACTATGAGGGTTAAATATATTGTTATATGCCTTAAAATTGTAAAAAGATCAAATCCTTTGAAAACATGTGATTTGTACATTTTAATAAGTATAACAAAGTTATCCAATTCTGCTGTAATTTGTGTCATTTTTCATTAGCAGGAATTGTGCTGCCAATTGGCACAAGTTGTTAATCACATTTTCATTATGCTGAAATTGTTCTCATTAGGCTTTAAATGGCTCCTCTAAACAAACCTCTTGCCAATGTTAAATATTAATCCAAGAAACGGATAATGAAAAGAAATTATTTACTTACAAGTCCTCTTATTATGAAGATGTGTTTGTATCTTTAATAATAGCTCATGTCAAAAATAAATGTAATATGTAAGGTCACATATTGGCTCAACTTTATAACTGGTGATAATTGGAATGCTGAGACAGCTTGTGTGGCACCATGCTAATTTACTATCAAAAAACAGTAGGATCCATCCATGTAATTTATAGGCTATGTTCACACATTGCGTTTTTGCGGCCTTTTTTATGCAAAGTTTAAGCTACTTACAGAAAACAGGTTTTTGCATAATTTTTGCTGCATTTTTTGATTAGTTTTTGTTGCATTTTTATTTCTACGTTTTGTCAGGGTACATTTGTCTCTTTTGCATGCCGATAAAGTTTAGTGCATGAAAAAATAATCTGATTCAACTTCAGGTTTTGGCACCAAGCACACGGCAAAACCTGATGCCTGTGTGTTTTGCAGTGTTTTTTGCACTACCCATTGCTTTCAATGGGTGAAAAAAGCTGCGAAAACGCTGAGATACAGTATGTGACATGCTGCATTTTGCAAAACCGAAGCTGTTTTAGAAAACAGTTATGTACATTATTCGTGTATGTGCGTCTGCAGATCACCCGCAGAAGCTGACGAGACGCGTCCTTCAAGACCGCAGCATGTTAATTTCTCTTGCGGAGACTCTGATTAACCCCTTTCTGCCATAAGACATACTATGCCGTCCATGTGCCCTGGGACTTAATTCCCAGGGATGAGACAGTACGTCATAGCGATCAGTGGCACTCACGTGATGAGCGCCGCTGATCGCGGCCGGGTGTCAGCTGAATATCACAGCTGACAACCGGCACTATGTGTCAGGGGCGGTCACGGACCGCCCCCGACACGTTAATCCCTGGCACACTGAAATCAAACACAATCGCAGTGTACAGGGGGTGTAGGGAAGCATCGGCAGAGAGGGGGCTCCCTCCGTGCTTCCCTGCGACCCCCACAGCAGCGCGATGTGCAGCACTGCTGCGGGGGTCTCCTTCCCTGCAGGTCCCCGGATCCAAAATGGGAGCGGGGACCTTCGGGGGCCTGCAGGGAGCCGGCTTCCTCATGCCTGCAAAGTGCAGGCACGAGGAAGAGTGCAGCGATCTGTCACAGCGATCCGTGATGTGACAGATCAGCGATCTGTCATATAACAGTTAAGTCCCCCCTGGGACATTGTAATAAAGTAAAAAAAAAAAAAAAAAGTGTAAAAATAATTTATAAAAAAAATCGCTAAATAAATTAAAAAAAAAAAATTCCCTAATAAATTCATTTTATGGTGATAAAAAAAAAACAATAAAAGTACACTTATTTGGAATCGCGCATCCGTAACGACCCACCCTATAAAACTTTCCCATTAGTTAACCCCCTTAATGACCCCCTTAAAAAATAAAAAACAAAGCAAAAAATAATGCTTTATTATCATACCGCCGAACAAAAAGTGCAATAACGCGTGATCAAAAAGACGGATATAAATATCCGCTGAAAACGTCATCTTGTCCCGCAAAAAAAGAGCTGCCACACAGCATCATCAGCGCAAAAATAAAAAAGTTATAGCTCGCAGAACAAAGCGATGCAAAAATAATTATTATATAAAATTGTTTTCATTGCATAAAAGCACCAAAACATAAAAAAAGACATAAATGAGGTATCATTGTAACAGTACTGACCCGAAGAATAAAACTGCCATATCAATTTTACCGCACGTGGAACAATGTAAACGCAACCCCCAAAAGAAATTCTTGAAATGCTGTTTTTTGTTCATTCTGCGTCCAAAAAATCAGAATAAAAAGCGATCAAAAAATGTCACGTGCCCGAAAATGGTACCAATAAAAACGTCAACTCGTCCTGCAAAAAATAAGACCTCACATGACTCAGTGTGTCAAAATACGGAAAAATGATAGCTCTCAAAATGTTGTGATGCAAAAACTATTTTTACAATAAAAAGCGTATGACAGCTGCCAAAAATAAAAACCCACCATAAATAGTAAATAAAACCCCCCATTATCACCCCCCTAGTTAGGGAAACATAATAAAATTTAAAAAAAGTATTTATTTCCATTTTCTCATTAGGGTTAGGGCTAGGCTAGGGTTAGGGTTAGGGCTAGGGTTAGGGTTATGGCTAGGGTTAGGGCTGAGATTAGGGTTAGGGGTGTGTCGGGGTTAGGGTTGGAGTTAGAATTGGGGGGCTTCCACTGTTTAGGCACATCAGGTGCTCTCCAAACGCAACATTGCGTCTGATCTCAATTCCAGCCAATTCTGTGTTGAAAAAGTCAAATGGTGCTCCTTCCCTTCCAAGCTCTTCCATGTGCCCAAACAGTGTTTTACCCCCACATATGGGGTATCGGCCTACTCAGGACAAATTGCAAAACAACTTTTGGGGTCCAATTTCTCCTGTTACCCTTAGGAAAATAAAAAATTGGGGGCAAAAATATCATTTTTGTGGAAAAAAATATGATTTTTTTATTTTCACGCCCAGGCGTTATAAACTTCTGTGAAGCCCTTGGGGGTTCAAAGTGCTCAACACACATCTAGATAACTTTAGTGGGGGGTCTAGTTTCCAAAATGGGGTCACTTGTGGGGAGTTTCAACAGTTTAGGCACATCAGAGGCTCTCCAAACGCAACATGACACCCGCAGACCATTCCATCAAAGACTGCATTCCAAAACGTCACTACTTCCCTTCCAAGCCCCGACGTGTGCCCATACAGTAGTTTTCTCCCACATATGGGGTATTAGCGTACTCAGGACAAATTGGCAACAACTTTTGGGGTCCTATTTCTCCTGTTACCCTTGGGAAAATAAAAAAAATTGGGGACTAAAAGATCATGTTTGTGGAAAAAATATGATTTCTTTATTTTCACGCCCGGGCATTATAAACTTCTGTGAAGCCCTTGGGGATTCAAAGTGCACACCACACATCTAGATAAGTTCCTTGGGGGGTCTAGTTTCCAAAATAGTGTCATTTGTGGGGGTTTTCACTGTTTAGGCACATCAGGGGCTTTCCAAACGCGGCATGGCGTCCAATCCCAATTCCAGCCAAAAAAGTCAAATTGCGCTGCTTCCCTTCCGAGCTCTGCCATGCCCCCAAATAGTGGTTTACCCCCACATATGGGGTATCAGCGTACTAAGGACAAATTGAGCAATAACTTTTGGGGTCCTGTTACCCTTGGAAAAATAAAAATTGAGGGTGAAAAGATCTTTTTTGTGGAAAAAATATGATTTTTTAATTGTACGGCTGTACGTTATAAACTTCTGTGAAGCCCTTGTGGGTTCAAAGTTCTCACCACATATCTAGATAAGATCCTTGGGGTCTAGTTTCCAAAATGGGGTTACTTGTGGGGGGTTTCCACTGTTTAGGTACATCAGGGGCTCTCCAAACGTGACATGGCGTCCGATCTGAATTCCAGCCAATTTTGCATTGAAAAAGTCAAACGGCGCTCCTTCCCTTCTGAGCTCTGCCATGAGCCGAAACAATGGTTCTCCCCACATATCAGGTATCAGCGTACTCAGGAGAAATTGCACAATAACTTTTGCAGTCCAATTTCTCCTGTTACCCTTGGTAAAATAAAAAAAATTGGAGCTGAAGTAATTTTTTTGTGAAAAAAAGTTAAATGTTCATCTTTTTAAACATTCAAAAAATTCCCGTGAAGCACCTGAAGGGTCAATAAACTTCTTGAATATGGTTTTGAGCACCTTGAGGGGTGTAGTTTTTAGAATGGTGTCACTTTTGGGTATTTTCTATCATATAGACCCCTCAAAATAGCTTCAAATGTGATGTGGTCTGTAAAAATAAAATGGTGTTGCAAAAATGAGAAATCGCTCGTCAATTTCTAACCCTTATAACTTCCTAAAAAAAAAAAAATTTTGGTTCCAAAATTGTGCTAATGTAAAGTAAACATATGTGAAATGTTATTTATTAAGTTTTTTGTGTGCCATATCTCTGTGATTTAAGGGCATAAAAATTCAAAGTTGGAAAATTGCAAAATTTTTAAAATTTTCACCAAATTTCTGTGTTTTTCACAAATAAACGCAAGCTATTTGAATGAAATTTTACCACTAACATGAAGTACAATATGTCATGAGAAAACATTGTCAGAATCACAGGGATCCATTGAAGCGTTTCAGAGTTATTACCTCATAAAGGGACAGTGGTCAGAATTGTAAAAATTGGCCCGGTCATGAACGTGCAAACCACCCTTGGGGGTTAAGGGGTTAATCAATAGAATGAGTTGAATGCGGTAAACCTGTAGCATCTATCGGAATGATGCTACTGTACAGGAGCTGCCAATTTGATGAAGCCTAATTTTTTTTCTCTGCCAAAATGGCACAGGTGAGGCAGCCGGCATCACATTTTGTTTGAGAAAAAAAAATTTCTTAAACTAAACTATAAGTCTAAATAAAATGAAAATATGCATATTATCCCCCATTTCATGCTACAGCGCAGGCACCGTCCCTGGAGCCTGCCTGATGAATGTTAATTATTTTTCAAACCATATTATTTTCAGTATGTAAAATAGGGGGCAGGTGACTGAGGGATCAGTGACCTGTCATAAGCAATACAGATAAATATGTAAGCAGAACACCTCATGAAGACCCCCCCCCACAGGCCGCCCAAAGCATGAGAATCTCATTAAAGGGAATCTGTCACCTCATTTTGCCACCTTTCAGGGCTTAGCTACAGCATTCTGTAATGCTGTAGTTAAGACCTGGTCCAACCTGAAAAAGAAGAAAAGCAAGTTTTATTATACTTACCGGGGGGAGGTCCAATGCGGTCTGGTCCGATGCGGTCTGGTCCGATGGGTGTTGCAGGTCCGGGTACGGCGCCTCCAATCTTCATGCAATGTGGTCATCCTGCTTGCTTTGTGTGGCGCTCCTGCACAGGCGTACTGATCTGCCCTGTTGAGGCTAGAGAAGAGTACTGCAGTGCGCAGGTGCTGGGCCTGTGCCAAACCACATCTGCAGATGAGCCATGTTAGCATGAGATGTAACGTGCAAGCAAACAAAAGATAGCCTTTCCAGCACAAAGTGGAAATAAACAGAAAATCAACAGTTCATATAGCAAAATGGGTCCGCCTGCTCAGGTCAGTATCTTTAGCAAATATACTTGAGGACTTCACACCTCCATTCACAGACACTGAATAAGACATTCGGTCTCAATTTTATCTGCAAAACCATGCCCCATGGGGTGAGGATATGTGAGCAGTCATTCCCACCCCTCTCTTTTGACTGCTCATAAAACCCTGCCCTGGTTTGGCCTAATAACTCTATCAGCACTATATGTGTTGTAGCATGATTTCTGAGCTCTTAGAAGCAACCAACAGCGATGATACATATCCCTCAAGGATCCGTCCGGCAGTCATCTTGCAGCACCCACAGTGTCATTAATGGAATTGAGAGTCTGTAATGTAAAAGATTAATTGTTACAGCAGCAGAGGAGGAGGACTGTGCAGAACACTGACTCAAAATCACACTTTCGCTGTGACAAGATACAACTTCCTGCTATAACTAAGATGAGTAATGTGTGCCAGGTATATCATTTACTTCCTCCCCATTATTATATTTGCCAAAAGCAAAGTAGACAAATTGAGACCTGCATATTGTAGGCCTATGTCTGGGACTGCTGCTGTCATTAGTGGTGGAGGTGCTGCTGCGGCTTGCAGCTCCTACAATTTCAACCATGGGATGGATTGGACATCTTTTATCCAGACCATTGCCACTTTTTATTTTACCAAACATTTTGTGCAAATCAAGCAAAATTATTCAACCCTCACCCAAAATGATGTAGAAAAAACAGGACAAAAAGAAACCTCTTAAAACAACTTTTATTAATATATCAATAAAATGACATAAAATACCCTTAAATGGTTGCGGTAAGCCATGGGCAGCATATGAAAGTGGAACGTTGCATGCGTTCCAGCATGCAATGATCCTTCTTTAGGCAGGGATCACACATGCTAGGAATACAGGAGAGTGTTAATGTTAATACCCAGCACTGCCGCCGACACTCAGGAGCGAAGCATGCGGCGGCATGTATTCCTATTGCTGAGCGCGGCGGCACTGCCGGGTATTAACATGCGAGAATCGGACGTATTCCTCGCATGTGTGATCCTGGCCTTATTTTGATTTTCTGTGATCGTTTCTTTCCTGGATTAGGCTTACAAATACTAATTTAAAATGCCAAATACTGAACATGTGAACGTGGCCTTATTCAAAGACTACTACTACACTCACCTTCTTCTTTGCAGTAGTATCACTCACACTGCAGTATTTGTCCAATCTTTCAGGGCTTTCCTTTCACAATTCTATCACTGAGCTGTAAGCACTGACGTCCTCTCAATATCTTGAGGTACTATGAGGCTTGCAGTGCAGTGCGTAGAATGGAGGTCTACATTAATGAGAATGTAATAGCAAATTGTTTGAATTTGCAAGGACGAGAGAATTTGCTGAAATTCAACACAAATTTGGAGTTGTGCAAAGAGTGATAAAACAATAGCCATTACACCATTGTGAACAGTGTATTTTACCTGGATTGATATACAATAAATATATACACACGTGGTCAAAATTGTTGGTACCCCTCGCGTAATGCCAGAAAAACTCACAATGGTCACAGAAATATCTTGAATCTGACAAAAGTAATAATAAATCAAAAATCTATGAGAATGAACAAATGAAAGTCAGACAGTGTTTTTCAACCATGCTTCAACAGAATTTAAAAAAAAAATAAAACTCATGAAATAGGCCTGGACAGAAATGATGGTACCCTTAACTTAATATTTGGTTGCCCAACCTTTAGAGGCAATAACTGTAATCAAACGATTCCTGTAACTGTCAATAAGGCTTCCGCACCTTTCGACAGGTATTTTGTCCCACTCCTCAAAAGCAAGCTGCTCCTGTTGTCTCGTGTTTGAAGATTGCATTTTCCAGATGGCATATTTCAGCTCTTTCCGAAAGATGCTCAATAGGATTTAGGTCAGGGCTCATTGGAGGCCACTTCAGAATTGTCCAATGTTTTCCTCTTAGCCATGATTGGGTGTTTTAGCTGTGTGTTTTGGGTCATTATCCTTTTGCAAAACCCATGACCTGCGACTGAGACCAAGCTTTCTGACACTGGGCAGCACATTTCTCTCTACAATCCCTTGATAGTCTTGAGATTTCATTGTACCCTGCACAGATTCTAGACAGCCTGTACCAGATGCAGCAAAGTAGCTCCAGAACATAACAGAGTCTCCTCCATGTTTCACAGTAGGGCCTGTGTTCTTTTCTTGATATGCTTAATTTTTCCGACTGTGAGCATAGAACTGATGTGCCTGGCCAAAAGGTTCCATTTTTGTCTCATCTGTCCATAGGACATTCTCCCAGAAGCTTTGTGGCTTGTCAACATGTAGTTTGGCAAATTCCAGTCTGGCTTTTTATGATTTTTTTTTTCAACAATGGTGCCCTCCTTGGTCCCATGAAGTCCACTATGGCTCATACAACGATGGATGGTGTGATCTGACACTGATGTTCCTTGAACTTGAGGTTCACCTGTAATCTGTTTAGAAGTTTTTCTGAGCTCTTTTGTTACCATTCGTATTATCCGTCTCTTTGATTTTTCATCAATTTTCCTCCTGCTGCCACATCCAGGGAGGTTGGCTACAGTCCCATGAAGCTTAAATTTCTGTGTAATATGTGTCACAGGAACATAAAGCTGCTTGGAGATGGTCTTATAGCATTTACCTTTAACATGTTTGTCTATAATTTTCTTTCTAGTCTCCTAAGACAACTTTTTCCTTCGCTTCATCTGGTCCATGTTGAGTGTGATACAAACCATGTCACCAAACAGCACACTGAGTATCTGTAGCCCTCTATACAGGCCCACTCACTGATTCCAAGATTCTAGACACCTGTAATGCTAATTAGTGGACACACCTTCATTTAACATGTCCCTTTTGTCACATTATTTTCAGGGGTATCATCAATTCTGTCCAGGCCTATTTCATGAGTTTTATTTTGTTAATTCTGTTCAAGCATGGTTGAAAAGCAATGTCTGACTTTCATTTGTTCATTTTCACAGATTTTTTAATTATTATTACTTTGTCAGATTCAGGTTATTTCTGTGACCATTGTAGGTTTTTCTGTCATTAAACGAGGGGTACCAACAATTTTGACTATGTGTGTATATTTGTACCATGTTAGCCAGTAGTTTGAAAAAATAATAATAAAAAAGTGAGACCCGATGACAAGAAGTCCTCTTCTGACTATTTTAAAGTACAGTGATGTCATCGAGATACTGCATAGCGTTCCATAGAAAGAAAATGGAACATTCAAGAGTTTTAGGATTGGGGCTGTTGGGGTGTGAATCTTATAGCCCTTTGGATATTGACTATTGGACAGGAATTTTAATTAAGCATGTCTCAGCATAAAAATATGTTAAATATTTTTATAAACTATTTACATGTTCATTGCACAATACATTTGTAGGAAATTCATTTAAAACAGCTAACCGGGACTTTCTTTTTTTTCTTCCTTGCTGGGCTAAGAACTTACCTGCAGATAGTGGCTAACTACAGTGGGTATGGAAAGTATTCAGAACCCTTTAAATTTTTCACTCTTTGTTTCATTGCAGCCATTTGTAAATTAAAAAAGTTCATTTTTTTCTCATCAATGTACACTCTGCAATCCATCTTGAATGAAAAAACCCAGTACTGTAGAAACTTTAGCAAATTTAGTAAAAAAGAAAAATCAAAATATCACATGATCATAAGTATGCAAACTCTTTGCTCAGACACTCATATTTAAGTCACATGCTGTCCATTTCCTTGTGATCCTCCTTGAGATGGTTCTACTCCTTCATTGGAGTCCAGCTGTGTTTAATTAAACTGATAGGACTTGATTTGTAAAGACACACACCTATCTATATAAGACCACTCAGCTCACAGTGCATGTCAGACCAAATGAGAATCATGAGGTCAAAGGAACTGACCAAGGAGCTCAGAGACAGAATTATGGCAAGGCACAGATCTGGCCAAGGTTACAAAAGAATTTCTGCGGTACTTAAGGTTCCTAAGAGCACAGTGGCCTCCATTATCCTTAAATGGAAGAAGTTTTTGGACCACCAGAAGTCTTCCTAGACCTGGCCGTCCAGCCAAACTGAGTAGTCGTGGGAGAAGAGCCTTGGTGAGAGAGGTAAAGAAGAACCCCAAGATCACTGTGGCTGAGCTCCACCGATGCAGTTGGGAGATGTGAGAAAGTTCCACAAAGTCAACTATCACTGCAGCCCTCCACTAGTCTGGCCTTTATGGCAGAGTGGCCCGATAGAAGCCTCTCATCAGTGAAAGACATATGAAAGCCTGCTTAGAGTTTGCTAAAAAAAAAACACATGAAGCACTCCGAGACTATGAGAAATAAGAATATAAGGTCTGATGAGACGAATATAGAACTTTTTGGTGAAAATTCTAAGCGGTATGTGTTGAGAAAACCAGGCATTGCTCATTACCTTCCCAATACATTCCCAACATTGAAACATGGTGATGGCAGCATCATGTTAAGGGGTGTTTTTCAGCTGCAGGGACAGGAGGAGTGGTTGCAATTAAAGGAAACATGAATTCAGCCAAGTACAGAGATTTCCTGGATGAAAACCTCTTCCAGAGTGCTCTGGACCTCATACTTGGCAGAAGGTTCACCTTCCAACAAGACAATGACCCTAAGCACACAGCTAAAATTTCAAAGGAGTGGCTTCGGAACAAGTCTGTGACCATTCTTGACTGGCCCAGGAAGAGCCTTGACCTAAACCCAATTGAGCATCTCTGGAGAGACCTAAAAATGACTGTCCACCAACGTTCACCATCCAACATGAAGGAACTGGAGAGGATCTGCAAGGAAGAATGGCAGAGGATCACCAAATCCAGGTGTGAAAGACTTGTTACATCATTCCCAAGGAGACTCATGGCTATACTAGCTCAAAATGGTGCTTCTCAATACTGAGCAAAAGGTCTGAATACTTATGACCATGTGATATTTCAGTGTTTCTTTTTTAATAAATTTGCAAAAAATTCTACATTTCTGTTTTTTATCAATCAAGATGGGGTGCAGAGTGTACATTGACGAAAAAAATGAACTTTTTTGAATTTACCAAATGGCTGCAATGAAACAAAGAGTGAAAAATTTAAATTTAAAGGGGTCTGAATATTTTCTGTACCCACTATACCTGCCTTTTCTGTGCTGCAAAGTTCTTTTTTGGCTCAAAGGAGTCACAGACTGCTCTTGCTGCTCGTTCTCCTGCTCCCTGTGGCATCAGCAGTATTGCCTGTTACAGAGCAGACTGGAAGAGAACAAGCTGCTATGTCTATGTAACATCAAAGGAAGTAGGAAAATTGCTACCTGAGTGGGGGAGAGATTTTCACTGTGTAGAATAGGCAGGTAGTTGGCAACTACCTGCTGATAGGTTCTTAACCCGAAAAGGTGGAAAAAAAAGTCCTAGATAACCACTTTGATAAAAAAAAAAACTAAATGTGCTGATGCTCATAATTAACTTGAAGTTTCTGGGGCCCAATACAAAATTTGTGAGAGGGTTCCAGCTGCCAAGTGTCATTGATAATAGTTCCTAAGTAAAGATGGGCTTTTGGGCCCCCTCAGGTTTCAAGCATCAAAATGACAGTTGCCATACCCTATTAATACTCGTGTAGAACTTAGTCACTCTACACGATTTGCTATTGCAGTCACTAAACAATTAGGGTCGGTGAAATACAATGACGCGGTAGGGCAGCCTTATTAGAGGTGGCTACATCTGTTCCATTTTCCACCACCTACATCTATGCCCTTTCAAATGCTGCAGCTTAACTGGATTATTGCTACTCAAAAAGTACATTGATTATGCGGATAAAAAAAGATTTTATAAGTTTGATTTACTTGCTTAACATTTTACTTCCCCAAGTCGACAGTAAACCTTCAAATGTTTTCCCATTATCAATTGTGCTTGCAGGAGATGGATAGTTACTGGCGCTGATTTATGAGTGACTTGAAGAAAGAAAATGTGCCAAGATTTTAATTGGGAGTTGTCAGCTAAAACCCAGTGACTGTGAGAACACATTGTCTTGGTCTTGAAAACAAGATGCATTACCTCTTTTCCTGCCAAAGTCATGAATTAGTTAATAAAGCAAATGACAATGTACCAATACTGCAAGAAGTACAAGGTGATAAGCAGTAGTTTTGAAAACTTTTTTAAATCTTGATTTCTAGTTTTCAATTAATCATATTTTTTACAAATCAGTAAATCATTGGTTTGATATTCTCTTACAAAACCAGACAGGTTATATCTTACTATTGTTTCTTTGGAAAACAGTTACAACTTTTTGCTACCAAGAATAGATAATTCCAATATATTTTGAAGATAAAAGTCTGAATTAGGCATTTCAATTTAGCAGCACAAAAAGAGCTCACTAAGGCCTCTTTCACACATCAGGTTTTCGCCGTCAGGCGCGATCCGGCGCTTTTGACAGAAACCGGATCCGGCGAAATGCAATGCCGGATCCGGTTTCCCCCCCATTGACTTGCATTTGCGCCGGATCGCGCCGTATGGCCATGCGTTTCATCCGGTTTTCGCCGGATCCGGCAATGTGTCGCGATCCGGCGTCTGGAAAAAACGGCTACTGTAACGTTTTTTGTCTCCGGCGAAAAAGCCAGACACGCCGGATCCGGCGTGTCCAGCTTTTTCATACAATGAAAGCCTATGAGCGCCACAATGCGCCGGATCCGGCGTCAGCCGGATCCGGCGGCCGGATCCGGTTTCTTTGGTCTGAGCATGCTCAGTAGCTCTGCCCACAAGACATATATAAAAGCAAGACAGTGGGACCCACAGCCACACCCAACATGCCACCCAAGAAAGCAACCAAGTGAAGCAGGAGAAGGCAGGAGACCACTGCAGCACCATCAGCACCACCACCACCCCAAATGGAGCAGCAAATGGAACATGCTGAGGAGGGGAGGCCAGCAGCAGATGAGAGACGGTAATTATCAAATCCCCCATTCCTCCAAACTAGGGCTATTGAATATCAAGATATTCATTGGCCCTTTGTTTCTCTTTATTCAACAGCCGCCCAATAGATGCAGCAGCAGCAGCAGCAATGGCAGCAGCTGGAACACCACCCACAGGCATGGAGTGTGGCCACCAGGAAGACAGCACATCATCTTCTGGGAGCCCTCCCTCGCATCGTCAGCGTTTGACGGTAAGTTTTTATTTCCAAAATCCATCATCTCTGTAATATATGTCTATTCATTGCCTTTTATTTCAAAACAGGATTCCCAAGATGAAGAGGAGCTCCCAGAAGAAGAAGGAAGGGGTGGACAGACACCTGGAGTGGGCTCACAATTGGTAAATTTTTTGCATCAAACGCAGAAACACAACATCACACTACACACAACACATAGAAAACAATGTTCTGCAGACCACACACAGCAAACAAATGCCTACATCCAAAGACATAACATTTTTTGTTTTCTTCTCTAGTCTTCCCAATCTGGTGCTCGGCCAAGAGGTCCTAGCAGTGCCTCCCAGGGTCGTCGGCGACACCAACGCGGCGGTCAACAGCGTGTAAGTATAAATATTTTTGCTTTGTTTTTTTGCACTTTTTATTTCATTTCTTTTGTGGAGGCTAATTATGTTATTTTTGTCTTTTTCTTTAACAGCCTTCACAGCATGCTCCCGACTCTGATGGTGAGGATGGAGGACTCGATGTGGGCCACCTCATCGATCTCGTCAGAGAAAGGGAGCCGCTCTGGAATATGGCTGACCGCCGCCACGCTGACCTTATCGTTACCCGACGACTCTGGGAGGAAATCTGTTCGCTCCTTGTGGGCCGCTGGGAGGACCTCGATGTTCGGGACCAGATTAAAGAGCGTAAGTATATACAGTACCGGTTGCTTGATGTAAACCAGTGTTTCCCGAACTCCAGTCCTCGTGGTCCCCACGGATCATGTGTTCAGGATTTCTATTTACTATGGAAATCCTGAAAACATGACCCCTGGGGACCATGAGGACTGGAGTTTGGGAAACACTGATGTTGTATACTAACCACTTTGTCCTTTCTCATTTCAGGGAACAGAATTGTGAATCGGTGGCAGTCTGTGAGGGATCGTTTCAAGAAGGAGTTCAATAAAGAGATGCGGGCCCCGAGTGGATCTGGAGGACGCAGGAGCAAGTACAAGTACGCAGAAGCCCTGTCGTTCCTCCGGGAAACAATGGTCACTAGAAGGTAAATATTACACACCACATGTGAAAAAAAATGTTAGATGTAAATTTTTTTTTTCAGCCAGGGCCATACCATGTCAGTATTTTAATTGTTTTTTTTTTTTTCTCTTTATTCCACAGCACGGTGAGCAGCACTTGGGAGCCTGCACGATTGGACCCTTCTGAGGCGATCCCTGAGGAGACCGGCACCGAGGGACACTTCGACCGCCCCGGTACATCTGCACCTTCCCAGCCTTCCCACACATTCGACCCATCTGTCCCATCCACCAGCACAGGAGCATCGTGGCCGCCTACATTACATGAAGCTGCTGGTGAGGAGATCGCTTTCCCTTTACCCCACCCTTCTGCCCCTGCCACCTCTAGTACACCTGCGGGTACTGGGCGGCAGCGGCAGAGGGGTCAGGAAAAGACTTATGCGCCAGAGTTCTTGCATCTGAATGCATCTTTCCAGAACTGTCTAAAAGTCTTGTCAGAGCAAATCTCCGCAGGCTATCAGCAGATCAACTCCAGCATTCTGGAGGTGAAGACACTTCTGCAAACCATGCATTCAGAAGCAAGATCTTCGCCAAACCACACCTTTTTCAGGTCTGTTGTGGAGTGCATGGAAACGCTCTCTCCTGCCCAGCAGATGCATGTAATGCATTCATGCCACGCTGCTCTCCAGCAAGTTACCTCCCAACCTCCTCCTCCCACCACAGTAGTTCCTCCACCTGCACCCCCTCCAGCCACTTTCCATCCTCCCCCTCCTATTACATCTACACCCCCTCCAGCCACTTTCCATCCTCCCCCTCCTATTACATCTACACCCCCTCCAGCCACTTTCCATCCTCCCCCTCCTATTACATACCATCCACCTCCCCAGCACCATCCACCTCCCCAGCACCATCCACCTCCCCAGCACCATCCACCTCCCCAGCACCAGCAACCTCCCCAGCACCAGCAACCTCCCCAGTACCAGCAACCTCCCCAGTACCAGCAACCTCCCCAGTACCAGCAACCTCCCCAGTACCAGCAAACTCCCCAGTACCTGCAAACTCCCCAGTACCAGCAACCTCCCCAGTACCAGACATCTCCCCACTTCCAGCAACCTGCCCCGTACCAGACATCTCCCCACTTCCAGCAACCTGCCCCGTACCAGACATCTCCCCACTTCCAGCAACCTGCCCCGTACCAGACATCTCCCCACTTCCAGCAACCTGCCCCGTACCAAACTCCTTCCCCATACAACTTGCCATCAACATCATCTGCTCCTACAGTCCCTGCCCAACCCTCCACTCCACCACCCACCACCTCTTCTGCTTCCCACATGTCCACCCATTCTGTAGTTTTTTCCACACCTTCACCTCTAACTGTTCCTTCCCCACCACGATCCCAGTCCTCTCTCCACACTCCCAGTGTCGAAGTGTCCCGCAGCCCCTACAGCAGTATTTCCACCACACACTACACAGATTTATAATGTGTGTATTTAAATAAAAATGACCAGTTTTATGGTTTCAGTTTTATAGTTTCAAACAAGTTTATTAAAATTTTAAAAAAGTTTACTAAAAAAAACATTTTTCAATAAAAGTTAAATTATTTTACACTGGTTGTCATTTCTTTCTGCGGCGAAAAAGGTTAAATACAGGGTATTTAAAAGGTGAAATGGTATTCAAAACTAGGTATATAACTGTGGGTAAATTTTAGCTTTTTGCCACAGTTGTGTTCCTGGTTGTGTTTGAAGCAAAGTATTTCACCTAAAACGTTGTGTTTATTGTTGGTGATTTCCTAACAATGTACACAACTTTTGTTAAAAGGTGAAATACTTTGCATAAAACACAACTAGGTACACACCTGTGGCCTAAAGCTAAAAATAGAGACCATGACAAGATAGCCAACTTTGGTTGGCAAAGGTATATACTGTTGGTACAGAAGGTACACAAGTTTGGTTGGGCACAAATCTTTCACACTCTGTCATCCTGCTAGTGTACTCTGCCTTGAGGTGACATAAAGTATAGTGCAAAATTGTCCCTCATTACTGAAACCGTCACAGAACTTCTAGTGGTAATGTCATGGTAATCTTGCAAGGTGGTTTCTTCAGAGGTGTCCTCAATGGAAATGGGTTCCTTGCAGATAACAAAATTGTGGAGTACCACGTACGCTTTGATCACCTCGTCCACAGTTTCTGTCTTGAGGTTGATCGCAGTCAATAGGACCCGCCATTTGGCTGTCAGAATACCAAAGGTACATTCAACCATTCTTCTTGCTCTTGTGAGGCGGTAATTAAAAATGCGTTTTGGTCTTGTCAATCCTCTGCTAGAGTACGGTTTCAAAAGGTGTTCTGACAGCTGGAAGGCTTCATCCCCTACACAGACAAATGGCATAGGTGGACCAGATGTTTGCGGCAGCGGTCTAGGTGGTGGGAACTGGAAGGTGTTTCCATACAGTTTACGCCCCATGGCAGACAGTTTGAAAACTTGAGAGTCATTGGAGCGGCCATAGGCCCCAATATCAACAGCAATAAATTTGTATTCCGCGTCAGCGATGGCCATGAGGACAATTGAAAAATATTTCTTGTAATTGAAATATTCCGATCCCGATCCAGCTGGCTTTACAATGCGGATATGTTTCCCGTCCACAGCGCCCAAGCAGTTTGGAAACTGACATATCTGTTGAAACTTGTCAGCAATTTCAATCCACCTCTCTGTTGTGGGCTCTGGTAAAAACTCTTCAGCTAAGGAGTCCCACAGTGCACGGCATGTGTACTTCACAATTCCAGATATGGTGTAAATCCCGAGTCTGTACTGGAAATGCAGTGACGAAAGGGATTCTCCAGTTGCAAGAAATCTGTGGGGAATTAAAAAACAATAAATTAGTTTTAAATCACAGCATTACATACCAAAACTGAGCTATAACACTTGGAGATACAAACTACCACCAACAAGATTGCAGTGAAAGTGTGCTCTGATGCGAGCATATCCAATAAATGTGGCTTACCTTAAAGTCACCATCAGACGCTCTGCGGGTGAAACAGAGAAGCGGCAATGGGTGTCCGCTTTTCTTATGAGGTGTGCAATGCGCTCCACCAAGTAATCAAAATTCTCCATTTTCATCCTAACATATCCAAAAAATTTATCCGGGTTTCGTCGAAGGTCCATGCAGAGTGTAGAATAGACCCCACGCGTCATTCTCTTGGCTGTGATGGGGTGGATCCACAAACGTCGTCTACGATGCCTGATGCGCTGCTGTCTCGCTCTCTCCTTCTCCAGAACAATCACCCTCAAACGATTCGCCTCCGCTATAAAATCCGCCAAATTCTTCAAAATATTTCCAATGACAACATCCATCTTCGCCAGTAACTTGCTCTTCTCTCCAACCTGCACTTTCTCCTCTACAACCTGTCAAAGAAGGGCTGTAGGAACATGCTATATATAGTTTTCCAGTAGCCAATCCCGTTCGGAAGGCCACAAGGGTCAATTTTAAAAACCGGATCCGGCGTAATCCGTCGAAAAACGGATAGAAAAACGGATGTACCGGATGAGACGGATCCGGTTTTGTCTGTCAAGAAAAAGACGGATCCGGCAGAAAACCGGATCCGTCACATCCGGTTTTACGAAACATTTGCCGGATCCGGCGTTCCGGCACGACGCCGGATCGTGCCTGACGCCGAAAACCTGATGTGTGAAAGTAGCCTAAAAATGTTGTGAAAATAATCATGGAATGAATGAGAAATCCGGTGGTTCAAAGTCCAAGCTGCCAAATGTTCCAAAAATGCAATCACAAACTGTGTGGTCCCGCTGCAGCCTTTACATGCTTCTATAGCTGTGTGACTGTCACAACCCTATCAGGTGAGCATACCTATTATATCTTATTCCACTTTGCTATCATATAAGACCCTATTTGTGATTTTCTCTCTCCAGCTTTACCATTTGTTTTTTACAATAATTATGATATGCACTGCTCAAAAAAATAAAGGGGACACTTAAACCACAGAATATAACTCCAAGTAAATCAAACTTCTGTGAAATCAATCTGTCCACTTAGGAAGCAACACTGATTGACAAACAATTTCACATGTTGTTGTGCAAATGGAATAGAGAACAGATGGAAATTATTGGCAATTACCAAGACACCCTCAATAAAGGAGTGGTTCTGCAGGTGGGGACCACAGACCACATCTCAGTACCAATGCTTTCTGGCTGAGGTTTTGATCACTTTTGAATGTTGGTTATGCTTTCACACTTGTGGTAGCATGAGACAGACTCTACAACCCAAACAAGTGGCTCAGGTAGTGCATCTCATCCAGGATGGCACATCAATGCAAGCAGTGGCATGAAGGTTTGCTGTGTCTGTCAGCATAGTGTCCAGAGGCTGGAGGTGCTACCAGGAGACAGGCCAGTACACTAGGAGACATGGAGGGGGCCATAGGAGGACAACAACCCAGCAGCAGGACCACTACCTCCCCTTTGTGCAAGGAGGTGTAGGTAACAGCAGGTTCGCAGGATGCAGTGACGAGACGCGAGACTGGTTGAACTTTGATAAGCAAACTTTTATAATTTGAGGCCGCTAGGGCTATACTAAGCAACCAAAAAGGGGTAACAACAGTTGTCCTCGCAGAGACTCAGTACAACCAAACATTATTTGAAAAGACCACGACTAACCCGGCCGAAGACGGCTACTATGGGGCCATGGTATGGCCGTCTACTGGTCCTTATACTCTATAATGTCATTTATCCGTCCCGAGGTCCCTCGGCGTCTCTGTTGGAGCTGCGTTGCGGATGAAGCTGCTTTGACATCTTTGATGAGGCTGCCTTGGCGTCGCAGCCGCTGGGCCCAGCAGCTGAAGATTTGGAGTAGTCTTCGGGCGTTCCAGCGCCCAGGAGGAGTTGGAGCACAACTGGCCCTGATGGAGTCCTGAGATGAAGTAACCCCCTGTTGTAACAGCGGGGTTGCGCTTGTTAGCGAGTTCAATGGGACTCCTGTCCCCAAGCAGGGTTGTGTCACAGTGCTCAAGAGTGGCGGTTTACTGGCCACACGCACAGCCTGAGGCTGTGTGCAGAGTGTCTCTGTTGATGAGGAACAGGCCCCAACTGCCGACGGGTAAAGGTGGCTGTGAGCTGTGATAGACAGGCCTCAACCACGGGCTGAAGTGAAACGGCAGCGTCCGCGAGTAGCAGCGGGCAGGCCGCAACCGCGAGCTGAAGGGGGATGGCAGCAGCCGGGAGAGGGAGCGGACAGGTCGCGGAGGGCTCGAGCTCAGCGGTAACGGCCGAGGATGACCAGGGCAGATCGTAACCCGGGATTGGGGTGAAGAGGCAGTCCCCTGTTGGTAAGCTCGGTGCCTCTTTAATGAGGGCCACTGCGTATCTACCCTCTGCTGCTGGTCTCTTCTCTCAACTGTCAGTGTCCTTCCCATTCTCTCACGCCCCCTCCGTCTCCTGCTCCGTGTCTGACGTATCACCAACTGACTCCTCTGCGCGCTCCCTATCCCTTTTATACTCGCCTCGCCCATCCCCTTGCTGTCCTGTCACTCTCAACAGTCCACTATCCTCCTCTGTTCCCCGGGTACTGTTTCCATAGGAACTCAGATGGCGGCTCCCTTGGTTCCGGCCCTAACACTCTGTGGGGGTCCTCCTCCCTACACTCCTCGATCCTGTAAGCTCACCAGTCCTCAGGCGAGGGCCTCAGTATACTTGGGCTGGTCTGCGGAGGTGTCAGTTTTCTTTGCCATATGAACTGGTCCTGTTCGCATCGTTCGGGGGGTTTGCCGGCTGTTGACTGCATAGAGCGTCTTAGTTCGACGAGGGTGGAGTCTTCTCGGGTAGTGGCCGGTGGTAGGCTAGCTGGTTTGGGCGAGCTAACTGTGTCAGTTGGTTTGTCATTGAGTAGAGAGCCCCTGGTTATTGTGGGGAAGTCTTCGTTGTCCGAGTCCCAGAACACAGGCAATGGTTCAGAGACCTGAGGAGCAGGTTCAGGTTGTTTCGGTTTGGTGGAAATACAGGGGCGTAGCATATTCCGATGCAGGTAGGCAGCATTTCACCTTTCTCGGGTCGTATTTCGTACACAGGTCACAGGGGTTTATACGGCGTAGGAACTGATAGGGTGTTAGGCGTCGGGTTCCTGCCACTGCACAGCAGGAATCCAGAGCCTTGCACCCAGCGGTCTCCCATTCTTCTTCGGCCGCAGTGGAGCCTGCTAAGCAAATTCATCGGTCCCAGCGCTCTGCCCAGGCCAACTCCATGGGTTTGCTTGCTGCTGCCACCTCTGGCACAGCGACAATGCATGCTGCTCAGCAGCGAGATTCTCCAGGGACTAAGTCCTCATGTCGGGCCACTGAGCATGCCCATTGGAGATCAAGGGTCACATGCTCAGGTCCTGCTCGTGTTCGGATTGGCCCATCCGAGAAGCCAGGAAGGTCCCGGACGCCCGTGGTTATGAAAGGTTCGCATGGCCGCTCGCCCATGCGATAGGATAGACTGTATTTACAGACTATAAGGTGTGAGAGATGTATGCACGTATGAATGTATCTGGTGACTGACTCATTATGAAACCCCTACCCTTGGTACGCATGTGTTGTGCAGCCTAGCCTGATAGCGCCCAGGCTTAGGTGTAGGTAGGTCAGGGTTTGAGTCAGACATTGGTCCTCACCAGTGATCCAGCATGCCTCAGTACACGTGCTCCACACTCCACTGCCAGAGTCTTTAGCGGCACTCGTGGCAGCGACACCGCGCGCTCAGTGGGCCTAGAGGGACTCTAACCCAGTGTCTTTGGGGTAGCGTTCTGTGGCCGTACACTGTGCGCTCTTTTAGCCGAGCTCTGTGAGCACAAACAGGCTCTGGCATTTATGTTCAGCGGTAGTGCAGCTCTGTGAAGCAACAGAGTCCGCCCCATACACACCAGGTGATAATAACCCGCCTGTGTCTTTATCGTATACCGCCATATAGCATCTGCCATTGCTAAGCAGCAGGTTATCGCCCCTGCACGGTGGACCCCGGGCCGCGAACGCACCTTATTACCATCTTTATTATTTGGTGCGTTCCGCCAGCCCTAACATAGGGACCCTCTTCCCAGCATGGTTCTAATTTGTTCTGGGGACATTGGTCTAGTACGAGTACTCGGTCTCCACTTTGGAGGTCAGGAGGTAGAGATGAACTCTTTCCTGGGTGTTCTAAGTCTTGAAGTTTGGTATGTACGATTCGATGAAGAGCTTGCAGCCTGTGCCGGTGATTTCGGACCCATGATGATACCCCAGTCCAGGGCTGAGGCTCCTCTGGGTCCAACTCTACCTCCGTGATCCCCTTGCCCTCGAGTCCGAACAACAGGGAGTAAGGGGTATAGCTGGTAACTGGATGTACTCGGTTGTTATAGACCCATACTAGTTCAGGGACATATTAGGACCAATGGGCCTTCTTGTCACTCTCCAGAGTATGCAACATTTGGATTAATGTCCGATTAAATCGCTCGCAGGCCCCGTTTCCCTGCGGGTGGTGTGGCGTGGTCCAGGATTTGTCAATACCGTGGAGACAGTGTAGTTCCTACATTATTTTTCCCAAAAAACATGCTCCTTGATGAGAATGTATCCGTTGAGGGCAGCTGACTCCACGGTCTGGTCTCGAGTGGGGGTGACCACAGCGAACTTAGTGAAATGGTCTACCATGACAAGGCAGTGTTCATATCCCTGGAATGTGGGACCAATGGTCAGGTAATCCACCGTCAGAAGCTTGAGGGGCGCTGAGGTTACGATTGTTTGTACTGGGGCTCGCTGCACGGTCGGTTTTGCTAATTCGCATAGGCAACAGGTCTGGAAAGTCTCGTCCACAACAGCATGCAAGCATGGATTGTAAATTTTCTGTTGTAACCATTGCAAGATCTTTTGAGCTCCGAAATGAGCCCCTTTTTCGTGGGCTTCTCGAGCCAGTTCGTAAAGTTGGGCTCCGGGCGCAACTACCTGCCAACTCGTCATAGACGATACAATAGTCCCTTTTGGATAACCAGTCTCTCCCATTGTCGTAACATCAGCGACATGTCCTGAGTCAGTGGGCAGTTTGCCAGCGGTTACCCATTTCTGGAGAAGCCCAATTTCTTCGTCTTCTTGCTGCTGTTGGATACACTAATCCTGGGATTGTTCCAGCATGCCCCTTAGGGTCTCCGTGGGAGGTACATCCTGGGTGGCAGCTGTAAGCACGGCAGCGGTGAGCATCAGCGTGTACATTCTTGGCCCCTCTTTTATAGACAATTTTATAGTTGAATTTCGTCATCCGGGCCACCCATCTTTGTTCCAGAGCTCCCAGTTTGGCGTTTTCCAAATGGGCCAGCAGGTTATTGTCGGTCCACACCACTACTTTGGAGCCCGCCAGGTACTCTGCGAACCGCTCTGTCATGGACCACACTACTGCGAGGAGCTTGAGCTTAAAGGAGCTGTAATTGTCAGGGTTGAGCTCGGAATCATGGAGTGAGCGGCTTCCATACGCGATCACTCTCTCCCGGCCGTCTTGAACTTGAGACAATACAGCCCCCAGCCCGTGAAGACTCCCATCAGTGTGCAGGATGAATGGTTGCGAGAAATCTGCATAAGCTATGTGAACAAAAATGGATGGCACCACTGGAAAGAGGGGTTCACCAGAGACTAGTCAAAAATATGTGACAGAAAAAAAGGACAAAGCGACCAGCCTATGAATAGGGAACACCAAATCTGCATAAGCTAACACCAGAGTATCCAAGTGCGCAGCTTTAAGCTCTTGGAAGGCCTCTTCTTGAGGTTGTCGCCACTGGATTTTTTGTCCATTTGCCCCAGTGGGAGCCCCCTTCAGCAGGTCATGCAGGGCTCGAGCCCGGCATGCAAAATTCTCTACGAAACTACGGTAGTATCCTGCCAACCCCAGGAAGGCCCGCACGTCTTTTATCGTCTCGGGGGTAGGCCATCCCTGAATGACAGCAACCTTTTCCTGGGACGGTCTTACGCCCTCCGCTGAGACGACATGACCCAGATATTCGATCTGGGTGCGAAATAGATGGCATTTTTGGGGTTTTACCTTCAACCCGAACTTTTGCAGCCATCCGAGTACTTCAGGTGGTCCTCAAAAGTGGCAGCATAGATGATGATATCATCCAGGTATATCAACGTGGCCTCAAAATTGAGATCTCCCAGTCACCGCTCCATCAACCGCTGAAAGGTCCCCGGGGCGTTGGCCAGTCCGAACAGCATTCGATTAAACTCAAATAGCCCCATAGGAAGTATGAACGCGTCTTTGCCCTGTCTTCTTCTGACATGGGTACCTGCCAGTGCCCACTGGCGAGGTCCAAAGTAGAAAAGTACATCGCCTTCCCCAAGGCGGACAAGGATTCTTCTATTCGGGATAGTGGGTACGAGTCTTTGATAGTGCAAGCATTCAGTTTTCGATAGTCCACGCAGAATCGTAAGGTGCCATCCTTTTTGCGGGCCAACACAATAGGAGCCACCCAAGGGCTTTGGCTTTCTCGAATCACTCCCTTTCGTAACATATGGGCCAGCAAAGTTTTCACCACTTGGTAGAGTTGTGGAGGAATCTGTCGATATCGTTCATGGATGGGGGCTACTCCTGCCGTGGGAATTCCATGGGTGATGGTGGTGGTACATCCAAAATCTTCCTCATGACTAGCAAATACCTCATGGTACTGTCCGAGCAGTGTTTTTATCTGAGAGAGCTGGGCTGCAGTTAGTCCGGAGAGTTTGTCCCTCATTTGTTCCAGGATGATTCGACCCTTTTCCTGAGTTGAAATTTCGGTAGACTGTAGAGTACGGATAGTTACTGCCCAGGGGTCCTCGGATTGCACTCTCCATTGAACTTCAGGGGCCTGTAGTACTTCTTTAAAAGGCCTTGCTAGCTTGGCCAATTCTGTCCGGGGCTTCAAGGTGATGTCTTGGTCTTCAAGGTTGACGCAGCGCACTAAGACAGTCTCCTTCTGCACTGTGGTCAGGGAGCGAGCGACCAGTATGCCAGGGGGTAAGCGCTCCGAGTAGCATGGCTCCACCTGCATTTCTATGCTTTCCAATGCTATCGGGGCTCGGATGGGCATGGCCACCACTGTCAGTCCAGGGGGCAGTACAAGCAGGGGAGCCGCTGGTGTGATGACTTTGCCCAGGGCCTCACCCTCCCGGCAGTCCTGGAGGACTCGTGCTTCCCGCATGAACTGCTGGAATACCTGCCCTTGGGCCGTGCAGGAACCCCACTGTTTCAAGGTCTCATGCGTGGGATCATTGAGGGGTAGGTTGCCGAACTCCCACAGTATGTTCATGCCCAGAATGACTGGGTGCTGTTTATCAGTTTCTCCGTGGGTCAGAACCACTCCTCTGTGGCCGAGGAATTTACCGCACAGCATCACCTGTACCCACACCAACCCAGCAACAGGGACCGGTAGTTGATTGGTGACTACCAGTCTGATCGTGGGCCCCCACTGGGGTCTCGCTGCCTCTGGGAAATTCTTGTGGAGGGGCCCCATCTTGCTGGAAATAAAGGTAATTTGAATTAGGCTGTTGCTGTAACTGGGGAACAACTTGATTTATTAGAATTTCGAGATACTTATCTCCTGTGACTGTTCTATAGAAAAAAAATGGTCCAAAAACACCAAAACTTGAAATACCACCCTAAACATTGACACCAGACTTATTTAGTTGTTACTCTAATGTTAATGCATGTTCCTTTTATACCAGTAAATACAATTATGTCTGTTAATATGGCCAGATAATTTGAAAGAAGCCTCATCACTCCACATAATGTTATCTAAAATTACTGGATTTTCTTCAATTTCATAAAGCATAATCTCACTAAATTGCAGCTGCCTGTCTGGATCACCTCAAATAAACCATGACATACTGTCCACCTCCTTTTGGACTACAGTGTATATATATATATATATATACACAAACACACACACATAAATGTAAAATAATGCTTATCCTGTAAAATACTCAGGACTAGTTACCAGATAAAAATATAGTGGTTTATTTGGATTCTTCCATCAAAGAAAGGTTATTACAGAAAAACAGGTGAAGAAAAATAGGTGAAAGAGAGATTGTTCATTAGTTCATTGCAAAAGCTTTTCATCTTCATTCTCTGAGATTCCACATGGCAAATGGCCTCTGTCTCTCTTAGACTTCTTCGTAGTAAAGTAACATACCAGCTGTTATGTCATGTCATGGCCCAGCACAGATGACATCTTCCTGTCTGTCTCTCATGATGGTGAGGGAAGAAGACAGCGACCTCTACAGTGAGCCATGAATTATATACGTCTCTTGAAGCACGTGATCTCGGTATATATGGAGTTTGACATTTACCTCAAGGCTAAACTTAAATATGTAGTGAGCTGACATTTACCACTTGCTAAAATAGCACATGCAATGGAAGGCAATGTCCCGTACAGAACATATAAGAATACAACTCCATAACTAATATATATATATAAATCCATGCCTAATATAAATCCATAACTAATAATATTTAACAATTCCCCCTTTTGAGGGAGACAGACATTAATTGGAACCCTCAAAATATAACAAGATCTTTTTTCTTCTTTTCTTCTTCTTTGACAAAATAATTTAATATCAATAACAATAATAATATCAGATTACCGTTATAAGTACTCAATGACATAATTGATGTGAATTCATGTTATGGTAAGCCGTGAACAATATTCATATAAAATGTATATAATTATACTTCCCTAAGTCTAAATTGAAGCATCTCAGGTCCAGTCATCATCATCTGATGTCATCTGGTCTTCATTTTGATGTCTTCTGTTTGGTTCTTTTAAAACCACAGTTTTTCTCTAGCATATAGATGTTGTAGAAATCGTGTTGTGTATAAAATCAAAGTTCATAAATTCAAATTTTGATAAGAAACAAAGTATATCAATGAAATGCAGCTTTAATATCTGTGCAGTGTCACCTTTAAAAACCTGGGCTTACATTGGCTCGCCTTGGATATTCTGGAATCCTCCATCGGCACTGGTCTTTGAACAGGTATGACGTCTTTGGTCAGCAAAGCAAGGGTTAAAATGACTCTTCCTTGCTAAACATAGCACCATAACCAGTCCTTGTCCTAATGCACAGGACATATGTCAGGGTTGTAGCTTCCTGACAATTACCTTATTGTTCACCAGCCTTCATCGAAGCTTTACAGGTGATTGAAAACCTCTGGAACTTGATAAGAGCGTGATAACACAGTTCACATCAGCATCATAGGATCATCGTCCTCTGGTTGTCAGGTTAGACACTTTAATCGTGACCGTCAGTGGTGGATACTGCACTTGTGACTGTCAGTGGTGGATACTGCACTTGTGACTGTCAGTGGTGGATACTGCATTTGTAATTAACACAGTCTATTACTCAGTAATCATAGCTTTGTTACCTTCTGGGACTTCTGGATCGCGGCATTCTTCTTCTTGCAACTGATAAGAATCAATTTAGAAATATAAAAAGTCTTTATTAACGTAATTTCAGTATCTTGCTTGAAGTCTTCATTCCCTATTCTATACCAAATCTGGTAATTTTCCTATCCTATAATATCACAGCGTACCATAGCAATCAGTAATATCCATATAATTATTATCAGAATTTGTACTGTATATGGATTTCAATGTTTGAAATAATAAACCAATAATAAGTGATAATACATTATTATCCATATTCTTCATGTGATAGAACATTTTTTTATGTCATAGGTGTAATTACCTTTTTCAACCCATAGGTGTCACTGTGTTTTATGTAACCAGTGTTTTCATCTTTATTAATAAGGAATATATTTATTATACTAATAATATGTAGGAATGTAAAGCCATGAACCAAAATAAGAATATATGAGTGAGCAAATGAATGAATAAAAGAATTGTTGCATATAACTCAGAAGTGAAACATTTCCTTAGTAATAGAACCATATAATTGCTATATTTAATGAAGCAATATTCTCAGTAGATATTACTTTACTAAATATTGGTGAAAGAATTAAAAATAATGAAAAATAAGAATAAAAATAAAAATAAAAATAAGGCCTTTATGTTGATGCAGAGTAGTTATGTCTTCAGTAACATATACCCTTAATATTTCCATGATCTGGACTATTTCATAATTGTCATAAACTTGTGTTACCAAAATATTCAAATTATGCAACTTTGCATGTATTACTCCTCTTACTGTAAAAAAAATGACTCTTTATAATACTTAATGTTATTATACCCAATACTTATACCATTGTACCTTATTTCTATTTGTTCTTTATTAAAATGTGTGAAGAAGAGGTATTAATCAAATGTGATGATGTAGTCAGGATCAAAAACATATTTTCCCCCTTAATACCAAAAAATATTGTTTCATGAAATAATTCATTTATCAAAACCAAAATTAAAAATAATTAATGTATAAATTATGTGAATTTATACTTGCTTATACCATTATTTGTCTGAAGATGTGTGACCATTAAAATTAATTTGAATATCATAAAATTATCCTTTGGAAAAATTAATTTGCATAAACCATTTTGATGTGCGATTGCACTTATCCACAATTAACTAAATCAAGAAATAATAATTACTATAGGAATATAGAAATATATGTTGTATAGATAATATTTCATTATATATCCTGATATTCTAAGGCTGGAGTCACACTAACCTGCGCAAAATACGCTCCGTATTTTACATGCGTAATACGGATCAATGACCACTAAATAGTGGTCCGTAGGTCATCCGTAAGCAAGGTGAGGTCGCGTATTTTGCGCATGTGTGTCTCCGTATGCAATCCGTATGCAATCCGTATGGCGAGATTTTCTCGCAGCCTTGCAAAATGGACATATAATGGAGCCCTATGACAGTTTTAATAAAGAAATGAAAGAATAGATATAGACACATAGAATGCATATATATATATATATATATATGTATTCTATGTGTCTATATCTATTCTTTCATTTCTTTATTAAAACAGTCAGTGTGAGTTTACTGTATCGTGCACTGAATTGCCGGCTTTGCTAAAAGACACCTGGTGCGTATTTCTCGCAGGTCACATGTGTGGTCCGTGTGTAATCCGTATTTTTTGCGCACCCATAGACTTGCATTGGCGTATTACGGGCGTAGTACGCTGACAATCGCAGCATGCTGCGAGTGGCACGGAGCGGAGGATACGGAGGAGAAATATACGCCTGGTGCGAGTGACCCCATAGAGAATCATTGGTCCGTGTCTAATGCGTGCTTTTTGCGCCTCTCACGCACCCGTATTCCTCGCCAGTGTGACTCCGGCCTTATAATTTAACTGATCTGCATATTTCTCCTAAAGACAGTTTTTTTCTTGCATTCAGAATCCTGAGGCTTCACACATACAACAAACGTATCGCATTACTCGCTCAGCAGCTGCTCATACACTCAGTCACTGTCACTCAGACTGTGTCACATATTTAAGTTTAAACCAAATACCTCACATACGAAGGTGTGATGAATACATGTATTTTAACCCAAATTATCCTAATTATCAATGCATTGTAAACTATTTCAATTTAGTCTCTTAATATTTCTTAGAATATTCCCCAAATACACATGACATAAATATATGTATAGCTATACTTGACATTTAGGCCTGAAAAAAAAATTCCATTGCTTTGCAAAAGTTGAGACCCCCTTAAAAATTCTTTCCCTAAGGAACAGGGACATAGTATTCTGGTATTCTTATTATTAGAACAAAGTTCAAATTCCACATGCTGTGGTTGTCATTCAAACCATGCTGTTAGTTATATGCATATTATTTCAGTGTTAAATATATAAAATCATGCCATTATTGCAACTTCCTGTGTAAATAAAGGCATAAATCCTTGGAAGAGAATTTTTCCCGATTAAGTCCTGCTTTGAAATGAAAATTCTAAGGAAACATAAAAAATAAGGTTAATATCATATTCATAATTCTAAATATTATTACTGATGTAGATTTTAATTTTCACTAAAAAATACAGTTCTACTATTTCTACTTCTACAAACACTCTATATATACTGTATGAATATGTATATATCCACAAACCATAAAACTACAGGATTATACTCCATATAATAATTACATATAACTAATTAATACATTGCATAACACTTTTACACAATATATATATTACTTTTTCTAGCCAATTCCTAAACCCATACTTATTTCTCTGCAAAAAATATCCTGAAAAGTTCTTGCCATTTTAAAGCTGATAGATTCTTGGAGCAGAGTATTCAGTTTACAGGCCATGATGTCACTCACCACCTGCTTCTGTCTGTCAAATTCGGCCATCTTTGTTACAGAAAGAAAATTAGAACTCATCATTTTTCTTAACTCAATTTGTGTCTTTTCAGTGATCCTTTGCATCATTCCATAGGGCTTAAAACAAACATGTGATTTTCTTCGTTCTTCATAGATTTGATTTTGGGGAAAACTCATTTTGGAAGGCTTTGCTAATATAGGCTTCTGATAAGATTTTACTCTGCCTGTCTTCACAAAATTAGCACGATTTACTGTCCTTTCACAATTCTCGTGTTTTCTGGCAAAATCAAGGGATTGCACACATTCAAATAAAGAATCTTTTTGTGACGCAATAACACGAGATGCAGGATTTAGAAACCAAAATTTGCTTACAAAACTCCTTATGAGGGACGGTGTTTTGACATTCTCATTCAGCATTTTGTACAAACGTTCATATATGGACATGAACGTAAAAATACATTCCTTCCGACCAATCCTTAATTTTTGAAGAATATCAATATCTGGATGATTTTCATTTGATGAACAAAAAATGAGAATTTTTAATCTGTCCTTATCAGTTAAATTCTCATGTGTTTCACCAGATAACTTTAAAGATAACCTCCTGGAAAAGGTTACAGGGATCCACATTTTGAACAACTGATTATTCTCCTCGTTAGATAAATCAAATTTGTCAACACAACTTTCAAAAACCTCAGAGTATCTACAAACATGGATTGTATTGTCATATGCAGGAATTATTTTGCATATTTCTAGCAAAGTTTTTCTTACTTTCCTTCGGATTTGGGCCTGTGAGTCGTCTATTTTTAGTGGTACGTCTTTCCCTTGTACGTCCTTTACGTCAGTTCTGAAGTCTCCTCCTACGTCTCCATCTTGTTCCACATCTGCAAGGTCACCTTCAATGGCTGCTACAGACTCTTGATTACAGTCAATCTCCCTAACTTTACAGCCAATCTCGAGAACATCACAACAATCATTTTTGGATTTCTCTGACACAGATCTATGAAATATATCTACCATCTGTAGAATATTTTTTAATCTCTCTCTTTCTCTATTGAAAAACTTAGAATCTAACCTTTGATTCTCGAGTTCACACTCGGCATATAAACTTAGCCATAAAACTTCTGAATTAGAATTGTCTACAGACTTAAATTTCAATTTACTCTGCTTAGCATAAGAATTAATGACATCCATTTTTTTCTCTTACCTTGAAATGTCTCAGCTTGTTCCTTTGATGGACAACGCTGGGCTCTGGTCTTCACACGTCTGGCACTTTGGCACTTGTAGTACTTCTCAATCCATCTGGCAATTCTTAGTCCTCACTTCTAGATTCTGTCTGATTCTTGTGAATAGTGGAATTCCTGATAACTTGCACATATGATTTGACGTTAGCAAAGTCCATTCCCCCTTTTGGGCAAGTTGAGGGAAATCCGCAAAAAAAATACAAAAATTCAGATCTGGCTGGCTCTCCAATGTAAAATAATGCTTATCCTGTAAAATACTCAGGACTAGTTACCAGATAAAAATATAGTGGTTTATTTGGATTCTTCCATCAAAGAAAGGTTATTACAGAAAAACAGGTGAAGAAAAATAGGTGAAAGAGAGATTGTTCATTAGTTCATTGCAAAAGCTTTTCATCTTCATTCTCTGAGATCCCACATGGCAAATGGCCTCTGTCTCTCTTAGGCTTCTTCGTAGTAAAGTAACATACCAGCTGTTATGTCATGTCATGGCCCAGCACAGATGACATCTTCGTGTCTGTCTCTCATGATGGAGAGGGAAGAAGACAGCGACCTCTACATGAATTATATACGTCTCTTGAAGCACGTGATCTCGGTATATATGGAGTTTGACATTTACCTCAAGGCTAAACTTAAATATGTAGTGAGCTGACATTTATCACTTGCTAAAATAGCACATGGAAGGCAATGTCCCGTACAGAACATATAAGAATACAACTCCATAACTAATATATATGTATATATATGTATATAAATCCATGCCTAATATAAATCCATAACTAATAATATTTAACAATAAACAAAATAAGTATTTGATACACTGCCGATTTTGCAAGATTCCCTCCCACAAAGAACGGAGATTTCTGTAACTTTTACTGTAGCTATACCTCTACTGGGAGAGACAAAATCTTTAAAAACCTACAGTTTATATATATCTGTATAGTATATCTAGATAGATAGTGATAGTAGATAGATAGATAGATAGATAGATAGATAGATAGATAGATAGATAGATAGATAGATACATAGATAGAGATATATACATTTGGGGAAATAAGTATTTGGTCCCTTGCTGATTTTGTATGTTTGCCCACTGACAAAGACATTGACAGTTTATAATTTTAAGGATAGGTTTATTTTAACATTGAGAGATAGAATATCAAAAATAAAATCCAGAAAATCACATTGTATAAATTACATAAATTTATTTGCATTTTGCAATGGGAAATAAGTATTTAAGCCCTCTGGCAAACAAGACCTAATACTTGGTGGGAAAACCCTTCTTGGCAAGCACAGCATTCTAACAATAATTAAAAGGAGTCTGAGCCCAAAATCTTAAAGTACAAAAAAGTGCTTTTTTAATCATATACAAGGCAAGCAAAGCAGTCAGACATTTTTTGTAGCTGATGATGAGGTTTGTGCACATGTCAGGAGGAATTTTGTTTCACTCCTCTTTGCAGATCATCTCAAACATTAAGATTTTGAGGCTGTCGCTTGGCAACTTGGAGCTTCAACTCCCTCCATAAGTTTTCTATGGGATTAAGGTCTGGAGACTGGCTAGGCCACTCCATGACCTTAATGTGCTTCTTTTTGAGCCACTCCTTTGTTGCTTTGGCTGTATGTTTTGGGTCATTGTCTGGCTGTAAGACCTAGCCATGACCCATTTTTAATGTCCTGGTGGAGGGAAGGAGGTTGTCACTCAGGATTTTACGGTACATGGTTCAATCCATTCTACAATTGTTGGGGTGAAGTAGTCCTGTTCCCTTAGCAGAGAACACCCCCAAAACATAATGTTTCCACCTCCATGCTTGACAGTGGGGATAGTGTTCTTTGAGTCATAGGCAGCATTTCTCTTCCTCCAAACACGTCGAGTTGACTTAATGACTTAATGCTAAAGAGCTCAATTTTTGTCTCATCTGACCACATCACATTCTCCCAATCACTCATAGAATCATCTAGGTATTCACTGGCAAACTTCAGAAGGGCCTGCACATGTGCCTTCTTGAGCAGGGTGACTTTGCGGGCACTGCAGATTTTTAAACATTTACGGTGTAATGTGTTACCAATGGTTTTCTTCATGACTGTGGTCCCAGTTGCCTTGATATCATTAACAAGTTCCCCCCATGTAGTTTTAGGCTGATCTCTCACATTCCTCATGATCAAGGATAGCCCATGAGGTGAGATTTTGCATGGTGCCCCAGATCGATGTTGATTGGCAGTCATTTTGTATTTCTTCCATTTTCTTACTATTGCACCAACAGTTGTCTCTTTCTCACACAGCATCTTACTTATTGTTTTGCAGCCCATTCCAGCTTTGTGCAGGTCTATGGTCTTGTCCTTGACATCCTTATAAAGCTCTTTAGTCTTGCCCCTGTTGTAAAGGTTAGAGTCTGACTGATTAATTGAGTATGTGGACAAGAAAGTTTTATAAAGGTGACTCTGCGAGACAGCTGTCTTTAATGCAGAGTTGATTATGAGTGTCTAGCTGGTCTGTAGGAGCCAGAACTCTTAATGTTTGGTACAGTGTAAGAAGATCATGGGTACCTGCATGCCGGGTCCGGAACCAAAAAGACGGCATCCTCTGTTCCCGGGGGATGCCTGAGTGGGACGGACCTTCCCTGTTGTCTGGGGGAAGCTTGAGTGAGATGGAGCTTCCTGCTGTCCCAGGAGCATGGAGAGAGTTAAAAACAGTGTGTGCAGTGGAGGAGTAGAAGAGGAAAGCATGCGAAGCACAGCAGTCTGGCGCCGGCACAGAGCAGTACAGAGGGCAGCACACAGAGCAGCAGGCAGAGTGGTGAGTGGCATGCTCTGCTTCCCCCACCTGAAAGGACTGACTTGGCGGCAGGCCGTATAGAAAGAGCCCCCGTTGGCTGCGGAGAGAGCCGTGCAGAGCAGAGCTGTGCCAGCAGAGAAACCCATGCAGAGCCATGCCAGCAGAGCAGAGCTGTGCGAGCATAGAGAGCTGTGCTAGCAGAGAGAGCCATGCAGAGCAGAGCCATGCACCCAGAGGAGAGCCGAGCCGGGTGTCGTAGCAGTCATAGAGAGGAGTGCTCCGGCTATGAGTACCAGCGTCAAGCAGACCACCATCACCCACCGCCAACAGCAGGGGCCAGGAAGAGCAAGACGTGCGGTGTGTGTCCAGTGACAGCCAGAGTGTACCAGGTGCTGTACACGATATGACCGTGAGTACCGTACACACGCTGCCCAAGTGCAACCCAGCATATAGGACTGACACTCGCACCCTGACGTGGACACAAAATAGTTGTCCTGACCCTTGTGACCTTACTACATCAGTTAAGACAGTTTAGGAGCCACGTTGGGCTCGTACAGGTCTGTGGTCCGTGCCTGTAATAGCCACATCAGTATATGGACAAGGGGCAGTGGAAGGTACCAGAGACCAACCACTGCCACTTGAAGATGGAACCAGCGACTGCAGTACCATCCAGGAAGGGGCGCTGCGCCTGTCGTTACCGGTGCTATTGAGTGCAGGAGCTGCAGTGTTAGGACTTCCTGATACGTGTGCTAACGAAGTGTCATTATTTGTATCATTGTACTGCACTTTGCCATTTATGTTTAACTCTTCACCTGCCTGCTGTCACGAAATGACTGGCTCAGTCTGACACGACCCACCAATTGGTCAGTCACTATATGGCAAAACAAAAAACACACCAGGGGACACCAGGGAAACTTTAACAATGGTGGGCCCTGCAATAAGGAACTGGGAAATGGAAACCTCCTGCACTCTCCTAAGGATTTGCCCTGCTCTCCCTGACGTCCCTATACAGGTTTTTCCAACCTGTTGCTGAGCAGGATACCTTAGCCCTCACTTGCCCTGCACCTATCTTTAAGTAGGATATTGGCAAGTGAGGACACTGGTCCCACCGCTGCACTAACACAACCCAAGGTAAGGATAGACAGACAGCAAAAGGAACAGGGTAACAAAAACCCCACTTAGCTTTCTCTGCTGCAATGCACTGCACAGCAGGGTAAGGCACCAGATAACAGCATTCAGCTGAAGCACCACTGCACCACCAACCTCCTGTCTTCAGCACGGTTGGTATCCAAAAGGACCTGTATCACCAACAGTCAGCTGATGCATCAGGTGACCTTTTAAAGGATGGTGGGAGTGGTCACCACCTGCATCAGCAAATTCACCAGCAATGTAATTACACCAGTGGCCACCAGGGGGAAAAACTGATATTAAACCCCAATGGCCTGAAAGGAAAAAAGTTTTAATATGAAAACACCAAATCTGCCACAGATCCAAAAATGAATTGTGACACCTGGGTGGAGTATTCCCCTGTAAATAAACCTGTTAACCCTTGCCCTGCCTCCTGCGTGTTGCTGAATCTCGCGTTCCTGCGTTTTCTACAAGAGGATCAAATACTTATTTACCACTGCAAAATGCAAATAAATTTATATAATTTATACAATGTGATTTTCTGGATTGTATTTTTTAGATTCTATCTCTCAATGTTAAAATTAACCTACTGGTACCCTTAAAATTATAGACTGTTCATTTCTTTGTCAGTGGGCAAACTTACAAAATCATCAAGGGATCAAATACTTATTTCCCCCTCTATATATGGAGTAATAAAATAGTACATACACATAACCAATAAAATGTGAGTGTAAAACAAAAGTAAAGGTAAAAAAAATCAAAGCAGAATGGAAACCAATACTTAAAAATCCTAGAGGCACAGTAAGTTGACTTTTCATTCTGCAATATTTACTACATAATAACTTGAAAAGACACTTAGACAAAAACGAATGAGGGCAAAGGGGAGATTTATGGCAGAACAAGTAGACTTCATGTTTTTGATTTTCCTGCTTTTACCATGGAGCCTTTTTCAAATGCACCTGATTTATTAAATAGTCAGAGACGCTACTTGAATCTGAATGACTCGGAGGAACAGCAGACAATTCCAATGTTCTAATCAATAGTTTAAATGACTTTAGTATCTTTTGTGATTTTACTACTCTGTGGCACGGACCTTACATCTCAGTTATATGCTCACTAGTCATACAGCAAGATTAAAGCAATTAAAATGGAGATTTACCAATATTTATGAGACAAGCTGAGCAACACAATATTGTTGATGGCAAATTTCTGAATAGAAGCAGAAGGCATAAAAAAGAAAGAGATGGCATTACATGCAGCCAAGCAGATAAAATGGAAATCAGATGTATTGAACTGCTTTCACATTTCACAGATGGATGGTTACATACATACTATAATAGAAGGGCTTATATATCTTTAAAAAGGTCTCTCTCTACACTAACAGAGCACATGTAGTGTAATTGACTTGAAGCTAGTGGGCTCAATGAAAAATCTCAAACAAGGCCCTATAGGGAGATCTTTTGAGCCCTATAAGTTCCAGGGCCCAGGTGCAAACATCACCTTTGAGCCAATAACAGTCACATCTCTGTGTAGCTTATAACTTTATGATGTACTTTTGAAAACTTTTTAGTCTCGCAAGCTTATGTCCACACATAGATGTGATGTGTTAAATATGCCATGGAAATTCAACCTCTTGTATATTTAATTGCAGTTTTCCTTTTACACAAAGCCAAGACCTTCTGGACTCCTGAAACTATTTGAAAATCAGCAAAGAATTTTTGTGCCCTGGTTTCTTGTTCTGGTGGAGACCAAGATACTGAAGGCAAAGAATGGATGTGAAGTAAGCAGAGAATGGAGTGATGTGACCTATGAAAGGCAGAATGACCATAAACTAAAAATCCAGATGTTCCAGATGCCTGCTTCCAAAAGTGAGCAAGTATGATTTTAAAGCGGTCATGATACACTTTCTGTGGTCAAGGAGCACCTGTAACGTGGTGCAAGGTGGTAGCCATGGGCAAGGTACTTTTATTTCATGAAAAGAAAAAAATGTGACATGTTTATTGCCCCATAGCATAACATTGGTCCAGGTGTGATCTGATGTCTTGTTGGATCGCACTTGTACCCAACATACAGCCGTCCGTGCAAGCCCTTAGCCTGAAGCAATTTCTGCTTTCCTTTTATATGACCTTAACTGAGGGCACCATAAAATGCAAAATTCCATTTTTCTAAAGACTATGAATGGTTAGATACTATGAAAAATATAGCAAAATGCTGAGTTATCATACATACAAAACCAGCATCCAAATGAAGTCACTGCCACATATATAGTAAAATGCAATATGATCGCAGGCAAATATTAAGTCTAATTAAGTCTAACATTTTTTCGGGCCTAAGCTTCATTTTACTTTTTTTGGTACATTTCAGATAATACATTTGCTTTGTAAAGTATTAGTTTATTGCAGGAACATTTATGCATCTTGTACAGATACTTTATGTGGCTAATGGATAAGAATTTTATGTTCTAGGGTTTTGCACATATTGATTGTACTTAATGGATATTTTAAAAAGAATAGCTCAGCTCATAAATTTTTTAACATAATAAAAATATCTTCCTCCATCTTAAAGATTAAAAAAATAGAGAGAATTTTTAGAAATTTCTCTGAGGCAATCACTTCTTGTTTGGAGTTGCTTCTTGTTAAAATTAGTGTAATACATTTTCCACGGTAGCCTTTTGTTACTCATTTATCCTCTATTAATTTTAAAGTAAACATTTTAGTATACAAGTCAGATTTTGTAATTTTCTGCATTAGCAGAGACTGACCTGCCTGTGGCTATGTTTGTGTGCATGTGTGTGAAATAGTATCATTTAATGATGATGATTCCCATGGAATTAAGCCTCAGTGATGACAGTGAGACCCATCTGTAACTATTAGTAAACTGCTCCAGTGAGGTTAAAAGCAAACATAAATGTGGTAGAAATAAAAAGCTACATCACAATGCAGTAAGCTTCAGATAAACTCAAATGCAATGTGTTGGTAGATTTATGCTATCCAAATCAAACAATGATAAAAGGATTCGCCATTACATTTTTACTTTGTTCAAAAACCTTTAAATGTGCTCGTTATCTCATTTCAACCCCACTTATATACAATTTTAATGATTTGAATGACCATTTCTGCCTTTTTTTATTCTTTTTGGGGATAGTCATGTGATACATTTGTTCTTATCCGGTATTTTCCACACCTACTGTGGACTATTCATTTACCATGAATAATAGCACAGACTTCAATGTCACATCCATCAAAGACTGAGGTCTGGAACAAGACAGCTTCTGATGTAATGTCTCAGGAAGTTAAAAGGAATCTGTCACCATTTTTATAAACCCTGCCCATGACCTTTACGATCAGGTGAACGGGGTTCCTACAACCCCTTCTTATCCTCAGAGGTACTCCTTCATACCTCTAAAAATGTGTTTTATATATATCCGGTGCTGCATGTAAATTGCATGGTTCGGTCCGATGGGAGAATCCATATTGTGATCAGCACCTTCCCAGTCCCTTAAAACACCACCTCTTTTCTTTGGATGTAAGTGAATAATGTCCCTACGTCAAACAACAAAACAACAGTGCTCAGTCTCGTGCCAGTGCAGTGGAATCAGACTGGCAGCGTAAAGTCAAGTCACCAAATCCCAAGCTGTTCAATAGAGCAGGGTGAGGCGCTTCCTCTCATTCCACTGTGCAGGAGCAAGACTTCAAGTACTGGGTGGATGATGTAGAGACGTCGTCCACTTACATCCAGAGAGAAGAGGCAGCATTTGAAGGGACCGGGGTGGTGCTGATAGCAATCTGATTTGGCCAACAGATCGGTCTGCGCAATTTACATTCAGAGCTGGACATGTATAAAACACATTTTTGGAGATATGGAGGTGCACCTCTGAGTATATAAAAGGCTTATAGAAACCCCGTTCACATGGTGTTAAAGTTTATGGGCACATTGTAAGTGAAAAAAATGGTTCCCAAAGAAGAAAGGTAGGATCACGTGATCAGAACCCCAAAAGCAGAAACAAAGCTAGGAAGGAGATTAATCAATGACCTCTCCTACATCATGCTCTGTCTGCTCTAACTACCCCATGTTTTGTGCAACAACACTTCCCACCATAGTTCAAAAGCTCCTACATCTGTCTGACTATTCGTCTCCCAGCACAGATACACCCCCCCAATTACATGTACCCCTTCCCTACTATTAAGCTTGTAGCCAACTGAGAAGTGAGCCCAGTTCTCCATGAACCCAAACCCTTTCTACACCAATGTGGACGCCACATAGTTATCTCCCTAAGCTCCCACTGTCTTTCTAGTGATGCTCCTGGGAACAGCAGTTGTATGAGATTTGTGTAATGCTACCATTCTAATAAAATCACATTAATTAAAATTATTAAATGACCATGTAACGCACATGACAAAGTCTTCACTTCGCAATAGAATTCTGCACCAAATGTCTATTTATATCAACGTACCCTGCTGATATTAACATATATGTGGTTTCCTCTATAATGTCCCATCTAGATTATTTCATAAACTATCTGACTACCAAAATGTGAATTCCAAAGGACTAATCATGCAACCATAAGGTGATTTTCTATACACAGATATGCAGGTTTTTATTCATAATGTAATTTAAAGTCATTTTCTGGGATTAATAAAGTTTAATCTAGTTTTTTTTGCAGAAAAGTGCCATCATATGAAAATTGTTCTACTAATTAATATAATTATGAATTCCACTTGGCTTATCATTTGCTCCTGCTGTCACCACACTAAATATCACTACCCACACAGATATAGAGGAGGTCTATGCCCCTTTCTGAAACATAAAAAAACATGAAAACTGGGAGGTGGCCAACAATGGTTGCAAACAGTATCACAGAATACTGCTGCTTGGGAATAAAACTTCACTCCAAAACACCGGAGAGCCAAGAGACATCCTAATTACGGATTTTACTCTAGAATACTCTTGATAAAAAAAGTTTTTACATGACATGTGGCTATAGGTTAAATGCCATCCATACTTAAGTTATATATACGCTTAATGATTAATGACTTCTCGTGACTAGAGATGAGCAAACCTTTCAAGGTTCGGTTTTATATATGCAACACGTTAAGGGGTCACAAAAAACTTCACAAACAGATAAAATTAGGGGCAGACACCATGAAAAGTGGCATCAATTGACCCACAGTAGAAATTTGCTAATGGCACAGCAGCAGTCAGCCATGGGCCATGCATGGGGTATCAGGGTTTGGCCCAGCATTTACAGCTTTGAATTGAAGTTTCAATGAAGACTTGGTGATTAAAGAAGCAGTGCTTCTTTGCTGGAAGCTCTGATTCCTAATGCAACAGTTCCAATTTTTTTCCCCAACCACACTCAGATGGCACAAACATCAGTTTCACAGAGTACTATTGGTATAAAAATGTAAGATTAGTAACACAGGTAATTGAGTGAAAGCAAGTACAGACCTGCCTGTCGGGGAGTCCTACTTCTACAGGCAACACACATGAAGAAGACCCAACTTGGTGGCTCCACATTTCAAAAAGTTATTGTCACACAGCACTAAAGTGACATCAATATCCACAAAGTAGAAATAGTATAATAGGCCTCTTACACACCTTCCACTACAGGCTACCCACCAGATGAAAACCCTACTTGGAGACTCTACATTTCCAATAATTATTGCCATCAGGACATTACTGCCCTTACTGGCCTATGGGGCCCGGTGTATTATTATTATTTATTATTATAGCGCCATTTATTCCATGGCGCTTTACATGTGAGGAGTGGTATACATAATAAAAACAAGTACCGTATTCTTAAAAAGTACAAGTCATGACTGGTACAGGAGGAGAGAGGATCCGGCCCACAAGGGCTCACAACCTACAAGGGATGGGTGAGGAGACAGTAGGTGAGGGTAGAGCTGGTCGTGCAGTGGCTTGGTCAATCCGTGGTTACTGCAGGTTGTAAGCTTGTCGGAAGAGGGGAGTCTTCAGGTTCTTTTTGAAAGTTTCCATGGTAGGCAAAAGTTTGATATGTTGGGGTAGCGAGTTACAGAGAAGGGGGGATGCGCGGGAGAAATCTTGTATGCGATTGTGAGAAGAGGAGATAAGAGGGGAGTAGAGAAGGAGATCTTGTGAGGATCGGAGGTTGCGTGTAGGTAAGTACAGGGAAACAAGGTCATAGATGTAAGGAGGACACAGGTTGTGGATGGCTTTGTATGGTTTGGGTTTTGAACTGGAGTCTTTGGGTAATGGGAAGCCAGTGCAGGGATTGACAGAGGGGAGAGGCCAGGGAATAGGGTGGGACAGGTGGATTAGTCAAGCAGCAGAGTTTAGAATAGATTGGAGGGGTGCGAGAGTGTTAGAGGGGAGGCCACAGAGCAGGAGGTTACAGTAGTCAAGGCGGGAGATGATGAGGGCACGAACTAGGGTTTTTGCAGATTCTTGGTTGAGGAATGTACGTATCCAGGAAATATTTTTGAGTTGAAGTCAGCAGGAAGTGGAAAGGGCTTGTATATGTAGTTTGAAAGAAAGATTAGTGTCAAGGATAACCCAGAGGCAGCGAGCTTGTGGGACTGGGGAGAGTGGGCAGCTGTTTACTTTAATGGATAGGTCCATTGGGGGGGTCGAGTGAGATGGGGAAAGATGATGAGTTCTGTTTTGTTCATATTAAGTTTTAGAAATCTATCGGAGAAGAAGGATGAAATAGTGGACAGACATTGAGGGATTCTGGTTAGTAAGGTGGTGATATCTGATCCAGAGATGTAGATCTGTGTGTCATCCGCATAGAGGTGATATTGAAAGCTGTGAGATTCTATGAGCTGTCCCAGGCCGAAGGTGTAAATGGAGAAGAGCAGGGGCCCTAGGACTGAACCTTGCGGGACTCCGACAGATGGGGGCGCAGTGAGAAGGTGGTGTGTGAGTGGGAGATGCTGAATGTCAGATCTGTTATGTATGACACAATCCAAGATAGGGCAAAGTCTGTATTGCAAAGAGATGAGAGGGTCTGTAGTAATAGGGAATGGTCCACTTTATGAAAGGCAGACGACAGGTCCAGGAGGAGGACAGAATAGTGTCACTTGGCACTGGCGGTTAATAGGTCATTGGTGACCTTAGTTAGGGCAGTTTCAGTGGAATGGTGTGGCTGGAAGCCAAACTGTAAATGATCGAAGAGAGAGCAAGAAGAGAGGTGAGAGGACAGTTCAAGATGGACATGTTGTTCCAGTAGTTTTGAGGCATACGGGTGAAGTGATATGGGGTGATAGCTAGATACAGATGATGGGTCAAGAGAGGGCTTTCTGAGGATAGGTGTGATTGAGGCATGTTAAAAGCCTGAGTGGAAAGCACCAGTTGTTAGTGATATGTTGAAGAGATTGGTTAGGATTGGGATGAAGACTGTGGTGAGGTTTGGGATGAAATGAAATGGGATCGGGTAAAGTGCACAGGTGGTGAGATGTGATCTTGAGAGAAGAGTGTAGAGTTCTGTAATGGTGGATAAGTCTGTTTTGGAGGAGGAGGAGGGCTGGGCAGTTAGGAGGAAGGGCTCTGGGGGTTGTCGACCAAAGCTGTCTGATGTTATAAATCTTCTGCTTGAAAAATGTGGCAAAGTCTTCAGCTGAGATGAGTGGAGAGGTAGGAGGTGTTGAATAGCTGTTCAGGGTTGTGAGACAGGGAGGATATGAGAGATGAGAAGTAGGTTTGTTTAGCTGTGGTGAGTGTTATGAATGAGTCACCGTAGGAGGCAAAAACAGAAGTGCTAGCTAAGTCAAGAAAACCAGAGAAGTTGGCAGCTATCGGATTGCAGACCCCTTAACCTATCAACACAACTAGCAGTAGCCGTGGGGGTTCCTACGATGCCCTAGACCCCTCGATCACAGCCGGAGGACTATATAGCCTAAAGACAGAAAGAGAAATCTAAACTGCCCCAGAGCAGACCCCAAAGCAAAAGGCAGCCCCCAACATATAATGACGGTGAAGCAAGAAGAAAGAACACTAACACAGACAGAAAGATAGACTGAGCAAAGACGGGGCCCAAGCTAACTAGATAGGAAAGGACAGGAAGGCTGCTGTCTGCAATCCGTGAAAAACCCTATGAAAATAAGAGCCAACAAACTGACAGTGAAAAAGACCCTGAAGACGCTAGGCTTCAAAAAGGCTATGTCAGTACTCAGGAATATTCTGAAGACAGAGCAACCGGCAAAAGGAGATTCAACTCACCCCAGCAGGGAATGGCAGAATCCAGAAAAGCAAGGCAAACAAAAAACAAAACACAAATGCTAACAGGCAAAGCAGAAAACTTAGCTTTAGAGGAGCAGGAATCAGACTGGTCTCCTAGAAGTCCACAGAGAAATCACCCGCAGGGCAGAAGGGCATCGGCAGCCTTATATCTAGTCCGTGACTCCACTCAGCCAGTCATCATCATTAGGCTCAGGTGCCTGATAATCAGGCTCATTACCTTCCCTTACCAGAATAGGGAGTTCACCAGACCTCAGTGACGAAGGGGAAAATGAACTCACAACAGGTGAGTGTGGCCTTGAAAGTAGTGAGGGACTGAATGCGATGAAGTTCTCATTAGAGTGGGATCTTTTCCATCTCCACTCAGCAGCCCTGGAATCCCATCTCAGCTCTTTGGTCAGGCTGGTGGGCCAGGGCTGTCTCTTGATTTTGCGAGCTTTGGTATGTGTGAGAGGGGCAACCGATTCCAAAGCTACAGCTATTGTGGTGTTATACAGAGTGGCAGAGGCATCCGCATTGTGTAGGGAACTTATGTCTGTAAGAGAGAGAATGGATTCAGACAGTGAGTGTAGATTGAGGTGTTTAAGATTTCTGCGAGGGTGTGCAAGTTTGTCGGGTAGGGATTGTGGACCTGGAGAGGAATGGGAAGAGAATGTAAGTAGGTTGTGGTCAGAAAGAGGAAGAGGTGAGTTAGAGAGGTTAGATACGGAGCAGAGGTGGGTGAAGATGAGGTCCAGTGTGTGGCCATCTTTGTGATTGGCTGTAGAAGACCATTGAGTGAGGCCGAAGGAGGAAGTGAGAGAAAGAAGCTTAGTTGCGGCTGAGAGGCAAATGTCAATGAGGATGTTGAAGTCGCCCAAGATGATAGTGGTGATGTCAGCGGATAGGAAATGAAGTAGCCAGGTGATGAAGTGGTCAAAGAAGGTGGTGGCTGGCCCTGGGAAGCGGTAAATGACAGCCAATTGGAGGTTGGAGGGGGAGTAGATGCACAGAGTGCACCTCAAAGGAAGGGGGGGTAACAGAGGGTGGTAGTGGGATTGGGGTAAAGGAGCAGTTATCTGACAGGAGAAAACCAACTCCTCCACCATGCTTGCTGCTGGGTGTGGGAAAGGTGGAGTCCACCATATGAAAGTGCAGCAGGAGAGGCTGTGTCAGAGGGGGTGAGCCAGGTTTCAGTGATGGCAAGGAAGGAAAGTTTGTTAGTAATAAAAAGATCATGGCTATAGGAAAGTTTGTTGCAGACAGAGTGAGTGTTCCATAGAGCTCCTGTTAGGGGAACTGGGGAAGCGGGGGCTGGGCGAATGGGTATAAGGTTAGAGAGGTTACGGAAAGTTGTGATAGAGCGTGGATGGGAGGTAGAAATGACTGTGGGGATGTGGTGAGGAGGACCAGGATTTGGAGAGATATCACCAGCAGTGAGGAGCAGAGAAAGTGATAGCAGGTGGGAGCAGGAGAGGGCATGAGGTGGCTGTCTGAGTTTAGAGACAGAGGATTGTATGTGGAGGAACAGTTGTATATGGAGCTCCTTTGTATAATATCACTGGTGACTACTGTATTACCTGTATACTGACACTATATACAGATCTCCTATGCATAATATCACCAGTAATCACTGTGTTAGCACCACTTCAGAGTCCTGCTCTGACAGGCAGGGTCCCTGGTGTGTCTCTTCACTCACCCATGCTGTGGTCGGTTCTTCCCTTCCACATGCTTTGCATGCTTCCAGCCGGTCCTCTAGCCATGTCCTTAGGGCACGCGTGCGTGCACTCCCACCCTCTTAAAGCTTCAGCTCGTGCACTTGCTATTTCCTCCCCAGCCAATAGCTGTGGGACATTATGCATATATTACTTCCTCCCCACTGGGGAGGTATCTGAGCAACCTTCCTGTTTCACAGTCTAAGTTGTGTAAGGTTGCATACCAGTCCCCGCTGCACCCTACTGCAGATCCTGCCTGCTGCACTCTAATGCAGACCCTGCCTGCTGCACTTAACTGTAGATCCTGCTTGCTGCACTCTGATACAAACACTGCCCGCTGCACTCTGATACAATCACTGCCTGCTGCATTCTGATACCAACCCAGTCCGCTGCACTCAGGTGCGAACTCTGTCTGTTGTACTTGGAAGCGAGCTGTCTGCTGCATTCTAATACAAACCTTGCCAGCCGCTCCCTCCAGTCTGTCTTCTCAGTTCAGCTGCTGCGCATCCACTGGTCTGTCCTGGAGTGGCACCTGGCATTCATCGAGAGCCAAAGTCTAACCTCACCATCAGAGGATCTTGTGAACAGTCAGTTGTTAGCTTAGTCATACCCCACCAGGCTCTCCACATTCCATGGCACAGTGTTTCCACAAACCACGTCTGTGACACACTGACAATATACACTGTATACTATGCGCAGAGCTCCTGTGTAAAATGTCACCGGTGATCCCTGTATTACCTGTACACTGACAATGTATAGAGAGCTCCTGTGGATAATATCATTAGTGATCCCTGTATTACCTGTACACTGGCACTATTCGCTGTATACTATGTACACAGCTCATTTGTACAATGTCACCAGTGATCACTGTACACTGACACTATACACTGTGTACTATATACAAAGCTCCTGTGCATAATGGCACTTAAGGTAATATTAGTATTGTGTTTTTTATTAATGATAAGTATTGTAGAATTTGGTCACTATTTAGTACTGTAGT
This sequence comes from Dendrobates tinctorius, assembly GCF_039654945.1. Taxonomy (NCBI): domain Eukaryota; kingdom Metazoa; phylum Chordata; class Amphibia; order Anura; family Dendrobatidae; genus Dendrobates; species Dendrobates tinctorius. The sequence continues at coordinate 30,347,265 of NW_027361747.1, read as the reverse complement.
AATATGTGGTTTGGTCACAGTGTGGCAGTATTTGTACCTTGTATGTGGTATTATTTGGTAACTATGTGGTAGTAATATGTGGTCTGGTCTTGGTGTGGTGGTATTTGTCCCTTGTATGTGGTGGTATTATATGGTCTGGTCATGGTGTGACTATTTGTTCCTAGTATGTGATGGTAATATCTAGTCTGGACGTGGTGTGGCGTATTTGTTCCTTGTACTGTATGTGGTGTTAATATATGATCTGGTCATGGTGTGGTGGTATTTGTTCCTTGTATGTGGTATTATTGGGTCACTGTGTGGTGGTAATATGTGGTCTGGTCATGGTGTGGCAGTATTTGTGCCTTGTATCTGGTCTTACTCTGTGACTATGTTGTGGTAATATGTGATCTGGTCATGGTGTGGCAGTATTTTTTCCCTGTATGTGGTCTTATTCAATCACTATGAGGTGGTAATATTTGGTCTGCTCATGGTGTGGCAGTATTTGTCCCTTGTATATGGTATTACTGTTCATTTTAAGAAATGTACAGTATATGACACATTCAATTAAAGAAACTTACATAAAAATATACCTAAAAAGAGTAGAGGATATTTTAACAAATGTTTAATAGGTTAGAGTAGAGTAGGGCTCTGCGAAAAGAGTCTACCTTGTCGTAGTGGTGGCTTAAAAAATGTTTAATCCAAAATACAAGCTGATGGCGATGTATTTGATATGGTGTTTGATGGGAATTGTTATTGTTTGTTTGGTTAGGACGTGGTGTAGAAGTGGAGTTTTCCCACAGTGGGTGGTCAGACTATGGAAGGTTCGAGGGTTGGTGGCAGAGCTGTGGTGGAGCCTGGACGGAGTCTCAAGGGGGCACAACAATTTTGCTAGTTTGGGAAGCTGAAATTCCTGGTGGCAGCCCTGATTGTCACACACCACTAAAATGGCATCAATTTCTACAGATTAGAAATAGTATAATGGCAACAGCATGCACAGAAGCCATAGCAAAGGTGGCACAGACGGCAATTATTATTATTATTATTTATTTATAAAGCACCATTGCTTCCATGGTGCTGTACATGAGAAGGGGTTACATACAAATTACAGATATCACTTACAGTAAACAAACTAACAATCACAGACTGATATAGAGGGGAGAGAGGACCCTGCCCTTTCGGGCTTACATGCTACAGGATTGTGGGGAAGGAGACAGTAGGTTGGGGGGTTGCAGTAGCTCCAGTGATGGTGAGGCGGTAGCTCCAGTAGTGGTGAGGAGGCAGCGGGGATCATTGCAGGCTGTAGGCTTTCCTGAAGAGGTGGGTTTTCAGGTTCCGTCTGAAGGATCTGGATGTGGTTGATAGCCGGACATGTTGGGGCAGGGAATTCCAGAGGATGGGGGCTATACGGGAGAAGTCTTGGAGGCGGTTGGGTGAGGACCAAATAAGTGTGGAGGAGAGAAGAAGGTCTTGGGAGAACTGGAGATTACGTGAGGGTAGGTATCGGGAGATTAGTTCAGAGATGTATGGAGGAGACAGGTTGTAGATGGCCTTGTAGGTCAGTATTTGTAATTTGAATTGGATACGCTGAGGAAATGGGAGCCAGTGAAGAGATTTGCTGAGGGAAGAAGCAGAGGAGTAGCGAGGAGAGAGATGAATTAGTCGGGCGGCAGAGTTGAGGATGGACTGGGGAGGTGCAAGGGTGTTAGCAGGGAGGCCACAGAAAAGGATGTTGCAATAGTCGAGTCAGGAGTTAATGAGGGCATGCACAAGCATTTTACTAGATTGAGGGTTGAGGAAGGGACGGATTCTGGAAATATTTTTGAGCTGGAGGCGACAGGAGGTGGAGAGAGCTTGGATGTGCGGTTTGAAGGACAATGCAGAGTCAACGGTTACTCCGAGGCAGCGGACCTCCGGTACGGGGGAAAGCATGATGTTGTCAAATGTTATAGAAAGGTCATGTAAGGAAGATCTGTGAGATGGGGAAAGATGATCAGTTCAGATTTGTCCACATTGAGTTTGAGGAAGCGAAAGGAGAAGAATGAGGATATGGCTGAGAGACACGCCGGGATTCTGGAGAGCAGAGAGGTGACATCTGGGCCAGAGAGGTAGATCTGGGTATCATCGGCATAAAGGTGGTACTCGAATCCGTGGGACTTTATGAGTTGCAACAGGCCAAGTGTGTAGATTGAGAAGAGTAGGGGTCCTAGAACAGGGCCTTGGGGGACTCCAACAGAGAGAGGGTGGGATGAGGAGGTTGGAAAGGTATGAGGATATCCAGGATAGGGCGAGGTCTTTGATGCCAAAGGAGGAGAGGATCTGTAGTAGTAGGCAGTGGTCAACTGTGTCGAAAGCAGAGGACAGGTCTAGAAGCAGGAGCATAGAGTATTGTCCGTTAGCTTTGGCTGTATGTAGGTCATTGGTAATTTTGGTCAGGGCTGTCTCAGTAGAATGATGGGGGTGGGGGTGAAAGCCAGATTGTAGATTGTCAAAGAGCAAGTTAGATGAGAGGTGGGAGGAAAGGTCACTGTGGACGTGCTGCTCCTGGAGTTTAGAAACGAAAGGGAGCAGCGATATTGGGCGATAGCTGGACGTGGCTGTTGGATCGAGGGTTGGCTTTTTAAGGATAGGCGTGATTGTGGCATGTTTGAAAGCAGAAGGGAAGGTACCGGAAGTTAGTGATAGGTTGAAGAGGTGGGTTAGGGGTGGGATAAGAGTGGTGGTGATGATGGGGAGGAGGTGGGATGGGATAGGGACAAGTGCACAAGTGGTGAGGTGAGATTTGGAGAGAAAATGAGCAAGCTCCCCTTCAGTAATGTTAGATAAGGAGGTTATGGAGTTTGGGCATTGGTCTGGTATGCAAAGGGGTTGTGGTGGTTGAGCAATAAAGACTTTCCGTGTTTGGTCTATCTTGTTTTTGAAGTGTGCGGCAAAGTCCTCGGCAGAGATTAGGGAAGTCAAATGGGGCAGTGGTGGGCGGAGAAGGGAGTTAAAAGTATTGAACAACTGTTTGGGGTTGTAGGATAAGGAAGATACAAGGGATGTAAAGAAGGCCTGTTTAGCAGAGGTGAGAGCTGATTTGAATGCAAGTGTTGCTTGTTTGAGTGCTGTGAAGTCGTCTTGCGAATGCGTTTTCTTCCAGCGCCGTTCTGCAATTCTGCATGCTTGCCAAAGCTTTTTAGTGGTGTTATTGTGCCAGGGTTATCTATTGATTCATCACACTCTGTTATGCATGACAGGGGCGACTGAGTCGATGGCTGATGCAAGAGTGGCATTGTAGAAACTAGTGGCAGTGGCAGTGTCAGTGTCGTGGAGTGAAGCTACGGAGGACAGAGGTAGAATAGAGTCAGAGAGCGTGCGAGTGTCTAGATGTGCGAGGTTTCTGCGGGGGTGCGCATGCTGCTGGATGTGGGTAACAGGTGAGGAGGACAGGGATGAGAAAGTGAGTAGATGGTGGTCAGATAGAGGGAGAGGGAGGTGGTGAAGTTAGAAAGAGAGCAGAGGCGGGTGAAGACCAGGTCTAGTGTATGTCCGTCTGCGTGGGTGGCTGAGGAGGACCACTGAGTAAGTCCAAGGGATGAAGTAAGGGACAGGAGTTTGGAGGCTTCCAACTGGTGTGTGTCAATGGGGATGTTGAAGTCACCCATGATGATGGTGGGAATGTCAGCAGAGAGAAAGTGAAGGAGCCAGGTAGAGAATTGGTCAATGAAGAAAGTGGTCGGGCACAGCAGTCGGTATATGACGGCCACTTGGAGGTTGGAGGGAGAATAGATGCAGATGGAGTGGACTTCAAAAGAGGGGAGGATAAGAGAGGGAAGAGGTGGGATTGGGTTGAAGGTGCAGTTGGAAGAAAGGAGAAGGCCCCCTCCTCCGCCATGTCTGTTGCCAGGGCGAGGAGTGTGGGTAAAGTGGAGGCTGCCGAAACATAGCGCAGCAGTGGAGGCGGCGTCGGAGGGTGTCAGCCATGTTTCGGTGAGGCCAAGGAAGGAAAAGTTACGAGAGGTAAAGAGGTCGTGAATCACATGGAGTTTATTGCAGACGGAGCGAGCATTCCAGAGTGATCCAGAGAGTGGGAGCAGGGTGGTGATTGTCAGGGGCACGGATTTGAGGTGGGAAAGATTTCTGGTGTTTGTATTGGTTTGGGAATGATAGAAGGGGTAGTAATGGGAGGTATGAGCTGTGGGGTCCAGGGTTGGGAGATAGCCAGCAGTGAGGAGAAGCAGAGAGAGGGAGAACAGGTGGGAGAAGGAGAGTGGGCGGCTTGTTTTGTATTTTATTAGGAGAGCTCTGAGGTTGAGGAGCAGGTCAGCAGAGGAGGTCAGGTGGGGAGGCAAGAGGGTAGGAGAGATTATTATTTGGTTAGCGGGTGCTGGGGTTTGCGAATAGCGAAGGAGAGTGAGGGTTAAAGGAGCCAAAACTGTTAGAGCATATGTCAGCATGGTGAGAGTAATTTAGAAGGCAAAAGAAATTTAGTATATATAAACGCAGCGTTTAGTCGTACCTTCTGGTCACTTCAGGCTCATTTCAGGCATTATTTCAGATATTATCCTTAGAAGATAACCTTGGAATGACAGACCTAGGTCATGACAGACCTCTGAGTCTGAATTAATAAGAAGTCAATTGCACATCAAACAAGCCAGGTGTGATCAGAAGGAGGGAGGAGCAGTAGGGAGACTGGACAGATACAGGAGACGATTAATTAGAACTCAGAAAAAAAAACAAAAAAAACAAAACAAATGGCAATGGTCAGATCTAAAAGGACAGATAAAGCATTGATAGGAAACAGATACAGGGGTGATTGAATGGGGTTCAGGAGAGATGGGTGATGAAGGTATTGAAGCCAGGACACATACCATTGATAGGAAACAGATACAGGGGTGATTTATTGGGGTTCAGGAGAGATGGGTGATGAAGGTATTGAAGCCAGGACACATACCATTGATAGGAAACAGATACAGGGGCGATTGATTGGGGTTCAGGAGAGATGGGTGATGAAGGTATTGAAGCTAGGACACATACCATAGATAGGAAACAGATACAGGGGTGATTGATTGGGGTTCAGGAGAGATGGGTGATGAAGGTATTGAAGCCAGGACACATACCATTGATAGGAAACAGATACAGGGGTGATTGATTGGGGTTCAGGAGAGATGGGTGACGAAGGTATTGAAGCCAGGACACATACCTGAGGATGAAGCAGATCGATTGTCAGATTAATAGTAATAGTGAAGCATAGTAATAATAATAGTGAAGCATCTGTAGCAGGGAGTTACTTTTCAGGCATTATTTCAGATACTATCCTTAGAAGACATCCTTGGAATGACACTAATAACGTGAGATCAATGCATGACACTAAAAACTATACCATTGCCTTGCCTGCTCGGTCTGCGTCTGGGGTGCAAAAGTAATTAGAGATCCATGACTTGTTTATTTTGATGAAAGTTATGTGGTCTACACTTTCAGGGGACAGCAGGATGCACTTATCAGTCAAGACACTATTAGCTGCGCTGAGGAGACGTTCTGAGAGAACATTGTCTGCCGGGCATGACAAAACCTCCAAGACATGACAGGCTAACTCAGGCCACTCTTCTATTTTTGAAGACAAAAATGCACAAGGGCCCAAATTCCCCTGATGGCATTTATATTGAGCTCAAAATACTCCTGCACCATCCTCTACAGTCATTCACAATGTATTAGACTTGTACTCTGTTTTGCTGGGGCAAGGGCTGGTATAAAAAAGTGTTAAATGACTCACAAAAATTGCTTATGCCATTTTCACTGCTGTTGCTGCTAATGTTTTTATGATAACTCCTCGACATTCCCAGAGTTGGAAGCCTAGCACTGTGACGCACACTGTGTGCCCCACTGCTGTCTTGGTTAAAACCAATCTTAAGATTGTCTACAAGCGTGTTTCGATACTCCAGCATGCATGCGGGACTTTCCGAGGGGGAGCATCTGACAAAATTTACTCTTGCACAGTGGATCTGAGAGTGGCAATCCAGTAGTCAGCACTAATTCTATCCCTAAGAAAATGGGTATTATGTTGAAGATAGTGCAGCAAGAAGGCGTTTGTGTGTCAGGCACTTCCATGAGGTCCAAGTCCATGATGTGTTGATGGCTGGGTAACACTCAAGGTTGCTTCCTCCATTCCCTCCCGCCAACCACGGACAACATAGAGAGGATCATTATCCTCTTCATCTCCTGACTATTGCCCACCCATAATCTCTTTTTCCTTGTCCTCCTCAACTTGTTCCTTGGCTCCTGCACCTTCACTAACTGTTTGTCTGGTACCATGAGTCCCTTTCGATCTCTGTAATCCACCATCCCATAGCACCCACCTGTGCAATGACAGTCTGGAACTTACAAATATTGTTATCCCTTTCGCATCCTACCCTGCTTCCATCTCTTCCTCTTGGACCACCACCTCCTCATGCAGAGGAATGCTCCAGAGGTGTGCCCCAGCATGTAGATGACCGGAATAGTGATGCTGATGAAGGCATCGTCTGTGCTAACCAGCTCACAGTGAGATTCCCAGTCTAAGGCATTTGCAACACCATCAGAGCTACTGCATCCCCTGACCTACTGTCTACTTCCCCATAATCCTGTAGAATGTAAGCCCGCAAGGGCAGAATCCTCTTCCCTTTGTATCTGTCTGTCATTATTAGTTTGTTTACTGTAAGTGATATTTGTATTTTGATGTAACCCCTTCCCATGTACAGCACGGTGGAATCAATGGTGCTATATAAATAATAATAATAATAATAATAATAAGGCATGTTGTGAGCCGATTCATGCATGTAGTTGTCAAATTATTGCAATTTTTGACTCTACTGAGTTTTTTTTTGTGCAAATTTGACAGATAACGTGAGTTGGGTCATCCTTTACAGTCTCAAAAAAGGCCTAGGCTAGGCAACCCTTGCAGCCCCTGTGAACTGCAGACTGGTGACCGGTGCTGGGCACAGCCAGATTTGTGGCTGAGGATGCAGTGCTCGTCATGGTTGTATTATTCCATGTCTGTGCGGGAAGTTGCAATGTCACTTTCTCATCTTCCTCCTCTGCTGAACTACTCAGCTGTGTACCTCTAGGCTCTCACCAAATGGGATCTACAACCTCATCATTATACTCTCTGTTCTCACACTTCTCACCCTGAGAGTCATCCTTGTCCTCTTCCTGAGTATCTGAGTCTCATCAGGATCACTACCACCCTTGAATGTTAATGTCCGGTGATGAGGGTCTGGATTCTGCTCAGACCCTATTTTTTCCAGCCCTGGATCCAACATGAAAAATTTTGGGCATCACTGCAGATGATTTCCTCCACTGGATTCTGTGATTCTGATGCCAATGGAATAAAATGTGTGAACAGTTCTTCAGAATGGCCCATCTGAAGTTCCCCACAGTCAGTTGGGCTATGGAAAGTTTTAACATGGGGGGAAACAAGGGTTATTGGGGTGCCACCTATGAGGATTGTATTATGTGTGATGTTAAGGTGGAGGAAGAAGAGGAGAGGCCACTTGATACAGCACTTTCCATCCACTGGAGTACATGGTCTTTCTGAGCCTCATTTACAAGGCGTACTGCTATGCGGCTGCCAAAGACAGTCGACTAGGCCAGCCAGTAACAGAAGTTCTCAGTGGTCTTTGGATATGACGAGATGGTGTTTATTCAGGTGAGCTTTCATTCACATTAACACCTAACCCACGCACATGTCGAACACCAAACCTATTCCCCCTTCCACCATGACCTCGCTTTTTCCCACTCATGTTATAAGTAGCCTTCCCCTGTTGTACCCTACTGTTTCACAACCTTAGGCGCACAGCTGACAGTCATCTGTCACTTAATGAACAATCATTACTTATTTTCTTAGATAGTGTGCCTGAACAACTCTGTTATGCCTAATGATTTTTAAGTGAAAATCTGGCCTTCTAATTTGCCACTGAAACACAGTTTTAGCACAAACGATTTGGAGTAGCTAATTGCGCCTCTTTGCTTCACCACTATATTAGGCCTAACGATTTTTACCTGGAAATCTGGCCTCCTGATTTGCCACTGAAACAGTTTTAGCACAAACGATTTGGAGTAGCTAATTGCGCCTCTTTGCTTCACCACTATATTAGGCCTAACGATTTTTACCTGGAAATCTGGCCTCCTGATTTGCCACTGAAACAGTTTTAGCACAAACGATTTGGAGTAGCTAATTGCGCCTCTTTGCTTCACCACTATATTAGGCCTAACGATTTTTACCTGGAAATCTGGCCTCCTGATTTGCCACTGAAACAGTTTTAGCACAAACGATTTGGGGTAGCTAATTGGACCTCCTGGGTGCACCACTATATTAGACCTAACAATTTTTATGTGGAAATCTGGCCTTCTGATTTGTAACTGAAACACAGTTTTAGCACAAATGATTTGGAGTGGATAATGGAGCTTCTAAATACTGCCACACAGTTTTGCACAATCTATTTTGAAGCTGGAAGATCAGTATCACATAGGACAAGTTAACTTTCAGCAGCACCAGCACTAGCGCAGGAGAACCTCTCTGCAATGTGAAACTGAGCAAATGGCGCCAGAAAAACAAGATTAAAAAAGGTTCAGCTCACCCCTTAGCGTCCTCCGGATAGCAGGAACCACACCGGTGCACGGAGCCGCCCTGGCCTGGCGGATACAAGTCCAAACACACAGTAATCTCCAGCGATCTCAGGCAGGAAGGTAGTTATAAAAAATATTCCTTTATTTCTTTTTGTTAAAAGAACATTTCACAGGTAGTGGATACCCCAGTGGATGGTAAAGAAATCCAACGCGTTTCAACTCAAAAGAGTCTTAATCATGGATTACAAATTCTGACAAAATGTGACATTTTAAAAGTCTCCAGACAGGAGTGAGGAGGTGGTAGGCAATGCCCTCATTAGCATGTTTAATTGATGTATCCAATTATCCACACCAAACCTCCAGGTTGAAGACAAGTTAAAAAGAGAGAGAAAGAGGAAAAAAAAACCCACATAAAAGAAAAAAAAAACCCACAAACCCCCTCCCCAAAAAAACCCCTCTCAAAATTATTTACTTTACATGCAATACCAAAAAGAGGATACATTAAAAGAATATACAAGAGGACTATACACATCTGTTTCTAAACAGTCAAATACATGCTTGACACAGCAAAAACAATTATTTTGGCGGTATTATTTTACTTGTACTGCATGATCTAATCTTGTCTGGTGTTCAGACCTGTTGGGACTCTTGTACAAAATTTAAATATCCAGTAAGATTCCCGATTGAGGGTTTTTCTCTGAAAATTTCCACCTCTTACTGATTGTTTTGGTTTTTTCTATGCCAATAAATCTGAAATGGGTGAGGTCTCGGTTATGACAATTAATGAAATGCTTGGACACCGCAGAGACATTCAATGCATCAGGATTAGTAGTGTCGGACAGATGTCTTCTAATGCATTTCTTTAAGGGAGTAATAGTGCAACCTACATACTGCACCTCACATTCCATGCACTGAATTAAATATATGACACCGGGAGTATTGCAGTTTATAAAACTATGAATGGGATAAGAGTTTCCAGTTTGTACCGATGTGAAAGACTTACTTTTAAGTGCATAAGAACAAAAGATGCAACAACTGTGGCCGCATTTAAAAAATCCCCTATATGAGAGCCATGTAGAATTTTGTGAAAAAGTATTACTGGTTACCATACTAGGGGATAATTTATCCGCCAAAGTAGGAGCCCGCTTGGCTATACTGTATATTGAACTCTGTTATTCTGTAGGACATTGCAGAGTTTTTTATCCTTGTATAATAGTGGCACTTATTTCTTAATAATATTTGTGATGGTGTGATACTGTGGAGAGAATTCTGTGGAGAAAACTATATTACCACATTGTCTTCCTGAAAATTGTGCACCTTTATTTTTGTTAGATTTTAAAAGTACTTTCCTGTCCATTTTTGCAACAATTTTTTTTGGCCCTTTGTAAGCTCCAATTAGGATATCCCCTGGATTGCAACCTAGTTAGAATTTTTGTCGCTTCTGTTTCAAATAATTCAGGTCTAGAACAATTTCTCTTAACCCTAATTAGTTCTCCTTCGGGTATATTCTTAGTTACATGTACTGGGTGACATGATGAGGCCTCTAAGATGGAATTTGAGTCCGTTTCTTTCCTATATGGATAAATTTCAATGGTCTCATCGTTGCCCACTAAAGTCACATCAAGATAGTTAATTTTATTATTTTCGTGGCAGAAAGTGAAAGACAAATTGAAAGGATTATCATTCAGATAATTAACAAAGTTTGTAATTTCCGTGTCACTACCTTTCCAGATAAAAATCTGGTCATCTATATACCGTCCATAAAAGTAAATTTTATCTTTGAAAATATTGTTTTCATCAAATAAATTTTTCCTCAAAAACTGCCACTACCAAATTGGCTAGCGAGGGGAAAAATCTCCCCCCCATGCTAACTCCCCGTATCTGTAAGTGACATTTGCCATCAAATTTGAAATAGTTATGTGGTGCCCCTGAGGCTCAGTCACCACAGAGGTAGGTGTTGTACCCCACCATCCAGGTAAGGTGGAGACTCCTGACTACGCTCCAACACGTGCACCCCACACCACAAAGTAGTGTAGCAAAGCACCTTCGGCGGCTCCCTGCTTGGAGTATAGCAAAGCACCCATTGGTGGCTCCCTGCTTGGAACACGAAACATGCTGTGAGGTGGGTGGAGTTAGATTACATTTCAGGGAGCGGGAAGAGCTTAAGTCAGTTAGTCAGTATTTGGTTGGAGAGAGAAGAAGATCACTAGAGAGAGGGATAAATGGATGGAAGTGCTGCAGCAGATCCCAGTGATCTGGGTCTGCTGGCACGGGAGAGAGAGAAAGAGAGAGCAACATAGACTGAAAGCTTGACTCTCCATAGAAAGAAAAGATTAGTACGGAACGTGAGGAGAAAAGAGAACGGAGGACATGGGTGAGAAGAGAACCCTTCCTAGAAGTTCTAAGCGCAAGGCCGGGGTCTGGTCCCCAAGGTTGTACGGATACTAATGGTCCTGCAGCAGACACCGGAGGAATAGAAGTAGTGACCACTTTATTCCCACACAAGACTTGGGGGCACAACAGCAACTGGATAGTGAGCCGGGACTTGGTAGCAAGGAGTCCCCGAAGCAGGCTACAGCTGTCTGCCGTACAAGTAGAGTTCATAGGAACATCAGACAGGAGGAACTCCAGTGTAACTCAGTACTAGGAGTACTTCATCTAAAGGCGCTATAAGAGGAGACGTTCAGAAAGTCACAAGTTGGCGGAGTGTTGGAAAGGAGTATTCCATCTGGCCTGGGGATTGACTGAGTCCCAGACCCGGAGGACACGGCACAGAAGCAGGCACCTGTTTGTACGACAGACTGTGAGAAAAGCTTTGGAACTACATGCCCTGGTGTCCTCCACTTATTCCTGCGTCAACCTGCCCGGCACTGCTACCTCCCCTGCGCCTGACACTATACCATCTAAGTGTCACCATATCTACTCTGCTCTGGCACTACAGCCCTGCCGGTGGAGGGCTATACCCTCATTACTGCACCACACCATCTGTCCCAGAGGATCTGTCTGCAGCGTCAGCCTAACATCTACATCTACATTGCCGAACACCACAGGTGGCATCACGACTTATTCATTCACACTGAACATTTACAATGAGCACCCAGGGCCACGGGCCAGGTCACAGCTACCGTGACAACTTCCATTGAGGTCCACCAGGTCCGGAACCGAGCACCCCACAGCCCTGGGTGTGAGGGCGTCCCAGTTGTGCGTCAATAGATAATATATGGCTGACAGTAAAAAATTTTCTCAAATTTACAGGGTATGAGCTGTGTTTTGACATAATAATAATAATAATAATCTTTATTTATATAGCGCCAACATATTCCGCAGCGCTTTATGACATGTAGCTTTGTAATGTTTCCATAGCAATGTGGTGGGGAATTTATGGATATATTGCCACTATGTCACATGTCAACCATGAATAGTTGGAATTCCAGGAAAGTTCAGTTATATTTGTGATAAGGGCTTTAGTGTCTCTAATATACCGTGGTAGCTGCCTAACAAGTGGTTGCAAATGAAAATCCACCCATTCTCCCAGTCTCTCATTTAATGACCCAATCCCAGAAATTATAGGTCTGAACAGGAGAGGAGAGATATTTTTGTGGATTTTGGGAAGCGCATGATATATTGCAATAATGGGAATATCTACCAACAAATATACCATAGTTTTTTTATTGTACATTCCCTCTTTTAATCCTTCTTCTAGAAGTTTTTTAAGCTTCTCTTTAAAGAATGGTGTTGGATCATCAGGCAAGAAAATGTAGGTGCTTGAATCCTCCAGAAGTATTGTATTTTCTTTAAAATATAATGCTGCATCCAAAACCACTATACCCCCCTTTATCAGCCTTTCGAATAATTAAATCCCTGTTATTTTTTAGATGGTTTAATGCTGTAAATTGATTTTTATTAAGATTGTTTTTCCCAGTATTACAATTTTGATCCAATGCAATCAGGTCCTTCTCAATCAGCTCCTGAAAAGTATTGAGTATTTTCGGGCGTGACTGCAGAGGATAAAAAAATGGGTTTGGAGTTTTAAAAACTCCATCAGGGGGTTTATCGTATGTTCTGGATTCTGATTCTAATTGTCTCAATTCTGCTATTCACAATAGTTCAACAAAAGGAGTGATTTTATTAATGTCAGAATCATAAAGGGACAAAGTACTCTGGTTAATATTAGAATCATCCGATTCTGCGTAGTGGCATTTAAGGGTGAAATTATGTGCCATTTTATTGGCATCTAACAATATCTTGAAAATATCAAATTTATTGGTGGGACAAAATCCTAGTCCCTTAGAAAGGATTTCTATTTGTTGTGAAGAAAGAATGTGACTGGACAGATTCCAGACTGGACAAATTCTTCCTTTTGTTTAGGCGGAGTGGGTATCTTGGCTCTCTTATGTTTCCTTCCCGCCCGCCTATAGCGTTTTTTGAGAAGACCCCGATGTCCAAACTTAATGAGTCCTCTTCTGCTGAGTCAGAAGTTTCCCCCATAGTTATCACTGATGAGCCAAAAGAAGTTTCAGAAGCAGTATCCACAAATGTCACATTTTTATTTTTATTTTTTCTAAGTTTTTGTGGATCTCTGGGGGGTCTTGATATACGAGTTTTTATTTTCCAATCGTAAATATTGCCAGATTGATAATCTTTGAGATCCCTTTCATATTTTGTTTTTTTCCTCTCTGAAATTTTACATTCTAATATATCAAGACGTTTATGGATGCCGCGGCGATTTTAAAATCCTTTTAATCTTTGTATTTTTCCAGCAATTTCTCTGTATTGATAATGTCCTCTTTCACTTTTTCTAATTCTGATTGTTCATGTGTAACAACTAACTGCATTAGACCATTAGAGCATATAGTCAGGACCTCATCCCATTCTTGTTTAAATGTCTCTGGATAAGTAGAGAAGGTGGGATTTTTATTCATATGAAGCCCTCTTGGTATCATCTTTTTATCCAAGTGTGATTGTAATGATGTCGAGTCCCACCACAGATTTATTTCTTTGGCTTTGTTCCTCTCTAATTTTCTTAAAAGATTATGCAAGGAGTCCAGCTCCTGCACTGGGGTATTTTCCACATTAGTGCCTGTGTTATTGTTAAAGATTTTGTCAAATCTTGACCTCCTGTTAAGTGAAGGATCCATGCTAGTCCTTAAATCATGTACAGTTTAGGTGGAACCAATCGCAGCCTACACCTCGATTCAAAGGGAAAGGGGGAGCCCGAGAAGGCAGTCAATCAATATAAAAAAAAATGTTTCAGCTCACCCCTTAGCGTCCTCCAGATAGCAGGAACCACATCGTCGCACGGAGCTGCCCTGGCCTGGCGGATACAAGTCCAAACACACAGTAATCTCCAGCGATCTCAGGCAGGAAGGTAGGTATAAAAAATATTCCTTTATTTATTTTCGTTAAAAGAACATGTTACAGGTAGTAAACGAAAAAAATAAAATTAACTATCTTGATGTGACTTTAGTGGGCAACGATGAGATCATTGAAATTTATCCATATAGGAAAGAAACAGACTCAAATTCCATCTTAGAGGCCTCATCATGTCACCCAGTACATGTAACTAAGAATATACCCGTAGGAGAACTAATTAGGGTTAAGAGAAATTGTTCTAGACCTGAATCGTTTGAAACAGAAGTGACAAAAACTCTATCTAGGTTGCAATCCAGGGGATATCCTAATTGGAGCTTACAAAGGGCCAAAAAAATTCTTGCAAAAATGGACAGGAAAGTACTTTTAAAATCTAACAAAAATAAAGGTGCACAATTTTCAGGAAGACAATGTGGTAATATAGTTTTCTCCACAGAAATCTGCCTGAGATCGCTGGAGATTACTGTGTGTTTAGCAAAACAAGATGTCCACTTTTTATATGGCCAGGGACATGGGACTTCGGCAACCAATCACAAAAGACCTTGTGTCATGACATTGTGGATGGTTTCTGCTCCCTGACTGGTTGCCGGAATAAACACACATAGAGTTAAGCGAGAAGAAGAAAAAAAAAGTGTGCTGCTCCTGTATTCTCTTCAGACACTCCTTTAACCCCTCCACACCCACACCCTCGTCAAAAACGTACCCCCGTTACCTCCGCTCATCATACAGCACCAATATCCTAGCCAAAGTCATACAAAAGCATTAGTGGAAACGCAATCATTTATCGAACTGTGACCAACTTTTGCTCACTTTGAGTAAAAATGTTCGTGAAAGCAAACACGAATACAAATGTGCTACATGTGTGCAAAATTTCAGAATGGCATACGTTTTCCGAACACGTTCGCTCACCTCTATTGATTACCTGGAGAAATTTGTTTTCATTTTACAGTTAAAGGCTTAGTTTCAACTTCTTGAAAGCCCCAAACTGCAAAGTTCTGTCAGAGGTGGCCAAGCCACTAGGCAAAGAGAGCAGGACTTTTAAGATCTTTGCTTCGCTAAGATCTTCTCTGAGGGAAATCATATTACTAGATTCCACAAGCTTCATTATCCCTGCTTTCATGCAATGATGCAGAGTGAAAATGGCTTCTGCTTATAGCATTGGAGAGATAACAGTTAAGGCCACAGTTTAACAATCCTACCAGATGAAATTCTTAATTGCAAAAAGAGCAGTCCATCCCTTGTTTCGTGATGTGTTTAATCCCTTCACGATGGGGCCATTTTCTATTTTTGCATTTTCATTTTTCCCCTCCTTTTTCCCAGAGCCATAATCCTTATTTTTCCTGACGAGTTGTACTTTTGAATGACACTATTCATTTTACCACATAGTGTACTGACAACACCCAAAATAAAAGCATAAAATGCAAATGCCCTACAATAAATACATAAATAGCAATAATGCATGAAAATAAAATAGGGTGCTTAGTTAAAATAATTTTTATCAATAAAAAGAAAAAGCCATCACGGTCACCCTATTCGGGACGGTCCTAACTTTTTAAATTTAAAACCATAACATTTGTCAACATTTAACACTTGATAAGTTACAGTAAGTGCATGTGGATAACGGCTGAAAAGGACTGAGCCCAGGTAATGAAACCCAGGTATGGGGAATGAAATGAATGTAATGTCCAGCTCAAAGAAAAGGGAGGCCACTCCTTTATTTGCACAGAATGCTAAAACAATGAAACAAAAACACCTGTGTCACGCGGGGCTTAGGACAACTAAGGCAGAAATACCCGGGGCCCCTGTGGTGTCCCTTTCACTAGGGGAAACCCTGTCTGACCCTCAACCCAGGGTTTTTGCTGAAGGTGCAAATGCCTGAGCCTCCACCCTTTCCTTATCTCCTGCTCAGCCCTGCACTAAACCCTCCACCCAGTGAGGAGACACACCACCAAAGCTCCCACACAAATAAGACAGACAGGGAGAACTTAAACTGCACTGCGCCGCACACACACAGGAATATACAGTAATGTGAACAGGGCACAACTAAACACAAATATGGGAAGGAGAAAGGATAACGACGGATCATACGACACCAGATACGAATCTCTCTCTCTGCAACACCTCCACTCCAGACCGGAACCACTTGGTATGAAAACACAAGCTATAATCGGCGACGCCCATATGCCAGTATGACTATTTAAAGACCGTGGGCGTGACTAACCTTCCAACCTGGTCTCCAGCAGGATTAACCCCCGAGAGCCTGAAGATCAAGCCGGCGCCACTGAGGCTATAGTGGCTGGAGGTGGAACTACCTCTGCCTGCCGGACGCTGTGGTGTGAACAGCGTCCGACATGACAGTACCCCGTCTTCTACGAGGGACCCCAGGGCCCTCAAGACTCATAGGACCCGGCTTGTCCGGATGACGACGGTGAAAAGAACTGACCAGCCGATCCGCATGTATGTCTGAGGCTGGAACCCAAGACCTCTCCTCCGGACCATACCCCCGCCAGTGCACCAAATACTGAAGAGTACGGCGTACTACTCGAGAGTACACTACCTTGGCGACCTCGAACTCTAAATTGCCATGACTGGAGGTGGCATCGGCGTCGTGTCCACCAAGCCTACCACCTTTTTCAATAAAGCCCTGTGAAAAACGTTATGTATTTTGTACACCGCAGGAAGTTCCAACCGATAAGCCACTGGGTTAATGATGGCAGAAATCCTAAAAGGCCCAATAAACCTTGGACCCAGTTTTAAAGATGGAATTTTGAGTTTTATGTTCTTCGTAGCTAACCACACCCATTCACCCACACACAGGTCCGGACCTGGCACGCGTCTACTGTCAGCCACCCGTTTGTACCTGGCACTCATGCTCAACAAACGCTGTTTCACCCGCCTCCAGACTGATGACAATTGGGCTCCTAGCTGATCCTCCTCCGGGACACCCCCGGAGTCACCCTGACGTAAGGTACAAAACTGAGGATGTTGACCGTACACACAAAAGAATGGAGACTCTCCTGATGACTCTTGGCGGTGATTATTTAACGCGAATTCGGCCAGAGGAAGGAAAGTAGACCACTCCTCCTGGTTGTCGGACACAAAACATCGTAAATACTGTTCTAGATTTTGGTTCATGCGCTCAGTTTGTCCATTAGACTGTGGATGAAACGCCGATGAATGTGACAACTTGATCCCCAACCTTGAGCAAAAAGCTTTCCAAAACCTCGCCACAAATTGCGTACCCCTATCAGATACTATGTCAGATGGTACTCCGTGGAGTCTGACCACCTCCTTCACAAATACCTGAGCCAACGTCTTAGCATTGGGCAAAGAAGACAACGCCACAAAATGCGCCATCTTTGAAAAACGGTCAACCACCACCAGGATGACCGTGTTCCCTGCCGAGGCTGGCAAGTCAGTGATAAAATCCATGGAGATTTCTGTCCATGGCCTATTGGGTACCCCCAGAGGCTGTAGCGTGCCAGCAGGACGGGTTCGGGGTGACTTAGCCCTAGCGCACGTGATGCAAGCTGCCACGTACGAGACCACGTCCTGCCGGATTTTGGGCCACCAGAAACGACGCGATACCAGCTCTAAGGTGCCCTTCACCCCTGGATGACCAGCCAGTACCAAATTGTGGTGTTCCTTCAACAACTTAAGCCGAAGATGCAGGGGTACAAATGATTTGTTGGCGGGAAGTCCTGGTGGTACCTCCTCTTGGGCCTCGGCAATCTCCGCTTCTACCTCCGTCGTGAGAGCCGAGACCACTACCCCTTTCTGGAGGATGGGTACCGGCTCTTCCCGAGGTTCTCCCCCCGGAAAACACCTAGACAAAGCATCCGCCTTGGTGTTTTTAGCCCCGGGACGGTACGTCACAAGAAAATTGAAACGAGTAAAAAACAATGCCCAGCGAGCCTGCCTAGGAGACAGACGCTTGGCCGACTCCAGATAGAGCAGATTCTTATGGTCGGTGATAACTGTGACCTGGTGAGCCGCCCCCTCCAAGAAGTGTCGCCATTCCTCAAAAGCCAGTTTGATGGCCAACAACTCCCTGTTGCCGATATCATAATTCCGTTCGGCCGGCGACAGCTTCTTGGAGAAGTAGGCGCATGGATGCATCTCGCTCAAGGACGAGCCTTGAGACAGTACTGCCCCCACTCCCACCTCCGACGCATCAACCTCTACCACAAAAGGTTTAGACACGTCTGGTTGCACCAGAATGGGGGCTGAAGCAAAACTATTCTTCAGATGCTCAAATGCACGTATAGCCACCTCAGGCCAGTTCGCCAGATCGGCACCCTTTTTTGTCATGTCCGTGAGCGGTTTGGCGACAGTCGAAAAGTGTTTTATAAATTTCCTATAATAATTCGCAAACCCAAGGAACCGCTGGAGTGCTTTCAGACTCTCCGGCCTCTCCCATTGCAGCACCGCTTGCACCTTAGCGGTGTCCATTTTAAAACCGGCTGCGGACACAATATATCCCAAAAAGGGCAACTCCTGGACAAAAAATAAACATTTTTCCAGCTTAGCATAGAGCTGGTTCTCCCGGAGCAACTGTAACACCTGCCTAACATGCTCCAAATGAGTGTCCCGATCGCTAGAATAAATGAGGATATCATCCAGGTATACAATCACAAATCTCCCCAGGACATGAGCAAATACATCATTAATAAAATGTTGGAAAACGGCAGGCGCGGTGGTCAACCCAAACGGCATAACCAGACTCTCAAAATGACCCTCAGGAGTGTTAAACGCCGTCTTCCACTCATCCCCCTGACGGACCCTTATGAGGTTATACGCCCCCCTGAGGTCCAGCTTGGAAAACCATTTCGCCCCCGCTACCTGGTTGAACAAATCCGGGATCAACGGCATTGGGTAGGGATCACGGATAGTAATCTGGTTTAACTCTTGGAAATCCAGACACGGGCGTAACCCCCCATCTTTCTTCTTAATGAAGAAAAACCCCGCGGCTACAGGCGAGGACGAAGGCCGGATGTGTCCTTTGCTCAGACTCTCCGCGATGTAGTCTTTCAGAGCTTGCCTCTCAGGACCAGAAATATTTAACATCCTGGCCTTAGGTAATTTGGCCCCGGGTTTTAACCTAATCGCACAGTCATAGGCTCTATGTGGAGGCAGTTCTGAGCAACCCTTCTCAGAGAAAACATCCGCGAAATCCTGCAAAGCCTCCGGCAGGCTGGGCGTCACGGCGGACACACATGTGGCCAAGCAATTGTCTTGGCAGAAACCACTCCATTGCACTATGTCCTGAGTTTTCCAATCAATTACCGGGTTGTGCCTGGACAGCCATGGAAAACCCAGGACCATTTGAGCTGGGAGATTACGGAGGACCCTACATGTAACCGACTCAGAATGTAGGACCCCAATGTGGAGTTTCACCTCTGCCACAAACTCAGTAATCTCCCCTTGAGGGAGGGGAACAGCATTAATGGTCACCACCTGTATGGGGTGAGGAAGTTTTTCGATCTTAAACCCGGCGGTGTGTGCAAACTCCTCATCTATGAGATTGGTAGCGGAACCGCTATCCACAAACACTGATATAGGTAGCTCTCTGCAGGCGATAATAACCTTGGCAGGGAGCATACATTGAGATACCATCATGGAGGATATGCATACGCTCAGTTGGGTCTCCTCCATACCCTCTGAGCTTAACAGTTTTCCGCCGATGTGACCCTCTTAGGTAGTACCGGGCAAACGTTAACATAATGACCTCTTTTACCACAGTAGAAACATGCTCCGGGCTTCCGGAATCCCGGAGCGCGAGGCTGAACCTGTGCCACGCCAGCAATCTGCATAGGTTCAGGGGACTCATCTACTTCAACCACACCTGCACCTCTGCTTTCCCCCAGAGGTAGCGTCTCCTGTGCCCCCTGGCGAAAACGGCGATCAATACGTATCACCAAACTCATGGCAGACTCCAATGATGCCGGAGTCTCATACATCAGGAGGGCTTGTTTCACCCTCCCTGATACCCCATGAATAAACTGGCTCCGCAATGCTGGGTCATTCCACTGTGTGTCTACAGCCCAGCGGCGAAATTCCGAACAATAGTCCTCTGCCAAGCGCTCCCCCTGGCGGAGGGCGCGGATTTTAGATTCCGCTAGAGCCAGTCGGTCAAGGTCATCGTAAATGAGCCCGAGGGCAGAAAAAACATTATCGACCGAATGAAATGTAGCAGAGTCAGCTGGTAAGGAAAATGCCCATGCTTGGGGTTCACCACTCAGTAATGACAACACCAGCCCTACTCGCTGGGCCTCATTACCTGAGGAGATTGGCCGCATGCGGAAGTATAATTTGCAGGCCTCCCGAAATACGACAAATTTGCTGCGATCGCCTGAAAATCGTTCTGGCAGCGGAAACTTCGGCTCTGCACCGATACCTGCAGATGCCGTTTGCACCTTTGCTACTACCAGGCCCTGCTGCTGAACTGCCCCTTTCAACTCGGAGACCTGTAAGGACAGCGCCGCCAACTGGCGGGTTATGGAATCCATGGGATCCATGGACTCCTGAAAAAATGTGGGCCGATTATAATGTCACGCGGGGCTTAGGACAACTAAGGCAGAAATACCCGGGGCCCCTGTGGTGTCCCTTTCACTAGGGGAAACCCTGTCTGACCCTCAACCCAGGGTTTTTGCTGAAGGTGCAAATGCCTGAGCCTCCACCCTTTCCTTATCTCCTGCTCAGCCCTGCACTTAACCCTCCACCCTCCACCCAGTGAGGAGACACACCACCAAAGCTCCCACACAAATAAGACAGACAGGGAGAACTTAAACTGCACTGCGCCGCACACACACAGGAATATACAGTAATGTGAACAGGGCACAACTAAACACAAATATGGGAAGGAGAAAGGATAACGACGGATCAAACGACACCAGATACGAATCTCTCTCTCTGCAACACCTCCACTCCAGACCGGAACCACTTGGTATGAAAACACAAGCTATAATCGGCGACGCCCATATGCCAGTATGACTATTTAAAGACCGTGGGCGTGACTAACCTTCCAACCTGGTCTCCAGCAGGATTAACCCCCGAGAGCCTGAAGATCAAGCCGGCGCCACTGAGGCTATAGTGGCTGGAGGTGGAACTACCTCTGCCTGCCGGACGCTGTGGTGTGAACAGCGTCCGACATGACAACCTGAAGAGATGAACAGGAATATAAGTCAATAAAGAGATTAAACCCAAGATAGAAACATAAAAAGTAAATACCCTGCAGTAAATAAATAAAGAGCAATAGTGCATGAAAATAATTAGGACCGTCCTCAATAGAATCACTGTGACATGATGTGAGGGCTTTTTCATTGTTTTAAACAAAATTATGTTAACTAAGCACTCTATATTATTTTTTATGCATGCCAGTGCATGTTAAATGCTGCTGTCAGAATTTGACAGAGGCATTTAACAGGTTACCAATCACATTTGGAGCCCTGCTACACCTGCAATTCTTAAAGGCAGCTCCTGGCTGTAATCAGCTATGATTACTTTGATGCAGAATCTTTATCTTTTTTCTTAATGTTATATGTTTCTGTTTATTTTATGTCAATTACATATTCTGTTGTTCTAAATATACACTCTTGTGTATTTTCTTACTTATCACATATGGCTAAACCTGTGCAGGGTTCTATTGCTAAATGAATGATGACAATATCCGTCTGTCATATTTCTATATACAGCACTGTGAAGTCCATGGAGTTGTGCGAACAATAATAGAGTTGTGTAAATAATTATAAATGGGAATCATTAGTGCAGGGTTGACAAGAGTTGAATGTCCATTATTCAAATATGGTTTGCTTTAATTGATCGCAGCATGGTGGCTCAGTGGTCAGCACTGTTTGTAGTGCTGGTGTCCTGGGTGGAAATCCCACCAAGGACAAAATCTACAAAGAGTTTGTATGTTCTTCCCAGTTTGTGTGGGTTTCCTCCTACACTCCAAAGACAAACTGATAGGGAATTTAGATTATGAGCCCCATTGGGGACAGTGATGATGATTTCTGTAAAGCGCTGTGGAATATGATGGCGCCATATAATTGAACATAATAATAAATAAAAAAATAACTTCTCCATGGATGGGGCTCGTCTTTGACAAAATAACTTTATTTTATAGGTAAAATGAAAAGGCTTTTCTGGAGCGCCCCACAGGGCATTAGGTCACTCGATACCGGGCCGGTCAGTTCTTAAAGGGGATGTCACGGCAGCAGGGACCCAGTTCGTGGCCCTGGGCGTCCAGTAAAATTAATAAAAAATGATGATGATGGGGTAGTTTATAGGGAATTTAGAAGTGACACCACCCGTGGTATTCGGCAAGGGTAGCCAATGCTGCAATGCAGATCCTCTGGGATTGTGTGAGGACAGCAAAGATTGTTAAGCTCTCCACGGGTAGAGCTGTGTCCCAGGGCAGTTAGGATGACATAAATAAAGATGGTGACTGTGGTGGTGAGTGAGGTGCAGGACAGGTCAGACGCGAATGACACAGATGACCCAGCAGGGTGCAGTTTCCAATATTTTACTCACAGTTCTCTTAAGCGCAGGTGCCTGCTTAGCGCTGTGTCCTCCAGGTGAGGGGTCCAGCAAACTCCCAGTTAGATTGAGATACACCTTTCCAGGACTCCCTTCTATGTATTTCTCTCCTGGCCATCTCACTGTACTGGTTTCCACTTCTTCTGCCCAGCACCTTCACAAACAGTGTCCCCAAACCAGCAGCCGCGGACCTTGTCGGGCGATGTTCTCTGAGTCCCCTTGCTCCTATATGGCTGCCTTTTTGGTGAATGGATGTGGTTGCGGCTGAGGTACATACAGTTACCTCAGCCTCCGGCTTGCTAGCTGAGTCTTGTAGTCCTCCACTAGTCTTAGGGGCCAGTCCCCTAACTGGGACCTGGTCCTTCCACTTCTGGATACGGGCCCCAAATTTGGCTTACGCACTTCCTGTGCCCCAAGGACCCCTTCTGTCCTCCTGGGAGCGTCCTTCAGGCTGCCCTCACAACTCTCTCTTCAGCTCTTCCTACTGCACTCCTTCTCCTTCTCTGTCGCCTCACGTTATCACTAATTCTCCTTAGATTCTGTCAGCCTTCACTCCTTCTCTCATCTCCTCTGATTAACTGACTGACTCTTTGCAGAACAATCTTCTTACCTCAGCAATAACTCCTCCTACTGTCACTGCTCACTCACTCTCACCTTCTAAGCGCCTCCCCTTTTCCTACTTTCCCCACTCACTCCCCAACACCCTTTCCTAGCCAGCCTGGGATGAGGCCATCCTCCCTAAGGGTACACCCAGATGCCCTGACTGAACTGGTGTGTGTTGGGTGCAAGTGTTAGAGTCCTAGGTAGTGCCCACTCCTTACCTGAGAGTGGGACACCACACCTCTGGATGAGGTGCAGTACCTCTATGGCGACTGGACCCTCAGGGGCACCACACTTTCATTCAGTTATTTTTATTTTTTTCTGATCCAATTTGCTGGGACTTTTACTTTTAAATATTTTTGTAACTATAATGTAATGTCACTAGGTCACCCCATGTTATCCAAACCACGATCGAGGATGTATGTATATGTCATTGGTCATGTCCCTGCCTAAGCTGAGGCCTGCATCTTTTCCTGCTCTGGAAGACTGATTTAATCAGCCATTATGTTCCTCTATCCGCCATGACTGCTAACAAGTTATATGCTGTGTTAATCACTGACAGCAGTATTTAACACACGCTGGTTGGAAGAGGGTCACAAGTCCTGCCCATCAATGCACCTGTCATGTGATTGCTGAGCAATGATGGGTTGTCATGACAGCTGACAGCCGGGGCCTGCAGAAGACTCGGCCGGCCTCGGCCGGCGTTCATAAGAAATCACAATTTTTGCTACACATAGCAGGGCTGAAGTGATGAAATAACCAGTAGCCCTTGGTGCCTTTGTTGGTGCTACATAACCACCTTCTTCCTCTGTGCTGCTGTGCTGGCTATGCATGCCAAAGGTCCAGGTCGGATCGGTGGTCTCATCATTGACCACCTTGTCGTCCATGTCATCCTCCTTCCGTGTTAATATTGGTGACTGGCCAGATGGCAACTGTGTATCATCACCATCAGCCTCCACCTCTCACGTGAATGAAAGTGGCTTTCTTCTGGCCATGGGGTTTCAAATATTTGACCATCATCAACAGACGATACCTCCTCATGTTCCTCTTCAATGTCACGCGGTGAGAGGCCAGATGCAATGAAAGGAAATGGATCAAACAGATCTTTGGAGTGGCCAAGGTTGGGGTCAAATGTTTCCTGTGATTCCTGACCGGGTGATGATCAAGAACAGGTTGAGAATAGGATGACCCAGCGTTCTCTGCATGGACAGTAGACTGTTTTGTCATGGATGATTGGGTGCTGCTAGAACATTTTGTATAGTATATGCTCTTGTTCTTCTGGCTTCCAGACCCGTTTATGTTCCAGACCGGGAAATTTTGCCAGGAACCTAGATGCCTCAACCTTCTTCGGTCTCCCAGACTCTGTGCCTTGTTGGGCACCAATGACAACCCCACATCCATGTCCACGTCCCTGTCCCTTCACAACAACCTTTTTTATAAAGTTTGGATTTTTCTGCCATAGTTGCAGATGTTCAGATGCAGATATTGGGGAACAAGGAGCAGTTAGTGCTTTGTGGAAGGTAGCACTACAGCCTAGTACTGCTTTGTGTTGGGCGTCGGGTTTCTGCATCTGCTCTGCAGGAATGCAGAGCCTCACATTCTGCGATCCCCTCCCTCTGATATTATGAATGTGTACAGGGACTAAGATTAGAGTCAGCGCCAGCGTGTGGCAAGCCTCAAGCCACTACAGCATCATCCACAGTGCTAGCGTCTGACATTGCGGCTGCTTCCTTGCTTTGTCGACTAGCGGCAGTGTCCTACGCCGCGCTGCAGTTGCAGCCCTCTTTGGCGTCTGCAGTAGCGACGTCGCACGCACGGTAGGTCTAGATGGACGCAGCTCCTCTGTCTTGGGTCCTGCTCCTGTGACCAGATGCCGTGTGTGCATTTTCCTGAGACCTGTGACACTAACAGGCTCAGTCATTTTGTTTGTCTCTGCTGACATCTTTGTGAGCAAACAGAGATTGCTTAGCGCACTTGGGTGACGCTCAACCCGCATGCGCATTTCCGTCATATTGCTCGTCTGTCACTACTTAGCAGCAGTGTTTACACCTACTGCACGGTGGACCCCGAGCGGCGAATGCACTTTATTATTTATTTTTATTTAGTGCGTTTCTCCGTTCCTAGCATTATATTAGCACCAGGGTCTGGCTAGTAATGGCAGATCAGCAGCAACTACTACAGTACATTCGGCAGCTAGAGGGCCAGTTGGCTACTCTTGAGAGTGCTATCTCAGCTGCGAAGTCTACTGAGGCTGCTGTACAGGCAATCACAGAGGCGGTTTCACGTATGTCCACGTCCTCCCCTGTGCCGACAGTTTCCCGCCTCCCGTTGCACGATAAATTTTCTGGCGATTGTGCCTCCTGTAGGGGTTTTGTGAGCCAGTGCTCTATCCAGCTGGAGTTACTGGCTGCGCGATTCCCTACGGAATGGGCTAAGGTGGGGTTTATTGTTTCCCTACTGTCGGGCAGGGCGTTGGAGTGGGCCAAGCCACTATGGGAGCGTGGTGACCCAGAGGTTTGGACCGCTGCTCAGTTCTTATCATCTATCAAACAGGTCTTCCTGGGACCACGGGTCATGCACGATACCTCTCTTCAGCTACTTGCATTAACTCAGGGATCTCTCTTGTTTAGCCAGTATGCTGTTCGTTTTCGGACACTGGCTACCGAGCTGGAGTGGTCTGATAAAGCCCTCATCCCTGTGTTTTGGAGAGGTTTAGCGGAGCATGTTAAGGATGCTCTGTCTACCAGAGAGGTGCCTGTAAGTCTGGAGGAGCTGATTGCCATTGCGACCCGCACTGATCTCCGTTTTTTGGAGCGCGGGTTGGAGCGTGCTCAAACCAGACGGAAGGTTACTTCTGCTCCCAACCTTTTTGAACCTCCGGAATTACCTGAGCCAGAGTGTTCACTCCCAGAGCCCATGGAGGTGTCGCACGCCAGTCTCGAGATGCGTCCGGCACTAAGCTCCACTCGCGGTTACCACTGTCAGCACTCTGTTCCCCAGGATAACGGGGCCCCGCAATGGCCAAACTCAGTGCCGCCAGGCAAGACCTTTGTCCCCCCTCACCTTCGGCCGAAGGTTCTCACGTGGGCACATGCGTCCAGGGCGGGTGGCCACTGTGGCTACATGCAGACCCCAAAACTCCT
Source organism: Dendrobates tinctorius (assembly GCF_039654945.1). Classification (NCBI taxonomy): domain Eukaryota; kingdom Metazoa; phylum Chordata; class Amphibia; order Anura; family Dendrobatidae; genus Dendrobates; species Dendrobates tinctorius. The sequence continues at coordinate 30,321,052 of NW_027361747.1, read as the reverse complement.
GGCAGAGTCTTATTGGAGGCCGCACAGGGCTCGGGACACTAAAAAGTATATTCGGGCATGTGCCTCTTGTGCTCGGAATAGCTTCCTTAAACAGAGAGTGATGATGCCTGCCGACACACTGTGGCGTTCCACTTCAACTTCTGCTCCTGGCGATTTTTCCGCTCCCATTGTCTCCCACATGTCCCTTCTTAAACCTGGAGATCTTGCCGCCTTTGACACCTTCCACGTGTCCCGGTTTTCCGTGTCACCTGCCGGGACATCAGACTTGCCTTCGGATGAGTCTGAGGCCTATGCCTCTGATGGGCACAAGTTGGTGGATTGGAAAGCTCAGAGGGGAGGGGGTCCTAGGAGGGGGGTAATGTTGGGCATCGGGTTTCTGCATCTGCTCTGCAGGAATCCAGAGCCTCACATTCTGCGGTCTCCTGCTGTCTATCTACCGCAGAGGAGATTACTTTGCAGCAGATCGCTCCAGAGACTAAGTCCCTCTGTTCTCCTACTGGGCATGCTCACGAGATGATCTCCCATTGGAGATCGGGAGTCATGTGCCCAGGTCCTGCTCCAGATCTCATTGGTCCATCTCGGAGATCTAGAAGCTTCTGGAAGGTCCCGGCTATAAAAAGCACGCATGACCGTTCGACCATGCGCTAGTATAGTCTCTAGTTGCTACTGTATGAATGATGATAGATGTATGAGCCTGCGAATGACTCATGAAGATCCCCTCCCTCTGATATTACGAATGTGTACAGGGACTTAGATTAGAGTCAGCGCCAGCACGTGGCAAGCCTCAAGCCACTACAGCATCATCCACAGTGCTAGCGTCCAACATTGTGCCTGCTTCCTTGCTTTGTCGACTAGCGGCAGTGTCCTACGCCGCGCTGCAGTTGCAGCCCTCTTTGGCGTCCGCAGTAGCGACACCGCACGCAAGGTACGTCTAGACGGACGCAGCGCCTCTGTCTTGGGTTCCGACTCCTGTGACCAGATACCGTGTGTGCATTTTCCTGAGACCTGTGGCACTAACAGGCTCAGCCTTTTTGTTTGTCTCTGCTGACATCTCTGTGAGCAAACAGAGATTGCTTAGCGCACTTGGGTGACGTTCAACCCGCGTGCGCATTTCCGTCATATTGCTCGTCTGTCACCACTTAGGAGCAGTGTTTACACCTACTGCACGGTGGACCCCGAGCGGCGAACGCACTTTATTACCGTATTTATTTTTATTTAGTGCTTTCCGCCGTTCCTAACACTTTGTGTTTTACAAACAGCACCGCAACAGCACAAAAAAATTTCCCTGAGGTTTAAGGCGAGATTATTACACACCCCCATTACCACACAAGACAGCGGTGCTGCCACTAAAAAATTGCCCTGAGGTTTAAGGCGAGATAATGTGGCGCCCTGCGTCTTTATCGCCACAAAGGGTTAAATATGTACTGTTTGGTATGTGTTTTGTGAGCAATGGGAGTTATGCTTTCTCTGCTAAAGACCACAACACACACACAATTCACCTCACTCCCTTACTTGTCTGAAGCTTAGAGCTTTGCAGACACACCCTAATTGGGAGGTGGAGGAGTCAAAGTTGTTGTTTGAGTGAAAAAGAAGGAAGTGAACGCTCCTGGTAACCATGATGACATGTGGTCCCTCTAGGAGCAAAGCAAAGAAGCATCAGGGAATCAGCCCCTAGGGCATCCATGTTTTCAGAGCAGGGTGGTAAGCTGAAAGACTGTGTGAGTTTATACAACCTACAGTGGAGTGTTTTCCCCAGGAATACAGAAGCAAACTAGGATCAGTGAAGGATTTTGCAAGAAGGAACTTCACACAGGATCCAAGCTACAAGTTGCCCGAAGAGGAAAACACAGTGAGTAGTGGCTATACTAGAAGTTCCAAACTCTGGGAAGCCTTGGTCAATGAAGGGATTAGAATAGCAGGAAGCTTACACCAAGTCACAACAGAGAGAAGGATAACTCCAATTCTGCAGAGCAGAATGTAACCTGGTGAGAGTTGTAATATCTCCTCTGAACTGCATCTGAACTACAGTAAATGATAGCGACTTTTCTTGTCTCCTGCCTTATTACTCTGTGCCTTCTACTTCCATCACAATCTCTGGGGGTTAGCCCTGGTTGGAGAGGGTTTAACATCTGCACTGCCAACACCATCTACTCCTCCAGGGATCATCTGCAGTGCCGGCTATACTACAGTCGAACACTCCAACTGGCGTCACGAATTACTACATAAACTTTATCCCCATTCAATTCTACCCTTTTTGCATGACCGCCTGAGGCCACGGACCAAGCCACTGCCACTGTGACATTTCCCATTGAAGTTAACAGGCCCGATGCCGAGTATCCCACGGTCTCTGGGGTGTGTCATTTTTGGCGTCACAAACATGATACGATCAGGATTCTGTGCGTGCCTAAAGTCCTACAGGAGCAACGACCTGCAGCAACTCAAGCGGTGAGTCGCACCCCTGCAAGGGTTAACTAGGGAGGGAAGATGTCTAATCCTGGCAATGCTCAGGTGCAGTAGCTGCAGCTCCTATATTGCCTCTGATCATGCCTTATATACCGGGTGCGGCATGGCTGCCACAGTACACAGGCGAATCGCACACCTTAAGTGACTTCAAAGAGAAGCTGCGCAGCATGTTTAAAATTTACCCTATGTCAGAGGAGCAGAAAGTCAGCATACTTACAAGTCAGCTCAGCGGCGCTGCTCAGAGAGAAGTTAAATCTTGGCCAGCAACTGATAAAAAGACTGTAAAAGACATTTTTGCTAAATTAAAGGATACTTTTGACACCCGTACTGCTTCAGAAATAAAGATGCGATTTTTCAGCTGCAGACAGAAGTCACAGGACACTATTAGAGACTATGCTCTTAACCTGCAGGAGGCGCTGCAGGCCATTAAACAAATTGATCCAGACAGTGTAAGAGATGAGAACAAAATGCTGAAAGAGCAGTTCATTGAAGGTCTTATGTCTGATTCCAGTAAAGCACAACTGCACATGATGTCATTGCAGAACCCTGACATGGACTTTGTTCAGTTTAAGGTCAGATCCATCCGTATCTTAAGAGAATCTACCTATGTCTGCACTGAGCCAGTTAAACATCCAGCAGTTACATACGGCCAGGTGGCAGTATCCTCACCCCAGGTGCCTGCAGTACAGCATGTGCAGATTCCGATTGATGATTCTACTGCAGATTTACGGCTGCAAGTACAGGAACTGACTAAAAATATGGCTGCTTTGTGTAAAACTGTTCAGACTCTCCAGACTTATTCCCCCACGGAGAGGATCCAACTAGCATCAAGCAGGGATGATCTCCCATGGCGACGGCCAAAGAGGATGCCACAACATCAGCAACGACTGACTCGCACCGGCAGGAGAACAACAGACCGATTTGACTCTTCTGGGAGACCCATCTGCAGACGGTGCCATAAGGTTGATCATATTGAAAGGGAATGTCCTTTAAATGGATGACCCCTGGGGATGAGGACCATCCCCCAGGAGTAAGACAATCTGGTCCAGCTAACTGGAGAAACAGGTATCAGGTATATTGGAGGGCATCCACTTATACCCGGATGGTATCCCCTTCACCGCCCTCGTGGACACTGGATCGCAGGTAACCACAATGCCTCACACACTGCACCAAAGATATTGGACTTATGCTGATTTCACCCAACTTCCTGATGGTGACTTGTCACTAATAGCAAGTAATGGTTAACCTCTGACACAGGTGGGGTACAAGAAGGTTGTCATTAAAGTGGGGAAGGTGGAGCTCAAAGCTCAAGGTCTCATGGTGGTAGAGGTGGACAGAGCAGAGTGTCAACCTATCATAACATTGGGCACAAATGTGATTGAAAATTGTTTAAGTGAGGTCATAAACATTTTGAAAGACATAGCCGAGTCGGCCCCGTACAAAGAACAGCATGCCCTCAATAAAGATATCAAGGCCCTTGTGCAGCAACAGCAGGTGGCGTTAACTGGTGGCGAGATTGGTAGTGTAAGGGTGAGTGATCCCTACTCCATTATGCTCCCCCCTAGGAGTGAGACCCTCATCTGGTGCAGAGCACCCATAAGCATCAGACGACGGGACTACCAAGCTCTCCTTGAACCAGTCTATTCAGATAGCAGACCTACTGTGCTTATGGCCAGGGGAATTGTTGATGTTAAAAAGGGCAGGGTCCCGGTATGTGCTCTGAACTGTAGAGAGGAGGAAGCTTGCTTGCCCTGTTATGCAACTGTAGCCAAACTATTCACAGTCAGCAACAACCATATTCAGGCTGTAGAACCCTTGGATCCGTCATAAGCGACGGATGGCCTATGGCTCTTCTGTTCAGATGGAGGAATGGTTCCAAAATATACATGTTGACACCGACTCCACTCCTGTACATCAGAAAAATGGAGTGCAGCTGGTGGTGCAAGAATACGAGAGGGTTTTCTGTAAGCATCCCTTGGATTTTGGGCAGGTAAAAGGGTTTCAACATAACATCCCCACAGGAGATCACCCACCTATCAAAGAAAGATATTGTCCTGTACCTCCAGCTCATTATCAGTGTGCAAAAGGTATACTAAGAGAAATGAAACAAGCAGGGGTAATCAGGAATAGCTACAGTCCTTGGGCAGCTCCCCTGGTGTTAGTCGAAAAGAAAGATGGTACAATGCGCATGTGTGTAGATTACAGACCTACACACAACTTAACAAAATTACTCGCAAAGATGCATACCCCTTAACGCGCATAGAGGAGTCTCTAGCAGCGTTAAAATCAGCTAGGTACTTCTCCACTTTGGACTTAACCTGTGGGTACTGGCAGGTTCTTGTTGCTGAGGCAGACAAAGAAAAAAACACATTCACTACTCCTATGGGGCTATGTGAATTTAATAACATGCCGTTAGGATTGAGCAGTGCTCCTGGGAACTTTCAGAGAATTATGAAATGTTGCCTGGGACATATGAACTTTGAGACTGTGCTATTGTACTTGGATGATGTGATTGTATATTTCAGGACCTATGAGGAACATCTGCAACACCTGGCAGAGGTCTTGGAGGCGTTGTCCAACTTCGGCTTAAAGGTAAGACCATCAAAATGTCATCTCCTAAAGCCCAAAGTGCAGTATTTAGGTAATGTTGTGAGTTCAGAAGGAGTAGCCCCCGACCCAGATAAAGTGACTGTCATCAGAGACTGGCAAGTACCCACCAACGTCCAAGAGGTCAGACAAATTATAGGCCTAGTGGGATACTACAGACGCTTTATCAAAGACTTTACTAAATTGTAAGCCCCTCTTCAAGATTTCCTATTTGGCAACCCAAAAAGGCCAGAGGCAAGAGTCCACTGATAGAGTGGAATGCTAGGTTGGATGAGTCATTCAACAGCCTTAAGCAAGCACTTACTGGAGAAGAGATCTTAGTGTATCCAGACTATGATCAGCCATTTATCCTGCACACCAATGCCAGCAATGTTGGGTTAGGAGCTGTCCTATCTCAAGTGCAGCAGGATAAGGAGAAAGTCATTGCTTATGCCAGTCAGAAGCTTCGTCCTTCTGAGAGGAACCCTACCAATTATAGCTCCTTCAAGCTAGAATTCTTGGCTATCATTTGGGTTGTAACCAAGAGGTTCAAGCACTATTTGGCCTCATCTAAATTTACCATCTATACGGACAACAATCCGTTAACCCATCTGGAGACCACCAGGCTCGGCGCCTTGGAACAAAGATGGATGGCTCGGTTGTCCAATTATGAGTTTGTCATTAAATACCGAGCTGGCACTAAAAACACTAATGCTGATGCTTTGTCCCGTATGCCAAATACTCATGATTCAGCAGAAGATCTAGAAGACCTGGAAGAAATAGAGATGCCAGCATTCCACTGCCATGGTGCCTTCCAAGACTCTAACCACGTGACAACGAGAAGTTTTGCCATTCATGAAGTTTCCCTTAATCCACTACCTCACCATGGTTGGGCAGAGACGCAGAGCAGTAACCCGGCTACATGTACGGTCAAAGAACTCCTTGGAGAAGTAGATTCGTCTCCAGCTCCTGATGCGCCTGCAGATATCCAACAGTTGTGGAAAGAGAGAAAGAAGCTGTTCCTTTATGAAGGCAAGTTGATCCGAAGAGCAATTAACCCACGTACGCATGAACTGATATAGCAGATTGTGGTCCCCAAAAAGGATGTGCCCATGGTCTCGGAAGCTTACCACAATCAAGCGGGACACTTTGGTTGGAAAAAGTTGGAAGTAGTCATCCACGACCGCTTCTTCTGGACAGGTATGAGACGGTCCATTGAACAGTGGTGTAGGGAATGCAGCCCATGTAATCTCAGAAGAAAGAATTCTGGCAATCAAAGGGCCCCCTTGAAGCCCATCATCACTAAACAACCTTTGGAACTGGTGGCCCTAGACCACATGCAACTATCCCCAAGCCAATCAGGGTATACCTATGCCTTAACAATAGTGGATCACTATTCCCGTTTCCTAGTGGTCGCTCCGGTGAAAGACAAAACAGCAAGAACAGCTGCAAAGGCATTCCAAGAATATTTCTGCAGACCCCATGGCTACCCAGATCAAGTGCTGACAGGCAGAGGTCCAGCCTTCGAAGCAGAGATCTTCCAAGAATTTTGCTCCCTCTATGGATGTAAAAAGATTAGAACTACACCATACCATCCACAAGGCAATAGTCTTTACGAAAAACTGAACCATCTGGTAATCCATTTATTGCAGATCCTACCACTAGACGAAAGGAACCAATGGCCTGAGAAATTGCCTGATTTGATTGAAATGTACAACCATATCCCAAATAGCGCAACAGGATATGCTACAGCTTACTTGATGTGTGCACGTCCAGGTAAACTCCCCATCGACCTGGAAATGGGATTCCTAACTCCTGAAACCATATCCAGCCAATTGGACACGGATTGGAACACGGAAAGACAACTGCAGTATCAGAAAGTTCAACAATGTGTAGAGGAAAGTCTTGCGCAAGCTAGGCAAAAACAGGAAAGGAACTTTAATAGACATGCGTGGCAACCCCCTTACCAACAGGTGAACAAGTGCTGAAGAGAAAGAGAAGAAACCACAAGTTAGATGACCAATGGGAGGCTCAGCCTTACACTATTCAACTATCTAGCTATGACAACAGCAAAGTGTGTACCATCTCCAAAGACAGGGGAAAAACTTGTACTACAGTATCCAGAGACAATCTGGAAGTATATCCAGCACAATTGCGTGAAAGAGTTGAGACTAAGGAAGACTCTCAGCAAAAAGAAAAGACTGATACCAAGATTCGCACTGTTCTAGGTGAATTCCCTAGTTCTTGGCTACAAGTGAACAATGCAGTGATAGTTCCAGTGATGGTGTTCCCACAAAGGTCTTTACCAGAGACACCAAATTGTTCTGAAAGCGATGAATCCCTAATGCCAACCACTAACACTGTGCATGAAGAAGAATCAGAAAACTTGCCCACAGTCAGCAGTGAACATGTTGTACCCATGGTAGGTTCAAAGATTCGTAGGAAGCTGCCTAGTATTCCCATCTTGCACAGATCCCAGCGTAGCACACAGAGCCAAACCCCTTCTCGCTATAGAAATGATTTTTAAGATAGTCTAAGATTAATAAGTTAGTTTTGAGTTGTACTGACATTGAACTTTGCCTTAGGTAACGTTACAAAAAATGTTAAAGAAGTTGTGCCCACAATTCTACCCCTTATACATGACCGCCTGAGGTCACGGACCGGGTCACTGCCACTGTGACATTTCCCATTGAAGTTAACGGGCCCGGTGCTGAGTATCCCACGGCCCCTCGGGGGCGTCATTTTTGGCGTCACGAACAGGGATCGGGTCACTGCCACTGTGACATTTCCCATTGAAGTTAACGGGCCCGGTGCCGAGTATCCCACAGCCTACGGGGTGAGTCAATTATGCACCGCAGTCACCATACAAGACAGCGGCGCTGGCTGCGTGTCAGTTGTACCGTGCGTCCTATTCGCTGTGAACACAGCACTGCAACAGCACAAAAAAATCTGCCCTGCAGGGGCAAATGTGACCCCAAAAATAGCTGGGAAAACTGTCACTACTCAGTCCCTGACCTTATACTTTCAGCTCTGAAAAGAGCTTTTGGGTTTTACAGAGGATTTCTGGATGATTTGCACAAACAAACACAACTCTCTCTAGCAGCTGATCTCACTCTCCCTACACTAGCTGTGTTCTGCATACAATGTGCAGAACATGGCGGCGGCAGGGCTTATAAAGAGCCAGGCTATGACTCATAGGCTATAAGTCATAGCCTATGACTCGTGTATGATGCTGGGCGGCCAGCCAATCATAGTAATACCGCCCACAACCAAAAAGGCTGCGGCATTGTGATTGGCAAATGCTGGGCGGGAGATCCGAGTAGTGCGAGGCGAGTAGTGAAATACTCACTATGTTCCAAGTACCGTGAGTACTTCACCACTCACCAAGTACCGAGAACCCATGATTATGCTCGCTCATCCCTAATCAGAGTTTGATCTCCATCTTTCTCCTCTTGAAGCCAGCCCCTTTCTTTGTGACCTGCACCCCCTGTCCATAAACCTGTATAGGTCCCATTATTCTGGGGAGAATGCATGCACAATAAAGCCCTAATGATGTTTGAGAGCTTGAGTATCCCCCCCTGGAATGCCAACACATCTATGAGATGAAAACTGACGGCACTCCAGAATGACTAAGAGTGCAACAGAAGCACTCAAAGAGCAATAAGATGACTTGTTTTTAAGATGGCTTGACTTGCCACAATAAACCTTTTCTAATTTTTTCATTCTTCCGGAGTGCTGTCAGTTTTCTTCTTTTGACTTGCTACGCTTACTAGCCTGAATGAGCACCTATTCTCTGCATGTGTTCTGTCTCAACTAATTTGGACTCATAGATCGATTTCGTTGCAGCTCCAAGACTCCCCTCCCATACATCCATGAGATGTTGGCCAGAAGAGCTGGTCACAGAAACGGACATCTCGGGCAGGGTCCGTCATTCCCAGGGAAAGCACATGTGCAGAGGGATACTACAGCTCTAACAACGTCATCAGGATGTTACTGCAAATGCCCCACTCCTGGAATGATGGATGTCTGTGTAAGGGTCGGCCAGGACCGTAGTCGTGGCCGAGTACTCCGGTGCAACGGTGTCCTAGCCTCCCCTCACATAGACATGACAGCTTTCTGTCAGCATACCTGTAGCTCCATTCTTCTCACCCTCAGGGCCTTCTCCAGGTGGCAGCGCACCTTTTTCTACTTTTTTGGCAAAAACAGAGACACAGTCCAATTCCAACTTTGAACAAAGAATTTACTTATTTGTGTTCTCAGTCCATCCAGTACAGTTACAGCGTGCACATCAGGTAACACACAATTTGCTTTCCTCTCTTTCCCTATTTTCTCACTGTCATCTTCCAGCATCACAGCATCTTTTCTGTCCAACTTCAACATTTTTGGGAGTTCCCCTGTCAAAAGGGCATCTGCCCATGTAGCAAGCTGCCTCATAATGAGAGACCTGTGCTGTCGTACTGCTGCTAACTGTCTCACTATCATCTGTACCATCTATGCCCCGGAAGTGTGTCCTTCATGTGAAGACTTCCGAGGCATAGATCGCGCTGGAAAATACCAGCGCATGCGAAGAGATTATATGCTTTGCCCACAGTTGGGCAAAGCATATTGCGCAGGCGCCGGAGGCCTTTACAATGTGCAAGCACGGAAACCAACGTTATCTGTGATATTCACGGATGAAGATTAAGTTCAGCAAGCCGAGAAGGGGGGGAAGAAGGTGACTAAGCCACGCCCATCGGACGGACCGCGGCGATCTGCATACATCCCCAACAAGATAAAAAAGGTATTTATGCCTCAAAGGTCAGGGGGAATAAAAAATCCTAATAGAATCCTTATGGGACGCACAATTGGGTGATATCTTTACATGATATCACTAAATATGGGTGACAGATTCCATTTAACTATTTACAGGCTGAGTATGTGCTCCACCCCATCTAGTGGCCTAACTGGTGTACTACGCTTTTCATACAACTGTAACAGTAGATAAACATAGCATTTACATAAATATACATTACTCTTTTAACCCTTAAGGTAATACACAGAATAGTGTAGCGGCACCTATGTGACACACACATAATGGTAATACACATGCACGTGTAGCAGTACCAGTAAAATACAAGAAAGGGGTAAAAGATAAAACAATAACATTTTTCATTCCCTTACATCTGTTTGAGATATTAGCTGGAGGGGATCAGGTCATAGAGAAGAGTGACCTGTCAATCACTGGCAAGAGGCTGGCACTTGGAGGAGAAACAAGCTGGAGTGCTGTAAGTGTAGACCAAACTTCTTATATAAGAATTCGCCAAAGGATTACGACACAATGGAAGGGACAGAATTGTAATCAACATTATATATACTTTCTTTACCATGCTAATATTTCTTTGGGTGTCTAATAACATACTGAGAGGTTCTCTTTAAAATACAAATAAAATAGAGAATGTATGTTCAAACATAGAGTGACATTAACCTTTTTTTAAGTAGGTTTTATTGCTATTTATCATCACAACTATTTTTTATCTGTACCTATTCTCAGCGTTGCAGATTGGATTAATAACTTCTAGGTGGAAATTCTAATTACTTCCCTCCTTGTGGAAAGTCAAACATGCCAAAAATAACAGACTTGCAATGATATATTACGTTCATATCTCATATTATTATACCATGGAAACAAATTTGTGACATTATCATGCATAAACAACTGCTGCAGGATATTGGATGCTTCAAAGACTGAAACTTAATAACATTAAGCCTCATCTCCGCTGGCATTAGAGCACAGAGAGAAGGGCCTGAAAGAATGCAGCCGTGATTATGAACACGTTAGCACGGGCAATCAGCAGAAACCTCTAATTCTTGGCCAGAGGTGGAATATTGCATCACAGTAAAATTATTAACAAAAAGAGCTATTTGTGCATTCTAAGGACACTCTGGAAATAGAAGACGTAAAAATAGATGATTCCGAATGTCAGGAGAGATTTCATCTGTATTTCTATTCAAGATAAAATACTGTATAATATAATTCAAATAACCTTGGAGAATACATTGCCATGAAGTTAATACTCACATCTGAACTAAAGGTTATTGGTAAAGAGGAAACCGGACTCAGTTGTCTGACAGCCCATCAGTATTGCATAGATCTAAAGAAATAAAATAAAAATACAAATAATCAATCAAAGCGCAGGTCAAATGTAATGCACAGCAGAGAAGCCCTTCAAGGGCAAAATTTTAACTTTGACAGATCAAAATAGAGCATATTTCTTCCCCTACACAGACATGTTTTAAGGGTATGATAAAAGTCAGAAAGATTTAATGGAAGCACAAGATATAAAACAGAAAGCATTCTGATTTTTTTTATAGTTTGTCAACAACTTCATTATGGGGAAATTATCCCTTTGAAACATCTTGCAATACTTTTTTATAGATGCGAACAATAAATTTTGCAAGAAAAAAAAACCCGATGAAATCACAGATACCGAGTTCAGTATATTAAGGATATTCTTTTTTTTCCTAATGGTTAAATATTAGGGAATTAAAAAAAAAGCTGTTTTCCTGAAATAATAAATGCACATTTATTACTTAGGAGGAGATATTCCGGATGACCTAATGCAGGGGAGGTAAAACTATTTTCAGCAGAAAGGGAAGTAATTTGCAATTATTTTTCTGTAAAATGTTTTCAAGTTCCTTGTTAGGGCTCGTTCCCACTTGCGATGTAATTGGACGAGTGCAATCCAATGAAAAACATCGGATTGCACTCTGCCGAATGTTAACCTGTGGGGCACCTCACATCTGCCGATTCGGATGTCATCCGAGTGCAGTGTGATTCCCTCGGATACCGGCAATGGAGAAGATGGAGAAACTAATTTCTCCATCTCCTCCGCAGCTGTATCAACATTTTTAAACTTTAATATAAAACAATTCCATGGCATTCAAGTTTTCTAATAAAGTCTAGCTGAAAAAAACATTTTTTTTAGCCTAAAATACATACCTTTAGCCTACATTCCCATGATGAGCTTTTGATATTGCATATATTCTGCTTCTTTTAAATAAATTAGGTTACTTGGGTCTTTTCATTGCATTTTTGAGGTTCTTTTTACATGAGTTTTTATTGTGTTTTTGACTATATGTTTTTTGTCTCTACTTGTAAGGCGTTGGGTTCCTGCAGCTGGGCAGCAGGAATGCAGAGCCATGCAGCCAGCGGTCTCCCATTCCCCTCCAACCTCTCAGGGACCTGCACAGCAATATCGGCGATCCAGACACCCTGCTCAGACCAGTTCTCTGGGTCTGGTTGTTGCTACCACCTCTGGACCAGCCATAGTAGCGCAGCCTGCTCTGCAGCAAGCCACTCCAGAGGCTAAGTCCTCTCGCCGCGCTACTGGGCATGCTCACGAAATGATCTCCCAGTGGAGATCGGGAGTCACATGCTCAGGTCCTCCTCCTGATCTGATTCGTCCATCTCAGAGATCTGGAAGGTCCCGGAAGCGCACGGCTATAATAGGACCACATGGCTGCTCGGCCATGCGCTAGTATAGACTCTACTAGCTACCTGTGTGAATGATGATGGATACATGTGCCTGCGAATGACTCATTAGGACTCCACTCCTTCTGATATTACATGTGTGGATAGGGACTTAGTATTGGAGTCAGCACCAGTCAGTGGCATGATACAGGCCACAGTGCATATCTTCACCTAACTAGCGTCCCACAGTGCGCCTCCTCTGGGCACTGTCGTATAGCAGCTGAGTCAGTCGCCGCGCTGCAATCAGCAGCATCTGTGGGCATCCGCGGTAGCGACGCCGCACACACGGTAGGTCTAGACGGACCCTGACCCTCTGCTTTGGGTTCAGCTCTTGTGACCACATACCGTGCGTGCAGTTCTCTGAGACCTGTGAGTCCAACAGGCTCAGTATTTACATTTATGTTCTAAGCGTCTCTGTGACGTTCAACCCGTGTGCGATATACCGCAACATTGTGCGCCTGCCATTATCTAGCAGCGGTGTTACACCTACTGCATGGTGGACCCCGGGTGGCAAACGCACTTATTATTATTTATTTATTAGTACGTTCCGCCGTCCCTAACACTTCTTGATATGTCACATTTTAAATGATGCAGCCTTGTCTTTGTTACTTTCTGGTATTTGTCTTTCACAAAATTTCATGTGTGGCTATCATGCGATCTTAGAACATTTACGCAGCAGAAATGTAGAGAAAATACATGCATTTTTTACCTACGCAAATTCTGCACATAAAACTTAGCGTACCCACAAGAGAAATTAAAATTTTGCGGATTTGAAACGCACCACAGGACAGATTGCATTGAAAGAAGCACAGAAGGCATAAGATTTCTATAAATCCCATCCGCTTTGCTGGAACTGTAAGATACTGCGTTTTTGATGTACTGAAAATAAGAAGCCAAAAACTCACCAAAAACTCATCGTGGGCACACAACCATAGGCTTCATTCCTCAATGAGTTTTTGGTGAGTTTTTTAAGCTATACACTACCGTTCAAAATTTGGGGTCACCCAGACAATTTTGTGCTTTCCATGAAAACTCATACTTTTATTAAACAAATGATTTGCCAAATGAATTTAAAATCTAGTCCAGACATTGACAAGTTTCTAAAAAAATATTTTTATTTGAAATAATAATTTTCTCCTTCAAACTTTGCTTTCTTCAAAGAATGTTCCCTTTGCAGCAATTACAGCATTGCAGACCTTTGGCATTCTAGCAGTTAATTTGCTGGGGTAATCTGGAGAAATGTCACCCCATGCTTCCAGAAGCCCCTCCCACAAGTTGGTTTGGCTTGATGGGCACTTTTTGCGTACCCTACTATTAAGCTGCTCCAAAACAGCTCAATGGGGTTGAGATCTGGTGACTGCACTGGCCACTCCATTACAGATAGAATACCAGCTGCCTGCTTCTTTCCTAATTAGTTCATGCATAATTTGGAGGTGTGCTTTGGGTCATTGTCATGTTGTAGGATGAAATTGGCTCCAATCAAGCGCTGTCCACAGGGTATCACATGGCATTACAAAATGGAGTGATAGCCTTCCTTATTCAAAATCCATTTTACCTTGTACACATCTCCCACTTTACCAGCACCAAAGCAACCCCAGACCATCACATTACCTCCACCATGCTTGACAGATGGTGTCAGGCACTCTTCCAGCATCTTTTCAGTTGTTCTGCATCTCACAAATGTTCTTCTGTGTGAACCAAACACCTCAAACGTGGATTTGTTTGTCCATAACACTTTTTTCCAATCTTCCTCTGTCCAATGTCTGTGTTCTTTTGCCCATATTAGTCTTTTCCTTTTATTAGCCAGTCTCAGATATGGCTTTTTCTTTGTCACTCTTTCCTGAAGGCCAGTTTCCCAGAGTCACCTCTTCATTGTAGACATTGACACTGGCATTTTGCGCGTTGTATTTAATGAAGCTGCCAGTTGAGGACCTGTGAGGTGTCGATTTCTCAAACTACAGACTCTAATGTACTTGTCTTGTTGCTCAGTTATGCAGCGGGGCCTCCCACTTCTCTTTCTACTCTTGTTAGAGCCTGTTTATGCTCTCCACTGAAGGGAGTAGTTGTACACTGTTATAGGAAATCTTCAGTTTCTTGGCAGTCTCTTGCATGGAATAGCCTTCATTTCTAAGAAAAAGAATAAACGGTCGAGTTTCACATAAAAGTTCTTTTTTCTGGCCATTTTGAGAGTTTAATGGAACCAACAAATGTAATGTTCCAGATTCTCAACTAGCTGAAAGGAAAGTCAGGTTTATAGCTTCTCTAATCAGCCAAACTGTTTTCAGCTGTGCTAACATACCTGCACAAAGGTTTTCAAGGGTATTCTAACCATCCATTAGCCTTCTTACACAGTTGGCAAACACAAAGTACCATAAGAATACTGGAGTCATGGTTGTTGGAAATGGGCCTCTAGACACCTATGAAGATATTGCATTACAAACCATACGTTTGCAGCTAGAATAGTCATTTATCACATTAACAATGTATAGAGTGTATTTCTGAATCATTTAATGTTAGCTTCATTGGACAAAACTGTGGTTTTCTTTCAAAAATAAGGAAATTTCTAAGTGACACTAAACTTTTGAATGGTAGTGTATATATACATATATATATATACTGCTCAAAGACATAAATAGAACACAAACAGCCTGTTGCAAATGTGTTCCCTTTATTTTTTGAGCAGTATATATATAATAGAATACGTTGCACACCATATATCATAGTAGTATAATGCCCAACAATACCTAATATATACCACACAAAGGTAAAATTAGACTGAGCCAAGGTAAGTAAAGTGAGCATAGTACATATGGTAATCATTGTATAAGTTGCACATCATATAGCAGTGTCAAGCTTGACAAAAGTAACACAATTAACCTGTGTATGATGTGTGCATGATGCATATTTCCTTTTTAAGGTCGGATGGGCCCCTGGAATAAGCCATGGTTAAACGCGTGTTGGGCATTAAAGGGGTAAAATGCGTCATGCATACTCCATACATAGGTTAACTGTGTTACTTTTGTCAAGTATGATACTGCAATAAAATATGATATGAAATTTGTACAGTGATTACCATTTGCACTATGCTCACTTTACTTACCTCTTATATATTGCTTATCTTCTATAAATTTTATGCTTTCATACAATAAGTTATTTTTTTATATATGTATGGTCATATTTATAGGTTTAGAAAAAAAGAATGAATGCATTTTTTGAAAAGCACTATCCAATAAAGTTTATTAAAGGTGTACACCAGCATGTAAACGTGTTAGGGCTGGCGGTACGCACCAAACTATAAAATAATAGTAGGTGCGTTCGCCGCCCGGGGTCCACCGTGCAGAGGTGTTACGCTGCTGCTAAGCAATGGTGGACACACAATATGGCGGTATAACACACACGGGTGGAACGTCACCCGTTGTGCGCTGGGCGGGCTCTGTTACATCACAGAGTCGCCGAAGCACTAAACACAAATACTGAGCCTGTTCAAGCTCACAGAGCTCATCGAGATGCACGCTCAGTATACGGTCACAGGACTCTGGCCCAAGACGTCGGGTCAGCGTCCCTCTAGACCTACCGTGTGTGTGGCATCGCAGCCGCAAACGCCAGACTGCAGCGAGGCGACAGACACTGCAGCGGTACAATAATGCCCTGTAAAGGGCCACAGTATCGGACGCTAGTACAGGGGAATGATATGCATGACACTGACTGGCGCTGACTATCTCTAGTTCCCTGTCCACACACGTAATATCAGAGGGAGGGGACTCTTAATGAGTCATTTGCAGTACCATGAATCTGTCATCATTCACACATGTAGCACCTACAGTCTATACTAGCACATGGCCGAGCGGATATGCAAACCTTTTATAGCCAGGACCTTCCGGAAGCTTCCAGATCCCTGTGATGGACCAATCAGATCTGGAGAAGGACCTGTGCATGTGACTCCTGATCTCCACTGGGAGATTGTCCCATGAGCATGCTCAGTGGAGCGACGGAAGGACTTAGCCTCAGGAATGGCTTGCTGCTGAGCAGCCTGGATTGCTATTGCTGGCCCAGAGGTGGCAACAACAGCCAGACCCACAGAGCTGGTCTGAGCAGAGCATGGGGAATGATGAGATTGCTGAGCAGACTCCACTGCAGTTGAAGACAAATGGGAGACCTCCAAATGCAAGGCTCTGGATTCCTGCTGTGCACTGGCAGGAACCCGATGCCTAACAAAATGTTTGTGCACCCCTGGTCAAAATTAATGTTATTGTCAACAGTTGAGCAAATTAAAGATTAAATTATGCCTGAAAGGTCTAAAGTTAAAGATGACACATTTTCTTTGTATTTTAGCCAAAAAAAGTTTTGTCATATTTTACATTCTAAATATTACAAAAAGAAAAATGGGTCTATGCAAAAGTTCGGACACCCTCGAAGATATGTGTGCTCAGATAACTTTGACCAAGGTTTCAGACATTAATTAGCCTGTTAGGGTTATGGCTTGATCACTATCATTGTTAGGAAAGGCCAATTGATGCAAATTTCCCAGCTTTACAATAATTTAGCCTCCTCTAACCTTGTGCCTAGAAACGGCAACCAGGAGTTCTACTAAGCAGCTGCCTAGCACTCTGAAAAGGAAAATGATAGAGGCCCACAAATGAGAGCTTCTCATAGGATTGCTAGAGAGACAAATCATAACCCCAGCTTAACTTAAAAAGACCTTCAGAAAGATTTAGCAGACTCTGGAGTTCTGGTATATAGTTCTACAGTTCAGAGACATCTGCACAAATATGGCCTTCATGGAAGAGTCATCAGAAGGAAACTTCTCCTGCATCCTTATTATAAAATTCAACATCAGAAGTATGCAAAAGAACATCTAAACAAGCCTGACATGTTTTGGAAACAAGTCCTGTGGAACAATGAGATTGAAGTAGAACTATTTGGCCACAATGATCAAAGGTATGTATAAAGAAAAAAGGACAGAGAATTTCAGGAAAAGAACATCTCACCAACCATTAAGCCAGGGGGTGGATCAATCATGTTTTGGGATTATGTTGCAGCCAAAGGCACGGGGAACATTTCACAGGTAGAGGGGAGAATGGATCAAAAGAAATTTCAACACGTTCTTTATGCAAACATAACACCATCTGTAGAAAAGCTGAATTTGAAACGAGGATAGCTTCTACAAATGTGTCATGAAGATCCTAGACACACGTCAAAATCCACCATAGCCGACCTCAAAAGACGCAAGTTGAAGGTTTTATAATAGTCATAGTCATAGTCTTGTGATCTGAACATCATTGAAAATCCTTGGCTAGACCTCAAAATAGCAGTGCGTGGAAGACAACCCAGGAATCTCACAGAACTGGAAACATTTTCCAAGTATCAATGGGAAAACATCCCTCAAAAAAGGATTGAAGACTTGTCTAACTACAAAAGGTGTTTACAAGCTATGATATGTCCAAAAGGGGGTGCTACTAGGTACTAGCCATGCAGAGAGACCAAACTTTTGCATCCTTTTGCATCATCCCATTTTACTTTT
Organism: Dendrobates tinctorius; assembly: GCF_039654945.1. NCBI lineage: Eukaryota > Metazoa > Chordata > Amphibia > Anura > Dendrobatidae > Dendrobates > Dendrobates tinctorius. The sequence continues at coordinate 30,302,972 of NW_027361747.1, read as the reverse complement.
TCCATTTTTAAAGTGTAATAGCTGAATATATATACAGTATATATATAAATATATATATATATATATATATATATATATATACAGTATATATACTATCGTTCAAAAGTTTAGGGTCACTTAGAAATTTCCTTATTTTTGAAAGAAAACCACAGTTTTTTCCAATGAAGCTAACATTAAATGATTCAGAAATACACTCTATACATTGATAATGTGATAAATGACTATTCTAGCTGCAAAAGTCTGGTTTGTAATGCAATATCTTCATAGGTGTATAGAAGCCCATTTCCAACAACCATGACTCCAGTGTACTTTTGGTACTTTGTGTTTGCTAACTGTGTAAGAAGGCTAATGGATTGTTTGAATACCCTTGAAAACCTTTGTGCAAGTATGTCAGCACAGCTGAAAACAGTTTGGCTGATTAGAGTAGCTATAAACCTGACCTTCCTTTCAGCTAGTTGAGAATCTGGAGCATTACATTTGTTGGTTCCATTAAACTCTCAAAATGGCCAGAAAAAAAGAACTTTCATGTAAAACTCGACAGTCCACTCTTGTTCTTAGAAATGAAGGCTATTCCATGCGAGAAATTGCCAAGAAACTGATGATTTCCTATAACGGTATGTACTACTCCCTTCAGAGAAGAGCACAAACAGGCTTTAACCAGAGTAGAAAGAGAAATGGGAGGCCCCGCTGCACAACTGAGCAACAAGACAAGTACATTAGAGTCTGTAGTTTGAGAAATCGATGTCTCACAGGTCCTCAACTGGCAGCTTCATTAAATAGTACATGCAAAACGCCAGTGTCAACGTCTACAGTGAAGAGGCGATTCCAAGATGCTGGCCTTCAGGGCAGAGTGGCAATGAAAAAGCCATATCTGAGGCTGGCTAATAAAAGGAAAAGACTAATATGGGCAAAAGAACACAGACATTGGACAGAGGAAGATTGGTAAAAAGTCTTATAGACAGACGAATCCAAGTTTGAGGTGTTTTGTTCACACAGAAGAACATTTGTGAGATGCAGAACAACTGAAAAGATGCTGGAAGAGTGTCTGTCACCATCTGTCAAGCATGGTGGAGGTAATGTGATGGTCTGGGGTTGCTTTGATGCTGGCAAAGTGGGAGATTTGTACAAGGTAAAAAGGATTTTGAATAAGGAAGGCTATCACTCCATTTTGCAACACCATGCCATACCCTGTGGACATTGATTGGAGCCAATTTCATCCTACAACAGGACAATGACCCAAAGCACACCTCCAAATTATGTAAAAACTATTTAGGGAAGAAGCAGGCAGCTGGTATTATGTCTGTAATCAAGTGGCCAGCACAGTCACCAGATCTCAACCCCATTGAGCTGTTGTGCAAGCAACTTGACCATATGGTACGCAAAAAGTGCCCATCAAGCCAATCTAACTTGTGGGATGGGCTTCTGGAAGCATGAGGTGAAATTTCTCCAGATTACCTCAGCAAATTAACTGCTAGAATGCCAAAGGTCTGCAATCCTGTAATTGCTGCAAAGGGAGCATTCTTTGACCAAAGCAAAGTTTGAAGGAGAAAATTATTTCAAATAAAAATCTTTTATTCGATCCTTGTCAATGTCTGGACTAGATTTTAAATTCATATGGTATCTCATTTTATTAATAAGAGTAAGAGTTTTCAGTGAAAGCACAACATTGTCTGGGTGAACCCAATCTTTTGAACGATGGTGTGTGTATATATATATATATATATATATAGTTTTGCTCAAAAGTTTACACACCTCAGCAGAATGTTTGCTTTTTTGCCCTTTTTTCAGAGAATATGACCCTGATCAAAAGTTTACATACCCTGGTGATTTTGATCTGATAACATGCACAGAAGTGAACACCAATGGGTTTGACTGGCTAGTAAAGGTAACATCCTCACCTGTGACCTGTTTGCTTGTAATTAGTGTGTGCATAAAAGCTGAATGTTTCTGGGATCCAGACAGACTCTTGCATCTTTCATCCAGCCACTGACGTTTCTGGATTGTGAGTCATGGGAAAAGGTAGTTGAACCTTATAAAACAGGAAAAGGATACAAAAAGATATCCAAGGAATTGATAATGCCAGTCAGTGTTCAAACTGTGATTAACAAATGAAAAGTCAGGGGCTCTGTAAAAACCACGGTCAGATAAATATACCAAGTATGACTAGGACACATGGTAGTAATCATCATATATAATTAATTTGAGTCCCCATGAGTCCACTCAGATTGGTTATGCCTATCACCAAATATAACATATCCCACAAAAGAAAACGATGATTAGAAGGCTTGTATTACTAATATAAAAAGCAACTTAATTGTTTAGAACCATAGATAAAATATTACATATCACCAATTAGGGGATTAAGGGGAAGTAAACATACACATATGTATATTGTGATTACACATCTAAAAAGACGCACATAACCAGCACCAAAAGGTGTAACCTATACACCTTTAATTATCTGACTATCAAAAAATTGACAGTTTTTGCTGAAAAATAGTATATCAATCTCAAGGTGGACATTATTTATTATGTCCTCATATCCTACAGCTGATTAAGACAATTCTTATTCGATGACTATTGTATCATGCCTCCTCCACCAAGAAACTAACCGTTATACATAATGGACGTAATCACTATAGTAATAGATCTTATATGGTGTGGTATCTAAACGTAGCCACTTATCTCAGCTAAAGTGGCCACTAAACATGCTATAAGAGTTATCACCAGCAACAGCCGCTATATACCAAAACTCACATCACACCATAATGGCCATTACAACAATAGCCGCTAAATGTATAGATTAACGTCCATACTAAACTAATCATTACCCGCAATGGTGGTCAGGAGGTGTACAGGTGCCTGGTTAGCGCGTCCGCCCCGACGCGCGTTTCGGATCCACCTTTTTCAAGGGGCCTAGCCGGTGTATACACCAGCGTCCTTAAATAGTGTACCCGGACGCCGCGAAAACGGCGTTACCGGAAGTCGTGTCCGCGGCCCGGAAGTGATGCGCTCTGTCACCGAGGCAACCACAACGCCGGTCAGCATCGGCGTCACACAGTGGGAGTGGCCGGGGCGGGCCAGCCCCACCATGTAAAGACGCCACATGCGGACAGGGGCAGCGGTGACAGGGGGACAGGCGCGTACAGGGCCGCTGGCGCCGACCCACAACTACATAGAAAACATACAAAAAACACATTAATTGCAGTATACACATACTACCAATTATACACAGGATCAAAAACCACGGTCAGGTAGAGCAACAAAATTTTTGTCCACAACTGCCAGGAAAATTGTTTGGGATGCAAAGAAAAACTCACAAATAACACCAGCTGAAATACCGGACTCTCTGAAAATTAGTGATGTGGTAGATTTAAGATGCACAATATGGAGGGCTGCATGGTCGTCACCAGAAGAAAGCCATTACTGCTCAAATGCCACAAAGTATCTCACCTACAATATGCAAAATAGCACAGAGACAAGCCTCAAAACTTCTGGAACAAGGTAATTTAGAGTTTCGGAATTGCAACAGATTCCTTCATCAGGGATGAAGACAATTCCGAAACACGTTGGATATTTGGCTCCTACTGCACTCCGTACCTATCGTCTGGGCACCACATGACCACGCAAGTCACATGACCAGAAATGTCACGAAGGTCCTTCCAGGTCCTATCAGCGCCCACCGCCGGTACCCTCGCTTTGTGTTTGGCAAAGTGACCGTCTGTCACCGGCTGTGACAGCACTGCTGGACTTGCTTCAAATTGGATAACTAATGGACTACTTTAAGCTAAGTACCTAATCTTACTACCATCGAATTGATTTATGCTATTAACCTTTGAACAATGAACATCACAGGTACCTGGTTTTATCTATGAAGTCTCACCTCCAATAACTCTGCATCTAAACACGGTACCTTTCATTAGGATTACTGTATGCATACTCACCTTATTTATTTTATGCATAGCCTACTATAGGCACATAGTTTTAAGGAGTAACCACCACTCTTAATTGTGCATTTATTTAAAGGGGTATTCACTTATTTTAGAGCGCATTCTTTTCATATATAATATATGTGGTCTTTTTTAATAATTCCCCTCTTCTTTCACTTTAGTTTTGTCAACTAGACCTCATACCTGATTTTGCCCACCCATACCACGCTTATAAAAGCCACCTACTCCCTAACAGGTATTTAATATCAACCAGTGTTGTACTTATACATCTTTGAGTCATAGCGCAAGTATACTGTATTTTTCTTTAAATTCATATTTATTCCTATGTGGTTTGGGATTCTACTTGCTGCTAATTCAATCTATATACAATGGCGCCACTATATTATACTTTTATGATTCTTTAAAAATCAGAACTAGTTGAATGGAAAATCAACAGGGTTGTATGAGATTAGAAAAGAGTTTTCATTGGGTCTCTTTTTTGCAGAAACTGCCCTACTAGTATCCATGGACAGATATTTAATTTCCCTTGAATGAATTGCAGTACCATACACAGTCCATGGAAAATTGTGGTGCTGTTTCTAAGAAAAAAAGAGAACTTTTTTTCTAAAAAATAAATATGAAAATATCAGAAGTCCATGGTACTGTAGAAGGAAATCAACTGAATCTATTACACATTATAAGTATGATGAGACACAGAAAAAATGCAAATGTCTTTCATTAAAATCTTGCTAAAGAGATCCAAAATCTGCTTCGTTCGTCATTGAACCCCGGAGTGCCTGAACAGCAGATGGCTTCATGTAGTGACTCTTCTGTCCTGGTGATTCCTACTGAGCTTTTATTTTTACACAAATCTCATTTTAATCAGAGCAGTTTTTCTGTGTTCTAATTTTTACAAACATAAGCGTCCATGTAAAAAAAAACACAATCAAGATCTCTAGCTTTGTAATTTTTTTCCAGATAATTGTAAGCTTGAAGGACTGTAATTAGCCTACGTACAAACTTAGAATACTAAATCTAGAATCTCTGCTTGCGGTGACTTTTTTCACTTTGAAATGCGCTAACTGCCTGAAGGTAATATATTGGCTGAGAAAACCTAACAACCAAATTCCATTGTATGATTGACAGCTCAGTTATATTTCTTTGAATAATAGGGAACCCTTCAATCAAACAAGCACATATCACAATGCTTACACAACAAGACACATACAACCATTTTGATTTTCTAGCATGAAAAGAAAGTATGCAGCATATCATAGGAAGAACTAAACACTACACAAGAATAACCATCGTAAATTGGTCTTTCTTGATCCATTAACCCCTTTTCCTCTGCACCCAATTTTCATTTTTTTTGTTTATTTTCCCATTTTAAAGACACATAGAGTATTTTTTTCTAACATCAATAATTCTGTGTATGTGCAAATTTTCTTTACCGTATATAAATTTGGGGTACATATGATATTTTCATTCAAATGTATTTATTTTTGTTAAAATTATTAAGGGATGTGAAGAAAAATATGCTGAAATTGTGTGTTAGGCGTTGGGCTTCTGCAGCTGCAAAGCAGGAATCCAGAGCCTTGCAACCAGTGGTCTCCCAGTCTCCACCGACAGCTCAGGAGCCTGCACAGCATTCTCGGCATCCCAGACGCTCTGCTCAGACCAGCTCTGTAGGACTGGTTGTTGCTGCCACCTCTGGGTCAGCAATAGCAGCGCAGGCTGTCCTGCAGCAAGCCACTCCAGAGGCTAAGTTCTCTTGTCCCGCTACTGGGCATGCTCACGAGACGATCTCCCATTGGAGATTGGGAGTCACGTGCTCATGTCCTTCTCCTGATCTGATTGGTCCATCTCAGAGATCTGGAAGGTCCCAGCAGCGCACGGCTATAAAAGGCCCGCATGGCCACTCGGCCATGCGCTGGTATAGACTCTTTTTGCTAGATGTGTGAATGGTGATGGATGTATGATTCTGGTAACTGACTTATTAAGATTCCCCTCCCTCTGATATTATGCATGTGGATAGGGAACTATAGAAAGAGTCAGCGCCAGTCAGTGGCAAACCTTAGGCCACTGTGCACACCGCACCTCTACACTAGCATCCGGTGGTGTCACGTCTCTCACGGCACTATCGCATAGCGGCTGTGTCTGCCGCTGCGCTGCATTCAGCAGCACTTACCGGCGTCCGCAGTAGCGACGCCGCACACACGGTAGGTCTAGATGGACAGTGTCTCCTGTCTTGGACCCTGTCCTGTGACCTGATACCGTGCGTGCAATTACGCTGAGACCTGTGAGTCTAACAGGCTCAGTGTTTATGTTACAGGGCCTCTGTGAGTTAACAGAGTCCGCTCTGCGCACATTGGGTGACGTTGAACCCGTGCGCATTATACCGCCATATAGCGCGTCTGCCATTGTCTAGCAGTGGTTTTAACACCTACTGCACAGTGGACCCCGGGCGGCGAACGCACTTTCTATTATTTAATATTTAGTGCGTTCCGCCGTCCCTAACATTCTGGAGATCGATATTTTTTCTCTTTACAGGATATACTGTATTGGTTAACTAACTTTAGATTTTAATAGACCAGACTTTCAAGGAAAATAAATGTTTCTTTTTTGTTTTTTTCAATATCTATATTTCAAATGTTGGAACCTGTGGGTGATTCAAATTTTTAAATCGTTTTAATTATTTTTTGATTATTTTACACATTTCTATTTTAAATGTTTTACTTTTTTTAGTCCAGTGGGAACTGGTGCATGTATTCCCCACATCCGCTTCATGTAAAAGCCACTGCCACCTGTGAAGCACCTTGAAACCCACAGGTGCTTCACAGAAATTTACACCGCTGGTGTCACGATGACCCGTCCTGTGTGACGTGACCCGCAGGCCGGTAACTAAAACAACAAGATGTGGCACGTGATACTGTCCTGTGTGACACGGCCCGCAGGCCAGTAACTAAAGCAGCAAGACACGGGGAAAGGTGTAACAGTTACAACGGTGGGCCCTGCGATAGGAAGAGGGGACGTGGAGACCTCCTGCACTCCCTTTTGTCAGTGTCCCTAACGCTCCTAGCATTCCCTATGCCGCTTCCGCACCTGGCACCAATCAGGAACCTGTCGCCCTAGCACACCCTACACCTATCCCTTGCTAGAGAGCTGGGTGGCGCAGGCACTGTCCCCACCACTGTACTAATACACACTAAGGAAAAACACAAACAGGGAAACACCACTTAGCTTTACTTTGTTGCACTTGCTCCTGGCAACAGAGTCCACCACCAGAATGCAGCTCTCCTCCTGAATCGCTGTCCCCAAGCTCTGTCAGAGCTACAAGGAAATCCACTATGACTCCTTCCACACCAGGGCTAAGACAGTGCTGCAAGGAACGCTCTCCAGCTCCTTCCTCCACCAAGGATGGTTGACATGAACACTATCACCAACACTGATTGCAACACCTGTGACTAGAGTTGAGCGATACCATCCGATACTTCAAAGTATCGTATCGGATGGTATCGGCCGATCTTTAAAAAAAGTATCGGTATCGCCGATTCCGATACCGGAAGTCCCATTCAAGTCTATGGGACTTCCGGTATCGGAATAAGAAAAACCCTTTCCTGCCCTTGTACAGCCTCTCTGGGGTCTGTACGGGCCTTTCGGGGGGCTGTGCCGGCCTGCCAGGGGGTCTGTGCAGGCTCCGGTGGTCTGTGCCGGCCTGCCGGTGGTCTGTGCAGGCTCCGGGGGGCTGTGCCGCCCTGCCGGGGGGCTGTGCCGGCCTGCCGGGGGGCTGTGCCGGCCTGCCAGGGGGTCTGTGCAGGCTCCGGGGGGCTGTGCCGGCCTGCCGGGGGGCTGTGCCGGCCTGCCGGTGGTCTGTGCAGGCTCCGGGGGTCTGTGCAGGCATCGTCCGATGGGACTACAAGTCCCATCGGGCGATGCCTGCTACCATGACAGTGATTGACACATTAGCCAATGATGGGACAGTAGTAGTCCCATCATCCGGTTAATGTGTTAAATGTAAAAAAAAAAAAAAAAAAAAAAAAAATTACATGCTACATTCATACTACATACATGCTACATTCATACTACATACTACATACATGCTACATTCATACTACATACTACATACATGCTACATTCATACTACATGCAACATACATACTACATATATACTACATGCATGCTACATATATACTACATGCTACATACATACTACATACATGCTACATATATACTACATACATACTACATATATACTACATGCATGCTACATATATACTACATGCATGCTACATACATACTACATATATACTACATGCATGCTACATACATACTACATGCTACATGCATGCTACATACATACTACATACATACTACATGCTACATACATACCACATATATACTACATACATACAATACATTCATACAATACATACATAGACATACAGTACATATAACATAGAGTAACATACTTACCAATACTTGTCACATTGTTCCCCGAAGCCATTGTCGTCTACGGAATAAATATTAACATAACAAACCACAAAAATACTCACCCACGATCCGAAGCAGTCCACGAGTGTGTCCCACGACGATCTTGGGTAGAGAACTGCAGCATCAGCTGATGCTGCCGTTCTCCACGGGCTGCAGGAATCCAATGACGGAAGGTAGGTATCCTTCCGCACTGTATTCCTCCGCCACTTAAAAAAAAAAAAAGTCCCTAGTCTCACTTTATGCCATTGCTGTGTGGGAATTTCCCACACAGCAATGGCATAAAGTGAGACTAGGGACTTTTTTTTTTTTTAAGTGGCGGAGGAATACAGTGCGGAAGGATACCTACCTTCCGTCATTGGATTCCTGCAGCCCGTAGAGAACGGCAGCATCATCTGATGCTGCAGTTCTCTACCCAAGATCGTCGTGGGACACACTCGTGGACTGCTTCGGATCGTGGGTGAGTATTTTTGTGGTTTGTTATGTTAATATTTATTCCGGAAAGACAATGGCTTCGGGGAACAATGTGACAAGTATTGGTAAGTATGTTACTCTATGTTATATGTACTGTATGTCTATGTATGTATTGTATGAATGTATTGTATGTAGCATGCATGTAGTATATATGTAGTATGTATGTAGCATGCATGTAGTATATATGTAGCATGCATGTAGTATGTATGTGGTATGTATGTAGCATGTAGTATATATGTAGCATGCATGTAGTATGTATGTAGTATGTATGTAGTATGTATGTAGCATGCAGTATGTATGTAGTATGTATGTAGTATATATGTAGTATGTATGTAGCATGCATGTAGTATGTATGTAGTATGTATGTAGTATGTATGTAGCATGCAGTATGTATGTAGTATGTATGTAGTATATATGTAGTATGTATGTAGCATGCATGTAGTATGTATGTAGCATGCATGTAGTATGTATGTAGCATGTATGTAGTATGTATGTAGCATGTAGTATGTATGTAGTATTTTTTTTTTTTTTTTTTTTTTTAACATTTAACACATTAGCCGGATGATGGGACTACTACTGTCCCATCATTGGCTAATGTGTCAATCACTGTCATGGTAGCAGGCATCGCCCGATGGGACTTGTAGTCCCATCGGACGATGCTTGCACAGACCCCCGGACATCAGCACAGCCCCCCGGCAGGCCGGCACAGCCCCCCGGCAGGCCGGTACAGACCCCCACAGGGTGCACAGCCCCCCGGCAGGCCGGCACAGCCCCCCGGCAGGCCGGCAGAGACCCCGGGCAGTCCACACAGCCCCCCGGCAGGCCGGCACAGCCCCCCGGCAGGCCGGCAGAGACCCCCGGAAGGCCCGAAATGACGGCGCATCATGATGCGCACACACCGCGCATCATGATGACGTCAGGCCGTCAATCAACTGAACTTCCGATTCCGATGCCGAATTCCGATATTGAAAAAATATCGGAAGTCGGTATCGGAATTCCGATACAGCAAGTATCGGCCGATACCCGATACTTGCGGTATCGGAATGCTCAACACTACCTGTGACTCTTTTACAGCAGCCAGAGCAATGACACCTGCATTATAATCATGTGCACGTAACTAAAGAAGCAAGAGTGCAATGACGCTCACCACCACCGGGGCAAACTTAGAACAAACGACACCACAGTGCAATAATCCTAATGGCCACTGGGGGCAAAAACCAAACTTAAGCACAGCTTAAGAAAAAGAAAGGTTACCTGTGCTTTTTATCAGTCCTGATCCAGCATGGATCAAGACGGCTGGTCTGTGAAAATAAAAAAATTCACACAAAAATGTTGTGCAATTTCTCCCGAACACACAGATACCCCCCATATGTGGTCAAAAAATACTTCTGAGGTGCAGTGCAAAGGTCAGAAGGGAAGAAGCGCCATATTGGAATTAAGATTTTGCTGGATTGGTTTGAGAGTGCCATTCACACTGGCAGAACCCTTGAGTTGCCAGAATAGCAAAAAGAAAGCAGAGGATGACCTTATTTTAAAAACTACACCCCCAAATGAATTCTTCTAGGGGTGCAGTAGTCATATTGACACCGTAGGTGTGTCATAAAATTTTATACCATTAAGCAGTAAAGAAAAAATAATTATATTTTTGCCACCAAAATATAGTTTTAGCCCCAGATTTACATTTTCACAATAGGAAATTGATAAAAATGGCACCAAAATTTGCACCACAATTTTTCTTGAATGTAAAAATACCCCATATGTGGCTGTACAATACTGCTTAGCCATACTTTTTTTGATCACTTTCTATTCCAATTTTTAAGATGTAGAATGAATCAGCAATTCAGGAATAGCTTTTTTTGGGAGGGGTTTATGCCATTCCGAGTGTGGTAAAATGGATAAGACACCTTTATTCTTTGGCATAATACGATTAGAGCGATTTCACATTTATGTTTTTTTATGTTTTGGCTTATATGCGCAAAAAAAACTATTTTATTGAAACAATTATTTTTGCATTGCTGCATTCTGAAAACTATAACTTTTTTTATTCTTCTATTGATGGAACTGTTTGGTGGTTTTTTTTTGCAGAACAAGATGACATTTTCAGTGATATCATTTGTAATTCCATTTGCCTTTTTGCTCACATTGCATTACACTTTTAGTTTGGCGGTATAATGAAAAATAAGGGGCAGGTCACTGAGGTTTCAGTGACTTGTCAGAAGCCATACAGATGAATAGCTAAGGAGAGCTTCACATAAAGACCACCACACACAGACCCGCCACGGAGCACGAGCATATCATTAGCTCAAAACTGTAAATAAAGATTAAACTACAACCTCAAGATGGATTTGATCAACCAAGGTATTATTTAGTCAGTATAACGGTGCCAACCTGCCACTGTCTGTAGCCTACTCAGCACAATCCTTCTGACAGGTTCCCTTTAACTCTCTTGGGCATGGAGTTCACTAGCGCTCTACAGGTTGACACTTGAATCTTCTTCCACTCCTCAATGATAATATCCTGTAGCTGGTGGAGGTTAAAGACCTTGCATGCCTTCACCTTCCATTTCAGGATGCCCTTCCAGTGGGTATAGGTCTGGAGACATGCTTGGCCAGTCCAGCACCTTTATTCTCAGTTTCTTTAGCAAGGCAGTAGTTGTCTCGGAGGTGTGTTTGGGGTTGTTATCATGTTGGAATACTACACCATGGCCAAGTTTCCAAAGGAAGGGCATTATGCTCTACTTCAGTATGTCACAGTACATGTTGACATTCATGGTTCTTTCAATGAACTGTTGCTCCTCACAGCATGCATTACTCATGCAGCTCCAGACCATTACACTCCCACCATCATGCTTGACTTTAGGCAAGACACACTTGTATGTCGCCCCTACATTACCGCTGAAGTCAAGGTACTGGTGAACGGTGCTCTTCGAGTGCTGGTATGGTCCGACCGGGGACGCGCACCAGTCTTTGTCAATTGTTTCTGTTTGTTTTCACTTTCACCCCTATAATCATTCACTTTCTGCTAATTCCCCTAATCCCTACTCCTAGTAAGGAACTGTTCATCTCTTCTTCAATCCTCCCCATCCACCTCACCTCCGCCTCAAAACTGTTCCTTAACATACAATCCTCTGTCTCCAAACACAGACAGCCCCCTCATGCCCTCTCCTGCTCCCACCTGCTAACACTTTCTCTGCTCCTTCTCACTGCTGGTGATATCTCTCCAAATCCTGGTCCTCCTCACCACATTCCCACAGTCATTTCTACCTCCCATCCACGCTCTATCACAACCTTCCGTAACCTCTCCAACCTTATACCCATTCACCCAGCCCCCGCTTCCCCAGTCCCACTAACAGGAGCTCTGTGGAACGCTCGCTCTGTCTGCAACAAGCTTTCCTACATCCATGATCTTTTTGTTACTACCAAACTCTCCTTCCTCGCCATCACCGAAACCTGGCTCACCCCTTCTGACACAGCCTCTCCTGCTGCACTTTCGTATGGCGGCTTCCACCTTTCTCACACCCCCCGCCCCAGCAGCAAACATGGTGGAGGAGTTGGTTTTCTCCTGTCAGATACCTGCTCCTTCACCCCAATCCCACTGCCACCCTCTGTTACCCTCCCTTCCTTTGAGGTGCACTCTGTGCGCATCTACTCCCCCTCCAACCTCCAACTGGCTGTCATCTACCGCCCCCCAGGGCCAGCCACCACCTTCTTTGACCACTTCACCACCTGGTTACTTCATTTCCTTTCCGCGGACATCCCTACTATCATCATGGGCGACTTCAACATCCCCATTGACACTTCCCTCTCAGCTGCCACTAAACTTCTATCTCTCACTTCCTCCTTCGGCCTCACTCAATGGTCTTCTACAGCCACCCACAAAGATGGCCACACACTGGACCTCATCTTCACCCGCCTCTGCTCCCTATCTAACCTCTCTAACTCACCTCTTCCTCTCTCTGACCACAACCTGCTCACATTCTCTTCCCTCTTCACTCCATGTCTACAATCCCCACCCCACAAACTTTCACACCCTCGCAGGAATCTTAAACACCTTGACCTACACTCATTCTCCGAATCCCTCCTCCCTCTTACAGATATAAGTTCCTTACACAATGCGGATGACGCTGCCGCTCTATATAACACCACAATAGCTGTAGCTTTGGAATCCGCTGCCCCACTTACACATACCAAAACTCGCAAAATCAACAGACAGCCCTGGCACACCAGCCTGACCAAAGAGCTGAGGCGAGCTTCCAGGGCTGCTGAGCGCAGATGGAAAAGATCCCACTCCAACGAGCATTTCATCGCATTCAAACAGTCCCTCACTACTTTCAAGACCACACTCGCCACAGCTAAACAAACCTACTTCTCATCTCTCATATCCTCCCTGTCTCACAACCCTAAACAGTTATTCAACACCTTCAATTCTCTCCTCCGCCCCCCAGCACCTCCTCCCTCCCCACTCATCTCAGCTGAAGACTTTGCCTCATTTTTCAAGCAGAAAATTGATAACATCAGGGACAGTTTTGGTCAACAACCCCCAGAGCCCTTCCTCCCGACTTCCCAGCCCTCCACCTTCAAAACCAACTTCTCCACCATTACAGAAGATCGACTCTCCACTCTACTCTCAAGATCACATCTCACCACCTGTGCACTCGACCCGATCCCATCCCACTTCATCCCAAACCTCACCACAGTCTTCATCCCAACCCTAACCCATCTCTTCAACCTATCACTAACAACTGGTGTTTTCCCCTCAAGCTTTAAACATGCCTCCATCACACCTATCCTCAAAAAGCCCTCTCTTGACCCATCCTCTGTATCTAGCTATCGCCCTATATCACTTCTCCCATACGCCTCCAAGCTACTGGAACAACACGTCTACCTTGAACTGTCCTCCCATCTCTCTTCTTGCTCCCTCTTCGACCGCTTACAATCTGGCTTCCGGTCACACCACTCCACTGAAACTGCCCTTACTAAGGTCACCAATGACCTCTTAACTGCCAAGAGCAAGCGACACTACTCTGTCCTCCTCCTCCTGGACCTGTCGGCTGCCTTTGACACAGTAGACCATTCCCTATTATTACAGACCCTCTCATCCCTCGGCATCACAGACTTGGCCCTCTCCTGGATCTCATCATACCTAACAGACCGGACATTCAGCGTCTCCCACTCACACACCACCTCCTCACCTCGCCCCCTATCTGTCGGAGTCCCACAAGGTTCAGTCCTAGGGCCCCTGCTGTTCTCTATTTACACCTTTGGCCTGGGACAGCTCATAGAATCTCATGGCTTTCAGTATCATCTTTATGCTGATGACACACAGATCTACATCTCTGGACCAGATATCACCTCCCTACTAACCAGAATCCCTCAATGTCTGTCCACTATTTCATCCTTCTTCTCCACTAGATATCTGAAACTCAACATGGACAAAACAGAATTCATCATCTTTCCCCCATCTCATGTGACCCCCCCTACGAACCTATCAATTACAGTAAATGACTGCCCACTCTCCCCAGTCCCACAAGCTCGCTGCCTCGGAGTAATCCTTGATGCTGATCTCTCCTTCAAACCACATATCCAAACCCTTTCCACTTCCTGCCGACTTCAACTCAAAAATATTTCACGCATCCGTTCATTCCTCACCCAAGAATCTGCAAAAACCCTAGTCCATGCCCTCATCATCTCTCGCCTTGACTACTGCAACCTCATGCTCTGCGGCCTCCCCTCAAACACTCTCGCACCCCTCCAATCTATTCTAAACTCTGCTGCCCGACTAATCCACCTGTCCCCCCGCTATTCCCCAGCTTCTCCCCTCTGTCAATCCCTTCACTGGCTCCCAATTGCCCAGAGACTCCATTACAAAACCCTAACCATGACATACAAAGCCATCCACAACTTGTCTCCTCCATACATCTGTGACCTCGTCTCCCGGTACTTTCCTGCACGCAACCTCCGATCCTCACAAGATCTCCTTCTCTACTCCCCTCTTATCTCCTCTTCCCACAATCGCATACAAGATTTCTCTTGCGCATCACCCCTACTCTGGAACTCTCTACCACAACATATCAGACTCTCACCTACCATCGAAACCTTCAAAAAGAGCCTGAAGACCCACCTCTTCCGACAAGCCTATAACCTGCAGTAACCACCGATCGACCAAACCGCTGCACGACCAGCTCTACCCTCGCCTACTGTATTATCACCCATCCCTTGAAGATTGTGAGCCCTCGCGGGCAGGGTCCTCTCTCCTCCTGTACCAGTTATGACTTGTATTGTTTAAGATTATTGTACTTGTTTTTATGTATACCCCCCTCACATGTAAAGCGCCATGGAATAAATGGCGCTATAACAATAAATAATAATAATAATAATAATAATTGTGGGAGTTAATAATAAAATAATAAAAAGGTTTGTGATGCCAGTTGGGATGTTCGGCCTGGTATGGCTGGGCGCTGATGAGGGTCCCTGGGAGTTAGGTGGTGATGGACAGTGCCAGATGATCAACCCCTTCCCAAATAGGGCTGACTCCCAGGGGAGTTGGAGCAGGAATGGTGCAGCAGAGAATAATCAGCATTAGACAAGGTAATGATCAGTTTGTACCATTTTAATGTAGTCCTGCGAATAGTTCCAAAAACTTCCATACAATTCACAGACCTGCCTGGTGAAGGTTCAGTTTCTCTGCTATGAGGTTGTGTAGCCTTCCTGCTGCCAATTATACTTCTGGTAAATGATTCTTTGGATACCCAGGGGTCCAAGGTAAACCGTTACTGGATCCGTGATCCCTTCCAGTGAGCAGGCAATGTGAATCCTGTCAGAACACTTACTTCTTCTTACAACGGTGTCCTCGATTTCATGCAGTTGCTGAACTTCTAGGCAGAAGCACACATCTGCTAGTTATATAAAGACTGAGCAGACTCACAGTTTAGCACACACGCTGGAAGTCTCCATGCTCCAGGGACTGGTACCCTGCCTTATGCAGCAGTCCTTGCAGATAGCTCACTGCTTAACTCTGCATGCATGACCTTCATCTTACCACACCTTCTTCCTCAAAACTACAACTTCTCAAACCCCTCCTCCCATGACATGGTGCACACTTCTGGTTCAAGCAAAAGTGTACAGTCTACCAGTAAGGGATTGGCTAACAATGTGTGGATGTATCCCAGGACTATTTTGCTGTCTGGGTGGAAGAGGGAGCACAACCTCCATCTGTGGATGTCGGGCATTCAGACCATCCTCATGGAGTCAGTTTCTAACCATTTGTGCAGACACATGCACATTTGTGGCCTGCTGGAGGTCATTTTGCTGGGCTCTGGCAGTGCGCCTCCTGTTCCTCCTTGCACAAAGGTGGAGGTAGCGGTCCTGCTGCTGGGTTGTTGCCCTCCTACAGCCCCCTCCACGTCTCCTGATGTACTGGCCTGTCTTCTGCTAGTGCCTCTAGCCTCTGGACACTACACTGACAAACACAGCAAACCTTCTTGCCACAGCTCGCATTGATGTGCCATCCTGGATGAGCTGCTCTACCTGAGCCACTTTTGTGGGTTGTAGAGTCCATCTCATGCTACTTCGAGTGTGAAAGCACAACCAACATTCAAAAGTGACCAAAACATCAGCCAGAAAGCATTGGTACTGAGATGTGGTCTGTGGTCCCCACCTGCAGAACACCTCCTTTCATTGAGGGTGTCTTAATAATTGTCAATAATTTATATCTGTTGTCTAATCCATTTAAACAACAGCATGTGAAATTGATTGTCAATCAGTGTTGCTTCCTTAGTGGACAGTTTGATTCCACAGAAGTTTGATTGACTTGGAGTTATATCCTATTGTTTAAGCGTTCCCATTATTTTTTTGAGCAGTGTATATATATATATATATATACACTCACTGGCCACTTTATTAGGTACACCTGTCCAACTGTGTGTTAAGACTTAATTTCTAATCAGCCAATCACATGGCGGCAACTCAGTGCATTTAGGCATGTAGACATGGTCAAGACAATCTCATGCAGTTCAAACCGAGCATCAGTATGGGGAAGAAAGGTGATTTGAGTGCCTTTGAACGTGGCATGATTGTTGGTGCCAGAAGGGCTGGTCTGAGAATTTCAGAAACTGCTGATCTACTGGGATTTTCACGCTCAACCATCTCTAGGGTTTACAGAGAATGGTCCGAAAAAGAAAAAAAATCCAGTGAGCGGCAGTTCTGTGGCCGGAAATGCCATGTTGATGCCAGAGGTCAGAGGAGAATGGGCAGACTGGTTCGAGCTGATAGAAAGGCAACAGTGACTCAAATTGCCACCCGTTACAACCAAGGTAGGCAGAAGAGCATCTCTGAACGCACAGTGCGTCGAACTTTGAGGCAGATGGGCTACAGCAGCAGAAGACCACACTGGGTACCACTCCTCTCAGCTAAGAACAGGAAACTGAGGCTACAATTTGCACAAGCTCATCGAAATTGGACAGTAGAAGATTGGAAAAACGTTGCCTGGTCTGATGAGTCTCGATTTCTGCTGCGACATTCGGATGGTAGGGTCAGAATTTGGCGTAAACAACATGAAAGCATGGATCCATCCTGCCTTGTATCAACGGTTCAGGCTGGTGGTGGTGGTGTCATGGTGTGGGGAATTTTTTCTGAGCACTCTTTGGGCCCCTTGGTACCAATTGAGCATCGTTGCAACGCCACAGCCTACCTGAGTATTGTTGCTGACCATGTCCATCCCTTTATGACCACAATGTACCCAACATCTGATGGCTACTTTCATCAGGATAATGCGCCATGTCATAAAGCTCGAATCATCTCAGATTGGTTTCTTGAACATGACAATGAGTTTACTGTACTCAAATGGCCTCCTCAGTCACCAGATCTCAATCCAATAGAGCATCTTTGGGATGTGGTGGAACGGGAGATTCGCATCAGGGATGTGCAGCCGACAAATCTGCGCCAACTGTGTGATGCCATCATGTCAATATGGTCCAAAATCTCTGAGGAATGCTTCCAGCACCTTGTTGAATCTCTGCCACGAAGAATTGAGGCAGTTCTGAAGGCAAAAGGGGGTCCAACCCCTTACTAGCATGGTGTACCTAATAAAGTGGCCAGTGAGTGTATATATATATATATACAGCTCTGGCAAAAAGTAAGAGACCACCGCATCTAATCTGTCATGTGCAGCCCAAGACCAGGGATTATATATATTAGTGTGTCCAACACAAAGTGCAGCACTTTGAACACATTTTACAAGTGGTCTTAGACTTGTAAATACCTCATGAAAGAAAAAAGTTATGTTAAAAACAAGCACACTATTGTTTTCTTGTGAAATTCTTAGAGCAAGTTTGATGTGTCACATGACCCTCTTCCCATTGAAAAAATAAAGTTGGATCCAAAATGGCCAACTTCAAAATGGCCACCATGGTCATTACCCAACTTGAAAAGTTTTCCCCCTCCCATATACTAATGTGCCACAAACAGGAAATTGATATCACCAACCATTCCCATTTTTTTTTAGGTGTATCCATATAAATGGCCCACCCTGTATATATATATATATATACACTCACTGGCCACTTTATTAGGTACACCTGTCCAACTGTGTGTTAAGACTTAATTTCTAATCAGCCAATCACATGGCGGCAACTCAGTGCATTTAGGCATGTAGACATGGTCAAGACAATCTCCTGCAGTTCAAACCGAGCATCAGTATGGGGAAGAAAGGTGATTTGAGTGCCTTTGAATGTGGCATGATTGTTGGTGCCAGAAGGGCTGGTCTGAGAATTTCAGAAACTGCTGATCTACTGGGATTTTCACGCACAACCATCTCTAGGGTTTACAGAGAATGGTCCGAAAAAGAAAAAAAATCCAGTGAGCGGCAGTTCTGTGGCCGGAAATGCCATGTTGATGCCAGAGGTCAGAGGAGAATGGGCAGACTGGTTCGAGCTGATAGAAAGGCAACAGTGACTCAAATTTCCACCCGTTACAACCAAGGTAGGCAGAAGAGCATCTCTGAACGCACAGTGCGTCGAACTTTGAGGCAGATGGGCTACAGCAGCAGAAGACCACACTGGGTACCACTCCTCTCAGCTAAGAACAGGAAACTGAGGCTACAATTTGCACAAGCTCATCGAAATTGGACAGTAGAAGATTGGAAAAACGTTGCCTGGTCTGATGAGTCTTGATTTCTGCTGCGACATTCGGATGGTAGGGTCAGAATTTGGCGTAAACAACATGAAAGCATGGATCCATCCTGCCTTGTATCAACGGTTCAGGCTGGTGGTGGTGGTGTCATGGTGTGGGGAATTTTTTCTGGGCACTCTTTGGGCCCCTTGGTACCAATTGAGCATCGTTGCAACGCCACAGCCTACCTGAGTATTGTTGCTGACCATGTCCATCCCTTTATGACCACAATGTACCCAACATCTGATGGCTACTTTCAGCAGGATAATGCGCCATGTCATAAAGCTCGAATCATCTCAGATTGGTTTCTTGAACATGACAATGAGTTTACTGTACTCAAATGGCCTCCTCAGTCACCAGATCTCAATCCAATAGAGCATCTTTGGGATGTGGTGGAACGGGAGATTCGCATCAGGGATGTGCAGCCGACAAATCTGCGCCAACTGTGTGATGCCATCATGTCAATATGGTCCAAAATCTCTGAGGAAGGCTTCCAGCACCTTGTTGAATCTCTGCCACGAAGAATTGAGGCAGTTCTGAAGGCAAAAGGGGGTCCAACCCCTTACTAGCATGGTGTACCTAATAAAGTGGCCAGTGAGTGTATATACTAGCTAAAGAGCCCGGCGTTGCCTGGGCATAGTAACCAACTGTGGTTAGTTATAACAAATTATAATGATTATATTGCACATAAAAGCATTTCACATCATATATTCAACACTACAAATTTGCATCACAAATTAACTAAGCGACTACCCAAGTATTGATTGTATTTTATTTTCAACTCATTCAAGAGCCTTTTGATAAACAACATGTTTGGTTTTTCCTTTCGGTGCAAAGATGAACAGATTTTTGGCAGTTCCAACTCTTGAACAGATCACGTAAAGTTGACCATGAGAAAAGCATGGAGATTGCAAATCGATCCCTACTACTTAAATCGATCCCTACTACTTTCAAGGACTGTCCCTGAGCATTGTTAATGGACATTGCAAATAGCAGTTGAACTGGAAGCTGGAGGTGTTTAAAATCAAAAAACAAATCAGATGAAATGAGTGGATGAGTGATTTTTTAAATGAAAATGTCCTCTCCTTTTGCACATCCTGTTTCTGAGCTGTGTATCTAACCCTATCCTGTGTGATACTTTCTGCTGAGCTGTGTATCTAATCCTATCGTGTGTTACTGACTGCTCAGCTGTGTATCTAATCCTATCCTGTGTGATACTGACTGCTGAGCAGTGTATCTAATCCTATCCTGTGTGATACCATCTGCTGAGCCGTGTATCTAACCATATCCTGTGTGATACTGACTGCTGAGCCATGTACCTAATCCTACCATGTGTGTTACTGACTGCTCAGCCGTGTATCTAATCCTATCCTGTGTGATACTGACTGCTGAGCCATGTATCTAATCCTATTCTGTGTGATACTGTCTGCTGAGCCATGTATCTAATACTATTCTGTGTACTGAGCTGTGCATCTAATCCTATCTTGTGTGATACTGTCTGCTGAGCTGTGTATCTATTCCTATCCTGTGTGATACTGACTGCTGAGCTGTGTATCTAATCCTATCCTGTGTGATACTGACTGCTGAGCTGTGTATCTAATCCTATCCTGTGTGATACTGACTGCTGAGCCGTGTATCTAATCCTATCCTGTGTGATACTGGGCTCCCCCTGCAGTCTGTGTCAGAGAGTGGTCAGTGTTGGCATGGTAATAAATTGTGTTATTTCCAGCTTTACAGAAGGACGATAACACCATAGAAATAATAAGAATAATAGGCCTCAGTTACCACAACTGTCTACAAGGAAAACTGTTGCTGATAGCAACCAATCACAGCTCATTTTTCATCTTTTAAACAGCTCTGGGACAGCGTGGCGAGTTTTGAGTGGCGACTTTTGTGTTTCAACTTTTATGTGGCGAGGTTGGTGTATGTGTGGTGAAATGTGTGCTGAGGGTGATATATGTGTTGAAGCACGTGGTAGTGTGTGGCACATTTTGTGTGTGTGTTCATATCCCCGTGTGTGGTGAGTATCCCATGTCAGGGCCCCACCTTAGCAACTGTACGGTATATACTTTTTTGGTGCCATGGCTCTCATTCTTTAAGTCCCCCTTGTTCACATCTGGCAGCTGTCAATTTGCCTCCAACACTTTTCCTTTCACTTTTTCCCCATTATATAGATAGGGGCAAAATTGTTTGGTGAATTGGAACGTGCGGAGTTAAAATTTCGCCTCACAACATAGCCTATACGCTCTCGGGGTCCAGACGTGTGACTGTGTAAAATTTTGTGGCTGTAGCTACGATGGTGCAGATGCCAATCCTGGACATACACACATACATACATACATACAAAGTAAATAGAAGAGACAGAAGATTTGGCACTGCTCCTTAACCCCTAAGCAGTTATATAAAGACTGCTATTCAAGTCCAAAATCACACACCTGGACCGACCGCCAAACTACCATCCGAACGGGTGCTCAATCCAGAAAAGCAAACATGTAATCTGATTATGTACAAAAGAGAAAAAAAGTGATGGCACTCACCGTTCTGTTGTGAAAATTCTTTATTGATTAAAAGGCATCGGCACGGGTCCAGAACCCGTTGAAGCGCAAGTGCGAGAAACTGCCGTCGTCCACTCTCTGTACGTTCCTCCCGTGCCAATGCCTTTTAATCAATAAAGAATTTTCACGACAGAATGGTGAGTGCCATCACTTTTTTTCTCTTTTGTACATACACACATACCTACATACACTTTTTCCCCATTATGTACCTAGGGGCAAAATTGTTTGGTGAATTGGAACGTGTGGGGTTAAAATTTCATCTCACAACATAGCCTATGACGCTCTCGGGGTCCAGACGTGTGACTGTGCAAAATTTTGGCTTTAGCTGCAACGGTGCAGATGCCAATCCCGGACATACACACATACATACATACAAACATACACACACACACATTCAACTTTATATATTAGATATATGTACATATATATATGCATTACTTTTCATTTGCTACAGTACCAGCAGTATGATATAAAATATAAATGTACCATTTATTCCATGTTATAACTCCAAACTTACCAAATGCACTAAATATGTAAGACATGAAGAACATATTTTGAATACGAAAATCTCACATGAATCCGACATTATGAATTAAACTCATTTTCTCATTTACAATAGGTGAAATAAATGTTGCTTTATTATATTCAGACATTCCACTTTCATCTGAATTTCTTTTATTCTGACACACAGACCTTCTCTACCTCCCTGTACAATGACAGGTCAACTCTTTTTTTTTTTTTGCATATGGATCTTGTTTTAACACTCTTACAAATCTAAAATCTACTTCGCTGTCACACTTCACAAAGTGGAGACAGGTGCTTAAAAGGGGTTTTAAATTTCAACAATACTGTTGCGAGGTTCCCTTTCTTCTAATACCATCTCATGCAGATGAATAGCGCAGAGGACAAGATAAAACACTACTGCAACGACAGCTCCGTTTTATCATGGAATTATACAAAAAAAATGTAATGTGTAAACCCCTGCCCAAGACTCACCAGTCATGATTAGCTGATTTGGTAAAAATAAATAATGTCACCATAAGGATCCTGATACATAAAGCCCTCATCATTGAGTATTAATGCTTAAATAATCCCTAGCGTCTACACATTCCATTTATATAAAAAGTGGAAACTGGCTTTCAACTCCATAAAATGCCACTATTCATCTGCAAACAAATTTAGAATAGACAAATATTTGGCACGGGTGTAAGCAGAAAGGATGTTGCCCATTAATCTAGGAAGAAACGACTGGGATTTTATCACATTTTCTTAAAAAATCTATACAGATTTAAGGTTAAGTTTGGAATTTAATTGAAGTAACCTTTTGTCCAATCTTACTTTAATGAAGTGAAATGCAGTAAAACTCCACAGGGGCCATTAATCTGAAACACTCCATTAAAACAACAGGGGAAAGATTTTTTAATAAACAGTGTGAACTCATGCCCATGTGGTAATGTAATTGAGAGGGAGCTTGTGTCTCGGCGAGACGATTTATTAATTCGCCATCACAAGCACATAAAGCTTTAAACCCTTCTTTGCAGACATGGACTGCCATGTAATTTATAGTATTTGTGCTGTCCAACCTTAAAAAAAATACATGTTTAATAACTTAGAAAAAAATCTTTTTGACTGGGCAGGAAAATAACCGAGCAATTACTTTCAATAATTTATATAGTATAATATACTGACTATATTCTCAACTTAAAATGAGGAAAATAAGTACTGTAATAAAACTGGGATCCCGCTAAAAGGACTAAAGGTTTTGTAAATTTTATATCACAAAGTGACTGTAGGGCACCATAAATAAAATCCACATTAATAGGAGTTTAAAAGAAAGTTCATAATTCTTATCTTTACAAGAAAGGGAATGAACAAAGTGCTTTAAAGAAAATCTCCATAAAAGAACAGTTTACTGTGTCCATAGGATACTTATTTTACGAACCGGAAAACAAAACATCTGAATAGAAAATCAAAGACTGAAATGACCCAAAACTGGATAAATATCGGGATTTACAAGGATGAAAGTTAAACATTTGACGTGACTTCTCTGCGCTTTTATTTAACTGCTGTGAAAGATTTGAGGAAATACCATGTAATTCGGTTTTCAAATGCTTTCTTTGGCACACAGAGAGTAGTATGAGGCAAGTTCTTGTCTCAATGGTTCTTTTACTACACACAAAGTATAAAGGAAAAGCTAACAATGAACAATATGCAATATCAGGTTTCTTTTTAGGATGTAGATATTCCAGACATTGTAGAAGAATCCCATGAGGTGTCCAGGAGAGAGAAGGGACCATTTGACGTGAAGCGTGTGGTGGTGTTCAAGCAGCACTGGAAAATGATCCAATTATTTCTTAACAGTGGGGCACCTAGTTCTTTTTTAACTGCAAAATGTATAATGAATATGTTAGAAATATCCTACATACAAATAAGTAAGTCTCAAAAGGCTATTTTGGAGATTAAGTTTATACGTTAAAAAAGCATCAGAAGTATATGTTCATGAGTTAAAATCAAAAGTTTGGACACACCTGTTCATTCCATGATTTTCCCTGTTCTCACTGCAATGTACATGTTGCAAATTCAGACAGGCAGCAAAACCCTGAGGGGACAAGTATGTAAACTGTCGCAAACACAGGTGATGCACGTGGTTTGTGGACCCATGTGGCCCATGGACCCACTGTTCCGAGGGGTCAAGCTTCATCCGTAGTTCCTGTGCTCTTACAGTGCCTGCCTGCATCCACTGTACTTCGGGCTGTCCCAGCTACCCGTCCCTAGGAGGTCAGCTGCCATCTACCCAAGATCAGTCCTGGTGTAGCACCTGATCCACCTCCTTTGTCTCACCTCAGATCATGGTATTGTATACTGCTGTGTATCTGAGGTTGAATTAGGTGATGCTCCTAGTTACTCCCCTTCAGTCTTTCCTTGGGCCCTGGCACAGTAGTTTCACAACCCAGTCCATTACAGTTTTCATAGGCCATGGAATCCACTTGCTCCCAGAGCTCCACTTTCTCATACCTGTTCCTGGAGGTCTTCCACCAGAAGGAGCAGGAGGATAAAATGTTCTCCCCTTGTGTTGAATCTCCAGTCCTTCCTAGAGACCTTCAAGAAAATTTTTGATGAGTTTAGACTTGTATCTTCAGCGGCCTCTTCTCTCCTCCCTCTGTGTCAAGGAAATTGCACACTCTCATCTGAACTCACCTAGATTAATGAAGCTCTAGTGGGCACCTTCTGGGAGGACCCTTCTGGGTGAATCAAAGACCAGCTGGCTGTTCGCAATATACCCTTCCTACTGGATGATCTGGTGTTTTTAGCTACATGGATTGTCATCTGGTTCCAGGAATGCACCCGGGATATGTCTCGTGAGAGAAGACACTTACGCTTGGCACCTACTTTTCAAAAAAACATTCTTACAGCAAGTCTCGGCCTCAGCATCCTCCCCATAGCCTATGCAAGTGGAATGGGTGAAAATGGCCAAGCATCACTAGGAGGCCTATCGTACCGAGGGTAGATGCTTCTATTGTGGCAGTTCTCAGCATGTCATCTGCTCCCGTCCAGAGAGACTGGGAAACACCAGAGCCTAGGGTCTATTGGAGAGGCCACTCTGGGCAAGAATTACCCCTCTCGATCACTGTCTCTGACAGTAGCTGTTTCCTGTGGCAACATCTGTTTTGTTAAATTAGCTTACCTGGACTCTGGGACTGCAGGTAATTTCATCCAACAGGCTCTTGTGGAGTGATATAAGATCGTGGTCCAATGTCTACAGAATCCGTCAGTGATTTCATCTTTGGATGGAAGACCCCTCTCCGAGGCCATACTTTCCATCACGGAACTTCGAGTATGAATTTTGCACTCAGAAAAGATTCCTCTCTATGTACTGTCTTCTATGTCTCACCATCTGCTTCTAGGTCTGTTAGGTCTAGTACTCATCTGGGGTTAAGGCTGTCACACGAGTTACTTTGCGCCCATCCATCCTGTCAAGTCTCCGCCTTCCCCAGCTAATTTGTCTGGTTTGCCTGCAGCATATTGGACATACGCAGATGTCTTTGACAAGAAAGGGTCTTCTGCCTGGTACATCTCCTCCACTAGTCAGAATCTGCCCTGTTGCTCAGACTCGTGCCATGTCCAAATACATAGAAGAGAACTTTGTCAGGAGATTTATCCAGAAATCTTCTTCCCCAGCCTGAGCAGGATTCTTTTTTGTGAAGAAGAAAGACGGTTCTCTGTGACTTTGTATCGGATATAGGGGCCTCAAAAGTTAAGAATAAGTATCCTCTGCCTCTCTTCTCCAAGCTGTTGATCACCTTAAGGGTTCCAGAGTATTCATGAAACTGGACCTACTAGGGGTGTATAACCAGATTCAAATTCGCCAGGGAGACGAATGGAAGACTGCATTTCTCCCCCTCCATTGCCATTATGAGTATCGCTTTATTCCGTTTATGCTTTAAGGTGTTTGGCCTCTGTAATGTCCCAGCTGTCTTCCAAGAACTAGTAAATGACATTCTCCAATACCTCCTCTACACCTGCGTGGTAGTGCACCTAGATGACATTTTGTAGAAAAAATCCACCTCACCGCAGTAGAATCCGATGGATGTGCACGGAAAGAAGTTTGTGTTAGCTGCAAACGAGCAGTATCAAAGAAGGAAAGGTATCCAGCAACAGATCTGTTGGTGAAAAATTATTTAAAAATAAAAAATCTTTAATGTATGACAGGGTTAAAATTATGGTATAAAACCATTAGTTTAGAAAAAAGGCAAGTTACCCGGGAAACTCATGGCTCTGAACTATGACTAAGAACTAGTCGGTTTGAAACACATAAGGCCATGAGTTTCCCGGGTTGCTTGCCTTTTTTCTAAACTAATAGTTTTATACCATAATTTTAACCATGGTATACATTATAGATTTTTGCTTTTAAGTAATTTTTTTACTGAGGGATCTGTTGTTGAATACCTTTCCTTCTTTGATACTAGACGACATCTTGGTATGCTCTGCCGATCTGCCAACACACAGAAGTCTTCATCCAATCACATGGTGACTTACGGCCTCTTCTCTAAGATTTTCTCTGCATCGGAATGCAATTACTCTATTGGCAATAGAGAACTACTCGCGATCAAGCTGGCTCTGGAAGAGCTTGAAGGAGCAATGTACCCTGTGGTTATATACAATGATTACAACAATCTTACCTAATAATAATAATAATAATTTTATTTCTATAGCGCCAACATATTCCGCAGCACTTTACATTTTAGAGGGGACTTGTACAGACAATAGACATCACAGCATAACAATAAACATAGATCAAAACAGATACCAAGAGGAATGAGGGCCCTGCTCGCAAGCTTACAATCTATGAGGAAAAATGTGAGACAGGAAAGGTGGATGGTAACAATTGCTTTTGTTGTTCGGATCAGCCCATGTATGTAACAGCACAGACACAGAGGGATATTAAATGCATAAAGCATGTGAGAAGATGATGCAAGGAACCTGGTTATGGTAAAAAAATTTGAATGGGCAACGCAGGGATAGTTAGGTTAATGCATTGAGGCGGTAGGCCAGTATGAACAAATGATTTTTTAGCAGGGAAGATGTATATCTTTGTACCGTGTTAGCCAGTAGATAGAAAAATATTCAGGATTGAGAGTCCTCAGTAGTTGATACCTTTTAATGGCTAACTGAAAAGATGGTAACACATTGCAAGCTTTCGAGACTACTCATCCTTGTTGTAAGCTTTTGCCCTGTCTCCCCCACATACATACCCCCATACCCTAATGTGGTGCACTTAATTATTTGTACTAAATGTCCAACTGGGGGTATGTATGTGGGGGAGACAGGGCAAAAGCTTAGAACAAGGATGAATGCTCATCGTCACACAATAAGAGAAAAAAGAATGGATTTACCTGTGGCAAAACATTTCTGTATCCCTGATCACAGCAGCGTGGATATGAAATTACTGGTATTGAAAGGTAACTTCAATTCTCAGAGAGAGAGACGAGTTTGGGAGTACAAATTTATGACGAACTTTGACACTCTCAGTGCTGGAATGAATGTGTCGCATGGATTTATGTCTTTTTACATCAATTAAGGAATTTCCTTTTAAAACCGTGTGGGGGCATCACAACACAGAACTAGACCCCAATCAGAGGACCATAAAACATCCGGACTCCTTATCTATGAACTGGTCCAATGTTTATATTTATGTTTCTCCCTCTCCCATATTGATAGTTCTGCTTCACGTCACTTGTCTTATCTATTGCATTTTTTCTAGGCTGTATTGTGCATAAATATGTGACTCTTCAGATTTTGTATTAGTCTAGCCTGATGAAGAGACCTGAGTAGTCTCGAAAGCTTGCAATGTGTTACCATCTTTTCAGTTAGCCATTAAAAGGTATCAACTACTGAGGACTCTCAATCCTGAATATTTTTCATGATTTTTTAGGGCACGCTTAAAACTGTGGGGATTAATCATATTAACCTGGGTAGTGCATTCCAAAGAATTGGTGCTGCAAGTGAAAAGTCTTGGATATGGGAATGGGAGGTTCTGATTTTTGAGGATGTTAAGCTCAGGTCATTAGAAGAACGGAGGGCACGGGTAGGGTGGTAGGCTGAGACAAGGGAAGAGATGTAGGGTGGTGCTGAGCCATGGAGTGCTTTGTGGGTGAGGGTAATAAGTTTGTACTAGATTCTGGAGTGGATGGCTAACCAGTGTAATGACTGACAAAAGGTAGAGGCATTGGTATAATGATTGATGAGGTATATGATCTTGGCTCCAGCATTCAAGACAGATTGGAGAGGGGAGAGTTTGATAAGAAGCAGACCGATTAGTAGAGAGTTACAATAGTCCAGACGAGAATCAGAGGCGTAGCTAGGGTTTTGGCTCAGGGGGGCGAAACTTCTCAGTGGGCCCCTAACCAGGTAACCTTGTTTACATCTGGGTGACGCACTGTAATAGTGGAGGAAAACCTCAGTAGATGACCGCAATGTTACTGAAAATAATTGCTATATAAAGACCAACATGAATATTACCAACATAGCGTCAGTGGTAGATATCAGTCCTGCTGAACATATAAGTGATTACAGCAGAGTTACAGATAGTGTCTTACCGCTGATGTTCTTTCTGATGGAATCGTTCACTTTTCATGCCTTTTCCATCTGGCCCAGATCGACATGACAACTTCTTCCAGCCAGGACTCGGTAGCAGAGAATACAACAAAGACACATTTCACTTCTCATATTTTCAGCACGGTCACCAATGGGACTATTCCTAACCTGCACAAACTCCTCATCCTACTGATACCCCAATGCTGAGCCACTGCTGCCGTATGTGTCCCTATTACTGCACCTGATACCCCAATGCTGAGCTGCTGTTGCCGTATGTGCCCCTATTACTGCACCTGATACTCCAATGCAGAGCCGCTGCCATATGTGTCCTGTGGTACAGTAAAGGGTGTTTTACTGGATGGGAGATACATTTCTCCCAGCAGATTAATGTTTGGCCGCGTTTTTCCCTAAAGACAGGACCTGCGATGATGTCATGGTCACGTGATCAGTCCATGTGATGTCTACCTCACCGGTGGGAGGGGTTATGGGCTACGTAATGGAGGTTGGTATTTGGCACATGGTGAGTGTGTCTGGAAGTTACAGGAACTAGGCTGGACTTAGCCTGAACTTATATACAGGATCCCCGTGCTGCAGGACTATAGCAGCAAGACTCTCAACAACCCTGGGAATGGCACCTGGCGGATGCCGCAGGACCTGGCAGACGCTTAGTTAAGCCCGTCCCGTGCAAGGGGTGAGTCTGGGACCAGTGATTCTCCAAGCTAGAGTAGATTTATGTTTTTCCTTATTTTCTGTTAACCTGCTGTTTGCAAAGTGACATTAAACCACTGAAATTAGACTTTAAGCCTGTGTGTTGCCTTGCTACTGCAGCCCTGCCATTACCTACCAGAGCGAATCTCTACAGACCCTATTACTGCACCTACTGTGTGGTTCTGTGTGATCTCTAAATTTTAAAGCAACCCTCTAGAATATAGTAATGCAGTGTGCAAGTGTCCTAGAAAACAGTGCCCACATTTTGTCCCCTAAAAAGTAATATTGCCCTGTGTGTGACCCTTTGACAGTCACAGTCACCTAAGTTCCCCTATAACAGTAAGTGCCCACTTTACATTTAATAATGTCCCAAGTCTCCCACCTGCACAGCTCCCCTATACACAATATGATGCTCTCTTATACACAGTATAATGCCCCCTCACTGTATATACTGACCCCTTAATATACCCAAACTGTTAAATGCGCATGCATGTGAAGACTTCCGGGGCATAGACCGTGCTGGAAAATACCGGCACATGCGCTGTAGCGATTATATGCTTCGCCCACAGTTGGGCAAAGCATACTGCGCAGGCGCCGGTGGCCTTTACAATCCGCAAACACAGAAACCAACGTTATCTGTGCTATTCACAGATGAAGACTACATGCAGCAAGCCGAGGAGGGGGGAAAGAAGGCGACTAAGCCACGCTCATCGGACCGGACCGCGGCGATTTGCATACATCCCCAACAAGATCAAAAAGGTATTTATGCCTCAAAAGTGCGGGGTCGGGGGAGTCAAAAGCCCTAATAGAATCCTTATGGGATGCGCAATTGGGTGATATGTTTACATGATATCACGAAATATCGGTGACAGATTCCCTTTAAGTAGAGTGTAAAGAGCATAAACTTATAATGGATGAAATCTTCGGGTAGATTGGATTTTCTCCACAGACTATTGGTGCACCTGGAGCACCGCTGTAGAAGATGTGTTTGCAGCCTGTACCTACCTACAATCCACTCAGCAACTCGACAAGCCAGGTGGTATTTGTTCTTTACTGCATTTAACTTCACTCTCCATTTTCGGTCAGCTCATAAAAATGTCAAGGTGGACACTCTCTCCTGATCCTTCCAGGACTCTGACCAGATGGAGGAGCTTAAGGAGCCATGCGCATCCTCATAAAACTATCCCCAGCCCATTGCTGGAGGACACTTACTATTTAAGGTACCTCCTCTAGCATGGAGATGCCTGTGCAATGTTGTAAGTTTGCTCCTAAACATTCTTGTTAGTTCTCAGGTCCTAGTGTTAATTTTCCTGTATACCTGCCTGTCTATCAGCTGTGCCCACCTGCCTGGCTATCAGCCATGCCCACCAGCCATTCTATCAACCAGTCCAGTCTGCACCTGCCAGCGCCCATCTCTATGTCAGCCGATCCAGCCACACCTGCCAGTGCTCATCTCCACATCAACTGGTACTGTCTGCATCTGTGGTTCATTTGTTCTTTCAGCACCTGGCTGCATCCACTGTACCTTCCTTTGTGCTGTCCCAACTACCCATCCCTAGGGAGTCAGCTGCCATCTTCTCAAGGTCAGTCCTGCTGTAGCACCTGGTCCACCTCCTTTATCTTTCCTCGAATCATGGTATCATATGCCACTGTGAATCTGAGGTTGGATTAGGTGAGGCTCCTAGTTATGCCCCTTAATGATTTCTTTGGGCCACAGCACAGTGGTTCAACCAACCCCTCACAGCAGCCAGGTACCACTCCTAGGCAGTCCCTGGTTCCACAGCTGCTGACCAGGGATCAGATAAGCAGACACGGACTGGAATGGATCTTCAGATTAATCCTCGGCAGGATGGATAATGAAAAGGAGTCACAGATAGGACTGAATTGCTGGTTTTAGCAGTTCAGATATACAGAGTACACATTCAGAAACTGGCCGCATAAGGACCAAGGGAGCAGGTTTAGGCTCTAAACACACACAGACCAGGAGATGAGGTTCAGGATCTCGCCAGACACAGACCAGGGGAAGAAGTTCAGGCAGTCGCCACACACAGATCACGGGATGAAGTTAAGACACTGGCCACACACTGACCGTGTTTCAATGTGCAAGCTCTGGCCACACATGTACCATGGGATGAGGTTCAGGCTCTTACCACACATGTACCAAGAGATGAGGTTCAGGCTCTAGCCACACACTGACCACAGGACAAGGTGCAAGCACTGGCCAGAAATGGACCATAGGGTAAGGTTCAGGCACTGTTCACACACTGGCCAGGGGACAATGTTCAGACACTGGCCACACTCAGACCAGAAGTTCTGGTACAGGACCTAGCCACACAAGGACCAGGGGACCTAACAACACATTAGTAGCAAACTTCACTTACTAATGACTCTATGTTGCTTAGGAACCTCCTTTTTTGGGGAGGATGCCTCTTATACAATATTCCTTACAGTCTATTGGCTGAGGGTATCATAGCAGGTGCATGTGCCTCTTAAAGAACAGGGGAGTACACTTACACGTGCACTAGGCGCGAGGTGTGCCACCAGGGCACAGACACAGAAAGCAGGGAGAACGCACAGCGTGGCCTTGTCAGTGAGTATATCGACGTTCATGCATGGAGGGGGAAGGGAAACCATGCATTGGTACCAGCATAATTGTTACAGAAACAAACCAAAATATGTGTTAAATCTTGGATTCCTCAAAATATCCACTTTTACTCTTATGACAGCGTTATACAACCTAGGCATTTTCTTAAAAGGAATAAACTTGATTTCATATCTCAAACTATTTATATGTGCATGTAGCTCTCTCAAGGGCAGCAATACATGGCCAGTCTGTACCTTCTTTACTCAGAAATTCACATTTGAATTGAAATGCAAATAAAACTTATGAGCTATTGTAGATCATAATCCTCTGTCACTCAAGCTCTATTCCCAACACTGCCTCCTCCTTCTTGACTTACAGCTCCTTTCATGGAAGTCTTACAGCATAGTCGCTGTCAGTCATGCAGAAGGAGAAGGCACTGGGTGACAATAGAGCTGGAGTGTCAAAGACTTTTAGATCTACAATAACTTTTCAGACTCATTTGCATATCAATTCAACAGTTGATTTCTCAATAACCGAGCAATGGACGGGCCATTTAAAAGTATTGCTGAACTTATCTTTGAGAGTGCTACGTACAAACATAAATAGCTTGGAATGTTAAGGGCCTGTCACACTAAGCGATATCGCTAGCAATATCGCTATAATGTCACTGGTTTTTGTGACGTAGCAGCGATATTGCTAGTGATATCGCTATGTCTGATATTTACCTCCAACCGGCTCCCCCGCTGATTATCACTGATCGCGCGAGAACGTCCTGGACCATTTCTCGTCGTCAGCTTCCTGCTGGGCTTCCTGTGGCGCCGAAGAGCAACGCATGGACGCAGGCGGGAGGACGTCTTCATCGCCTCGTCTGACAGGTAAGTAACTACCCCCAACTGCTGCTATGTCGCTGGTGAGCTCTGCCTGTGTGGCAGCTCACTAGCGACCACTTAGCGATGCACCAGCGATCCTGACTGCGTCAAATCGTTGGTCGGGATCGCTGGTGCATCGCTAAGTGTGACAGTACCTTTAAATCCTGCTGACAGATTCCCTTTATCACCTTCATCAGTTAGTCACCTGGAATGACTTGCAATAAACAGGCATGCCTTGTCAAAAGCTCATGTGCAGAATTACTGGCCTTGAAAGTTTTTGTAACCATCAGGTGTGTTCTGTAGAGTCAATGATGGTACACATTTCCACACAGTGCTGAACCCTATTCTACAACTGTTCAAAGACAGAACATGGAAAGATTCACTCAACTTAGCAAAGAGAAATGACAGTCCATCATTACTTATAGAAGCACTCCCATAAAACTTTTGATCCTCTTAATATATTACAATCGTTGTATTATATAACACTACTTACAATTGCTCATTTTGACTGTCTACCCAGTTAAATCTTCTGTTTTCCAGTGTTACAGGATTTTTGTTCTAGAGCTCACTAGTGCAGGGAAGAGACTTCCTGTTTCTACATGGAGCTTAGAAAAATTCATCTAGTCTGATTTTAATCACGTGATGTCATTGACATAATGGAAAACAGACCAATTAACTGGGTAGAGGTATTGTAAATGCACAGTGCTATATAATGTGATGATTGCAATAAGTAAGAGGATAAAAACTTTAATGGGAGTGCTTTAAAGACATGGAGGGGTGTCAACCTGGAAAATATCTAAAATCTTGAAAATATCCTCATATGAAGTCATGAAAACTATCATTTGCTTTTATGAAACGAGCACTCATGATTGCCACTCTAAGAATCATTTTTCTTTTCTTTTTTTCTTTTCAATGTTTTCTTTATTGAAAATATTACAGATACAGGAACATGAAATCAGAATAGAATGCAACAAGTATATCTTTACATTACGAATAGCAAATGTTTAACCAGGCTTAACCTAAATACGGCAGTACAGGGTAGCATTGCATTGTGGAGTAATAGACAGTAGTTCGATAATCTTTCAATCGTCAGTTTCGTAAAAGAGTATAAGGTTTTCGAACTGCTATAGCTATTAAGATATCAATCTGATTAGAGTTTTATTGAGAAGAGAAAGAGGTTAAGAAAATATAAACATAAGGAGGAGGTGTAATTGGGAGAGAAGGGAGGGGAGGAAGGGGGGCACCTATATTTTCAAAGCTATAGTATTGTAGTTTAATTATGCTACGTTAGGCCTGTTTCACACATCCGTATTTTACCATCAGTCAAAATCCGCCGTTTTGCTAAAAAAACGGATCCGCCATTTTGGTTGGCGGATCCGTTTTTTTCCCATTGAGTTGTATTACCGGCGGATCTTGACGGATGGCCATCCGTTGGATCCGTTTTTTTGCGGATCCGCCAAAATTTTGGCGTCCGCCGACATGCCTGGACGGGCAATGCAACGTTTTTTCAGACTGCTGGATGCGCATTTTACATTGCGCATGCCCGGAGAATTTGCCTCGGCCGCAAATTTAACCCTAAACCCTGTTCTGGCAGCTGAAAAAAATTCTCTCTCTCCTCCCCACCCCAGGCAGCGGTTCCTTTAAAATTCTTCCTTCGACGGATCCGTTAAAACAACGGTCCAGTGCCAAATGTTGTGATCAGTACAGGAACGGATCCATTGTCCGCCATTTTATCGGATTTTAACTGACGAAAAAAACTGATGTGTGAAACAGGCCTTAGTCTTGCTTGTGATTGTAAACAACCCTAAAATGAGTCCATGGGCATCAATTTTCTTCAAATGCCGATTGAGAACAGTTTACCAATGCAACAAGTCTAGCTACATGGTATAACAAATCTAACTTTTCATATAGTTGACAGGTAGAAGGAATAGTTGTCGATTTCCAGAACATAGGGATTAATAATTTCGCTGCCACCAGTATGTGCTGCACCAGGTGAGAGATGCGTTTACGTTCAGGCCAAATCGGAAAGTTCAATAATATTGTTTCAGGTGTCAGGTTGATTGTTTTGTTGAGCTTTTCCACACGGCGCCAGAATTGAAGAAGAGTAGTACATGACCACAAATCATTTTTTCTTTATTTAATGAAATAATCTAATTACCTTTCCAATATACTTTATTAAAAATTCCCCTCCATTCCCTCTCTAATCTAATGGCTTTATTTTTTTACGAACTTCCTGTTTGATGTAATTTTGTTTGAGTCACTGTCACAGCCACTGTCTTCACACTAAAGTGAAGTGTTATCAGTAGCATCCTTTCCTGGTTCTGGGATAGTTTCTGCTCTACTTAGCATATGTCAGTTGTCAATTATAATGCATGCTCAGTAGGATGTTGCCACTTTGCAATATTCTTTTTAATGCACAGTGACAGTGCGCTCCCTTGCCGGCTTTGATGAGAAGTGACATGCTATCAGTGCACATTGTAAGGAAAGAAGAAAAGCAAATAAATTATTACATTAAATAGATAGAAATTTAGAATTAAATTGGTGTTAATTTTGGATCAACCATTTTTTTCCTGATATATTTTTATTAAGCATGGGTTTGGGGAGGAAGTAAAACTTGGAATAAGAAAAACAAGGGAAATTAACAAGAGAAAAAATATATTCACGGGGGAAGATTAAAGTAATACTCAGTAAATGATCCAGTTATTACCATAAACATGAATATACCGTATTTTTCGGACTATAAGATGCACCTGACCATAAGATGCATCCCAAATTTTTGGGGTGGAAAATAGCAGAAAAAAAGATTTTTATAAGATGAGGGTCCATCTTGTATGAATTTAAGGTATCTTACCTGAGGGCCGGCGGTGGTACAGCAAGGTCACGGGAGGCATGGTCCCTTCTTCAGGATAAGAGAAGTGAGGCAATGCGGCAGAGGTGTGGCGATGCTGATGTTCAGTGTCAGCGGTAGAGGAGCGGTAATGCTGAGGCCCAGTGGGCGGTACAGTGTGCACCTGAGCTGGACTCCCTTCCTCAGGTGAGGTGACGCCGCCCAGTGTCCAAGGCGAGCAGAGCCAGGTTAATCACGAGTTTCTTGGTGACGGCGGCCATCTTCTCTTCCTGAAGGCCGCGTGTGTGTAGATTGAGTTCTCTGTTGCCCGGTGCTTCAGGAAAATCGCTGCGGGAGGCCGCACGTGCACAGATGGAGATCGCAGCGGCCATTTTCCTGAAGCCGAGTGCAGCCGAGATCTCAATCTGCGCACTCGGCTTCAGGAAAATGGCCGCTGCGATCTCCATCTGCAAACGCACGGCATCCCACGGCCATTTTTCTGAAGCCCCAGGCAGCAAAGAACTCAATCTGCTCACGCACGGCCTCAGGAAGATGGCCGCCGCCATCGAGAAACCAATGATTCACCTGGCTCTGCTCTCCGTGGACACCGGACCGTAGCGTCACTTCACCTGAGGAAAGGACCCTGCTCAGGTGAACTCCGTACTGCTCACCGCGCCTCAGCATGCCGCATCTCTGCTGCCGCCACACTCCACCACTGCCACAACCCCCCGGTAAACCTGTGTTCATACTACTGTATAAGACACACCCCCCAATTTCCTCACAATTTTTTTTGGGAAAAAGTACTCCTTATAATCTGAAAAATACTTTATGTGTCAAAATGTTAATTGAAAATCTCCAGTCAAGGGATATGAGAAATAGGTGGGTCAAAAGTTTCTTCCAACAAGGGCTGATGACATTTTCAAAATGCAAAGTGTCAATGTTTTCTGGAAAGATGGTAAACAATCATTTAAGATAACAAAAACATATTGAAGAGATGAATGACTGGACACTCTAATTATTAGATCAGCAATAGTAGGAGGAGATATAGATTATCATTTGACAGAATTCAACATTTTTGCAGTCAATAATAAATGAGAAACAAGAAATCTATTTGATGTAGAGAGACAACTAACATTCAGTTAGAAGAAACGGACAGCTCAAAAAGGTATGTAAGGCATTAAATTTGGTAATGCTATTCCCCCAAATAATCTTACTTTGCATATGTTGGACCTTGCTACTCTGGGTGGGTCTTTAATTTCTCCAAATGAATTTTATAAACCATGTCTGAAGTTTCCTCAACCACTTTATAGGTATGATAATAAGAATATTTCTAAAAATATACAGTAGCTTTAGGAGAACCATCACTTTATAGAGAGCCACTCTACATAACCTGGTAGGCACTATTTTTTTAAATTGTTCGAAACTTCTAGACAAATCACTCTTTTAAGACAGAATCAGACAATAGAAGTTTGACTCAAGTTTAATACTAATAAACTTTGGAAGATACAAAGATACAACTGTACTAATAAGATCAAAGATTACATACTCAATTGGACTATGCAAAAATAAATAAATAAAAAATACATTGAATGTTTAGGCATAATTATTGTCCCACCAAATTACAAATGGAACCAGTCATTTCACATGACTGACCAAGTTACACCATTGATCCAAAGCATTTTGAAACTTACGTGTGCATTTCCTTTGAATATAAACCAATCTTTCATAAGAACAAACAGCATTTGCAAGTCTTATCCAGGATTAAACTCTAGGTGACTGTCTATACATTCATTTTAAAGGTATTTGGCAAATTAAAAAGAGTGATTCTCTCAGAAAAAATCAAGCATTGTGAGACCATTCTTCCTTTCTTCCTACTATAGTATCTTATATACAGTTGTGGCCAAAAATATTGACACCCCTGCAATTCTGTCAGATAATACTCAGTTTCTTCCTGAAAATGATTGCAAACACAAATTCTTTGGTATTATTATCTTCATTTAATTTGTCTTAAATGAAAAAACACAAAAGAGAATGAAGCAAAAAGCAAAACATTGATCATTTCACACAAAACTCCAAAAATGGGCCAGACAAAAGTATTGGCACCCTCAGCCTAATACTTGGTTGCACAACCTTTTTAGCCTAAATAACTGTGACCAACTGCTTCCGGTAACCATCAATGAGTTTCTTACAATGCTCTGCTGGAATTTTAGACCATTTTTCTTTGGCAAACTGCTCCAGGTCCATGATATTTGAAGGGTGCCTTCTCCAAACTGCCATTTTTAGATCTCTCCACAGGTGTTCTATGGGATTCAGGTCTGGACTCATTGCTGGCCACCTTAGAAGTCTCCAGTGCTTTCTCTCAAACCATTTTCTAGTGCTTTTTGAAGTGTGTTTTGGGTCATTGTCCTGCTGGAAGACCCATGACCTCTGAGGGAGACCCAGCTTTCTCACACTGGGCCCTACATTATGCTGAAAAATTTGTTGGTAATCTTCAGACTTCATAATGCCATGCACACGGTCAAGTAGTCCAGTGCCAGAGGCAGCAAAGCAACCCCAAAATATCAGGGAACCTCCGCCATGTTTGACTGTAGGGACCATGTTCTTTTCTTTGAATGCCTCTTTTTTCTCCTGTAAACTCTATGTTGATGCCTTTGCCCAAAAAGCTCTACTTTTGTCTCATTTGACCAGAGAACAGTATTCCAAAACATTTTAGGCTTTTTCAGGTAAGTTTTGGCAAACTCCAGCCTGGCTTTTTTATGTCTCGGGGTAAGAAGTGGGGTCTTCTTGGGTCTCCTACCATACAGTCCCTTTTCATTCAGACGCCGATGGATAGTACGGGTTGACACTGTTGTACCCTTGGACTTCTTGATGACACTGCGCACGGTAGACACAGGAACATTCAGGTCATTGGAGATGGACTTGTAGCCTTGAGATTGCTCATGCTTCCTCACAATTTGGTTTCTCAAGTCCTCAGACAGTTCTTTGGTCTTCTTTCTTTTCTCCATGCTCAATGTGGTACACACAAGGACACAGGACAGAGGTTGAGTCAACTTTAATCCATGTCAACTGGCTGCAAGTGTGATTTAGTTATTGCCAACACCTGTTAGGTGCCACAGGTAAGTTACAATTGTTAAAATGCAGATTGCACATTTTCTGTTAGTACAATAAACCTCATTTGAATCCAGAAATATAACTGAGTCCATCAGTTATTAGATATATGAAACTGAAATAGCTGTTGCAAAAACCAAAATTGGTATAAAGAAAAAAGGTTAACATTAATAGGGGTGCCCAAACTTTAACATATGACTGTATGATCACAAGTGCGCATGGCATATATATGTGGAAGTCCAGAAATACACAGGTGGAGCGTTATCAGAAGAAGGTCTCTAAATGTACCTTTTGGACTGAAAAGTCCTGCACAAGTCCAGCACCGCAGCCCGACAGACACAGTACAAGAAGAGATAGTGATGTCTGAATTCCTTAGTGATTACAGCAGATCCAGAGGCGAGTAGCTCCTCACTAGAAGTCCGGAAAACAGGTAACCCTGGTCAGGATCAGGGAGCTGCACTGAGGACTGAAGGCAACTGAACATGGAGAGGTAGAGCACCGAGTAATGAGCAGCAGCAGGGAGTCCAGAAGCAAGCAGGCAGAAGCTCAGGAGCCAACAGCAACAAAAAACTCAGGCAAGAAGGATCTCCCGACCTGGAATTAAATAGCAAGACAGACAGGAAGTTTAAGGGCAGGGCGAAGCACCAGACTCCATCTTGGACACGGGCAAAACAGGCTCCAAGGAACATCCGGAACCCTTACAGTAAATAACTAATTTTTTTAAAAACCGTGGCATGGGTTCACCTGAATTTTTGATAACCAGCCAGACAAAACTCACAGCTGGGGTCTGCAACCCTCAGCTGTCAGCTTCAGCAAGGCTGGTTATGAAGGACAGAGGGGTCCCAACGCTGTTGTTTTTTTAAATTATTTAAATAAATAATTTAACCCTTTAGTCACAGGCCAATTTTATAAATTCTGAGCAATGTCAGTTTATGTGGTGGTAACTCTGGAATGCTTCAAAAAATCCG
Source organism: Dendrobates tinctorius (assembly GCF_039654945.1). NCBI lineage: Eukaryota > Metazoa > Chordata > Amphibia > Anura > Dendrobatidae > Dendrobates > Dendrobates tinctorius. The sequence goes on along the minus strand of NW_027361747.1, from coordinate 30,263,201 downwards.
ATTGATTTTGAGATTGTTTTTTCGTGGCACATTATAATTTATGATAATGGTACATTTAGGTTGCTGTGTTTTGTGTTTATTTATAAGAAATATCAGAAACCTGAGAAAAATGTAAAAAAAATAGCAATTTTCAAACTTTGAATGATTATCCCTTTAATCCAGATAGTCATACCACACAAAAACATCAATAAATAACATTTCCCACATGTCTGCCTTACATCAGTACCATTTTTAAAATGCTAATTTATTTTGTTAGCCTTATAGGAGGTTTAAAAATATGGCAGTACTTTTTCATTTTTTCAAGGAAATTTACAAAATTTATTTTTTTGAGGGACCTATCCAGGTTTGAAGTAACTTTGGGGGTCCTATGTTTTGGAAAACCCCAAACGTGATAGCATTTTAAAAACAGCACCCTCTGACATATTGAAAACTTCTGTTAGATAGTTTATTTACCCTTCAGGTGATTTTCAGGAATTAATGCAAATTGGTATAGCAGCAATGGAAAAGTGTTTGTGTACCACCTAATTGTCGCTAACTTTTGAACCGGTCACTATAGCCGGGAGTCTCTAAGGCTGCTATTTGGCCATGAGCTGCTATGGCAAATATCAGAACTACACAATCATAATCTCGTGTGTCAATTAGGTTAAAGTGGAAGCCCCCACAATCTGTTAACCATTTATTTTATGCTGTCACTTTTGACAGCAGCAACTAAGGGGTTAAACACTGATTGTTTGTGATATAGTGTAACGCCGGTGTGTTTGTACTTTGCTTCCCCGGCGTTACTCTGCATGTCTGCATTAACCCTTTGCTCCTCTCCTCCTAACTAGCGGGGATACTGTTGCCTGTTACCGTTATGGATGCTGCACGGGTCCCTACCCCGCTGCGTAGCTGTACATGCGTGCGTGGCTCCGCTGCTTTGCAAGACCACCCGCTGGTGCGGTCCCTGGCTGCTGCTGTGGAAAGCTATCCGTCGGTTAACAGGTCCTCTACATTGTGTGTGGCTTACCACGTTTGTTCAGGCTTGCAGCTCTCGCCAGGTGTCCTCTGCAATACTGATTTGTTTGGCCTTGCTTAAGGTGCGCGCGGCCACACCTCCCCTGCTTTTATGAGGAATGAGTGTGTGCTACAATTGCTGCTCCAGCCTATCACTGTGAGGCAGCTGCTATATAAAGTTCCCTCCCCCTTTGGGGCGTCGCCAGAGCTTCGCATTGAGTTCCTGAACCTAGCCATGTGAGTGTGTGTTCAGCTCCTGCTCTGATTCTGATCAGTTCTAGGGGAGCTGTGGCTCTTCGTCCCTGTGTGAACTGTGTCTTGTTTGTCTGCCTGCTCTGGGGGCAGAAATACCCAGACTGCCCTTCCTGGAGGCTGCATATCCAGGCCTGTCCATGTTGTGTCTTGGTTCCTGAATCCTTGATCCTGGATCTATCCCTGCACCTGACTGTCTGAATTGTGTCTTGTTTCTTCGCCTGCTCTGGGGGCAGTAATACCCAGATTGCCCTTCCTGGAGGCTGCATATCCAGGCCTGTCTATGTTGTGTCTTGTTCCTTGAATTCTGGACCTGCTCCTCTACCTGACCCTGTCTGAATTGTGTCCTCTGTGGGATGTTCCTGAGGTCCCTCCGTGTCTTGAACCCTGTGCCCAGTGACTGTGACTCTTTGCTACCTGACTTGCTGTGATTTAACCTGGGTTCATCTTGGAAGTAGGAGTCTGGTGTGTCCGCTGAGTTTCTGCCACTCTGTGCTCAGCTGGGGATTCGGTGCAATTCCCTGCCGGTTCCAGTCCAACCCAGCAGGGTTTGCACCAGACCGCTGGGGTTCCTTTCTAGGTCGCTGCCAGATGTCCGAAGCCTGATGACCACGGCCTGATGTCCGGTGTCTGACGACCCCTTCCAGATGTGCTGTGCCTGATGTCCTCTGCCAGATGTCCGGATCCTATGCTTCTCTGCCCGATGTCCGGAGCCTGCCGATCGCTGCCAGTGGTCCGGAGCCTGATGACTGCGGCCTGATGTCCGGAGCTGATGTCCGCAGCCTGATGTCCAGATCCTGTCGGTCGCTGCCAGATGTCCGGAGTCCGATGCCAGTGTGCTGATGCTCTATCTGAGATCCGAGTCCGGATGCCCTGTCTGTGTCCTGGTGTCCTGATGTCCGTGTTCCTGATGTCCGTGTCCCAATGTTCCGCCAATTCCCTGAGGTCCACCCAGTGATGACGTCCTTCTGGGATCGGTGTTTGATGTTCTCCTGCTGAGCCTGTGCTACGCCTGAGGCCTGAGAGAGAGGCTGCCCTAGTATGCCCGTGCCAGAGGATCCTGGACTGCATCAACCCGTGATGACTCCTGCCATCGTCTGACGTCTGTCCTGGGTATGTGTCTGATGCTCTCCTGCTGAGCCTGTGCTACGCCTGAGGAAGAGGCTGCCCTAGTATGCCCGTGCCAGACAACCCTGGAGTGCATCAACCCGTGATGTCCTCCTGCCTTCGTCTGTTATCCTGAGACGTGTACCCTTCCCTGATATGCGGAACCGGGAGCCTTGCATAACTGTACCATGTCTTGTTCAAGTAAACTTTGTCTATACCTGAAGTTGTGCGGTGTCGTTCTGCCTCCTCGTCCACATGCTCAGCTGCCACAGACCCCGGTCACTACTCTTCCCTAGTCTGGGTATGCCAGGGTCCCCCCTGTGGTCCAGTGGGTCCACATTCCATTCCCACCTGGGATGCTCGCCCCACGTCCGCGTGGTCGGTCGACGTGGAGGCGCCGGCTCGGCTGCGAACGCGGTTGCTAGTCGTGACATATAGCAAGTTGTCAGCTATAGTGTACAGCTGACAGCTGCTGGATTGTCACCTGCATGGGCATGATATTCTCTAATATCTCAGGTCAGTAAAAAGACGTATTGGCGGTCATTAAGGGGTTAAAAAACAGCATGGGGTCCCCCCCCATTTTTGACAACCAGCCTTGCTAAAGCAGACAGCTGGGGGCTGGTATTCTCAGGCTGGTAAGGGGCAATGGATATTTCCCTCACACCTAAAAATAGCAACCAACAGCTGCCCAGAAAAGGAAGATCTATTAGATGTGCCAATTCGGGAGCTTTGCTTGGATCTTACAACTTGACCTGTAGCGGTGGCAAGTGGGGTTAATATTTGTGGGGTTGATGTCTCTTTTATATTGTCAGGTGACATCAAGCCCATGGATTACTAATAGAGAGGCATCTATGAGTCACCTATCCATTACTAATCCTATAGTTATATGGTAAATAAAGACACCGCAAGAATAAAGTCCTTTATTAGAAATACAACTAAACACAGTTAAACTCACCAAACATCTATTCCAATGAAGCCCTCATCTTCTGTAAGAAAACGAAAATAAAAAACAACAATATCCCTCACCTGTCCGTCATTATGTCCCATGCCATAATCTATGTCTGGGGTAAAAACAGTTTTCAAGCTGGATGGTGTCAAGATGCAACAGTCCAGGCTGAGAACCACTGGTAAATGAGCTGCTGCAAGCACAGCATCAGTGACTAGCAGTGACTTTATCAATGTTACCTCCGTTCACTAAGTTCTCTGCTGGGCTGAACTGCCATGACCTCAGTAAGATCCTATCATGATCCATGCTGGATTATGACAGGTTTTTGTATAAGTAACCTTTTTTTCTTTGAGCTGTTTGCTCAGGGTTGGTTTTGCCCCGGTGGCCATTAGGGTTATAACACAGTGGTGTCTTTTTTCTACTTTTCCCCCGGTGGCCGTTAGGGTCATTGCACTTGATGTTTTCTTTGCTTTGCCTTTTGCCCCCGGTGGTCACTGGGATTATTGCAGCTTTTGGCCCCTGATCATTTGACCATTCCCTTTTCCTATATAGGGTCACATAGTCTATGAGCAGGGGTTGGTGATAGCGTCTTTTTGGGATTCCAACCACGGTGAAGGGAGCAGCGGGCTGAGGTGTGAAGCCACTGCAGAAACCTGGGGAAGTGAGCAGCTGGCTAGAAGGTTGGAGCCACTGCTGAAACTGGTGTGAACTCTGTCTGCCCGGTGTCCGCAGCAGAGTGAGATGGTGAAGGAGGCAGCTGGTTCTGAGGTGTCGAGCCACTGCGAAAAGTTAATCCGGTGATGCACTCTGTTGCCTGGTGCTGCAGCAGAGCAAGATAAGTGTTTTGGTGTTTCCCCTGTTTGTATTTTTCCCCGTTGTGTATTAATACAGCGGTAGGGCCAGTGCCTGCACCACCCAGCTCCCTAGTAAGGAATAGGTGTAGGGTGTGCTAGGGTGACAGGTATCCTGATCGGCGTCTGGTGAGGAACCGGCCTAGGGATTGTTAGGAGTGTGAGGGACACTGACTCAGGGGAGTGCAGGAGGTCTCCACGTCCCCCGTTCCCTATCGCAGGGCCCACCATTGTAACTGTTTCCCCTTCCCCGTGTCTTGTTTTAGTTACTGGCCTGCGGGCTGTGTCACACAGGACAGTTTCACATGCCGTGTCTTGTTGTCTCAGTTATCGGCCTGCGGGCCGCATCATACAGGACTGGTCCACGTGACAGATCCCTGCTAGCAATGTGAGTTTTAATTTTTTTCGCCAGACTGGAAAAAAAAAATTTTTTTCCAAAATTCTTGGTGACTTCAATTCATCTTTAATTGATTTGTTTCATCTCAAATGTATCCACTCTTCTCTACATTCCAGAAATGTAACATTGGCCTGTTACTGCACCTGAAGTCTCACTTATCATGCAAAAGCAAGCATCGGTAAGGAGAATTTGGGGCAGCACTCAGCTAAAATCATGCCTTTTTTTCCTCTGTCCACCTGAATTCCATGCCTCCTTACTCTTTACCCTCCACTCTCACTCTTTCCCTTTGCACAGTCCTGTTCCTATCTCCCTGAATAAAGAAACCTCTTAAAATAGCTGGTTTATGTGAGGGTTTTAGGCTTGTTCAGCCAAGCCTTGAGGATTTGCTGACTCTTCTGACACTCTGGAAGGACCCACCTTATTCCAGAGGGCTCGCAAATATTTTGAGAAAATTGGCAAATATGTTACATATAGAGAAATAGATATGCACATATCTGATGACACACTTACTTATAGCAATATAGGCTTTATGTGGCTTCTGAAAATGTTTATAATTCAGTACAAAATGCATTCTTATACTGTAATTTAAACCCAGGAAAAATGGCATGTTTATAAATGTAGATCATCGTAAGAAAAAGTTACTTTACTATAACTTGTTATTGGAGTCTCAATGAATTAGATTTTGGTATAATCTCCATTTGGCCTTCTTAGTCAATGAAATATTTAATGAAGACACGGGTAGTAGTCTCAACTAAAGGGAAACAACAAACCCCATTGCTTTGGATCGATATATTACACAATATACTTACAGCAGCTGGAAATATTGATTTGAAAATAACATCATTGTTAGCAACACCACTATCTACTTCAACTACGGTAGGCTCTTCTGTACACAAAGCCTTTGTGTTTTTTTCCGTTGAGTAAATATGCAGATGCTGTGAAACCCTGAGTGGCATTATGTTCTGTGTAATCTGCAGTATCGATTCACAAGGTAAATAGAAGGTAATAAGAAAATCAATTTAATGTGCTGATTGAGTTGGAAATTCAGTCACTCAATCCACTCTACAAGTGAGATCTGCTTGGGAATAGCAAGTGACTTCTACTTTCCTTATAGGGTACATGTTATAGGTTACTGATGCTTTATATCTTCTTACAAAAATACTTTAGAATAGATGGAATTTGAAATACTAAAGTGGAGAAAGAATTATTCATTGACACAACCATCAAGAAATGTCCAACTTTTGTGACGCCATTTCAGCCAAGCATGAAGCGTCTTCAAATTCAAAGATTGTTGCAAGATATCTGATAAAGACACAGCCATTGTTACATAATAGTGAAAGCATCTAGACTTTCCTTTTCCCTTTAGAGAGATGTCTAGACTAATGTAAAATACAGGTGGAAGAAGAAACATATTCTGATGATAATATTTTATACTAACAGTTTACTGAAGAGCATAAGGAAGATAAAGTTCTTTAAAAGAGCAATGTCACACAGACTCGTAAAAAAAAATTGAAGATGTTTACATTTAAGATATTTTCAGATATTTTAAAAGAAATGCAACTTTTTACTACAATTTGGTTTTGATTGATGGTCATCTAACATCTATCATTGAAATGCATTAGGCATTTGCGTGTCGCTTCATGCAGCAATGGAAGTAAAAGACTTTGGAAAAAAATTATAGTGCAGGATTTTGATCTGTAAATGCCAAACAAAATGTATTCATGGTGGAAGAGAGGTGAAATTCGACTTGATCGAATTGTGAATAACATAGAAAGTTTACAAAATAAAGTGCCTGAAGCAACACTCCTAGCAAAATGGAAAAATTAAAAAAAAAATTGTAGCTTGTTTGTAGTTTGTATTTATTCATTAACGTTACGTGGTAGAGAATTTGTGCTTTATGTTAATTATATGCTACATTCATATGCATAAAAAAAGGTTATTTCTTAGATTTCAATTTAGTAGTTTATATGTAGTGCTCAGAGAACCCTGTGCAACAGGCATGGGTCGGAACCTTAGTGTCTGGCGCACTGATGCAGTAGTGGGCACATGGTTGTGAATTTGCAGGATTGACGTCATCCATACTGTTCCCTCATGGCTGGATGGTCAGTCCTGTACCCATGATGGTGATTATAGTGAGGAAACAGGAGAGAAACAGCAGGCATGGTGTTGTACAAAAAGTAAACTTTACTTTAAACAGCAGCAAGTTGATAACAGCAGGTGATGGATCAAGAAGCTTGATGATTACATGCCTGATAATCACAGAGTCACATAATCTGTCACCCTTTTTTTGGCTTATTAGCTGCCGGCATAGACATTGGGGGCTTATCTACAGCATTCTGTAATGCTGTAGATAAGCCCCCGATGTAACCTGAAAGAGAAGAAAAACATGTTATATTATACTCACCGAGGTGGGCGGTCCAGTCCGATGGGTGTTGCTGTCCAGTCCGGCGCCTCCCTTCTTCATGCGATGACGCCCTCTTCTCCCATCCTGAAATGGCTCCGGCACTGGCGCATTGCTCTGCCCTGTTGAGGACAGAGCAGAATTCTGCAGTGCGCAGACGCCAGACCTGTAAGTCGTTATGTTGACTTATGTATTATGTCTAACCCCTTAATGACCAGAGGTATTTCAGTTTTTTTATTTATGTTTTATGCTCCTTTTCTTATTAGAGCCACAACTTTTTTATTTTTCTGTCAAAATGGTCTTGTCAGGGCTTGTTTTTGGCGGGATAAGTTGTACTTTTGATTGACACCATTGGTTTTAACATCTCATATACTGGAAAACAGGAAAGAATTTCCAACTGCGTTGAAATTGCAAAAAAGTGCAATATCACAGTCGTTTTTTTTTACCATGTTCACTAAATGCTAAAACTGACCTGACATTATGATTCTCCAGGTCATTATGAGTTCACAGACACCAAACATGTATAGGTTCTTTTTTATTTAAGGGATAAAAAAAATTCCACATATTGTTAAAAAAAAATGGCACCATTTTCCGAGACCTGTAGTGTCTCCATTTTTGTGATCTGGGGTTGGGTGAGGCTTACTTTTTGCGTGCAGAACTGACATTTTTATTGACACAATTTAAGTGTAGATGCGATCTTTTGATCGCCCCCTAATTTCATGTTATTGCAATGCAGCGGCGACCAAAAAAACATATTTCTGACATTTTGAATTTTTTCTCTTGTTACGCCGTTTAGCGATTGGATTAATTCTTTTTTATATCAATAGATGGGACGATTCTGAATGCAGTAATAGCAAATATGTGTATATTTTTTTTTCATTGTTCTATTTTAAATGGGGCGAAAGGGGGGTGATTTGAACTTTTATATATTTTTAGTTTTTTTTATTTTTAAAAACTTTTTTTACATTTTGCATGCTTCAATAGTCTCCATGAGAGGCTGAAAGCTGCCATAACCCGATCGGCTCTGCTACATACAGGCGATGATCAGCTCACCTGTGTGTAGTGGAAAGGCTCATTTGCTCATAGCAATCTGGCATTGACAACCATAAAAGTCTGCTGCATACCTCGGGTTGTCATGCCGACCCATCAGTGACCCGCAATCATGTGACTGGGTCACCAATAGGCAGGATTAGTGACACAATTCCAATAAGTGTGAGTTAAATGCCACTGTCAGAGATTGACAGTGGCATTTAACTGGTTAACAGCCGTGGTGGATCGTGATTTCACCCGCAGCTGTTGCTGGTACATGTCAGCTGTATAGATCAGCTATCATGTGCCCGGAAAGGTGAGGGCTCAGCGTCGGAGACCGCACCAAACAGGGGAGTCCAACATGGGCGTACTATTACGCTCAATGTTGGAAAGGGGTTAATAAAGTCTAATTGTATAAACTATATATAGGATGCACAAAGCATCCATTACGAGTAAGGGTGAATGAGCACTTTAGGAATATAAATAAAAAATTCCTAGGACATCCCTTGTCTAAACACTATTGCGAATATCATGGGGGATCCCCTATGGGAATGGCAATCACAGGTCTCCAAGTTGTGCGCAAAAGTTGGAGAAAAGGAGACTATATTAAGCAAATGTCCCGCATGGAGTGTCAGTGGATTTTTAATATGGACAGTCTTGTACCTAAGGGGTTAAACTGTGAGGTTGAATTATTTGGATTCAATTAAGGGTTGTACCAGAATATATTTAAGGTGACCAATTCCTCCATTGGACCATCCCTGATGAAGGAAACCGTGTTTTTTCCGAAACTAGTCAGAGAGGAATTGGTCCACTGTGCTCCCTGTAATCTATCACGTGACCAGTGACATCACTAAGGTCCTGTTGGCTCATCTCACGCCACAGCTTCACATCGTGCACACTGCATGCCGGCACGCCTCTGGAAGAGGGGAGCGTGGAGTGTCTGTTACCGGCCAGGACAGCACTCCTGAAGAGCCGTGGTATTAACCCACGTTTATCTGGCAAACATCATTCAATCTGACTTCACATCAAGACATACAGCGCACTTTACTGGTCCTCTGGAGTCCAGACATTCGCTCAGATTACACCTTAAGGTAATAACTACCTAATTTGGAGCAATCCAATTCATTTGTGTGTGTTTTTTAGTTCAGTACAAGCTAAAGGGGTTCATTATTAAGCGCAAATTTTAATTATTTATTTATATATATTTTTTTATCACATTGGTGGTGTGTGTTCCTAATTTGCAGCAAGTGTTCCTCTCTCTTTTCTACAGTTACTAGCGCCACCTACAGTCTATACTAAAGTCTAATTGTTTACCACTTTTTAGGTGGATGTACACTCCAATTTTTTCATAGGATCTATATATGAAGAAACATTTTAGAATGTCAGTGCAGAGTAGAGCACAGACCACCCTGTATCTTTATCATCTATAGGCAGTCCAAAAGTAGTTAAAATATAAGCATAAAATAAAAGTATATTGTGAAGATAAGTAATTACCATGTAGATAGAGACACTACTTTCACGAAGTAATCCAAGAAAACCCTTATTACATGATTACTTCTCTACTCTAATAATGTTAAAAGCAATCTACAAACTTTAAATTGGAAGAAACCTGACAAAGGTTAGAGGCAGCAACAAATAATAATGCAGTGGAGTCAGCAATCTGATCTAACGTGTCAAATGTTTTATATTTCTCTAACCAACCACGAGCCATAAAATGTTAATCCCATTATTAAGAAAGCCCCAGTAAATAATTTCTAGGACAGCCGCAGATTTATGAGCTCTAATACTATTTTCACAAGTGACTGTTTGATAGTAAGTATCAAAGGAGAACTATGCATGATTTAGTTGACCCAAGCAAATTCGGTTTCCTCACTGTAGCAGTTGCGATTATCAAAGAACATGGAAATAACCTGAAATAACCTGAAAAGGACAAGTTAGAAAAAATAGCAAATGTGACTTGCAGACTTTAAGGGACAAGGCAGTCTTCCAAAATAGATTTCATGTTAGCTTTTAAATATAAATGATTACAGCAGCGCTTTTGTTTAATACTGTGCCTCTGTTCCAGAGGAATCAAAGTACTTTGCAGAAGAATACAATAGTCACCAGATTCTTGGGCAAACGCAACCTTCAATCATACATCTTTCTTTTTCACTCCTTTTCCAGAGCACTGATTTGAAGCCATGTTATTATATTAGAAGACTGCATATGAAACAGTCTAAAGTATTTCAGTAATAGACCAGGGCAGCACTTATGTGCAACTGCCATGTAAGGATACTGGCACTTTTATAGCAATTTATAGTCTGTAAATGAACGAAAACCTCAAAAGTAGCTAGTTTTTCCCACTTCTCCCCTACATATTTTGCATTTTGTTTTTGTAAAAATCTGTTATATGGTTCAACATATATGGTCCTTTTTAAATAGTGTTTCATTTATGGTCTTTAAAAGGGAGTGTGGCTAAGGACATGTGTAGAAGGTCATATTATCAGTCCGAGTGTGAGCTGACAAAACATTGAATCGCACTACACCAATTTTAGTCTATGGGGCTGTGCACATGCCTGATTTTTTTCCTTAGGCAGAGGAAAACATTGCTGCATCTCCAAGTTTGATCCGATGTTTGAATCACTCTTGGCCATTCAAGTCAATGAGCCTGTGGAAATCATCGGAATGCATTCAGATGCCATCACCTCTCTGCTGTCCAGAATCCCAGAGTGTCTATCAGCCATATCCTCCTTCTTCTCCTCTCGCTTCCTCAAGCTCAATGTGGATAAATCTGAACTCATCATCTTTCCTTCATCTCACGGATCTTCCTTACCCGACCTAGCTATAACAATTAATGACTTCATGCTTTTCCCAGTACCGGAAGTCCGCTGCCTCGGAGTAACCTTTGACTCTGCCCTGTCCTTCAAACCGCACATCCAAGCTCTTTCTACCTCCTGTCGCCTCCAGCTCAAAAATATTTCAAGAATCCGTCCTTTCCTCAACCATCAATCTACTAAAATGCTTGTGCATGCCCTCATCATCTCCTGCCTCGACTACTGCAACATCCTTTTCTGTGGTCTCCCTGCTAACACTCTCGCACCTCTCCAGTCCATTCTTAACTCTGCTGCCTGACTAATTCATCTCTCTCCTCGCTATGCCTCCGCTTCTCCCCTCTGCAAATCTCTTCACTGGCTCCCATTCCCTCAGCGTATCCAGTTGAAATTACTAATACTGACCTACAAGGCCATCTATAACCTGTCTCCTCCATATGTCTCTGAACTAATATCCCTATACCTTCCCTCACATAATCTCTGGTCCTCCCAAGACCTCCTTCTCTCCTCCACATTTATTCGCTCCTCATCCAACCACCTCCAAGACTTCTCCCGAATTACCCCTGTCCTCTGGAATTCTTTGCCCCAACAAGTCCGACTATCAATCACATTTGGATCCTTCAGACAGAACCTCTAAACCCACCTCTTCAAGAAAGCCTACAGCCTGCAATGAGCCCGCTACCTCCTTCTCTCTCACCACTACTGGAGATATCACATTAACCAATACCAGAACTGCTGCAACCCACCAACCTACTGTCTCCTTCCCCACCATTCTGTAGCATGTAAGCCCAAAAGGGCAGGGTCCTCTTCCCTCTGTATCAGTCTGTCATTATTAGTTTGTTTACTTTAAGTGATATCTGTAATTTGTATGTAACCCCTTCTCATGTACAGCACCATGGAATCAATGGTGCTATATAAATAAATAATAATAATAATCTGAGTGCACTCCGATTTCCACGCACTGAGACAATGGAGAAGATAGAGAAATTTTGTTCTCCATTTTCTTTTCACAGTGTTCTCTGATTCTCTCATCCCAGAGAATTGGATCACACTATGCTGCCACTCTGATCAAAGTTTGTTCTGAGTGTCATTTGCAAAATCGTCTTGATTCTCTCAGATAAGAGAACTGATGGCTTTCTGCATCTGCCCTAACAGGATATAACCACTAAAAGCCTGCTTTCTCACCCCATGGGCGTAACACTACTCAGACAACACAGGCAGAGGGTAAAACAGTGTGGCAATAATTTATTGAACCACTAACGCACAATAGCATATAGAACAGTCCCAACAAATACCCAAGATGATGCAAATTACAGAGTCTCACACTTCCGCTTACTCGCTGGGATTACAGCTGCTTCCAGTGCTGAATACTCCCACCAGTGGCTCCCAGCTTTTGATAGTCCCCCACAGTGAGGAGGTAACAACAAACTTAGGAAGCTGACAGTCCAGTGATGTAAGAGGCCAGGTGACTTGATTGTCACAACCTGGATTCTCTAAATGTCTTTGAGGGTTCAGTGATGGTCAATGAGTCAGGCGTATATTTTTTCATTTGGAACCATGATGCCATGGCTTCTGAACACAGACAGTTGCTCCTTTTTATAGGTTACAACTACACATTCAGGCATTTCACCACAGGCTTGGGAGAACGTGGAAGGCGGCTATACCTCACTGCTGGAGTGTTCAAACAACATGCATAGATTGTCCTTCATATTGCAGAGCATGAATGATCACCAACATATTAACAAACATTCAAACATTGTGCTTTTGTTTCCGAAAGATATTAGAACAATACTAGGATTTCAATACTAGGACAGATACAATAGTTAATCAGCAGCCAGTCAACAAATGGCAGCCATTGAACATTAATTCAATGACAGTAAGGGTCAAAAGTCAGTCTCACACGAACTCTATCTCATGTATCTGGGCCTACTGAAATGATATGTCTGGCTAATTCAGATTAAATGCAGTGTTTCCACACCATGTCTTTAAGCGCCTTTCATTATTACTTTGTGAGCAATGCCGCTTCTAAAGACCATAACTGACGGATGATGAGGGCTATGTTGTCTCAGATCCTCATCTGCCAGAAACACTGACCAATGTTTACCAAGACTAGCCATTATTTCTCTCTATTCAGTATTAAAATTGGTGATCAATCTCACTGGTTGTTTATTGAGCGGAACCTCTTTTTGATTGGAGAAGTAATTGCATTTGTGGTGTAAATTTGGCCCTCCTATATTCGGCTCTAATCACTTTGTGACCTCTTTTTTGAAGATTCTTTTTTTAAGATAATGGCCTGTTCTTCAAAAAGTTCATCATTAGGACAAATTTGTTTTAAATGCAAGAACTGGCTAGTTGGTATAGATTTGAAGGTTTGGGGATGATGTGACAATTCGGCATGCAGTAATGTATTTGTGGCAGTCAACTTATGGAAAACATTGGTCTTAATAAAGCCACCCAGGTCCCTTTCCACACTCACATCAAGAAAATCCATTTTGTCCCTGCTGAATTTTGAAGTCAGATGGATATTGAATTGGTTAGTATTGAGCCTATTTAGAAAATAGTTGAGAGAAGATTCAGACCCTTGCCAAATGAAAAGTATATCATCAAACCATGAAACCACAGCATCAATGCCATCAGGATTTTTTACCACCTCCCTTTCCCACAGCCCCATTAACAGATTAGCACTAATTAAAAAGACTCATAACTATGGAAATGTATGATAGACTTTAAAAAAGAAAATGATGGATTTCTCAGGGGAGCAATGGGAAAATAACAGTATACAAAACTGGCCACTTTTGATCTGGTGAAAGGTTCCCTTAAATTAGATTATCCTTTTTTATTGCACTTTTAATAAAGATTTTTAATATATTGTGATACAGTAACCCCTGTTACAGCTAGAGGGCGCTTGTATGTGCTCCTAAGGCATGGGTGGGGAATCTTTTTTCTGCCAAGGGCCATTTGGATATTTTTTACCATCCTTTGGGGGCTGTACAAACTCCACCCACAAAGTACATCCTGACTCTGGCACTGGTGTCAGGACGTAATCTTTCATTGCATACTTTCAGTGCTCAGTAGTGAACACTGCGTGTGTATGCTCATAGAGCAAGAAGAAATTAATGAGCTGGTGGCAATCAAAATACAACTCCCTGCCAAAGCACTGCAGTCCCTGAGAATCAGCCTGGGGGCCGGATAAAAGGTCATTAAGGGCCGTAAATGGCCCTGGGGCCTGAGGTTCCCCACCCCTGTCCTAAGGAAATGCATGTAGGCGTCTCCTTGACTGTGATGGGGAAACAGTGAACGGCATGGTTGTAAATGGTCGGTATGTATCACAGAGATGGGTGGCCCTGTGATGGAAGTCTGCATGTTTAACTCAGCAGATCTACTGCTGAGGGTTTTGCTGTACATTGGGAGGCTTCCAGGTTACTTGGTGAGATGGGTGAGACCAGTCACCTACATACCCGCCCATTGGGGGGTGTGTCTGAACACCCAAGATGAAACCTGTGTATGGTTGTATGTTTGAGGACCTGTGGTGATGTCACAATCACCTGACTAGCCATGTGATTGGTACTTGGGTGTGGCTAGACCTATGTAAGAGAGTGTGTGTACCTGAATGGTTGAGGATGCAAGGTGCTGGAAGGTCGGTGTTGTAAGATCCTGGGAGTGGGATCGGATTCCTGGAGCACGTGGTGAGACCTTGGACCTGATGGCCTGGGTGTTGGACAAATAGCACCCAGTCAGGCCACATGTTTGTGCAGAGCCTGGGATGGCCCCACACTGAGAAAGACGTTGTCCTGTGAGGAACTTGGACTGACGAGGAGACAGCCTGTGGAGCAGGAGCTCCGGACAGGTAACCCCGGGTATGGGGAAAAGAACTGTGTGCACTGGCAAAGGTCAGGCATTGAACTGTGCAGTCACCCGGTGACTGGAGAGAGTCCGACGTGACTAGTGAATGCTTGGCAAAGCTTATGTGAGGAAGTAATGGACTATGAGTAAGCTGGTGATGTGCAACCTGGCTTATGGAGAGGTTTATGAGGTATAAATAAACTGTATGGACTGTTTTGTAAGAAAAATCTGTGCCTGACTACGTTAATCTGCTGCCAAGCGAGTATTCCCCAACACACATAGTTGGCGCTATGCCACAGTATTCATGCAGATGAGCAGTTATTCTCCCATACATGTAACTTTGCATCATCATTATATTGTGATTCTTGGTTTTTGAGTGAAAAGTGTTATTCTGGAAACATCATCAGGTTCTTTGATTGATAACCGCAGTTTGTTCTTCATAGAATGTTTTACTTTGCAGTCAAACATTTTTAAAGGTTATTTCAGAAGTAAATTTGTCTATACTTACAAGCATTCATTATATAATCAATGAAAGCAAATTACCAACTCCAAATGTCCATGTTGGACTGAGAGTTGTTTTCATGGAATCTGCCATAGCTTCAGCTGCATCATGATGGCTACTTTTATCTAAAGGTCTTATAATGGTTATCCCAATCATTTTTATGTTTAAATTGAATCTGTCATCAGGTTTGTGCTGCCCTATCTGAGAGCAACATAACATTGAGACCAAGACCCTAATTCCGGAGTTGTCACTTATTGGGATTCTGCTGAAGCTTTGCTAGTTGTCTGAACGCTGAGCTCTGTCTAACTCTGCATCTGCCATTGATTAACAGCTTTCTGTCTACACTGTGCATAGCAAAGATGCCAATTAATGGTCAGGTTGAGAAAGCAAAAACTCATGAATATCAAGGACTAGAGTTGTGAAAAAGTTTTGAGTCCTACAAAAATTGTGTTTTTCACAAAGTTTGCAGCTTCAGTGTTTTTAGATCTTTTAGTCAGATGTTTTTATGATTACTGAAGCACAGTTATCAGAATTCCATTATTTTTCAAGATTCCTACAGTTCACCCTGTCATGCTGAATATCAGCTTCTGGGTCATAGCCTGACTGATGACAACCAATTCTTGCCTGATCAGCAGCTGGAGTTTATTGCAATTTCTGTGTTTTTGTTTGACCACCCCTTTTTGAGGATCAACCACAGTTTCTCAATGGGATTGAGATCTTGGGAGTGTCCTGACCATGAGCACAATATTTTTATACTTGATTCATCGTGCCACTTAGTTGTCACTTTTGCCTTGTGTCATGGTGCTATATCATGAAGGAAAAAGCATTATTTATCACCAAATTGCTCATGGCTTGTTGTGAGAAGTTGCACTTGGAGGATGTTCAGATACCATGCTTTATTCATGACAGTGTTCTTTGGCAAAATTATAAGTGCAAAATACAAAAAATAGTGCACGGCGCTAAAGCTGCTGCTAAACAAAATAACAAAGTTGTTTGTTGCCAATAATAGGTAACTGAAAAAATTAGATCAAAGTGCTGCCTGCAATTAAAATCTTGCCTACCTTAGGACAAGGCGGTGCTTCATCAACTGAAGGTCCCGGGTACTGGAGTAGGAAGGCGTGATCTGGCCAAACACCGGTAATCACACAGGAATAAATCGACACTTAAGATGGATGAAGTGCACCAGATGGATGGAGGCTGGGGTCCAGGGAGCGTCCTCCCCTGAAAGGCACCCACCTACCCTCACCGAGGTCTGGATGCACGCGGCGTGCACCAGCCGGAGAGCGCCGCTAGCAGTGACGGATTGTGGAGGGGGCATGGTCTGGGTGACATCACCTAGAGCAGGGAACTGGGGATGGAAAGACGGTAGCTGCAAGGGACACTCTCTGGACCCCAGCCTCCCTCCATCTGGTGCACTTCATCCATCTTAAGTGTCGGTTTATTCCTTCTGTGATTACCAGTGTTTGGCCAGATCACGCCAAATCCAGGGGAGCTGTAAATCCTGTCATTACGGAGATGGCATGTTGTTCACCAATGAGCAATAACTTCGTTTTCTGCAAGTTCATAAACAAGGTCCAGAAGACATAGACAGTGGATGAAGATGAGACATGAATGCTAAATTAAACGATGGACACACAGACTAAAAAACAAATCTAGAGATTAAAAAATAAAAAACAAAAAAAGATTTTTTTATAAAAAGGGAACAAAACTTGCTCATTCAGACCTGCCAGTGCCATAGTGCCTGCATTCTAGCTGTGCAAGCGTGCGCTTCATGTCCCCACCACTAATGCTGCTACGCACTTCGTCAATCCCGAATACGTGACAATCCTTAGTATTACATTTGTGATGTAACCTGAAATGTCGGGGAATGGTCTTAAGAGTAGCAACATTGTCTACCTCGCTTGCGGCCATGACATCGCAAAGGTGCTAACGGGTATGTACCGGTAGTTTATGTCAGGTTAAACCAATATAAATAATTTTGCATGTACACGTGGTAAAATATACCACAAAGGTGGTGCTGCATGAAATGTAGTTGGCAATCTTAAAATCTTTAGAACCATCAGTGGAACGACATTGCACATACATGATTGTGACATGCAAGACAGTCCCCACACGGATGAAATCCCCATTTGCATTTGCCAGTTTTGAAGAAGTCTGTTTTTTTTGCCACGTAGTGGCTACTTGCCAAAATGTCCTTCAGACTCTTGCTTCTTCGTGCCTTCATTAAGGGTGAGCTGATAGATATTTGGATAAGGTAAGTTCTGTTTTTAAAATGGACCAATGCCTGTTCATAATTCTCCACATGGTTTCCCACTGGAGATTAAAGATTGAGATATACCGTATTCCTGAGTCCTTAACTTTATTGGGTCTATTGATAGTGAGCAGATCACATCTCTTAGAATTCCTTGTCCCAGAATAGCCACTTTTGACACTCCTCTTACTATAACCACGGCCAGGAAACTCTTCCCAAGGTCCACCGATTGCCTCTCAAACATCTCATCCGAGGTACATATCCTCCACATATGTAAAAACTGCCCAATTGGGATGGCCCTGATTGTGGCGTTAGTATGGGAGGAGGAGGCATGGCGAAGTGCGTTGACCGATGTCTATTTCCGAAAGATGTCAGTATAGATGGAACCATCATTCTGAACCAGCAATCTGATGTCTAGAAATGGGATAGTCTGATGATGGTAATTATAGGTGATCCTGATGCTGAGATGGTTAAATTATAATCCTAAGTAGTTGTAAACCGAAAAATAAACCAATTGAAAAATAAGGTTAAATACATAATCGGATCAATACAAAGTACAGAATGGAATTCATACTGTTTCTACAGTACATTGCAACAAAGTCAATTAAAAAAAGGCCACAGCAATAATTATGCCATTAAAATTTCCAAGGATAAGTATAGTTCATGGGTGGACATACCGCCCGGAGGTTGAGGCGAGCCCTTTCAAGCAATTACGGCTAAATTTGGTTTAGAAAACAATAACATGATAACTGAGACAGACAATCTTGTCAGAAAAAAAATAGGGGAAGAGTCTTGAGGAGATCATCTTGAGGAGATCATTTGCATATTCCCAGTGCCTTCTGGGATAAGTGAAGAGTCTCCGCGAGCTCAACGATCACTGGGTTTTGGCCGTTGCAGCTGAAAAGAGGAAATCGGAGAAACCAGGGGAAGAGTCTTGAGGAGATCATTTGCATATTCCCAGTGCCTTCTGGGATAAGTGAAGAGTCTCCGCGAGCTCAACGATCACTGGGTTTTGGCCGTTGCAGCTGAAAAGAGGAAATCGGAGAAACCGCGCGCCTGTCGGCGCGCGAATTTTGGCTCATCTTTCATCTTTTTAAGAAATCTCAAGATGGAAGAGGCCAGGAGCCATTTGGTGAGCTGCATTTCTTGCTACATGTTCACAGATTTACCAGTGGAAAAGCCAAACTTCACATGCCACAAATGCAAGCTTGTGACCCTGTTGGAGGAAAAGTTACAAAATCTCGAAGAGAGGTTAGCTACGTTGAAGATCATTAAGGAAGGTGAAGAGTTCTTGGACAGAGCAGAATTATCTCTTCATGTTACAGAAAGAGAAGAAATTCGAAGTGCACCTGAAGAAACAGAGGAATGGAGACATGTGACCCAGAGAAGCAGGAGGATCAGGAGGCAGTCAGCACCCATACTGCTCAGAAACCAGTACCAGGCTCTCACGCAGGAAAACGATGAAGAAATACATCAGGATAAGACTTTGCCAACAAACAGCAACCTTGTACGCCTTCAGAGTCCTCCTGGATGGAGAAAGAAAAATGTTGTGAAGAAGAAACGGAGAGTGGTGGTCATGGGGGATTCCCTGTTGAGAGGAACAGAGGCCGCTATCTGCAGACCGGATATAACTTCAAGAGAAATGTGCTGTCTTCCAGGTGCAAAAATTAAAGATGTGTCTGACAGGATATCAGGACTCTTCAGACCTACAGATGACTACCCATTCCTGCTACTACATGTGGGGACAAATGACACCGCAAGAAACGACCTGGAAACCATCTGCAGAGACTTTGAAGACTTAGGCAAGAAAGTGAAAGAACTGGGAGCGCAGGTGGTCTTCTCTTCCATCCTCCCAGTGGATGGCCATGGAACAAGGAGGTGGAATAAGATTCTGCAGGTGAACAACTGGCTACGTCGATGGTGCCGTCAGCAACGATTTGGATTTCTGGATCACGGAGTGAACTACTTATACGATGGACTACTTGCTAGAGATGGGGTGCACCTTACGAAGACTGGAAAGCAGGTATTTGGAAGTCGCCTTGCTACACTTGTAAGGAGAGCTTTAAACTAGAACAACATGGGAAGGGAAGCAAAAGACCAGAAAAAGCCATACACCTGACAAATGCTACTGAGAACTCTGCTATTAGAAGTGGAAAGGAAGAACAAAGACGAAAGAATCTAATTAAAAAAAATATTGGAGAAAGAGAAACCAATCACAAACTAAAATGTTTCTATACTAATGCACAAAGCATGGGCAACAAACAAGGAGAATTGGAACTACTAACACAGGAAAAGAAATATGATGTCATTGGAATCACTGAAACTTGGTGGGACAATACACATGATTGGAATACAAGACTAGAAGGATACAACTTATTTGCAAGAAACAGACTTGATAAACGAGGAGGGGGTGTCGCATTGTATGTTAGAAATGCGTATATCTGCACAGAGATTGAAGCTTCAGAGACTGGGAGTTCTGTGGAAACTGTTTGGGTAAGAATACAAGGACAGAACAATGGAAAGGACACCATTGTAGGCATTTACTACAGGCCGCCTGTGCAAGCTGAAGATATGGATGAACTCTTTATGCATCAAATGGCCAAGTTCTCCAAAAAATATGACATAGTTGTCATGGGAGATTTCAACTATCCAGACATTTGTTGGGAATCTCTCTCAGGCACAACTAACAGGTCAAGGAAATTCTTATCCTCTCTTGCTGACAACTTTATCTTCCAAAAGGTAAAGGAGAAAACAAGGGGAACTGCTACCTTGGATCTAATCCTTATAAACAGGGAGGAAATGGTTGAGGAGGTAAAAGTGGCTGGGACCCTAGGAGGTAGCGACCATGCTATTTTAGAATTTTGGATAACTAGAGGCGGAAGACCTGTGAAGACTCAGACGTCAAGGTTAGATTTCAGAAAGGCAGATTTTAAGGGATTCAGAAAGAGAATTGGAGGGATCCAATGGCTGGATATCCTTAAAGACAAAAATGTCCAGGAAGGATGGGAAATCTTGAAAAATGAAATTCTCAAAGCACAGTTGTTAACAATTCCGAAAAGAGGGAAGAATAGGAAGCATTTAAGGAAACCAGGATGGATGAACACAGAACTTAAGCACATGCTAAAAAGGAAGCAAAAAATGTTTATAAAATGGAAAGAAGGAGGCATATCTAAAGAAGAATATAATGCTGTCTGCAGAACCTGCAAGGCACAAATCAGATTATCTAAAGCTGAAAATGAATTGAGGCTTGCAAGAGATGTCAAAAGCAATAATAAAGGATTTTGGGGATATGTCAAAAGTAAAAGAAAAGTCAAAGATG